>NC_083884.1:60810400-61420400 GCF_032452875.1 Bos javanicus | reverse complement strand
CAAGAGAAAGAGCTGACCAGCAAGACGGAAGTGACAGTCTTACGTTACATCATCAAGGAAGTGACATCTACCACCTTTGCTGTATTCTATTGGTTAGAAGCAAGTCAAGGCCCCGCCCATCCTCTACAGGGTATGAAACCCAGGAGGCTGGTATCCTTGTTGTCCAGTCACTAAGTCATGTCTGACTCTTTGTGACCCCATGGACTGCAGCACCCCAGGCTTCCCTGTCCTTCTCTATCTCCCAGAGTTTGTTTATGGAGTCAGTGATGCCACCCAACCATCTCATCCTCTGTCATCCCCTTCTCCTCTTGCCCTCAATCTTTTCCAGCATCAGGGTCTTTTCCAATGAATTGGCTCTTTGTGTCTGGTGGCCAAAGTACTGGAGTTTCAGCATCAGTCCTTCCAGTGAATATTCAGGGCTGATTTCCTTTAGGATTGATTGATTTGATCTCCTTGCAGTCCAAGGGACTCTCAAGAGTGTTCTCCAACTCCACAATTTGATCACATGGATCACAGCCTTGTGTAACTCCATGAGGCTATGAGGCATGCAGAGCAAGGCCACCCGAGACAGATGGGTCATGGTGGAGAGTTCTGACAAAACGTGGTCCACTGGAGAAGGGAATGGCAAACCGCTTCAGTATGCTTGTCTTGAGAACCCCATGAACAGTGTGAAAAGGCAAAAATAAATAAACAAATATTTTTTTCAGAAAAGGGAAAGGTGGTAAGTTGCAGGTATCACAATGGCGTGTGGCTCAGTCAACAATGACCCGGGGGGACTGTATTACAACCGTAATATCTGTGCTCCTTAACATACTTGAATGTTTTACTATTCATTCAAAAATTTAAACAGATTTTTACTGAACTGGTAACAATGGTAAGAACTGCGTGAAGGGATGGGGAATGATTTTTTTTATGAATCTCATTATATGTTTGTTTTAACAGGAAAGCCAACAAAAATTATTTCTAAAACAACACACTGAGATCAGATGAGTCGAGGGCAAGGCTGGCCTTGAGGAGGTCCAGAGTTGATAATCCTTTCAGCAATCAGGTCAAGGGCAAGAGTCAAGGCTTACTTTTCTGGAGGCTTCCTAGTGCTCCATTATAATTCAAAGGCCAGGTTCCCACCCCAGCCTCTCAAATGCTCTATTCTAGGGTGCCAGAAACCAATATGGAATTTCCTTACAGGCTCAACAGCATCCCAGGAAATCTGAAGACCAAGGGATTTTCTTATTAGTTTTGAGATTATTGTTGCTTTATTGTTTCAAATAAGAGAATGACAAATGTCATACAAATTACACAATTAGTATGGAATGAGTTTTAGCCCCCAAACAACCCTTGAAGCTGCCAAGAAAAAAAAAAAAATCAACAGTCTACTGAAGAACAATTTCATTTAGCAGATAATTTAGAATCTTGTAATTATTTTCTTAGTTTTCTTCAAACCAAAGCATGCAGACAGTATTGCAAAGAGCTCACTGCTGTTGGTTACTAGGAGAGTGTTTGTGTAATTAGCAATGTGGCTCTTTGGAAGAGCAATATGGCTCTTCTTGTTTGGAAAGAGGGGAGTGAATTCTCTGTGGTGTCTTGTTTGTTGATGCGGGTTTTTAAAAGTGTCATGACTAATATGTCTCTGGACTTGAGCCAGATCACATAATGTTTGGCAGGCATTTCGTGCAGGCAGGGAGGAGGAAGTTTGGTGAAGGGCTGGAATTCTGTCTGTAACTCTTTGCTGGTGAGATCCGAGTCTTTGTGTCCCAACTGGATCCCACATCTGAACAATGTGTGGGATCACTGGCTGGGTAGAGGCTGAGGTTCTGGGGTCATGGGAAGTTCCACGGCCTTGGTGAGTCCAGAGCTGATCATTCCTTCAGCAATGGTATGAGGTGCAACTCAATGCAGTGTATGTGCTCAGTCGCTCAGTCGTGTCCAACTCTTATCGACGCCATGGGCTGTAGCCCTTGGGGCTTCTCTGTCCACGGGATTTCCCAGGCAAGAATCCTGGAGTGGGTTGCCATTCCCTTCTGCAGGGGATCTTCCTGACCCAGGGATTGAACCCAAATGTCCTGGGTCTCCTGCTTTGCTGATGGGTTCTTCATCTGCTGAGCCACTGGGAAGTCCCACTCAATGTAAGAGCAAACCTAAATTCTGCTTGTAATATGCCGCCTTTGGGAAATGGCTAACTGCATTGTATGAGTCAGGATGGGCTAGGTCTTACTGTTATAACATAGTCTGATGATCTCATGGTTTAAAAGAATAAAGGTTCGGACTTCCCTGGTGGTAGAGTGGCTGAGAGTCCTCCTGCCAATGCAGAGGACATGGGTTTGATCCCTGGTCTGGGAAAATCCCACGAGCCACAGAGCAACTACGCCCATGCACCACAAGTACTGAGCCTGAGCTCTAGAGCCATCAAGCCACAACTACTGAGCTGCGTGCTGCAAACACGGAAGCCCTTGTGCCTTGAGCCCATGCTCCGAAACAAGAGGAGCTACCACAATGAGGAGACCTCACACAGCAACTAGAGAGCAACCCTCAGTCTCCACAACTAGAGAAAGCCCGCATGCAGCCACGAAGAGTCAGCACAACCAAAAATAAAATAAAATAAATAAATTTTTTAAAAACTAAAGAAAATAAAAAATCAAACAATGCAAGTTCATTTCCACTTGCCCAGTGTAGGTCAGCTGGTACATCTCTGCTCACTGGAGTCGCTCCTGGATGCAGCTAGAGGCACAGTCACCATTTTATGCCATTGACATCTCAGCATACATTTCCATGATCCATGCACTAGAGGAAGAGGACGGTGGAGTCTAAGCACCCGCAAGTCAATGCTTTGGCAGGAAGCAACGTAGTTGTTTTTTTTTTAATGAGCAATGTAATGAGCTTTTGCTCATATGTAATTGGCCAAACCCAGTCACATGATCACACCTACTTTCAAGGGAAAGAGAACTTGTAACCTTTTCTGAACCTGGAACTAGAGACTTGGACATGGATGGATATTAATGATGTCTACTGTATGGTTCTTAGAATGTTGGGGATCAGAGATTTTGGGGGTCTGGGAAATGGGGTACCCAAGAGTAACTTCCTCCAGAATATTAAAATTCTCAGTTATTAGTAGCAACATTCCCATCACCATCCTCATTGTTTTTGTACTTGTTTATATTCTCTGCAGGATATCCACAAATATCTTTCTTAATCTTTTCAATGCTCAAAATAAGCACTGATATTTTCTTTTACCATTAACCACGCCCCAGGGACTTTACACATGTTGTTTCACCTAATCCTGTGAGCACTATATTACGATGAATCCCCATTTTACAGGCAGAACACCTGAGGCTCAGAGAGGTTAAGCAACTTGCTCGAGGTTGTCCAGCTAACAAATGGCAGAGTTAGGGTTTGAATCGAGGTAATAGGTGGCTAGTTATGTTTCCAATGAGGAAAGATTTCCTGGAGAAGGAAATAGCAAGCCACTCCAGGAATGTTGCCTGGGGAATCTCATGGACAGAGGAGCCCGATGGGTTACCATCCATGAGATCGCAAAGAATCAGACACGACTTAGTGACTGAACAACAACAATATGCTCCAAATATTGGCCATGCGTCTCTCCAAAGGAGGGGCAAAAAAAGAATTTTGAAAATTGAGTAGTATGGCTGATTATGTGAAACTGGACAGCTGGAAAACCTCTGATTTGGATGGTCAAGTTAGACTCAGTGACCACTTTGGGCAAAATCTTAGTTTCTAAGCCATCTTTCTCTTCCCTCCCCCCGACCCTGCCGACCCCAGCTCTGTCTTGGCCTGTCTCTGAGATAGACATTAATAGGCATTTGGGTTGGCATTCTGGATGCTGCATGGTGGGGAGGAGAAAGAGGCCTTGAAGAGATGTAGAGAGGGCCCCATTCTCGGGGAGACAGCAGCAAGGGGGTCTTCTCTCTAAGGATGCAAAGGCGGGAGGGGCTTCTGGTGAGCTCCAGAAGGGGCAGAGCTGACACCCCATCTGCCTCACTGCAGCCTCGGCCCCATCTGTTTCCCCGCAGTCTCCAGAGACACCTGACCTGACCCCTTTCATCAGCACTTAGAGAAGGGAGTTTTGAAACACGCTTATGTCAGTAAGCTCCCCCAAACCCTGAATCAAAAGGAAATGCCTTAGAAGAGTGTTGTTCTACAGAACTTTTTGCAATGATGGAAATGTTCCACACTGCCCAATGTGGTAGCCATTAGTCATGTGTGGCGATGGAGCACTCGGAATATGGCTAGTGAGGCTTAACAGCTGAATTTTTCACGGTATTAAATTTAAATTAATTGAAATGTAAATAGCCACACGAGGCTATTGGCTGTCTTATTAGCTTATGCAGCTTTATTTAGGACAGCGTGCTTCCTAAAAACAGAAAGTGTTAGTTGCTCAGTTGTGTCCAGCTCTTTGCGACCCCAAGAACTGTAGCCCATCAGGCTCCTCCGTCCGTGGGATTTTCCAGGCAAGAATACTGGAATGGGTTGCCATTTCCTCCTCCAGGGTAAGTAGCTCACAGAACTTTAAATAATCTTGAATCACATGGTGAGAAATCATTGCCTTTTTTCTCTTGTCTTCCTCCAGTTTTGGGATTCCAGCAAGGAGACAGTCTCCATTGGTGCCAATGGGTCTTTAGCAATTTTCTAAAAACTGTTCACCTCTGTTTTTAATGAAGGGAGAGCAGAAAGATCCTGGAGCCTTCAACAGGTAAAAATATTGGCTTAAATTAATAGCATAATTTTGTTTTTGTTGTTACTTGTACTTATTTGTATGGTTACCATCAATTTATGGCAAGAGAAACTGATTTTCCATGTATAATCGTGGCATGGTTTCATTTTAAATTAAATTTTTAAAAGTAGAGACTTCCCTGGTGGTCCAGTGGTTAGGCCTTCACCTTCCAATGTGGAGGGTGCAGGTTTGATTCCTGGTCGGGGAGCTAAGATCCTACGTGCCTTGTGACCAAAACAACCAACACATAAAACAGAAGCAATATTGCAACAAATTCAATAAAGATTTTAAAAATGGTCCATATTAAAAAAAGAAGCTTCAATAGCATTATGACTAGAGTTAATAATTCTGTATTGCATACTGTAAAGTTGCTATGAGCATACGACTTAAATGTTCTCACCATAACACTTCATGCCTATCAGATGTTCATCATCAACTTTCTGCTTGCATGCCCCTAGTGACAGGGAGGTCACTCCCTACCAAGGCAACACCTCTCATCTTTGGACAACTCTGAATTGGATTCACAGCATTCTCTCTGACAGTCTTGTCACTTGTCCGTTGACTGTCTTCCAAGTGACAAATAGAGAAGGCGGGTCTTCAAACCCAGGTTATCTGGCTCCAGAGTCTGTATTCGGGATGCCACGCCAAACTCACGGTTTCTTCTGGCCTCCTCTATGGCCTTTTCATGAAGTGTTCTCACTCGCTACAACCAAGTGATCTTGTAAAAACGCAAGCCCTCCCATCTGGTTTACGTTGGTTCTCTGCATGAGACCCTCCAGCGGCTACCCATTTCAGTCTTCTTGCCAGGACAGTCCCGTGGACAGAGGAGACTGGCAGACTACAGCCCATGGGGTTGCAAAGAGTCAGACACGACTGCGTGCACGCGGACGTACATACTTCTGACTTCCGGGTTAATAAATCTCTCCCAGTTCCCACCAGATCTCCACCCTGACTTCCTGTAGCCTCTCTTTGAACCTCTGCCCCTTCATACCGGTCTCCTTACTACTCATACACAGCAGCTCCTTCCCTCCTTGGGGTCTTAGCATTTGCTGGGTTTTGGAGAACCTAGCTCATTCCCTGCTCTTCACAAGCCTGGTTCCTTCTCAACCTTTCGGTACACCTCCTCAGGGAGGCCCTCCCTGATTCCTCAATTACTGCAGACTTCCCTCTGCGATCTTTACTTCTTGTTAGCCTCGGTCACCCGGACCCTGTTGATGTCCCTTATCTCAAACTCACACTCTGTTTTCTTTATTGATTTCCCTGCCTGTGGCTTGATTCCTCCACTAGTCTGTGAGCTCCAAGAAGGGATGGGGCTTGCTCCCCACTATGTCCAACGTCTAGAACCCAACACAATGCTTGGTCCAAAGCAAGTAATTAGAAAAAAAGAAGAAGAAAGAAATAACCATTGCTATTTTAATTCCCATTTTATACAGTAGAAAATTGAGGTTCAAGGAATTCCCTGGTGGTCAAGTGGTTAAGACTCTGTGCTTCCATTGCAAAGACACGGGTTTGATTCTTGGTCAGGGAACTAAGATCCCACATGCTGCACAGCGAAGCCAAAAACTAGGAAAGAAAATTGAGGTCCAGCAAGATGAAGAAACTCTCCTAATCACACATGTATAGTGTGTGTGTGTATGTCTGAATATCTGTGTGTGTATGCTGCAGGGGACATGGTGCCCAAACTTCACCCCTTATATAGGACCACCTCGCCTAGAACATTCTACCTTTACCTGTAACCCTGTGTGCGTGCTCCGTTGTATCCAACTCTTTGTGATCCCATGGACTGGAGACACTAGGCTCCTCTGTCCATGGAACTGTCCAGGTAAGAATATTGGAGTGGGTCGCCATTTCCTCCTCCAGGGGATCCTCCGGACCCAGGGATGGAACCTGCATCTCTCCCAGCTCCGACATTGGAAAGTGGATTCTTTACCACTGTGCCACCCCGGAAGCCCACCTATAACCCTAACACACCAGAAAAGCTGTGGCTAGGAAGAGATTGGGGTGGTGGCGCCGGGGGAGAAGGGGGAAAGATAGAAGGGAACAAGAGAGAGTTAGGCAAGGACACAAGAAAGAGAAGCTGAATTTGGAGGGTGGAGAGGAGGTTGTGGGAGGGGATTCATGGAGGGAGAGATTTTTCCCATCAATTAACACAGGCTTCATAGAAACGGAAAGTATTCCTGGCAGCCTTGCCCTCTTAATACATCATATCTCTAATCCCCGGCGCCCTCTGACCTTACCCATAATCCCTCCTCTTTTGTGCGGTTGCCTAAAACCTTCCTACCCTGGACCCAGCGTTCCATCCCTGGTGAGGTCTGAGCCGAAGAAAGACGGTGGCAGGGAGCGGGGGGTGGGGGTGGGGCGGGGGTGGGGGGGAGGTGAAAGAATACATTCTCCCGAGTGTTTGACCAACAAAATCTAGCTAAATTCCCAGCCCGCGCAGTAAACTGTTCTTCTGAAAGGCCCGGGAGCCTCACCCCGTCTCTTCGGAGCCTCCCCAGCCCCTCCCCTTCCCTCCTTGGTCCCCTGCCGTCGCCGAGACACAAAGCTGGGCCCGGGATTATCTTAATTTCCATATGGAGAGCTGTGTAAGCCAGTTCAATGCATGGCCAGTCATTTTGTTCACAACTTTGCAGCAAGCAGGAGCAAAAGCCGCTGGGAAATTAGCCATTCATCCTATCTCACCTTGTGTGCGCATGCATAGATCAGTAAATACAGGCACGGGGAAACCGAGGCTCCTTTGTTAATTACCGCGTCGGGGCCTGGCGCGGGGCGCTTCCCTGACACTCCTGACAGCTCTTGATTTTAAAGGAAAAAAAAATGTACACATATATATATATAGCACTTGCTTTTAAGCAGCATTGCAGGCTATTGGGTTTATGCATGTATGTTTCTTGGAATTGGGCAGGCAGGAGGAGACTTGGGGTCTTCTTGGATCCTTCGCTTATACTCAAGGGTAATCCAGTCTGTCCTGCCCTCTTACACACACACACACACACTCTTCACATCTGCATCCTCTGTTCACATACACACATACCCTATCTCCATTCTCTCTCCACACACACACACACACACACCCAGACACATACAGTCTAGTGCTCTCCTCAATCCCTCCCCAGTCAATTAAACCTCTGATTTGGGTCATGCCATTTGACAGTGCCTCTGGGCCCCTATCTTCTGACCCCCACAGGATCTCCCACCTTCCTTGCTGCCCCCCTGGCCTTTCCCCACCCTGACATCGTCCTGATGGGCGCGTGTCCTGGAGGGCTTCTCTGGTCAGCCAGCCCCCCCTGCTGTCTCCTGAGTTCCCTGCACCTCCATGGACCCCTCCTGTCTCCTTGGAGCTGGAGGCCTCCCCAGGTAGTAACGGGGCTGTTAGTGTTATAATTACTAGTCTAAAACTTCTATGACTGTTACTACATATGCTGTGTTACAGTTCTTGGGATGTACTAGTGTTTAATAAATGGTAAATAATTGTTGTTGTTCAGTCACTAAGTCGTGTCCTACTCTTCGCGACCCCATGGACTGTAGCATGCCAGCCTCTCCTGTCCTCCACTATCTCCCCAAGTTTGCTCAGATTCATGCCCATTGGGTCAGTGATGCTAACTAACCATCTCATCCTCTGTCGTCCCCTTCTCCTCCCGCCTTCAATCTTTGCCAGCATCAGGGTCTTTTCCGGTGATCCAGCCCTTTGCATCACATGGCCAAAGTATTGGAACTTCAGCTTCAGTATCAGTCCTTCCAGTGATTATTCAGGGTTGATTTCCTTTAGGATTGACTGGTTTGATCTCCTTGCAGTCCAAGGGATTCTCAAGAGTTTTCTCCAGCACCACAATTTGAAAGCATCAATTCTTTGGTGCTCCACCTTCTTTATGGACCAACTCACATCTGTACATGACTACTGGAAAAACCATAGCTTTGACTATATGGACCTTTGTCGGCAAAGTGATGACTCTGCTATGGAGAGACATCAAGCTATTAATCAAGAAACCCAGGAAATGGCTCCAAGCACACAGTGCCCTTCACAGGGAGAAATGACTCTGAGGGGAGCAGTTTGGCCAAGAGAGCTTCCCAGGGGTGGGCACATCTGAGTTGGGTCCTGAAGGATGAATATGAGCCGGCTGGCAGAAGGAGGCAGGGAGCCTCACTGATGGCTGTGACTAGGAAAGGACAGGGTGAGGCCACTGGGAAGGTGGGAGGAGCTTCCACAATGGCTGGATAGAGAAGGCTCTGCCCCAGCCATCCTCTGGGCAAGGAGGGCCTCTGCTTTTTGCAGCAGCTGAAAGTTTGGGCTCTGAATTCAGATGCTTGCTAAGTGACTTTACTCTCCAAGCCTCAGTTTCCTCATCTATAAAATGGGGATGATAATAGGACCTCTCTAATAAGGATTATGGAAAAAGATTGATAGAGATGGTGTGTGGATATCGTAAGTTTGATGTGGACTGACCACCCCCAACCCCCAAAGTAACCCATTTGAGCATTTCTGTGCTGACTTATTCATGAAGAGCTGGAACTTCCCTCTCATGGGCACAGGCCTGTTTGTTCAGCTGATTTGCAAATCCCAACCACTGCTGAGACCCTACTCCTGCTCCCCACCTGACACCCTCAAGCTCCATCCATGGCCCCCCTCCCAGCTCTTGCATACTGGTGCCTCTGCCTGGAACCATCCCTTCCTCTTCCTGAGACCCCCATCTCATTCTCTGGGTGCTGACTGAGATGATGGCTCCCCTTGGAAACCTTCTGAGCTCCCCAAGTTAAGAGGGTTCCTGGCCCTCTCAGGAGACCCTGCTGTTCTCTATGTTTTCCATCAAGCACACGTCACTCTGTGTTATCCCTGCTTGACTGTGAGCAATTTAAGGCCAAGGAGCACACAGCAGGGGTCTGACACACAGTAGGCACTCGATTAAAATGTCTAGAAGGGCGACTGATCCCTGGGGAACATTTCAAGATTCCCGGGCCATGTCCTGCAGAGCCCTGGTGGTGAGCTCAGCTTAATGGCCAGAATGTCTTGATTTTTTCTTCCCGCGAGTCCTTTCCAGCTAAACAAAGTGCTCCAGAGCCCCTGCCTGATTTTAGGCCTCCACTCTTGGGGCTCTTGGGGTCCCCATTCATCCCCTCCTCCTCCTCCTCCAGGAAGCCTTCCCTGATCCCCTCAGTGGCATTTAACTTGAGTTCTCCTTCTGATCTGCCAGTGCCTGTTGGGATGGCTTTTCCATTTGGGTGGCTGTAAGTCTTGCACCCTAATTAGGGGCCTCCACAGCTGACCTTCCCCTGTGAATTCAGGACCAGAGTGTTCTCAGGCAAGGTGATTCTTGTCCCTCCATTTTTGGAGTCAGGTTGCCAGGGCATGGTCCTGGATGTCCCAGTTATGGACTCTGAGATCTTCCATCTGTTAGTTAACCTCTTGGTGCCTTGGTGTTCTCTTCTGTAAAATGGGGATAATGACCTCCCACTCTGAGGAATGCTAGGGGATTAACTGAGCTCAGATGCTTAACAGAGGGAAAGGCTCCTAATAAACCCAGGAGCTGCACAAAGGCATCCTTTGATGGCTCTTAGAGCACTTCTGACAAAGCCTGGCCTGCAGTAGGCACTCAGTTAATGCCTAAAAGATGCACAAAGAAGAATGGCATTTTGTTAGCTGGATGATTCTGGGCACATTTGTGAGCCTCAATTTATGCATCTACCTACCTTGTATGGATTTTTTGTTGGGCATGTGGCATAAAGTGAATAAAACATGAGGTCTCAGGTAAGCCCAGGACAAAAAGAAATATCTAACATGACATTTCCTAAGTGCCAGGCCCTTTCATTGTGCACTGAATCCTCCGGCCATCCCATGACAGAGGGACTGCCATTGTCACAGGTGAGAAAACTGAGGCACAGAGAGGTGAAGCCATTTGGCCAAAGTCACACGCTTAAGTGGCAGAGCAGGAAGGCAAACTAGGCTTCCACAGCGACACTGTCTCCTACCATGATAAATGTTTCCTTCTGCTTCCCCCATGGTTTTCCGTTAGACCGCCAGCTCCAAGGTGGAGTAGGCAGATGCCTGGGGTATGTCTCTTCTAATAACTGCTTTCTCCGTGTCTAGGCATGGTCCTAAAGATACTGGGCCCACACTGTGTCCTGGACATGTACAACACTGCAGTCCTGCAACAGCAGGTGCTGGAAAACAGCATCTTAGGAGTATATAAGACTACGCTTGGGGCATTTCTCTGGTGGTCCAGTGGTTAAGACTCCACGCTTTCACTGCAGAGGGCAGAGGTTCAATCCCTGGTCTGGGAACTAAGATCTCACATGCCCTGCAGCCGGAAAAAAAAAAGAAGAAGAAGCTTTCTTCTTTAAACAAACAAACAAAAAAGACTATAGGCTTGGGAATTCCCTGGTGGTCTAGCGGTTAAGACTTCACCTTCTAATGCACGGGATGAAGGTTCGATCCCTGACCCGGGAACTAAGGTGGGATCCCTGATCCCACATGCCTCATGGCCAAAAAAACCAAAACATTAAAAACAGAAGCATATGGCAACAAATTCAATAAAAACTTTAAAGAAAGAGTCCATATTAAAAACATCTTAAAAAAAAAACAAACACACTATTTAAAAAAAAAAGACTACTGGCTTCGGGGCAGACAGACTTGGGTTCAAGTCTCAGCTGGGACTCAACTCGCTGTGTGACCTTGGGCAAATGACCTCCCCTCTCTGAGCCTCAGTTCCACATTTGTTAATTGGAGAGGAATAAGCCACCTTCCTCTGATAGAGCTGGAGCCTGAATTAACTGTGCTACAGCCTCAAGAGCCAGGGCTAGCCCATGGCCTTCAGGTGGAGAGAAAGCCCAGGGCAGTGGTCCCCGGTCCTGCTCCTGGAGGGGCAGGGTGGAGATTCCGAGAGTGGCCCCGGCGGGCTCTCGGGCTGCCTCCCTCGCGCGGTGTCAGGCGGCGGGTGATGGATCGGCCGGGACACACTCCACAATAGCTCGCAGACACTCTATTACCCGGTGATTGTCCGCCCGGCGGCCCTGCTCGGGCCATGCTGCCACAGATAATGGCCCAGAACAAAGATGGCAGCTGCTTTGTAGGGGAACAGATTTGTGGCAAGTTGAGATAAAATAAAGAGGAAGGAGAAAGGGGAGTGGAGACAGCGGTGGGGAGCAGAAAACATACAAGGAAAAAGGAGGGAGTTGGGGGAGAGAATGGAGAGACAGAGGCCAAGGTGTCTCAGGGAGAGAAGGGTGGCAGGGCTCAGGCTAGAGAAAGAGAGAGGAGGGCTGGCTTTGTCCAACAATAGCGATGATAATGACAGTGATAATCATAATAAGGGTAAGATGCCACCAGCACTTGTCCCTGGAAAATGCCCTCAGAGAGCAGGCTGAGCTGGTTAATTTCCTTCCTGCCCTCACTCAGCAACATCAGCAGTAGCAGTGCTCCGGTCACGTACCTTGGGCCTCGGGAAATGGTGGGAGTTCAGACCATGAGGTGCCACCCCAGGTCCAGTTTCCAGCACCCCTTATCTTTATTCTTCCCCATTGGCTCAGACGGTAATGAACCTGCCTGCAGTGCAGGAGACCCAGGTTCCATCCCCGGGTTGGAAATATCCCCTGGAGAAGAGAATTGAGTGGTTACTCACTCCAGTATTCTTGTCTGGAGAAGTCCATGGACAGAGGAGCCTGGCAGGCTATGGTCCATGGGGTTGCAAAGAGTCAGATATGACTGAGCTGCTAACACTTTAACTTTCATCCTTATTCTAGGCTCAAAGAAGCTGGAAGGATAGAGCAGGTTGAGGATGTAAAGGGGATACCCATTGTCCAGCTAGGGTAGCTGCTGCTTCTTTTTTTGAATATTGATTTACTTGGCTGCATCGGGTCTCGGTTGCATCATTCAGAACATTCATTGTATCACTGGGAATCTTCCCATTGCAGGGCACGGGTTTCAGTAGTTGTGGCACATGGGCTTAGCTGCTCTGCGGCATGTGGAATCTGCCCAGACCAGAGATCGAACCTGTGTCCCTTGCATTACAAGGCAGATTCTGAACCACTGGGCCACCAGGGAAGTTCCTGGGAGAGCCCCTTTTAAAGAGCCCTCGAGATCTCTACTCCCCAACTTCTCTGGACATCTTATCGGCCAGCTTAGCTGCAAGGAAAGCCAGAAGATACATTCTTTCCACCGGCCCAAAGCTGCCTGGAATAAAATCCAGACTCTTCAGCAAGGAAGGCGGGGAAATGATATTGTGATGTTGGGTAGGCAATTAGCTGTGTCTACCCCAGGGGCTTCCTAATGAGCATTTATGAAGCACATATTGTATACCTTGACCCAAAGTAGCTGATGGAAGACCTCACCTAGAAAGGAGCAGTCAATCCATTTGGCAGATGGGGCAACTGTGGCTCAGAGAGGTGGGGTGACTGCCCAAGGCCACACAGCACTCACACCCAGGACTGCCCCAGGCCAAGGTCCATTCTCACAAACCCAGCGTGGTCCAGGTCCCTCCCGGCTCACTCTTTCTTCACTCAGAGAGGATTCGAATTGAAGCCTCATCTTAAAATTCAGGGCGGGCCTGCGGCAAGGCAGGGAAATAGACTTGGGGTTTTATGGAGAGAGAAGCCAGCTTAGGGGAGGGGTGGAGTGAGGGCAAGGATGGGGTGGCAGTGGTGACAACAGCGACAGGCATGTCTGCTGGTCACTTTCACCTTTCAAGCCACTTCCTGTCTGATAGCTCAGTGCAAGTTGGCAGCTGCCTGTGATAGAGCGGGGGCAGCTATCAGCAGCTCAGTGGAACAGCTGGGGAACTGGACGCGGCACCCCTAAACTGCCAGAACGAGTCAAGCCCCACTTGCATGTGCTCCTGCCGTTTTCTCTGTCCAGAAGGTCCTGCCCGGCGGCGCACCCCTCCTCCTTTATCAAGGCCTGGGGGGATGTCCCTTCCTCCAGGAAGCCCTCCCAGATCCCTCTGCTTCCTCTTGGACTTGTCCATACCTGAAGCAGCACTGCCCTGGAGAAGGAAGGTGAGAATCCAGATGGTGGAGATTATATCTCCTGTCTCCATGTGTCCCCCATGCTCTGCTCAGCCTGCGTGTCTCTGGGTTTGCAGGCGGTGGAATAATACCTCTGCCCATTGTGACTTAGGGACGTGAATCCCATGAGCAGGGTGACCTTGGGTGAATCGCTTCACCTGTCCAAGCCTCAGTTTCCATATGTGTTCCTTGGGGGTCACGATCCTGCCAGCCTTGACTATGGGGGTGATATGAAAGAGTGAGTGCTGAGTCAGCACAGAGGCGGGACCCAGTAAGTGCTCAATAAACGTCAGCGTGGGGACAGCCCTGACCCTACCTTTCAGGGCAGCTGTGACTAAAGGAACAAAGCCACCTGATAATGTGCTCAGAATGGAAGCGGAAAGTAATTCTGTGAGCCCTTGTCCTCTTAATATATCAGATTCTAATTACAATCCCTCCTCTTTGATGCTATTGCCTGAAACCTGTGCTGGGCTCGGTTGTGTCAGTCATGTCCGACTTTTTGCAGCCCATGGACTGTAGCCCGCCAGGCTCCTCTGTCCATGCGATTCTCCAGGCAAGAATACTGGAGTCGGTTGCCATTTCTTCCTCCAGGGGATCTTCCCGACCCAGGGATCGAACCTGCACTCTTGCATCTCCTGCATTGGCAGGTGGATTCTTTACTACTGTGCCAACCATGTATATATATATATGTGTGTGTGTGTGTGTGTGTATATATATATATATATTTTTTTTTTTTTTTAAACTGTTGCACCAGAACATTCTTTGAACTGTCCTTGAATCTTTAGGTGACTTCCTTGTGCAGAGGACAGGCCCACTGGGCCCCATTCAAGAGGAATTGGGGGTGTCCTTGTCACCCCAGAACTGGAGTGCAGCGCCTGCCTCCTCTCTGGAGAAAAAGATATATAACGCTGAATGCTGTGAAATTTGCCGCTGTGAGAACAGCTAATTTTTCACACCCAGACGAACTGGCTGGGTTTGTTAAAGCCCAAGATAATCAAATAATCATTATAACTCATCTTCGCCCCTCCTGTCTTTCGCTCTTTGTACCATTAATGTCCCAGTGGGGTGCAGCTCTGGTGAGTTCAGACCTAGCCTATTTAGATAACCTTCCGGTTGGTCTTCTGAGAGCGAAATATCCCTCCTGGAGTATCTTACAACAAATGAACCAATCCTCTCTAATCTTCTTATCGTTGTAGCCTCTGCTCCAGGCCTGGTTATCTCGTGGGCTTGCAAGAGAGAGAAAGCCAGAGATTTATACATATATATTTACGTTTGATAGAAATTGCTATAAATATATGTATATGCATGAAATAAGAAAAAAGGAGGCACCAAAAAAGAGGCTAAGCTCTTTTCTCTCTCCCCAGTGAGGCAGCCTGGCTGCAAGCAGGCTGGCCCCTCTGCCTGGCCCGGGAGGCATGGAGAAGATTCTAAAGACTTCTGTGTTCTCTGCTCCCTCCACCTGTCTTGGCTGTGGCAGGGAGGCGCGGTATGGGGGTGGGAGAAAGGAGGGTGGCTGGCCTGGCCAGTGGGGTAGGGGACCAGCATCCAAGTGGCCGGCTCCCTGGGGATCCATCTCCCTCCAGCAAGGAGGTTCCTGTATCTTTCTCTCCCCTGTTTTCTCATCTTCATGACCCTCTGTATCTATATTTTTCTGTGTTTTTTTTTTTTCTTCTCAGCTCTCTGTAGCTCCCTTCCCTCCACCTTCTCTCTCTTTCTCTCTCTCCCCTTTGAGTCTCTCCTGTCTCTCTCTCTCCTCTCTGCTGATTCTTTCCCTGTGTCTCTACCAGCCTGCCCTAGCCCATTCCTCTCTGTGTCCTTCCCCACCCTCGCTGGCAGCCCTTGCCTGCATTCTCTTCTCTCCAGACCCTCCCGGAGCTCTCTATTTCCCCCTCACCTCCCCCGCGTTCAGCGCCCCCAGCATCCTGGTCCCCCCCAGCCTCCCTCCCTCCGCCAGCTGCCCCAAGCATCTCCTCACACTTGTCTTCTCTGCCTCCCGCACCCCTTCTCTCACCATCCCCCACCAGGCTCACCTCCATTCCTCCCCCGGCCTTAATTTCTGATTAATATGTTCTTAGCCAAGGAAGGAGAGAGAGAGGGAGGGAGGGAGGGAGGGAGAGAAATCTTCTAAATAAATCATTTCGTCATGTGAAGAGCTAATCTTCAAATGACGGTCGCTATTTATCGAGTTTTTAGCAGTGCATGTTAAATAGTGATATGGAAGCTACATTTACAAAACCCCATCGGAGTGCTGGGGTTTTTAACTTCATTGCCCAGAAAGAAAAATGGTGATGGCCAAGATAAGACCTCTTCGAAGCTTTGGCCCTGAACCCTTAGTGGGAGCAATTAAGCAGGTGGGGGGTGAGGGGGGCTCCCACTCCTCCCCAGGCCGCCCCCCCTCTGCCGACCCTTCATCCCCAGTACAATGCCCTCCACTTCCTGAGGCGACTCACCCCTTCCCACGAGCTGCTTCTGATTCACCCTGAGAGGGGAAAGGCGAGGTCTGGAGTCAGACCCAGTGGGGTTTGAACACAGCCAGTGTTGCTAAGTGTGTCTCACTGGGCAAGAAGCTTCGTCTCCCGTGCCTCAGTTTCCCCATCCAATTCCTAAACAAGAGTGTTTGACCCCTGAGGGGGGAAAAAAACTACTTCTGTTATGTGAAGAGGAACTTTCAGAATCAAAATTGATAGCAATATCCAGAGCAAAATTACAAAATTCCTTCCAAATGATTTTTTTGTTTGTTTGTTTGCAGAAAACTGTCTTTAATGGGGGATGCGAATTTCCGTGTATTGGATACTCTGTCGGAGGCTCTTCCACTGGTGACTGTGCTTAGGGCCCCTCCCGCCTGGAGTTCTTCTATGTTAAGAATGTTAAACATTGTACACTTCAGACTACCTCTTGGGAAAGCTTAACTCAGAATTACAAATTTCTAATTCTTGACTTAGATGATAAATATTATGCTTTTCTCATATACATTTTATGTTATAAAGCCTTGAGTTTCTGTAATAAAAATTTATTAATGACAACAGAAAAGAATGTTAAACATGTTCATGTTAAATTCATTGTTAACACTGTTAAACAATGTTCATCATCAACAATGTTAAATGTTCTTAAATGCTCCAGTATTGCTGCTGCTATGAATAATCTAATAATACTACAAATAATAATGGTGATAATATCTGCTTCCCTTTTTTGTGCCTGTGTATCATGTGCTGGGGACGCTGGTCTGGACTTTACTTATGATATTTTGTGTGATTTCAGCTTATTTCCTTGTCTCTCTACCTCTCTCCAGAGAGATTAAGTTGACATTTTCGTGTCTCACAGGACAGATGAAAAACTAAGATGTAGAATTTGCAAGGGAAGAGACTGCAGCTCACAATGATCCAGTCCATGAAGATCAGGCCTGGTGCTGGGCTCTGAGGATCCTTAGTTGAATGAAACTGAGGCTTGAAGCTTGGAATCCTCATAGGCAACCAGGGAGAAGGCAGCTAGAGGTGCCCAGCATGCGTTGTAAGGTAGGGAGCACCCCCATCCACTGGAAGCAATCAAGCTCAGACTTCCTAACAGAGATTCTTATGTTAAGCAGGAAGGTGGATTTAATTCTGGGGTCAGATGGACCAGGGTTTGAGTCCTGACTCTGTCCCTTGCTTGGAGAAGAAAATTAAACCTGCCTCTGTCGGTCTTCTTGGCTGTGAAATGGGTGCACTAACACTTCAGAAGGAGGATAATTCGAGGGCTAGAGCTAGTTTATGCAAAAGGCCCTGGCAAATAGTAGTCGCTCACTAAATGGCAGAGATCATTATTTCCGGGTCTTCTTCTTGCTAGTTTCCAGAGGGCTAAGAAAGTGGAAAGTGATAGAGCTGACTGATAGGAGGGTAACTGAGTTGCGTCTCTAAGCTCCCAGTTGTCCTGTGATCATGCACTTGCTGGTCCTCAGTTTCCTCACCTGTAAAATGGGACGATAGTGGAGATGCAGAACTTTACTCATAGGATGGGAGGGTCACTGGCAAGAATAACATTAACAGCCGCTATTAATGGTGCATTGTTAGGGATTTACAGATGGATGATAAGAATGTGGCCCTGGGTTCAAGTTCCAGCACTACCACTTACTAGCTGTGTGGCCTTGGATAAATTACTTCATCTCTCTGAGCCTTTGGGAAATATCCGCACCTCTTTGAGGTGTTCTGAGTGTTTGAGTCTGGGTTCCTTAGCTCACGTTTCTGCTCCAGGGCGGCAGGGCCAAGGTCTTGGGCTTCTGTGTGATCCTCAAGGCTCAGAGCTGAATGCATAGTCAGGGTCAGGAAATATAATATTTGTTGAGTGATTGTTTTATAAATATGTGAACAGTAACTATAGCGAGCAGCTGTTGCAGAGACTCCCCTGGAGGTCCAGGGGTGAAGACTATGCCTTTCGATGCAAGGGGTGCAAGTTTAATACCTGGTTGGGGAACTAAGATCCTGTATCTTGCCTGCTGCTTGGTGTGGCCAAAAATAAATAAAATCAAGTAAATTAAAAATAAAAAAAGAAGCTGTAGCAGATACTGTCAGCTGCCACACATGTCACTTGGCCCCACCCCCAGATTCAGAGGAGAAGTCTCAAACTGATGGGGACCTACCTCCAACTCCTGCCTCTCTCTTCCCTGGGGGCTTCCTACGGTCATAGGAATGATATCCATCCTCACACAAGGTAGGTCACAAGGGCTAGGAAGTTAATGCCCCCAGGAGCAATCTTCATCCATGACCGATGGGAGCAGGCTGACAAAAATCCCAGCTTCCTTGCCTTTCAAAGGCACGTTCTATGCAGCCTCCCAAATGCCCTCAGCAGGACTGAGTTCCCCTTCCCCACAGCAGCCCATGAATGCATGCTGTATAGTCTTCTTCCTTCCCCTGTCTTACCATTCCTCCTTTCTGCTTTTTGGCACCATGACTCAAAGAAAACTGCTTCCTCCCCCTCTTTTGTCTCAGCATTTGCTTTATAGGAACCCAGTCTAAGAGAGTGGTTTACATTTGCATTCTGCAGAGGCTCCTAAGTTAACAAAAAATATTTTCTCACGTTTTTACATTTACGGCTCTGATCAGCACTGTGAAGAGACACAAGGGATGCTGAGAACTTCTGAAAAGTAGGTCTGCTCTAGTCTTGGGATGGGTGATGCGGAACAGAGATCTTGAAGGAAGAGAAGGATCTCACAAAGGGGTGGGATAAAGGGCTGCTCAGGCAGGAAGAGCAGTCTGTGCAAAGGCCCTGCGGTGGGAGACACAAGGTACATTTTGGTCAGAGAGTGAGGGAGACAGCGTGCCCCCCAACTTACTATGTGATCTCTGGGAACTCGTGTCACTTCCCCGAGCTTCACTTCCCCCATCAGGGACTTCCCTTGTGGTCCAGTGGTTAAGAATCTGCCTACCAATGCAGGGGACACGGGTTTGGTCCCTGGTCTGGGAATATGCTGCATGCTGCAGGGCAACTAAACCCGTGCACCACAACTACTGAGCCCTTGCACCCTAGAGCCTGTGCTCTGCAACGAGAAGTCACTGCAATGAAAAGCCCATGCACCCCAACTAGAGAGCAGCCCCTGCTCGCTGCCACTAGAGGAAGGCCACACAGCAACGAAGACCCAGCACAGCCAAAAAAATTATTTTTTAATTCTCCCATTTATCAAATGGTGCAAAGCTACCTGCTTCTTCCCATCACTTCTGCTGAATATGATGTGGGAACTTATATGCTCAAAATAGTAAAAGTGGCCTAGAATTGTGATCCAGTAATAACAATTCACATATTCTCTTAATGGCCACTGGTTGAGTTTTTACTGTGGAGGCACCATGAAGGGCCTGTCTTTGTTCCCTGCTTTTTCTCCAAAGCCTTTGCCTTCATGGTGTGACATTCCAGTGGAGGAGAGTCCAAAAAAAGATATACAAATAGTTGCAAAATACTTATATATGCAGTGATGAAATTTATGAAGAGAAACAAAGCAGAAAGTGCAGGCAGTGTAGGAGAGGGGACATAGTTTAGATAATAAGTCTCTTGAGAGCAGAGACTTGAAGCAGGTGGAGGGGCCCACCATGCAAATATCAGGAAGAGCATACCAGGTAGCAGGAATAGCAGGTGCAAATGTCCTGAGGCAGAGTGGCTTGTGGGAGATACAGTGAGGAGGCTGGTATCCCTGGGACACAGTAAGCAAAGCGGGGTGGGAGGGGTGAAGGGAGTGGAGAAGTGGTGGGAGTTAGGATCCCACAGAACACGTGGGCCTGTGTGAGGAGTTTGGCCTTTAATCTGAGAGAGTCAAAGATCTGGGAGTCAGAGCTGGGGTGGGTGACATCATGGGATTTATGCTGACGGATCATCCTGGCTGCTGCATGGAGAATGGCCCATCAGGGGGCAAAGATGGAGGCAGGCAAGTGATGGATTAACTTCTTCCCGGGACCACTCCCCTCCGCCCCTGTATTACACTGGATCCTGCTTCCCACACACCCATTCCTCCAATGCCCAATCCCCGGGCCATGTGCTGGCCAGGGAGTGATGGGCTACAAATGAGTGGGCAGGCAAGCACCTCTAATTTCCACAAGCGCCGTGGGTAAAGGCTGTGGCGATGTGCAATTAAGCTCTGAGCTTTAAAAACATGGTAATAAGGGGCTACGGGCTGAGGAGGCAGCCTGGTAATTTAAATGACATCCAGCTCAAATATGGAGTGTCTAAATGTTCTCTTCCAGAGATTTATATCAGCATAGACCTGCCTCATTCATTTATTTAGTTAACTAGCTACTTATTGGCACGTCCTCCTAGCTGCTCTCCGAAGAAAGAGACAGAGGCCCGGGTGGCTGCTGGGGGCATCTCCATGCAGGGAAGGCCAGGGGAGATGATGACTATGGTGATCTTTGGCCTGTGATGAAGACCTACTGTGTGCTTTGCATTCAGAGGGTCTATTGTGAGAACTCCACTAGTCATGATTGGATGTGAGAGTTGGAGCATAAAGAAGGCTGAAGATTTGATTCTTTTGAACTGTGCTGCTGGAGAAGACTCTTAAGAGTCCCTAGGACTTCAAGGAGATCAAACCAGTCAATCCTAAAGGAAATCAGTCCTGAATATTCATTGGAAAGACTGATGCTGAAGCTGAAGCTCCAATACTTTGGCCACTAGATGCGAAGAGCTGACTCATTGGAAAAGACCCTGATGCTGGGAAAGATTGAAGGCAAAAGGAGAAGGGGGCAGCAGAGGATGAGATGGTTAGATAGCATCACTGACTCAGTGGACATGAATTTGAGCAAACTTGGGGAGGACAGAGGAGCCTGGTGTGCTGCAGTCCATGGGGTCACAAAGAGTCAGACACGACTGAGTGACGAAAAACAAGGACAACATGGTGAGAAGAAGAAGGCTGTACATGTCCATTTTGATGTATCTCCCTGCACTTGTGAGGAAACAGACACGGGGAAGAGAAACGACTTGTTCAAGGTCATGTAGCTAGTGAATGAGATAAAACCCAGGTCTTTGGGTGCCAAAGCTGGAGCTTTGTCAGTGACCTAACATTAAGTATCATTTCCTTGCTTTGGGTCCTGGCATGCATGGCTGTTTCCCATTTAATGGTTGTTCAGCCATCAGAATTTGTCTCACCACCTCTTTCAGACTCTCCAACCTGACTGGGACTTTATAAAACCCCATAGGTCAAGGCTCTTAAAATCAGATGCCTCTAGCGGATAATAAGCTGATAAAAGAAATCTAAGAGTATTGTGTGCAATAAGTGGTTATACCTCAATTTTTAAAAAAAGAGGAAAGAAATTAACACAGCATTGTAAATCAACTATACCTCAATAAAAATTGTTTGAAAAGGTATTTAAAAAGAGGAAAACTAGAAGGAGTCAAAGATGAAGCAGCATCAAACTGAGCCTTTCTCTTCAATGGTATCAGAAGGGTCAAGACAATTAAAACGGAATGCCTTTCGAACTCTATTGTTCTTATTAGTTAATGCTCCTTCTCTGGACCACTTACAATTATTGTGACTACCTGGTTCCTGCTCCACACTTTAGAAACAATCTTACAAGAATAACCTGGGCCCTGGGCTGAGTGTTCTCCACACCTTGTCTTATCAAATTGGGACCATCCACCTTCAAGGCAAGTACTGTGGTTGTTCCCGTTTTACAAATGAGGAAACTGAGGCTCCCAGGTGATGTTGAGGTGGTAGGTCTGTGGACCACAATCGGAGTTGTTGTTGTTTAGTTGCTAAGTCGTGTCAGACTCTTTTGCAAGCCTATGGCCTGTAGCCTGCCATGCTCCCCTGCCCATGGGATTTCCCAGGCAATAACACTGGAGTGGGTTGCCATTTCCTTTTCTAGGGGATCTTTCTCACCCAGGGATCGAACCCATATCTCCTGCATTGGCAGGCAGATTCTTTACTACTGAGCCATGGAGTAGCAAGCCACTAAAGCACATGGTATGTTACGGGCTTCCCTGGTGGCTAAGCTGTAGAGATTCTGCGTGCAATTCAGGAGATGTAAGAGACACGGGTTTGATCCCTGGGTTGGTAAGATCCCCTGGAGAAAGGCACAGTAACCTGCTCCAGTATTCTTGCCTGGAGAGTCCCCAGGGACAGAGGACCCTGGCAGGCTACAGTCCGTAGGGTTGCAAAGAGTCGGACACGACTGAAGCGACTTATCACGCAGGCATGTTATAAATGCTTAGTAAATGCAAGTGATTTTCAGCAAAGACTGGGCATCTCTGCAGCCTTAAATTTTTGTCTTTCCAGAGCGTTCTCTCACTCAGGCCCCTCCCCACCTCACTGCTCGTGAATTCTCCTCCTCCCTGAAGCAGGTTCCCTTCCCTCCCAGAGTCCCCCAGCCTCTATTCTGACCCCATATGCTGGCAGGGCCTTTTTAACCCCTCCAGCCACTGGGGTGGGTTCCATTCTGCCTGGAGACGCCTTGGGTAGATTTTTAGGAACAGCTGCCAGAAGCTGAGATATAATGACTGCCTGGAGAGTCGTTAGGATATAATTAATATTTGTAGCACAGAGCTGTGACTGCTGAGCGGTTCCCGCCCACAGAGCTGGGGCCTCCAGCTCTTCTCCGGACAGGAACCCCAGATTCTCAGGGCAACAGCATCCTTGGGACCAGAGGAGGACCCTGGATGCAGAGGCTGGGGTGTGGCCAGCAGGGCTTATTTCTCAGGATTCTTCCCTTCACCCAGCCATCAGGGTTGGTGACTTCCAGAGGCTGCCAGACCGGACACATCATCAAGAGTGGTCAGAGGGCACCAGGGCAAGGGCTCAAGGTGGCCACGGCGCCTCCTTGCACCTGAGGCCAGCTGGCCTTTGGCGGTTGCCATGGCGATGGCTGTCCCCAGCAGTTGGGCAAGGACGTTTTGCGGCAGCAGCAGCAGCTGTGTGTGAGTGTGAGTGAGAATGGCAGTCTGTACCGGCTCCCCTCTGGCTTTCCATCTGTGAGGGGCAGACATCTCACTCGCCACCCTCGGTGCTCGCCCTGGAGGCGGCCCTGGTTGGAGGCCTGGCTCTGGTTTGCCACAGGGCATTTGGTTTGCACGGTGACTCCACTGGAGCCTGACTGTTTTCCTAGCTCAGATGCTTATTAGCAGTTTTGAGCTCCCCCAGCAGACGATCGAACTTTCTGAAGCCTCAGTTTTCAGGTCTATCAAATGGGCTGATCACACTCAGAGGGGTATGCTGCTGCTGCTGCTGCTGCTAAGTCGCTTCAGTAGTGTCCAACTCTGGGCGACCCCATAGACGGCAGCCCACCAGGCTCCCCTGTCCCTAGGATTCTCCAGGCAAGAATACTGGAGTGGGTTGCCATTTCCTTCTCCAATGTATGAAAGTGAAAAGTGAAAATGAAGTGGCTCAGTCGTGTCTGCAGCCTACCAGGCTCCTCCATCCATGGGAGTTTCCAGGCAAGAGTACTGGAGTGGGGTGCCATTGCCTTCTCTGTCAGAGGGGTATGGTTAGGATTAAATGAGATAATGGGAGAAAAACGCTTAGTTCTCCCTGGGGATAAGACCTTGTTGCTCCAGGTGGTGGGGCCCAGAGATTTAAAAGGGGAGGGCCTGGGACTTCCCTGGTGGTCCAGTGGTTAAGAATCCACCTTTCGATGCAGGGGATGTGGGCTGGATCCCTGGTCAGGGAATTAAGATCCCATATACCTTTCCACCAAAATAAATAAATAAATAAATAAGAAAAGGGAAACAAAAAACACCCAGAACATAAAACAGAAACAATATTGTAACAAAATTCAATAAAGATTTGAAAAGTGGTACACCTCAAAAAATTTTTTTTAAATAATAGGCAGAGGACCTGAATAAACTTTTTTTTTTTTTTTAAGGGAAGGGACTTCTTCTATGGTGTAGACTCACCATTTATTAAGTGCTTCTTGTATACCAGTGCTGTGCTGCATTTGTGACATGTATTCCTTCACCAACTGATTCCTTCCTGAACACTGTGTGTCTCATCTCACTTAATTCTCCTACTCTTCATGAATATTTGGCTCTATTGTCCCCACTGTACAGACTTAAGATTCCCAAGGTGACACAATAAAGACATTGCAGAAGACCTCAAAATCCCAAACCCACACTTTCCCCCTCTGTGGTTCTAACTGGCCTCCTGCTTTTCAGGCAGACCTGCATTCAAACCCTACTTCCGTCACGTCCTTGCTGTGTGACCTTTCTGAGACTCAGTTGCTCCTCTGTAGAGTGGGGATAATAGCAGAGCCCGTGTGGATCAGAGTAGAAGTGTGTGGGGGCTTCCCTGGTGGCCCAGTGGTTAAGAATCCACCTTCCAAAGCAGGGGATGTGGGTTCAATCCCTGGTGGGGGCACTAAGATCCCACATACTGCAGAGCAACTAAGGCCACACCCCACAGTGAAGACCCAGAGCAGCCAAAAAGAAAAAAAAAGATTGATGTGTGTGAACTGTGTGGTGTATAATAAGTGTCCACTAAGGGCACCTGCAATTTTCATTGCCGTTATCGTTATTATTTCTCCATCTGTTGGGGATTGGACCCCACAATCTCTAAGTTCCCAGCTCAGACTCCCATCACCATGTGGGGATGGCCAGCCCCTGGTCTTTGACATTTGGGAGTGGCTTATGTGTCCAGATGAGCCCCTTTGTGGAAGGCAATGGCCAATGGCAAGAGCAGCGGCCAATTCCGCGGATGCTCCCAGCCTGCTTTCTGATCATCTGCCTGTTCCCACCAGGCAGCATTAGGCGGGGTGTGTGAGCCTGGAGGGGGGCCGGGGAAGGAGGGGCGGCTTTCCCTGGGAGGCTGCCTTCTGTCACTAGACAAACAAACACAGAGCTCCCACGCTTGCCTGGAAACGGAGCAAGGCACCAACAGCAAGCAGACAGGAGGACTTTCTTGAACCTCGCTGGCCACAGCCGCCTGCCTGCACAGCTCCACAGGAAGCAGCTGATGTCCCCTGGTGGTTGCTGCCCGCAGCCTGAGCTGACCGGACGCTGCTCCACATGGCAAGTGGAGGCTCTTGTGGGCTGTAGTGTTTGCTTGGCATTTGCCACTGCCCTCTGGAGGTCATTGTGGTTCCCCACCCCCACCACAAACTTCTGAGCAGCATTTCCAGGTAGAGAGTATCCACCCTGTGCCTCAGGCTGCAGAGCCCTTCAAGCGTGGCTAGCCTTCCCAGCTACTCAGAGTACATCTTGGGTACCACCTTGAGAGAAACCTCAGCTGGGGAGACAGGCCTGGGACCCACATCCCAACTCTACCACCCTGATGCTGTGTGACCCTGGACAAGTCACCCTACCCCTCTGAGTCTCCCAAAGCTTCCCATTGGTAAAATGGCAGGTATAATCACACCGTGGTTAGTGAAGGGATTAAAAACCAAGTATATAGAATTCCTGACATACAGGTTGGCTTGATCAATGATGTCCGTTGGCTGGATCATTACTATTTACTATGTTCTGAACCTCACTTTCCAAATCTGCTCGATGAGGATAATTCCATACCTACCCCAGAAACAATGAGTCTGTGTTGCTAAGTATGTGTTGTGTGTATGTGTGCTAAGTCACTCAGTCGTGTCCAACACTGTGCGACCCCATGGACTATAGCCCCCCAGGCTCCCCTGTCCATGGGATTCTCCAGGCAAGAATACTGGAGTGGGTTGCCATGCCCTCCTTCAGGGGATCATCCCTAACCCAGGGATTGAACCTGTGTCTCTTATGTCTCCTGCATTGGCAGGCAGGTTCTTTATCACTAGCATCACCTGGGAAACCCTAATATATTTTTGTTTTATTTCATGCTTCCCCTTGACCAAGTAACTGGGTAACAACAGCAACAACAACAATAATAACGTCTAAGAGGCTGGATACTGATTTAAGCCTGTGCTGTCCAATAGATAGTCATTGTGATTGTTTAAATTAAAATGAAGTAAAATGAAAATCTTGGTTTCCTGTCTCACAGGCACTTTCGTAGTACTCAATACCCACATGAGGCTTGTGGCTACCACGTCAGACAGCAGAGATATAAAACATTTTCATTATTGCAGAAAGCTCTTTCGGACAACACTGGTTTAGATCAGTATGTTTCATATTTAACGTTTCATAGGAATCACCTGGGATAAACAAGGTTAAACACAGACTCAAACACAGACAAACCTAGACAGCATATTAAAAAGCAGAGATATCATTTTGCCAACAAAGGTCCGTTTAGTCAAAGCTATGATTTTTCCAGTAGTCATGTACAGATGTGAGAGTTGGACCATAATGAAGGCTGAGTGCCAAAGAATTGATGTTTTCAAATTGTGGTGCTGGAGAAGACGCTTGAGAGCCCCTTGGACTGCAAAGAGATCAAACCAGTCAATCCTAAAGGAGATCAACCCTGAATATTCATTGGAAGGACTGATGCTGAAGCTGAAGCTCCAATCCTTTGGCCACCCGATGTGAAAAGCATTGAAAAATACCCTGATGCTGGGAAAGATTGAGGGCAGGAGGAGAAGGGGATGACAGAGGATGAGATGGTCAGATAGCATCACAAACTCTATGGATATGAGTTTGAGCAAACTCTGAGAGATAGTGAAGGACAAGGTAGCCTGGCGTGCTGCAGTCCATGGGGTCGCAAAGAGTTGAACACGACTTAGGGACTGAACAACTAGAACAAACACAGACTCAGTTTTGGGAGGTCTGTGGGAGCCTGAGACTCTGCATTTCTAGCTCCCTTCTAGACCCTCTCCTCTAGTCGGGTCTAGAGCTGGACTGCCCAGCACGGTGGTCACACACGGCTATGGAACACTTGACACGTGATGTATCTATATTGAGATGTGCCCTAAGTGTGAAGCACACAGTGGGTTGTAAAGACTTAGTGCAAAAAAATGTAAAATATCTCGTTAATACTTTTTAATTGATTGTATGTTGAAATAATACCCTAGACACCCTGGGTTGAATAAAATATATTTTAAACATTAATTTCAGCTGTGTCTTTATGCTTTTTCTTTTTAATAAGGCCAGTAGAAAATTCAGAATAACATATGTGGCTCACATCTTTCTATTGGACTGTCGTGATCTCAGCTCTGAGTGCCACTTATGAGCTATCTCATTTCAGATGTACAATTTTAACCCATGTCTTTGTACCTCTGCCCATTCTGTTTTTTCCCCTATCCCTGAATTGTTTCCAGAGCATTTTTCACTCCAATCAAAGGGTAAACTCCTCACTAAAAGAGGCTGTGTCAGTCTGCCCCCTTCTATCCATCATAGCACAAAATATCACCTCCACAGTTTGAATCTGTCTCGCTCTAAAGAAATAATAGCATCTTCCTGACCTTCCTTTTTGGAACTCTCCCTTCCCACATGCTCAGGTCGCATGTCTTGAATGGGGCTCACCCTCCTGGTCTCTGTGATTGACTGTGTGACCCGGGTTTGGCCAATCAGAGCACGGAGATGGAGCTAGCTGTGAAGACTAGAGGCAAAAGCCTTCTAGACAAAGATGGAGCAAGAACAAAGATCATGAAGGTTGAGAATTCTTGACTTTCCTTGGGAGTGCAAGTTCTGGTTCCATTACTAACTCCTTCTAGGAAAGCCTCAGTTTCCTCATCTAGAAAATGGGCACAGTCTACCCAACTGCCCCGAGTTATCGTGAAGACGGTGAGAACACACTGATGGTAATGCCTGTGGCTAACCTAATCTTGCCAGCCGTTGTGGGGGTGGCAGGCAGTTTGGCTGTGAGGTTGGCACAGGGGTGGGCCCTCCACAGTTGCTGTGGAAACAGCCTCTGGGATGTTCTGCAGTGTGGAGGAAGATGTGAAGACCCCGGGAGGGGACATTCTTCCTTCTGTGCTACAGGCAGAGGAAATGGAACTTGGGAGGCTTGCCAGGGTAGAACTGAGCTCCCTTGATTTTAAATAATAACGCTAGCTTAGAGTGACGCAGGTCTTACAAGGCACTTGGTACTGTTCTGAGCATCTCCCACACATATTATATGAGGTTAATTCTAATCGTGTGGGAGAGGTACCACAATTGTCCCCATTTTCCAGAGGAGATGCCTGAATCTTATGCCCTCTCAGCCCAATCTCCCCTGACAATGAACTTGTCCATTGAGCTGCTGGCTTAGGGCAGCGGCTTCCCAGGTGGCTCAGTGGTAAATAATCCACCTGTCAATGCAGGAGACGTGAGTTTGATCCCTGGGTCAGGCAGATCCCTTGGAAAAGGAAATGGCAATCTGCTCCAGTATTCTTGCCTGAGAGATCCCATGGTCAGAGGAGGCTGGCAGGTTATAATCCATGGAGTTGCAAAAGAGTCAGATATGACTTAGCGACTAAAGACCATTTTGCGGGGAGGGCAGTGGTCCTTCCTGTTTTGTATTCTCCTGCATGTCTGCACCTAACACTTCCCGGTAGAGATGAAGCCTTAATACACATCAGTAGCTGTTATTATTAATATGCACTTATTTGTGTCCCCAAGTGGTATTTTTAATCTTTCCCACAAGAGTGCCAGCTCCACGTGGGCCGGGATTTTTGTCCGTTTCACTCATCCCTGTCTACCCAGTACCTAGCATGGTGCTGGATACACAGTACATGCTCAATCAATACTTATTGAAGGAGAGATTGTATGCCTTTGGTTGAGTCCTGGCTGATCACTGAATAGGATGAGATCCATCGACCTGTCCCTTTAAGAACCTTGTCTTCCCTTCCCCTCTCTGGTCCCCAAAGTTAATTAAGTGCCCTGCCTCTGCAGGGTTAATCCTGTTATCAGCTACTCTACACATATTAGCTGTGTGTTTACTATTTCTGGCCTGTATCCCTCCACCCCCAATTAAACTGTCCATCGCTGGATTCCACAGAGCCCGGCACACAGTAGGTGCTCAGTTCATTTGCATGGAATGAATGAGTTGACATCTCCCTCATTACATTCCCAGGGAAGGAGATGTGTTCACACACTGAGAGACGGTGTGATGACATGGACCAATCTGCCAGTCTGTAGAAAGAATGGATTTTTTGTCTGGAAGGGGTGATGGGCAAATGCCAGCAATGCTCCCTAATGCAGGGTTTGGGGACAAAGACCGTATTGAGAAGTAGGTATAGGCAGACTGGGGCTTCCCCAGTGGCTCAGTGGTAGAGAATCCGCCTGCAATTCGGGAGCCGCAGGAGACGCAGCTTGGATCCCTGGGTCAGATAGATCCCCTGGAGGAGGGCATGGAAACCCACTCCAGTATTCTTGCCTGGAGAATCCCACAGAGGAGCCTGGTGGACTACAGTCCATGAGGTCACAAAGAGGCAGGCATGACTGAAGCGACTTAGCACGCTCACATAGACAGAACGGCCTTTGGCGTTCCTTCTTCAGTTCCAGAGCATCCATGTCTGGGAGACGAGGGCGTGCAGGAAAGCCTCTCTCTCTGCATGTGACCTTTAAGGCCAGCAGCCCCTGACAGTATGTGGGGTGCTCTTGCAGATATCCTTGGCTCAGCCGTGCCATCTCAGTGGCAGGTGCCCTGAGTCGGTACGAGAACAGGTCTCGATGTCCCCAATGACTGCTGGAACGCTGAGTACCCCTGAAGTGGTGAGTGAAGCTGGCTCTGTCTGACTCAGGGCTGGGTAACTCAGCCACCTGAGACTCTGGCCCATCTGGAGTGTGGGTGGTCCCCCACCCCCCTACCTGATGGAGCAGTCTCCAGTTCATTCCTTTTTCCCCTGTCCCCCACCCCATCTCTTGTTCCCTGCTTGCCCAGTGACCTCATCCCAAAGGGCAGGTCCTGTGTCTTCGATGGAGAGGGGCTCTGTGACCCAGCTCCACTCAGCCCCTGGTGGAGTGCCCACGTGTCCTCTGCCTCCCCCGGCAGGGCAGGTGTTCAGCTGCAACGGGCTTCCATCGAGATCAGCCAAGCCTGGGCATGATCCTAAGACATACCAGGGCCAAATCTTGCTTAGCCACCTGTGCCGTGCCTGTGCCTGGGCAAGGGACCTCGCCTCTCATCCGTCAAAGGGAGAGTCACGCTACCAGTGATGTAGTCAAGGCTCCTAGAAGCCGAGCCTGGGAAAGACACGTGATGCAGAAACCCGAACAGAAAAGAACCCCAGGGAAGGGTATTCACCCCACCCCTTCCCCATACCTTTATCTCATCCCATGGGGGTACAGAGGGGCCCTGTCTGTTTCCACGGGGCTTCTTTTCTGGTTCAGTGGACGCCCCTCAGCTGCTGCAGGTGCTGCTACTCTGCTTTCACTCTGGCAACTTTTCCCTGGAGGACTGCCCTGGACAATGGTGGGAGCTGCCTTGCCGGAACTGCCTTGGAATGACATATGCCTCCCGAAGACACCTGGGTGGCCTGTAGCCAATGGATGACTCACGTGGGGGCACAGAAGCCCCACCCCCTTGCCTTAAGGCAGGACAGACTTTGCAGTGCAGTTTACCATCCAGAGCTCCCTTGGGGATCGGGTTGGGACTAGATGTCACATCTTTGCTTGGCTTCTCCCCCTGCCCGTTCCTTCCTCCCTCATTCCCCTCGAGGTGTCATCTAAGAGCTTTCTCAATCAGTCACTGACTCTTTATGAAACCCCATCAGAGGCCTGCTTCTAGAGAACTCACCTAGGGTTCCCTAAGACAGAGACTTTAGATAAACTTGTGGAAGCAAGTGGACTGTTTAACTGTTTGTTGTTGTTTAGTTGCTCAATCGTGTCCAACTCTTTGCGAGCCCATGGACTGTAGCCCGCCAGGCTCCTCTGTCCCTGGGATTTCCCAGACAAGAATACTGGAGTGGGTTGCCCTTTCTTTCTCCAGGGAATCTTCCTGACCCAGGGATCAAGCCTGCATCTCCTGTATTGACAGGCAGATTCTTTACCTTGCTAAGCCACTAGGGAAGCCCTTGCTTAATCATAGATCAGATCAGATCAGATCAGTCGCTCAGTCGTGTCTGACTCTTTGCGACCCCATGAATCTCAGCACGCCAGGCCTCCCTGTCCATCACCAACTCCCGGAGTTCACTAAGACTCATGTCCATTGAGTCAGTGATGCCATCCAGCCATCTCATCCTCTGTCGTCCCCTTCTCCTCCTGCCCCCAATCCCTCCCAGCATCAGAGTCTTTTCCAATGAGTCAACTCTTCGAATGAGGTGGCCAAAGTACTGGAGTTTCAGCTTTAGCATTATTCCTTCCAAAGAAATCCCAGGGCTGATCTCCTTTAGAATGGACTGGTTGGATCTCTTTGCAGTCCAAGGGACTCTCAAGAGTCTTCTCCAACACCGCAGTTCAAAAGCATCAATTCTTTGGTGCTCAGCCTTCTTCACAGTCCAACTCTCACATCCATACATGACCACTGGAAAAACCATAGCCTTGACTAGATGAACCTTTGTTGGCAAAGTAATGTCTCTGCTTTTGAATATGCTATCTAGGTTGGTCATAACTTTCCTTCCAAGGAGTAAGCGTCTTTTAATTTCATGGTGGCAGTCACCATCTGCAGTGATTTTGGAGCCCAGAAAAATAAAGTCTGACACTGTTTCCACTGTTTCCCCATCTATTTCCCATGAAGTGATGGGACCGGATGCCATGATCTTCATTTTCTGAATGTAAATTGGGTCTAATTACCCTGTTTTTGGAGAAGGCAATGGCAGCCAACTCCAGTACTTTTGCCTGGAAAATCCCATGGATGGAGGAGCCTGGTAGGCTGCAGTTCATGGGGTCGCTAGAGTCAGACACGACTGAGCGACTTCACTTTCACTTTTCACTTTCATGCATTGGAGAAGGAAATGGCAACCCACTCCAGTATTCTTGCCTGGAGAATCCCAGGGACGGGGGAGCCTGGTGGGCTGCTGTCTATGGGGTCGCACAGAGTCAGACACGACTGAAGCGACTTAGCAGCAGCAGCAGCAACCCTGTTTTTGGCCAAGCATTTCAACTTCCTTTCAAGAAGCCCTAACAGCACTGGAGATTCAGAAGCAGCAGTCAGACGATACTGACAATCGCTGCGAGGTCTACGACAGGGCTCCACAAATAGTGGAGGATACAATAAATATGTATTGAGTGAAAGACAGGGATGAAACACCATTTCTGGTCGTGGGGAAGCAGAGGCTTCTGGAAGGACAGAGAATGTGCAACTGCCTTCCTGGAGCAGGTCTCCAGGATGTACTCAAGCTCAGGGACAGGCTGGGTGTATTGAAATGCGGGTCAGGTGCTTGGATCCTCAGAGCATCAGCAGGGGCTTAGCCTAAGAGGTGGCTGGGTCCCAGAGGACAGCCTGGGGCTGGGAAGGGAGTCATGATCACAGCAAAGATGATAAGATCTTGTTAAACAGAGAGCCCTCCTGGCAGATGGTCAGATGGCTCCCAGAGAAGGAAAGCCCTTTCCCATTGGGAGTCCCAGAAGTCTTGAGACCAGTGGAGCAAATCCTGACTTCCTGAGCTAACAACAACAACAATGCTCATACGGACAAAGCATTTAGCAGTTATATAGCCAACACTCTTCATGCGCGTCATTTATGCTTCATCATAACCCCCATCAGGGACACACTATCATGCCCATTTCACAGATGAAGAAAATAAGGCTCAGAGAGTGGAAATGATGTGCCAAAGGTGGTGGAGACGTCACAGACATGATGTGAAGTGGCGCTGACATCACAGCCTCCACACCAGCAGTCCCCAGCCTTTTGGGCACCAGGGACCAGTTTTTCAGAAGACAGTCGTTCCACGGACGAGGGTCGGGGGATGGTTTCAGGACGATTCAAGCACGTTACCTTTATTGTGCACTAGTGGCCCAGTTTGCTAAAGAATCCGCCTGCAGTGCAGGAGACCCCGGTTCGATCCCTGGATCTGGAAGATCCCCTGGAGGAGGGCATGGCAACCCACTCCAGTCTTCTTGCCTGAAGAATCCCATGGATGGAGAAGCCTGGTGGGCTACAGTCCATAGGGTTGCAAAAGTCAGACAGGGTTGAGTGACTGACACTTCGGTCTTTTTGAATTATTATTACATTGTGATATATAAAGAAATAATCATACAACTCGCCATAATGTAGAATCAGTGGGAGCCCTGAGCTTGTTTTTGGGCAATTAGATGGTCCCATCTGGGGGTGATGGGAGACAGTGACACCTGAAGTGTATGATGGGGAGTGGCTGTAAATACAGAGGAAGCTTTGCTTGCTATCCCACTGTTCGCTTCCAGCTGCACGTGCCCATTCTAGTACTGGGCCACAGCCTGGATGCTGGGACCCCTGTTTTACACAGTCAGCCGGTGCTGAGTTTAGAAGGATAATAAGAAATAGGTCGGGAAAACTGAGGCATGAAAATTATTACAAATGTTGTAAAATCAGAGAATATCTCCAGGTAGATATAGAAAAAGCCAATGATAGTGGTTGTCATGAGTTGTTGATAGAAGGGATACAGTTCACATTTGCTGACTAGTGAACCATGGTGCCGTAGATGACGAAACTGGTCCCCAGTGTTCCTCCATCCCCCATTCACACCTTCTACTGTGTAAGTTTTGTAGTCTTCACTCTGCTTGACCCTGGAGATATGATGGGAGTAAAACACACTTGGAACTTGGCCTTGATTTTGTAAGCAGCAGGAAAGACAGTGCGTGTATGCTCAGTCGTGTCTGACTCTGCGACCTCATGGACTGTAGCCCGCCAGGCTCCTCTGTCATGGGATTTCCCAGGCAAGAATACTGGAGTGGGTTGCATTCCCTCCTCCAGAAGGAAGACAGGGACTTAGCCAATTGTTCAGACAGTTAACTCGTTACTGTTGGGGGACAGGCTAGTGAAAAGCAAGAAATGTGTCCTCTGTGAGTCCGAATCTGAGCTTTGCCCTGTAACTGGCTGGCTTGCTGTGGCTGATTAACTGATCTCTCTGTGCCTTGGTTTTCTCATTTGGGGACCATGAGAGTTAAAACGAGTGACTTACAGCATTTAGAAAGCACTGGCCCCGGGCAGGTGCTCACGATTCTTGTTATTGTGGCTGTTGCTGTTGTCTCTGGACCCTGGCTGTCCCTTGACAGGAAGCTCCCACCTGCATGGCCATCTTATCTGGGACGAAGACTGGCTTCAGTGGCCCTTCTCTAACCCTCTGAATTCTAATCCATCTTTAATGCCTCTGGAGGAAGGAGCTTTGAACGGGCACCAGTTCCGGCCGCTCCCGCTGTCCAGTGGCCGATCCTGGTCTTTCAAGGGCATGACAAGGCTGCCAAATCCGCTCCAGGGATCTAATGCGATTGTCTCGCTTCCGCAGCTCTGCTGGGAAGCCTGAGCTTGGGGCTTTGGGTTGGGCTTCCGGACGCCCCCAGAGCCGGGGAGGCCCCAGGAGGTTCTTGTGGGAGTCCATTCGGCCAGGGAGCTGAGTCCGAGTGAGCAGAACCAGGATGGAGGAGGCCACGTGGAAACACATACTGTGTGCTGGACAGGATTCAGCCTGCTATGAGACCTTTCTTCAGTGTTAATGGGGTCATGCGGACGTTTGCCTGGGATGACCAGAACTTGGGGCAGGGAGTCCTGATACCCGGGTTCAATCCACACTGAGTTGGTGCCCTTAGGACTAGCACGAGGTAGTTCTCAGTTTTCCCCATCTGCATATTGGGTATCTCTTTCATAAGACATACCATTCTGTGTTTAAGAGCTGACACTCTGGATCTGGACTGCCTGGCTTTCAGTCATTTAATGTCTGTGTGCCCTTGGGCCAGTTGCTTAACCTCTCTGTGCAGGTTCTACAAAATATGGGTAGGCACAACGCCGGGCTCTGTGGCCTCCCACTTGGATGACCTCAAGCAAGTTGCTTCACCTCTGAGCCTCAGCGAACTCATTTGTGAATCAGAACCAAGGAGAATGTCTAACACCTGCTTCATAGGGCTGTTGCTAGAGCCCTAAATGGGGTAGTCCATGCTGAGCACTTGAAATGGTGCTTGGTGTGGGACAATCATGTGAGGGTTGATAAACTCCTGCTATTATCTTTTCCTCCACTCCGTCCTGGTTTCTCTTCCTCCTGCTTCCTTCCTTCCTTCCACCACCAGATAGGGCATCTGCTGTAATGAAGGCACTTTCCTTGGCACTGCATGCTGCTAGAATTATTTTAAGGATCAGATGTACCAAATGGGAAAGAGCTCCGGCAATATCAAGGCTGTTCTGTCATGGAAAAGAAGGGGGTCATAATTCACACGGTGGCTTGTGGTGACTTCTTTTTCAACTCACTCACATCTAGGGTCATTAATTCAGAGCCCTGACTGGGATTTCTATCATATGGGGCTGTAGTGACATTAATTTGATATTCACTAACCTCAGTTACTTGTGTATCATCATCATAATTATTATGACTTGCCATAGTCACATACCCCGTAAAACAATGCTTTTGTTTGGAATCACAATTTTTTAAAAAATTTAAATATAACCTTAACCTAAGCGATACTATTCATGAAACCAAAAGTTTGATGGGCTGGCACCAATTCCACTAAAAACTTTGCTATTAAGTGAAATAATATCCACCCTCCCATCCAAAAAAGTGTATCCTCATTGGTGCCATATCCTAACAGTATCTAATACCAGGCATTACCCTCTCGCCATTGAGCTGAGTAGAAAATGCTTTGATTCATTGCTTAGTATTTATCAAGTGCTGTCTCCTTTCCCCAAGCCTAGGGCTTGATGTCCTATGTGGCTGTAATGACATTAATTTGATGATGCTAACCTAGTTACTTCTGTATCATCATCACAAGCATCATTATTATTATTTTTTGCCATAGCCACACACCAAATACTACTATTATTCAACACTTTGTTTTGGGTCATTCTTTTCCCCCTTAAATGTAGCCTCAACCTAAGCAATATCATCTATGAAATTGTGAATTCAGTGGGCTGGTTATGTATTTCTTTCTAGCATACAGGAAAGTGAATGCTTAGCTATAAAATAAAATAAAATGATTGCCCATCAGCTACCCCAAAGCAGCCCTATGTATGCCATTAACTAACTGTGGGCTGCCGTCCCGTGCGTTACTCTGCTACCATTTAGCTAGTTAGGCAACTCTTTGACTTACGGCTTCATATTTATCAGGTGTGAGCCTCCCTTTTTCCAAGTCTTGAATTCTATAAAGGCATAGGGAGGTCAAAGCTCTGGTCTGGGGTGATGCAGCAAACCTCAGAACCCAGGAGTCCTGGTCCTTGGCGTCCTCTCTGTGGCCATGGGATGTCCAGCTCTATTCTGACCTTCTCTGGGCTCATTCCAAGCACTTGTACAGCCGCCCCCTGCTTTCCCATCCTTATCTCTCTCCTTCCCGGCACTCGAAGACACAAAAAGGGTTAACATCCATCTCCCACTCTTCTTGACACATCCCACCCTGGGTTCTCTTGGATAATCACCCGCTTCCCTTGAGCAATGACCTTGCCCCCCACCGTGGGGGCTATCAAGAGACAGATATAAACACCTCAAAGTTCCCAGCTAGTTCCCTTAATTGGCACCTTTCTGTTCTGCTTTAAATTAATCAAAGCCAGTCCGATATTAATACTGTAGGGGGAATTAAAATCATGCAACGCATTAAAGATGTAATTTAAAATTAATAACTCATAATTATTTATCATGGCGTATCAGTGGAGCTATGAATTTTCCCTTCTAACCCAGCGCACATCCTCCTGCCTTTGCTTTTAATAGCATCTGGACCATTACTGCACCCAACCTCAGTTCCCGCAGACACCCAACCTAAGAGACGTAATTCATTTAATTTAATTTTGGGGGGCTTAATTGTGGTAAATCACTACTTAAGAAAAGACATCTATTTGAAAGGACAAATTGGGATAATTTAATAAAAGCTGGAGTGAAGAAACCCAAGGACTTAATCATGTGCCATGGGTTTTGATCAGAGAAACCCACTAAGTCTTCAATTTATTGAGAGATGGGAGATTCAAAGTCTTTAAAACAATGACACCATTGTTTAATGAACAATGGAAACAACCCATGTGCCCATCAACATTGGAACAAAGAAATAAACTATGGTCTATACAGCCAATGGAGTACTATGCAGTCATATAAAAGACTAAGAATGGATTATTTGTATTGATATGGAAGTACTGGGCTTCCTCGGTGGCTCAGCAGTAAAGAATCTGCCTGCAAAAGCAACTTGCTTGAGGCCATCCATCTGGGAGGCAACAGAGCCAGGTATTATACCTATCCATATTTTATAGAACCGGCACAGAGAAGTTAAGCAACCAGCCCAAGGGCTTCATGGATGGCTTAGCAGGTAAAGAATCTGCCTGCAATGCAGGAGACACAGGAGACCCAGGTTTGATCCCCGGATCAGGAAGATCCCCTGGAGGAGGAAATGGCAACCCATTCCAGTATTCTTGCCTGGAGAATCCCACGCATAGAGGAGCCTGATGGACTACAGTCTATGGGGTCATAGAGTCAGACAAGACTGAGCACATAATCAGTTATTATTATCAGGATATATTAAGTAAAAAATGTTAGAACAGTATATGTCATTCTACTATGACAAAAGAAACTATATATTGGGTTGGTAAAAAAGTTCATTCAGGTTTTTCTGGAACATCTTAGAGAAATACATGCAATTATGGATATAGAGAGAGTATCCCTGAAAAGAATTATAAGAAATAAATTAATAAGAATCAATTATCATTGATTGCCTCTGGGGACAAGACTGGGTAGCCAGGGAACCAAGGAAAGGGAAAATTTTCATTCTTTATGCTCTTTTGTGGCTTTGGAATTTTGTACCACATGCAAGTACTACCAATTCAAACAGATGAAAATTTAAAATTGTAATAATAGTAAGGATTAGCCAACTTGGGTCTGACAAATCTCACATCTTTTCACTCTCCTTTCCAAATGTTTCCCCGTGCTCCATGCAGCATCTCTGTTTATCATAATCACTCTTATGCATCATGTCCTCTCTGGACTGGTCACTGCAAACTTCGTCCTGCTTTGTCATCTTTGTTGTTTCATTGCTAAGCCATGTTTGACTCTTTGTGACCCTGTTGATGGCAGCATGCCAGGCTTCCCTGTCCTTCACCATCTCCTGGAGTTACTCAAACTCACGTCCACTGAATCAATGACACCATCCATCCATCTCATCCTTTATTACCCCCTTCTCTTACTGCCATCAATCTTTCCCAGCATCAGTCTTTCCCAATGAGTCAGCTCTTCGCATCAGGTGGCCAAAGTATTGGAACTTCAGCATCAGTCCTTCCAAAGAATATTCAGGACTGATTTCTTTTAGGATTAACTGGTTGGATCTCCTTGCAGTCCAAAGGACTCTCAAGAGTCTTCTCCAGCACCACAGTTCAAAAGCATCAATTCTTCGGCGTTCAGTCTTCTTTATGGTCCAAATCTCACATTCATACGTGACTACTGGAAAAACCATAGCTTTGACTGTACAGACCTTTGTCAGCAAAATGATGTCTCTGCTTTTTAATATGGTGTCTAGGTTTGTCATAGCTTTTCATCCTGCTTGGTCCTTACATTGACTTTGTGAGGCAGGTCTTATTAACCTCTTGGTCTCCAACATTTCATTATGAAGTTTCACACCTAAAGGTGAAAGAATCTTTCAGTTAAATCTACATTATTTTTTCCAGAGTACCTACCACCATCTGACGTATTAATTTTCTTATTTTTTCTCTTGTTTCCCATTCTACAAGGAGAGGCATTTTCTCAGTTATATATACATATTTCAGATTATTTTCCATTATAGGTCATTATAAGATATTGACTATAGTTCCCTGTGCTATACAGTAAATCTTTACTGCTTATCTATTTTGTATGTAGTAGTTTGTATCTGTTAATCCCTTACTCCTGATTTATCCCTCTCCTACTCCGTTTCTACCTTGGTAACCATAAGTTTGTTTTCTATGTCTGTGAGTCTATTTTGTGTATATATTTATTTGTATTATTTTTAGATTCTACCTGTAAGAGATATCATATAATATTTGTCTTTATCTGGCTTATTTCACTTAGCATGATATTCTTCAGGTCGATCCATGTGGCTGCAAATGCCATATTTCATTCTTCTTAATAGCTGAGTAATAGTCCATTATATTTCCACACTTCTAAAACCATTTGTCTGTCAGTGGGCCCTTGGGCTCTTTCCGTGTCTTGTCTATTGTAAACAGTGCTGCTCTGAGCATCTGGGTGCGTGCATCTTTTGGAATTAGAGTTTTCCTCTTTTTCTGATATGCATCTAGGAGTGGGATTGCTGGATCATATGGTAGCTCTCTTTTTAACTTTTTGCAGAACCTCTGTACTGTTTTCCATAATAGGCACCAATTTACATTCTCACCAACAGTGTAGGAAGGTTTCCTTTCCTCCACACCCTCAAGGGGAGGGGATCGTCATCTCTGAATGAAGCTCACAGCTGTATCCCAGGACTTAGCAGAGTGCTGGCACATAGTAGGTGCTCGCTAAATAGTAGCTGAATGAATCATTCAGTGATTCCACCTTAGGCACTGAGCCTGGCACACCCGAGGTGCCCAGACAATGCCTAGGGCATAAATGATGGGTCCAGCCTGCCTGTGAACGGGTGCTAGTTGTGTTTTTCCGGAGCCCTAGGGATGTCTGTGCCAGGCAGCCAAGGTCCCTGTAGCCAGATGGATGTGGCAGTTGGTTCCGTCCCTGGGTGGGGAAGATCCCCTGGAAGAGGAAATGGCAACCCATAGCTGAAGGCTAAGCTGACTCTTAAGCAAAACCGACATGCTCAGCCTCTCTCCTGTTGACTGCAGCTGGAGGTGGAGAAATCAATATAAAGATTGGCTTTGGGAGAAAGGAAAAGAAGAAAAGGCCGTCTCTACTTCCTAAAGGAGGCAGCCCCAAGAAGGACAGGGGAGTGGACGGAAGGGAGGGGAGAGGAGCCTGAGGTCTGGCCCACAGGCTTGGCTGACCCCAGGGTGGCTGGTGCTTCTGCCTTCTCTGGGTTAGTGGGAGGAAGCGGATTAAGGGCTTGCTGGGAAAAGTTTTGCCAGGATTAACGAGGGCCCCTTGGAGTGCCAAGGTCCACACGTGCTCACTGCTGTGAGGAGAACTGGCAGGAGGATGGGGAGGGTGGGAAAGCAGCTGCAGATGGGGGAGGAGAAGGGAAAGAGGCTGAGGTGGGGAAGAGAGGGAGGGGGTGGAGGAGCCAGAGGGGGAAGACAAGGAGGAGGGGAGGGGAGGAGAGGGGAGGGGGAGAGGAGTGGGGGGAGGGGAGGGGAGTGGGGGAGAGGGGGAGGGGAGGGGGGAGAGGGGGAGGGATGGGGATGACAGGCACTTGCTTGTGCTCAGTTGTGTCCAACCCTTTGCAACCCCATGGACTGCGGCCTGCCAGGCTCCTCCATCCATAGAATTCTCCAGGCAGAAATACTGGAGTGGGTAGCCATTTCCTCTCCAGGGGATCTTCCTGACCTAGGGATCGAACTCATGTCTCTTGTGCCTCCTGCCTTAGCAGGCGGATTCTTTACCAACTGAGCCACCAGGGAAGGTGAGGCATTTCTCTGCTTGGTGGAGAGAGCCCATCAGTGGCAAGCACTGGATTTCCCAAGCTCACATTTCAGGAAGGACAGACAATGAGCACATGCAGAGCCCATCTTATTAACATCCAGCAACGCCCTCCTCAAAGACTCCCACCCCACCTGGTGGCCCAGGGACACCGAGTTAGACACTGCAGGTGTGATCCACAGCTTCCTTTTATAGATGTGCTGGCTGAGGACAGAGGTAGTGTCTGTATTCTCAGAGGGAGAGAATGTAATTTCAGCAAAGACTTGAGAAAGGTGAGAGCGTTTGCGATGAGGCTATCCAGGCAAAGGATGTTCCTGGCAGTGGGGAAACAGCCAGTGCAAAGGCCCTGAGGTGGGATCCTGGAGCAGAGGCAGCCTGTGGCTGGAGTGAAGTTGGGAGGGAAGGAGAAGGGAAGGGGTGAGGGTGGCCAGAGGGGCCAATGGCAGGTCACATGTCCCCTTGTGGGCCATGGGGAGGACTTGGGCTGTTTCTCTGTGTGAGATAAGAGCCATGGGAGGGTTTTGAGCAGAGGAGGGACTTGATCTGACTTATTAGATTTAACAGGATACCTCTGGTGGCCATGGGGGAGAATGGAGCCTAGTGAGGCTGGGTGGAAACAGGGAGTCTGGACAGGAGGCTACTGCACCAGTCTGAGCATGAGATGATGGTGGCCTGGACCATGGCAGTGGGCAGGATTGGATCTGCTCTGGATGTTTCCATCATACACTCATTCATTCATTCACTCATTTATTCCATTATCCCTCCTACCAGTAAGTATTTAATATTTGTTAAGAACCCTCTCTGTACCAGACACCTGATACGAAACACTAAGCAAAACAGACACAGACCCTTGTCCAAATGGAATGGAAGTCTAGTGGGGAGACAGATATTCATCTGTCTCATTTTCACTCATAAAATAAGAAAATGCTGTGGGCTTCCCAGGTGGCACTAGTAGTAAGGAACTCGCCTGCCAATGCAGGAGACCTAAAAGATGAGGGGTTCGATCCCTGGGTTGGGAAGATCCCCCGGAGAAAGAAACGGAAACCCACTCCAGCATTCTTGCCTGGAGAATCCCATGGAGGAGCCTGGCTGGCTACAGTCCATGGGGTCACAAAGAGCTGGACACGACTGAAGCGACTTAGCACACATGCACCCAAGACCACGCTGCCCACTGCAATAAGTAACAGGGTGACAAGGAGCAGGGGACTCTGTCACCAGCCTGTGCCCCAGCCTGGGAACCTTCTCCTTCAAGGCCTTCCTCACCCACATGGAGACACAGAGGCACAGTGAGGGAATGTGACTGGCTCAAGGTCACACAGCAAGTCCTGGGCAGAGCTAGGAAAAGGACACCAGCCCACGTCTCCCCCTCCCTGGGTTTCCCAGAAGGCGGCTGTCGGCCCGCCATCCTGGCTTCCCCCGGCCCGGGCCTCCCCGGCTGCAGCCACCCGTGGTTTATGACCCCCAGAAGCCCCTCCGAAGTGTCTCGGGCGGCGAGGCCCTGGGCCACAGGAGATGGGCTCGCCCCGCTCGGGCCCAGGCGGCTGCAGATCGATTGTGCGTGCGCCGCCCTGGTACTCCATCTCATTAGGCTCTCGTTTTCATCTCCCGGCTTCCTGGCAGCCTTCAAATTATCCCATAAAATTTATTTACTATTTCATGAATACATAAGCAGCAGGCAGGCACAAGCTTTTTATATATTTACACTGTATATATTTCACGGGAGACTTATAGCTGTCTCTAAGGCAGAGCGGGGGAGTGGGGGAGAGAAGGAGCAGACGGAGCCGGCAGCTGGCGGCGGGGGGAGGGAGGCGGCGGGGAGGCGCGCGGAGGGCGGGCAGGGCTGAGGGTGGCCCCCGGTGCCCACGGCCATGCTGGACCATGCTGGGCTGGCCTGGGGCTGCCGCCGGGCAAGGGAAGGAGGGGAGTGCCTCTCTGGGACAGTCGTCTTGGGGAAGTGGAAGTAGGACAGGGGGCCTGGGGCTGAGGGTTGGGCTAAGACCGATGCTCTGATCAGGGATTCCTGGGGTGTGTGAGGCTCCAGCCTTGGACACCGGTAGGAACTGCTGGACCGCAGGGCAATTCAGACCCTAGACAAGGGGTGGACCCTCATCCTGGCCCCAGATTAAGCCCAGACTCTTGAAGCTCCAATCCTTTGGCCACCTGAGGCGAAGAGGTGACTCACTGGAAAAGACCCTGATGCTGGGAAAGATTGAAGGCAAAAGGAGAAGAGGCAGGCAGAGGATGAGACGGTTGGATAGCATCACTGACTTCATGGACATGAACTTAAGCAAACTCCGGGAGGTGGTGGAGGATAGGGAAGCTTGGCGTGCCCGCAGGCCATAGGGTCACAAAGAGCTGGACATGACTTAGTAACTGAGCAGCAACACAACTTGCTCCAGGCTTGTTGTAGACTGAGTCCTGATCGAAGTCACAGACTTTTCCTGACTCCCCCTCTCCATCCCAGTCACAAACTGAGCTTTGATCCCAGTCAAATACTCACTACTCCAAATCTAGTCACAGACTGAGCCCTAACACTGGTGCGGGACAGAACCCAGATCCCAACCATAGGCTGAGCCCAACCCCACCTTGCACTCAGGCTCCGCCCCTTGGCCGGCCTCTCGCTGGAGCAGCAAATGAACAGCTCCTACCTGCAGCCACAGGCCTCTCCTCCTCCCTGTGGTCTGTGCAGTGGTCAGTAAACAGGATCGTGGTATAACCTGACTGATAATAGCCAGAAACCTCATTCCCTCCGAAGGCAGACACTCTGCACCCGGCCCAGTCCTACCCACCAAGATGTTGCCCTCCAGAACGGCCCCAGGGCCCATGAGCCGGGGGGCACGTGAACAGAATGTGGATGAGCATATCAGAAACCCCCTCACACGGGGCCAGGCATTCACGTGGGAGGCACTGGACAAATGCCTGGTGAACTGAAAACTATGAGCTTTGCTCTCTACTTCTGCCTCAGTCCTTTAGAAAGCTCCCATCATTCTGATACAGTAAGAAGCCAGTTCAGACCCTGAAGGACAGAGCCTGTGCCCAGGGGGTTGCTCTGGAATTGAATCCTGCCTCCAGTACAGCGGTGTGACCCTGGGAGAGTCCTTCCACTCTTAGTGCCTCAGATTACGCATCTGTGCAATGGGGGTAGAAATTCAAGCTTCTGGGTAGCTCACGTGCTGATGTCTCACGAGATCTGGCTGGTCAGAGCCTCCAAATGCCCACGGTCTGTTCCCATTCACTATCAAACAGGTGTTTATCCACTTACCATCCTGTCTTCATTGTTACCATTGTCACAACATCATCATTGTTGTTGACGTTTATTGAGCATGAACTATGCTCCAGTCCCAGCTTCTTCACTCATTTTAATCTTCACAGTAACTCTCTAAAGTCAATTCTCACTCTTTCATCTCTCCATGAATTTATTGGCTATCCATCTAGTGATCTCATTCCTCTCTCTCTCTCTCTCGCCATCCTTCCTTCTTCCTTCCGTCAAGAGGCAGTCCAGTGCAGTGGTTAGGAGCAGGGGCTCCGAGCCCAGAAAGACTGGGTTCAGGTTCTAGCTCACCCCTCAAATGATCGTGAGTGAGATAAGTAATGCATCTGTTCGATGGAAACAGTAAAAGGCCTTCCCTCTAAGAACCAGTGCAAAGATGGACGAGTTAATAGACGCAAACAGATGCTCAGAATAATGACTGGCGAAAGTGAGCAGTTAGTAAATACCGGCTGGGATTATTCATACAGCCACTGATTTACCCACATGTCCCAGCCCCTCCTCTGCACAGGACACCAGGCTTTCAGTGACAAACAAGTCACAGGAAAGTAAACATCCACAGCGACCACTGGAGTGGTTACGTATGCAAGACACTTTATACTTATTGGTTACATCCTCTCCAAAGCCCCATGAGATGGGTACTGTTGCTGTCATCATTATACAAGAGTGAAATGAGATTCAGAGAGGTTACGTGACCTGTCTGAGGACACACAGCTCATAAGCCTAGACTGGAATGCAGGACGCCCGGCTGTTGAGCTTGCATGCCTAACCATTGGGAGACACTGCCACCTTGTTATCACATGGGTACAGGCGAAGAGAGTTCGCCCAGAGGGTGTGTGAAGGGCTATGGGTGGCGGAAGGGTCAATGGACTCCACCCAGGGCCAGTGTGGGACTGAGGTCCATTGAGCCAAACCATCCAATGGAATCTTCTGGACTCCCTTCATAAACAGTCAACCCCTAGGGATGTCTCCTGACCACTCTGCTTTCCTTGTGGATCCCTGACTCTTTCCTAACCTCCCAGGGAAGCTACAAATAAGCACACCATGGGGGCAGAGACTATAAGAACAGACCCCTCCCCGTCTCTCCATGCAGAGCAGCGCTCTATACTTGCACAGGGCTGAAATCAGAGGCAACATCGGGCTGCTTCACCCACACATGTGAAACCTGGGCTCCGAGGCGCCCACTTCATCATAGCTTCTTTGTCCAGACCATGTAGCATTTATTATTAATGGGAATAATAATTATAATTGCTTATTGATCTCCCCCAATGCAGCCGGCACTCTACCCAGCACTGAATTCGGGTCACTGCCCAGCAGACCCACAAATCTATGCCCAGTGCAATGTATCGCACAGGGCTGGTGCTCAACAGATGTCCAATACTGTGACCACGTCTGCATGGAGGGTCCCTGCCTGCCACGTCTAGGCACACATGCTTATCTGGCTCACGGCTAAGCAGATAGCGTCCATTTCAACCACACAGAACCTGAGTCTCCAACCCAGAGGCATTTAGTACTTGCTTTATCCTTTTACTATTTGCCTTGGACTGAGAAAATGCTCTCCTGGAATATAAGAAAAATAAAAGGAGGGCACTCTGGTCTTCACGGATTATCTAGGACCATGTTTCTTAACTTTTAACCTTCACTTCATCCTCAGAAGAAGTGCCATTTGTTGAAGTGCTTCCAATGACAGTGGGCAAGGCAGGGCTGAGTATTCTTCCCATTTCTTAGATTAGGACACTAAGGCCTGTAAAGGTTTCATTCATTAAGGCGTCCATTCAGCAAGCATATGCTGGGTGCCTGCTATGCACCAGAGACTGTGTTCGGAGCGCCGTGTACAGAGTGGGACTTGGGAGTTCCCCGGGTGTTTCTTAGCCATCACAGAGCATCGGGATTCCTCAGGGAGCTTGTTAACATGCAGATTCCTGGGCCCTGCCCACAGAGATGGTGATTCAGTGGATATGGTTCAAGGTGGAGCCAGGAACCTGCGTTTAAAAAACACTCCCCTGCCCCAAATCCCAAAGGGGACAACAATTCAGAGGGAGACGAAGATTCGGGCCAGAAGAGAAGGGAAGCACAGGCCCAGGAATGAGTCTAAGTTGCACCCCAGGGTAAGGTTGGAGCCACTAGCCAGCAGCTTCTGGGCCAAAGGTCTGTCCCTGCCGTCCTGGCTATCTGGTCTCCCAATGCCAAGATCCCCACCTGCTGTGTATCCTGGCTTAGAGCCACTCACATCACCCCGGCGGGAGATGTTTCAGGTGTCTCAGGCCAGGCAGGGACTGCAGCTCACAGGTTTTAATTGGATAATGTACCTTTCCATCTGTAACGCACTCTCCAGTTTAAAAAGTACCTGCCCACACTGTGAGGCACTTCCCAGTTTGCAAAGGACTTTGCAGGGTGCTCTCACCCTCATCACTTTCCATCAGCTGCCTTGTAAGGGGGCTCCTCATCAGCCTTGGGCAGCTGAGAAGACTGAATCTGGAGTAAGTGGCCCAAGGGCCCCAGTGAGCTGGCCTTGGCTAGAACTCATGAATCTTCAGCTGAATTCCCATTCCTTGCTGATCAGGGGGCCATGGAGGATAAGACATTGGCCAGAGGTGCCTCCAACCTCAGAGGACCAAAACTGCAGCCCACTGATGGAAAAATTGCCCCAGTCCTGGGTGGGCACGTCTCCCCATGACCCCCCCCCCGCCATCTCTCCTAGCATCCTCGTGCCCCTGGCACTTGGGATGACATGTCCTGGTTACTGCATGAGGCCATCTCCCTGCACCCTCCCTCCACTTTTCCAGAACCTCCCATCAGAATGGCAATCCTAGCCTTTTATTTCTCATCGTCACAGCCTTGCCCCATGGGCATCTTTATACCTGTTTCACAGAAAAAGAAACAGAGGTTCCAGGAGGTCAGGTCGCTTGCCTGAACTCGCATCCACTAAGCAGATCTGGGTCCAATTCTTTTCATTTCCTATGTTCGGGCTCCTCACTGCTAAGCCATAGTCTCCGCCCTGTGCAGGAAGGCCAGGATTCTGGCCTTGGGTCTCAGAGTCACCCTTACACGAGCAAGGATGCAGGCTGGCCCCTCCATCTGTACCTGTCCTCAGAGCTGAGGGAAGGGGGCTGCGATTCATCACTCAGACTGCCACCTGGTGGAGCCCACATCGCTGGGAGTTTGGGGAAGCTGTTATATTAGTGAAGACTCCAGCAATTAATTGTGGAGGATAACAGAGGAGAGGATGGAGAGACAGAGAGAGAGAACTTTCTGGGCTGAGAGAGGCATTTTAAAGGTACCTCTGTCAGCAGTAGGCGGCGGTGGCGGGGGGGGTGCCACTAAGAACCAGCTCTCCCAATCAGTAGGCTTTTGCTTAGGAAAGGATCAAAGGATGACCTAAAGAGATCAGGCTGGGATGCAGAAGATGTGGCAAGGTCACGGGTAGTTCAGAGCCTGTGAGCTTGAAACAAACCAGTCCTGGGGGGTGAGACAAGGCCGCCGTGCAGAGCTGAGCAGATTGGTCCCTGCACAAAGGTCCCGAGCCAAGGAGAGAGATGCCTGGGGGTCCGCTCACCAAACCGTTTCCCGTGACCCCGGGCCATGCCCATCTGGGAGAAGGCAAGTCTTCTTCTAGTTTTCACAAAAGTGCCATATGGGCTCGTGATGGTCCTGGCTCAGAGGCGGTGAGAACCCGGTGACGCACAGGAGCTGCCCCCAAGCTGTCGAGAGTCTAGAAGAAGGAGGCTCAGTTTCAGCCCCACTGAATTATAAGGGAGAGAAGCAAAAAGTGAGAAAATGAAGAGGGGGAAGATTATCATTTTGTTTTGACTTTAAATATCCTCAACTGCTTGAAGATGAGAGTCATTGGGCCAAGTAAATGTTTCTTCTTTTTTTTGGTAAATTTTCTTCTTTCATAATGAAACTTAATTTCTTTCACTTCTTTCAGTTACAGCACTTGGGATTGTTTCTTCTTTCATTTTGATGGGAATAATGTTTTAAAGTGGTTTTTATTGGAGACTTTGGTTTGATGGTTCAAAGTCTAAAAGGGGAACGTTGAATTCTTCTCAAATCCTCTGGCTAAAATCCCTCTCCCCATCCGTTCACTTATCCATCACCCACCTAATCATCTATCTACCATCTACCACCCATCGTTCCACACCCATTTACTCATCCACCCATTTACTCATCCATCCACCCATCCACCTAACCATCCACCCATCCGCTCATTCACCCATCCATCCACCCATCCACATAACCATCCATCCATCCATCCACTCATCCACCCATCCACCCATTCACCCATCCATCCACCCATCCACCTAACCATCCACCCGTCCACTCATTCACCCACCCATTCACCCATCCACCCACCCACATAACCATCCATCCATCCATGCGTCCACCCATCCACCCATTCACCCATCCATTCACCCATCCACATAACCATCCATCCATCCACCCACTTATCTTCTCATTCATCCATCCAAACAATAGTTCATCCATCTAAAAATGCATTAATTCATCCACTTACCAACTTAACAAATATCTGTTGAGCACCTACCATGTGCCAGGTCCTTTCTAGGCAATGGGGATCCAGTGTTGAATTGTGCAAATAAAGTCTCTGCCCTTATGGGAGCTGATAATTCCAGTGGGGAAAAGACAGACCATAAACAAAGTCAGTAAATAAGCAAGAGTATCTCACCAATGAGAAGGGCCGCACTTAGAATTAGGGCACATCAATGTCCTAGAAAGAGATAAAGGCCCAACTTACTTCAAGGACAGCCCCTAGTGGCAGGCGGCAGGGGCAGGGGAGACACATACATGAGAACTACATGGCAAGCAGAGAGCTCTTCTTTGTAGAAAATCACCCGCTATTTGATCACTACAATATGGTCATCAACATCACCAACATTAAACCCTGCAGAACTTTTTTTTTAACCTGCAAATATTCACAGCCAGACCCATAATGGTTGACAAGGTCAGTCTCTCAAAGTGACAGGAGAAACACACATGGTCTTTGGTAACTATCTTGAGCTGACATCAAAAACCATGTATTGATTATCACTGATGGCAATGACATTCTCCATTTGAGGAGGGTGGAGGAGAGTGCAGTGGGGTGGGAAGATCATGGGGCTGGATCCCCCATCTCTTTCTTCTTTCTTCTGCTGCTGCCACTTCTAATCTCCTCATTTCAAGCTGCTGACAGCATAGCCCTTGAGACCTGAGCTATAAATTCTGCCTCTGTCATCTATAAGCTGTGTGACCTTGGACAAGTTGCTTTGCCTCTCTGAGCCTCAACATACTCATCTGAAGTGGAAAACTTTCTACATCCTTGTGTCTAAAACTTGTTCCACTCCCCCATATTTTAAGGATTCGGAAACCAAGATCAGTTTTGGAATGCCCATAGATTGCCTGGTGACTCTTGTTAAATTTCAGATTTTGGTTCCCTAACTCTGAGGTGGGACCCAGATGCTGTATTTCTAAACGAGTTCTCAGGTGACAATGGATGCTGCCAGCCTGTGGACCACCTTCTGAGTAGCTGGGAAACCATCGCCTTATATATTTAATGTGCTTGTTATTAAATCGAGGGGGCAAAGCTACAGTTGATGGAATTTTCGATTTCAGGAAATGCATTAACCCTGTATTTCACTTTATCCCCCAGTAACCCCAGAAAAATGTTTGTAAAGCACCAGCTCGGCCCATCAAAAACATTAATAGATGTTAGCTCACTCATTTGAAAACCTTCAGTGCTGATGCAGGATGGAAAGGCGATCCCAGACTTGGAAGTCCATCTATAATTGGATGCGATCCCCATGGGGCCCAAGTGTAGGAGGAGATGGAACACTGGCAGGCTCTGCAAGGAGAAAAATGTTAATTCCTCCCACTGTTCCCCACATCCCCCAGTTCAGGGACGTGTCTGATCAGGCCCGCATCAAACAGCACATTTGCAAAAAGACAAAACAGAGTGCAGGAGACTAGATCCTGTTTGAATTGGTCCTGCTGTCAACCCAGCCACTCCCCCATCTCAACCTCCTTCAGATCGATGCGTCCAAGTGCTTGCTTCAAGCCATCTAAACCGAGAAGAACCTGGGCGATTTTCCCTGCTCCTAGGAGCTCGGAGAGGAGGGGTGAAGAGGAGCAGGGAGGGAAACCTGGAGGGACCAGGAACGTGGAGCAGAGAAACAGAGAGGGAGCGATGAGCTGGGAAGGGAATGGGGACACAGTGAGCTATTTGACACTCGTGCAGACACTCATGACAAGAACGCCACCTTGCAAGAAGCATGTTCAACTTTGCACCTTCCACTGCATTCTCTCGTCTGAGACAGGCGACAGCGTTAGAAGCAGGTGGTAAAGGACCTTTTCTATTTCAGCTGAGGAAACTGTGACTTGGAGATTTGGAGGAAATGATCCACAAGCAAGTGGTAAACTACCATCAGTGGACGCAGGCGGTCCGGGTGGGGCCTGAGACTGCTTTTCTAACAAGTTCTCAGGTGATGTCGATGGGACTGGCCCATGGATCACATTGGAGTAGCACAGATGCAGTGACTGATATACGGAAGGGACACAAACCAGGAAATTGATCTGGTGCCACCCCAAAACCTTATCATTTATGTTTTTAAAAATTTCTTTTGGGCTGCACAGGTTTTCTCTAGTTGCGGTGAGTGGGAGCAGCTCTCTAGTTTCTAGTTTCTAGTGCTTGGGCTTCTTACTGCAATGTCTTCTCTTTCGGAGCACAGGCTCTAGGTTCCAAGGCTTCAGTAGTTGCAGCTCATGGGCTTAGTTGTTCCTTGGCATGTGGAATCTTCCGGCACCAGGGATCGAACCCATGCCCCTGCATTGGCAGGTGGAGTCTTAATCACTGGACCACCAGGGAGATGCAAAGCTTCATCATTTATCTATCTTGCCCATTAATATTGGGTGTTTCTCATCACCTGCCACAGAGGACAAAACACGCCTGCTCCCTGGCCTGGTGGAATTTCGACCAGCTTAAGTAAACCAGTAAATTTAGACCAGTAACTGAGACTCCGATAAATTATAATAAGACTGGTTATGCTTACAGCACACTGTAGTACCAATATTTGGGAGAAGAATGTAATGTGCAGAGTGACCATTGCAAAGAGCCTCTAATCAGTGTATCAAAGCCAGGATGGTGGCAGTCAGGTTCAAGTCCCAGGCCCCCTCCTCACCCTGGGTGTGTCTGAGCCCATCAGGCCATGATACACCCATAAAAATGGTGAGAAAATCAACCCAAACCACAGCCTAGATGATGAAGCCCCAGCCCTTGGCACCATGAGACTTAGACCTTTGGATTTTCCATGTTGACAAGGAAGTCATCTGCCCTGGTGCTTTCCTATCTCCTTAGCAAATAAAATATTTCCGACAGATAACAAATATATTTATTTTTGGTTTAAGTATATCCCACACAAAATTTGGATCATACTTATATTAAAAAGAATTTATTTGTTGTCTATCTGAAATTCACACTTAACTGGGCCTCCTGTGTTTTACCTGACAACTGTACCTGGGAAGCTTTAGAAAATACCAGTGTTTGGCTCCCACATCAAGATGCAGGTTTTCAAGTGGCATTAACAGTGTTTCAAAAGTCCCAAATGATTTTAATTAGCTAAGAGTCGTGATCCACTGACTGGAAAAAGCAGAAGATTCTAAGGTGGTAGGAAGAACCAATCCCATATTGCAGTTGTCACCTGGTTTTATTGCGGCACCCCTTCAAGAGTCTGGAAAGTCCCTATGTGCAATTTTAAAGGTGGTTTTGGGGTTGCATCGGATAATTTTCAGTGTTTTGCCAGTGCTAAATAAGAACTCTTTTGATGCATTAGCAGCTGTGAATGAGGGAAGCTGCCACGGTGAAAGAGCAACCAACTCCCTAGTTTAATATTTAATAATAATTTCAATAATTATTATATAGTATTATGTATTGAGTCCTTACTTTGTGCCAAGTACTATGTTAAGCACTTTCAAAACACGCTGTTAGTATCATTTACAATAGTGAACATATGGAAGCAACCTAAAGGTCCATCAATGGATAGAGAAGACGTGATATTTATATATATATGTGTGCACGTTAAGTAGATTCAGTCGTGTCCAACTCTGTGCCACCCTATGGACTGTAGCCCGCCAGGCTCTTCTGTTCATGGGGATGCTCCAGGCAAGAATCCTGGAGTTGGTTGCCATGCCCTCCTCCAGGGGTTTTCCCAACTTAGGGATTGAACCCGTGTCTTTTATGTCTACCTGCACTGGTAGATGGGCTCTTTACTGCTAGTGCCACCTGGGAACACACACACACACACACACACACACACTGGAATATTACTCAGTCATAAAAATTAGGAAATTTTGCCATTTGTTTCAACATGGATGGACTTGGAGGGCAATATGCTAAGTGAAATAAGTCAGAGACACATAGTTTATGATGTTGCTTATATGTGGAATCCAAAAAATACAACAAACTAGTGGATATAACAAAAAAGAAGCAGACTCACAGGTACAGAGAGCAAACGAGTGGGTACCAGCGGGAGGGGGAGGGGCCATATAAGGGCAGGGGAGAGGGATCGACAAACCATTGGGTATAAGATTGGCTGTAAGCGTGTGTTCTACAACACTAAGATCCACAGCAGCTAACAACTTTCCAGGGCTGAGTGAAAATGGAACAAGGTAATGTATGCAAATAGAGTTAAAGAGCTTAGAATAGTGTCCTGAATATATCAAGTGCCCAGTAAATGCCAGCTATACTATGTACCTGTAGAGGAGAGAGAGAAAAGAAGAAGAAGAGAAGGAGGAGGAGGGTGAGTAGATGGGGGAGGAGGGGGAGGAGAGGGGGAGAAGGAAGACAAGGAGGACAGGAGGTAAAGAAACGGGAGAGAGAGACAGTGAAAGTGAAAGTGTTTCTCAGTTGAGTCTGACTCTTCACAACCCCATGGACTGTAGCCTACCAGGCTCCTCTGTCCATGGGATTCCCCAGGCAAGAATACTGGAGTGGGTAGCCATTCCCTTCTCCAGGGGATCTTCCCCATCCAGGGATCAAACCTGGGTGTCTCTTGCATTGCAGGTGGATTTTTTTACTGTCACGAGGGAAGTCCTAGAGAGAGACAGGGTAAAGCTAAAACACAGACCAGAGAAAGAGAGAAGCAGGCAGAGTGATAAGGAGACAGAAACAGAGACAAGGAGAGACAGAAAGACTGAGAAAGAGTGAGCACCCAGGGGTCTCTGGTCCTTTCCCCTGAGAGCTGCCCAAACTGTTCCAGCTTCCACACTTTTTCTCATCTTCCCCAACTCATCTCTAAAAATACACACCTTCCACTTGCCCATATGTGGCTGCTGGTCCCCTACCCATGGGTCTGAACTCTCTGTGGTGGAGGCTGGCTGTCTCGGTGGTCATCTGCCTTGGACCCCGCCGGATCCATCAGACAGAAGTACCATTGACTGCGCTGACCTTTCCCCTGGCCCCACCTGCCTCTGCCACAGCCCTATCAGAACTATAAACATCTTAGTGTCACCCTTTATCTGCCCATCACACCTCCAGCTTGGGTCCAGGACAGCTGGGGCCACAAGAGGACGCTTATCCTTAAATGATAGCTGCCCCCACCCCGCACCCATCTGCCAAGGGGATAACTGGGGGCAGGGGACCCTGACGGAGCACCTGCGAGGGGCCCCACCGTGGCCTCGCCCGGGGGCAGCAGTGACGGCAGCTCTGATGGACAAGCAGGCGTGCTACCCTTGCAACACCTGCCTCACTCCGCTTAATACGTTTCAGAGTGGATCCATTTATACTGGGTGATATATAGGCCCATCAAGGCGGCACTGGAGAGGGTCCTGCCTCCTCCTCCTCACTGGCCCCTAGGGAGGGAGAGAGGGCATAAATTCAGCTAAATAGCTTCACTAGCCTTCTGCCCCTCTCTGGCCCATGCCAGGTGAAGGCAGCATGTGGGCAGTGGGAAGGTCAGGAAACATGCATGCCTACTATGTGCCAGGCCCCGTCCTGTGTATCTGGGACCCAAGGATCCATGTTCCAGATCAATGGTCCACGCCCTCTGGGAGTCTTGCAAGGAGGGTAGGGGATACATAGAAAAACAATTAAGGTCTAAAGGCAGCACACTGTCACCGTCCCTTTGTTCTGCTATCGTCTATTGCTAAGTTGTGTCTGACTCTTCTGCGACCCCATGGACTGCAGGCCGCCAGGATCCTCTGTCTATGGGATTCTCCAGGCAAGAATATTGGAGTGGGTTGCATTTCCTTCTCCAGGGAATCCTCCTGACCCAGGGATTGAACCCACGTCTCCTACATTGGCAAGTGGATTCTTTACCTCTGAGCCCCGCATTCTGCTATCATCTGCTTATTATTCAAATATTCCGTACAAAACAGTCATCACTATTTCTGCACTTCCCTGGGGATGGTTGGGAGGATTCAACATGTAGAATGTCCAGCCTGCTGCCTGGCACAAGCCTTCAATGAATGAGAAGCAGTTTCGTTGGAGAGGTGCTGCCTGGGTGCAAATTCCAGCCCCATCCTCAGCAAAAGGTGAATGTCTCCTTACCTCTGGTACCTCATTTGGTTAAATGGGCCCAAACCATAGTAAGTCCCTTATCAGGTCACCCTGAGGGTGAAATGGGTTGACACGTATGCAAAACTCTTAGGCTGTTAACAGGCACATCTGAGCATTGTGGAAGGCCATCATTGTTTTCATTACATATGAGCTGTTGGTTTTATTTTCCTCAATGCAGCGGTTCTTTGGGAGCTTGAGCATTTACCTGAAAAATGGGGATATTAACATATCTACCTTAGAGATTGTTCAGTTGCTAAGGTGTGTCCGACTCTTTGCAACCCCATGCACTGCAGCACACCAGCCTCCCCTGTCCTTCACTATCTCCTGGAGTTTGCTCAAATTCATGTCCATTGAGTCGGTGACATTATCTAACCATCTCATCCTCTGCCCACCCCCTTCTCCTTTTGCCTTCAATCTTTCCCAGCATCAGAGTCTTTTCCAATGAGTCGCATCAGGTGGCCGAAGTACTGGAGCTTCAGCTTCAGCATCAGTCCTTCCAATGAGAGGTGACGATTCAAAGAGATCATGTATATAAAATGCTTGGCCTGCACATGGTGCTTAGCCAGCATGCAATATACTATTAGTAATTAACACAGGCTTCATTTGTTTTCATTAACCCAAAGCTTGCATTGGCATCTTTAAAGTATATGATGTCACTGTCCTCCAGAGTTCACAATCTAGTGTTGAGACATATTAGAAAATTAACACGTGTCTTAGTGCTTTAACCATATAAAACAAAGGTGTGTGCATCTGGGTAACTCTGATGGGAATGTCCAGCCTTGTCTAAGGCAGTATAAGCATCCCAGAACCTTCAGGCCTTTGCCCTGGCTGGTCCCCTGCCCCAAGTGCCTCTTTTCTCTGTATTGAATTCCTGGGGCTGCTATAACAAATGATGACAAGCTGGGTGGCTTAAAAAAACAGAAGTTTATCCTTGTATAGATCCCGAGGCCAGAAGTCTGAAATCAAGGTATTGGCAAGTGTGGTGCCTTTTAGACAAGACACTCTGAGGGAACGTGTGCTCTATGCCCCTCTCTAGCTTCGGGGAAGCTGACAATCCTTGACTTGTAGATGCATGACTCCAATCTCTGCCTCCACCGTCACGCTGTGCCCCTCTGTGTGTCTGTTTCAGGTCTTCCTCCCTCCCTACTTTTTAAAAATAAAGACATGAGGTATTGGATTGACAGCCCACCCTAAATCCAGGATGACCTCCTCTCGAGATTCTTAATTACATCAGCAAAGGCCCTTTTCCAAGTAAGGTCACATTCTGAGGTTCTGGATGGACACAAATCTGAGGGACTACAGTTCAACCCAGCTCACTCCCTGTCCCTTCTTGGTAAACCCACTATTTCCCCTTCTTTGCCCCTCCTCTTCCAGCACTTGTCCTTCGATCTTACCCCATGACTGTTCTGCCCCTTTAGCCTGGGAGGTATGGGGTCCTGCTCCCAGCACAGCATAAGCTCTGACTCAGGAGAGGACCACTGGCCACTAACATCAGCAAGCCCAGAGATAAGAATGCAAAGGGAAGCTCACATACCATGGTGGTGGTGGTTTAGTCACTCAGTCATATCTGACTCTTTGTGACCCTATGACTATAGCCCACCAGGCTCCTTTGTCCATAGGATTTTCCAGGGAAGAATACTGGAGTGGGTTGCCATTTCCTTCTCCAGGGGATCTTCCCCACTCAGGGATTGAATCTGGGTCTCCCTTTACCAACTGAGCCATATGTCTGAGTATTTAAAAGTTATAAGGCTGCCCTGGTGGTCCAGTGGTTAAGAACCCATCTGCCAATGCTGGGGGTTTGATCCTCAGGTCTCAGAAGATCCCACAAGCTGCGGAGCAACTAAGCCTGTGTGCCACAACTACTGAAGCCCGAGCACTTATGGCCCATGCTCTGCAAAAAGAGTGCCATGCTTAGTCGCTTAGTCGTGTCTGACTTTTTGCAACCCCATGGACTGTAGCCCTCCAGAGAAACCACCACAATAAGAAGCTGGTGCAACAAACTCGTAAATAAAATATGTTCTATCCTCCTGCCTGGACAAATATGTCATCATAACAAACCAGAAGGCCAGCTTTGAGTCTTGACAGTTCTGTGCCCACCTGTAGTGCCCCAAAAACAACCAGCTTCTGGCCTACAGCCTAATCCCAGACAAGTCAGGATTAGAGTGAAGCAAAAAAAAAAAAAAAAAAGTAGTTAGATGGTGTCTTTAGTTAAAATTGTGATATTTTGTACATCATGGATTCAAGTTAATGGCTTCATATGTATCATTTCATTTAATCTTCACAAGAGGCATAGGAGGGACTGTTATCCTCCCCATTTCACAGATGGGAAAACTGAGGCTCACAGAGGTTATGAAAAAATATGCCCAAGGCCATACCACTACACAGTGGTAGGGCTGGGATTCACATTCTTGTCTGTGTGATTCTCAATAGTCAATGCACTCAAACTTCCCCTGGACTCATCCTGTGCAGATAAAAAACCCCTTTTCTCCCTCCCCATCCCTGTTTGCCTCTTCCCCAGAGGATGGGGTTTCCCATACCCCTCCCTTGCCACCACTGCCCTCTACCCTCTCTTCTTTCTCCAGAAGCTGCCACAAAAGGTGCTTTCTCTCTTCATATGCCGTTTCATACAGCACAAATAACCTGGCATTTCTGAAAGGAACTTTATTTCCTTTGGCTTTCCCTCAGCTTTGGAGAGAAGAAAATAGAAATTGCAAAAACACAGACAAGTTCTCCGACTGCAGATTACTGATCCTGAGAATTCCCTCCTGCCAGGATGGGTTGGCACTGCTGACTGGCACCATGCCTGGCTTCCCTTCCTCCCAGCTCCAGGCCCCCACCTGCTGCACAGCATCTTGTCTCCCAACCCTGGCAGAGGTTTGCCTAAAATTAATAGTACATGATGATCTTACTTGCTGAGGATGTCTGTTTTTCTTTTTCTTACATTAAAATAACCCCAATTTCCTTATGGAAGCTCAGCTTACTAGCTATTAGGCCAGGTGGCCTTGAAATGACTTACCCTACCCCCGGGTCCCAGGATAGTCAGGTGACCCCAGGTGGACCAATGGGAGGGCCATATTCCCTCTGCCCATAGTGATTGGTTCAGGCATGGGCACATGACCCAAGATGAGCCAATCAGAGCTAAGGAACAGGATACCTGATGTTTGCTGGAGCTCTTGGGTAAGAGTCACTTTCATTTTTCCTGTGGTTGGTGCTGGAAGCAGCTGGAGGACATCTTCGCCAAAGTGTGAGGAGGGGCTGCCTGAGGATGAAGCCAACTCAGAGGAAAGGACAACTTTCAAAATGAAAAAAAGACAATTAAAAATTTTTTTTTGTTGAAGTATAGTTGCTTTACAATGTTGTGCCAGAAACAAATTCTTGATGACATTGTTTCAGGACCTGGATCCAACTGTACCTGAAGTCCTAGATATAACCCTAAACTTTTTAATGAGAAAAATAAATTGTTTTTAAGTCAGTTTGGGGTTCCCAGGTGGTGCTAGTGGTTAAGAATCTGCCTCTCAATGCAAGAGACACAAGAGACTTGGGTTCGATATCTGGGTCAGGAAGATCCCCTGGAGGAGGACATGGCAACCCACTCCATTATCCTTGCCTGGAGAATCCCATGGACAGAGGAGCCTGGCGGGCTACAGTCCATAGGGTTGCAAAGAGTCAGACACAACTGAGCACAGTAGAGTACACAGTAAGCCACTTTGAACTGGATGTCTATCACCTCCCTCCCCTTCCAGCTCAATCAAGGCAATAACTAACATTTATTGAGCACTGTCTTAATTTGGGCTCCCCTGAAAGCAGACCTTAAGATGAGGACTGGGGTGCAGATGGTTTATATGGCAGCCGATCTCGGGGAGCAGGAATGAGGCACAGGGAGAGTGACTCAGGGAAGGAGGATAGTAGATATAAAGGTGCATTACTGACGTTGCTACTGCAGACAGTCGGGATTTGGTTTCTCCAGGACATCCTAGGAGTACAGAGAATGCCTTCCAGAATTAGCTACGGAACACCGGGAGGTTGGAGCATTATCCCTTGGCTTCTGTCCTCCACTGATGGGCTGACCCCATGAGAGATATGATAGGCAGAATAATAGCCCCTAAAGCTGTCCACGTCGTAAACCCCAGAACCTGTGCAGTGTTGGGCTGCCCATGGCAACGGGGAATGAAGGTTGCAGATGGAATTAAAGTTGCTAATCAGCTGACCTTAAAATAGGGAGACTATCCTAGATCATCCTGGTGGACCCAGTGTCATCATAAGAATTCTTGTAAATGGAAGAAGGAAAAACAAATACTGAATATGCACGCATATACGTGGTGCAGATGAACCTATTTGCAGGGCAAGAATAGAGACGCAGACACAAAGAACGGATGTGTGGACACGAGGGTGGGATGAACTGGGAGACTAGCGCTGACATATACACACTGCCATGTGCAGGACAGACAGGCAGTGGGCACAGGAAGCTCAGCTCAGCGCTCGGTGATGACCTAGTGGGGTGGGGGGGTGGGGAGGGAGGCGATCTGTGTAGACATATGGCTGATTCACTTTGTCGTACAGCAGACACTAAGACCACATTGTAAAGCAACTATGCCCCATTTAAATACATATATATTAATATGTGTGTGTGTGTGTGTGTGCACGTGCGTAAGTCGCTTCAGTCATGTCCAACTCTTTGCGACCCTATGGACCACAGCCAGCCAGGCTCCTCTGTCCATGGGATTTTCCAGGGACGAATACTGGAGTGGGTTGCCATGCCCTCCTCCAAGAGATCTTCCCAACCCAGGGATCAAACCTTCATCTCCTACATCACCTGCATTGGCAGGCAGGTTCTTTACTGCTAGTACCACCTGGAAGCCCATGTGTATGTGTATATACACACACAGACACATATATATAGTGGAAGAGGGAGGCAAAAGATGGACAACCAGAGTGATGGCAGTGGGAGAAAGACTTGGCCTAATGGTGCTGAGTCTGAAGATGGAGGAAGGGGCCAGGAGCCAAGGAATGTGGAGTAGCTGGAAAAGGCAAGGAAGTGATCCTCCCCCAGGGCCTCCAGAAGGAACGCGGCACTTGATTTTGGCTGGCGAGACCCATGTTGGACTCCTGCCTTCCAGAACCATAAGTTAATAAATGTGTGTTGTTTCAAGCCACTACGGCTGTATCTATCACCTCCAGCTTGACCAATGCAATAGCTACCATTTATTGAGCACCGTCTGAGCTTGGGTTCCCATGAAAACAGCACAGGAACTTGATACAACAGTCACAGGAAACAAATACAAAGCTATAACCTAAATGCCCAGGCTGCGCTGAGCGGGCGTGGGTTTGCATGGCATCAGACGAGATCTGGGGTGGGAGGAAAGATACACAGAGATATGCTCAAGATAGGATGCTGTCAACACAGATGCGAATCTCAGCTTGCTTGCGCAGAACCTGCACTCGATTAGAGGTGGGCTGAGGCGACATGACACCAGGACCCAGGGGCAGATGCCACAAGCAGTCTCCACGGGGCCAGGCACTGTGCCAAGTATACCACCAGCAACATCTTGATTATGCTTCCATTCTAGTCGAAAGGATATTCTGGGGGACTTCCCTGGTGGTCCAGCGGCTAAGATCCTGTGCTCCCAATGCAGGAGTCCCAGGTTCAATCCCTGGTCAGGGAACTAGATCCCACGTGCTGCAACTAAGAGTTCGCATGCTGCAAGTAAAGATCCCACATGCCGCAATGAAGATCCAAGATCCCATGTGCCACAGCTAAGACCTGGCGCAGACAAATAAATAAACATTTTTTAATAAAGAGGATATGCAAATTCCCCAGGCCCCCAAGGGCCTCTCACCTAATGGGAGTTCCAGTTCAAGGTGTGCAGCTCATTGGCACGGCAATGTTGAATGGCCCACCCACTCTCAGAAACGATCAGATGACATCTCCCTGCCTCCCAGGCTGTCAGCTCTGCCTGTCAGACTTAGCTTTTCTGGGAGTCACCCTTTAGGTGCCCACGTCTAGTCAGAGTCTAACCTCCCAATAGTAAAAAAAAATATCCAGGAATAGTAAAATGTGGAGACAGAAACAGAAGAGGATTATCCTTTCCTGTGGACCTGGAAATGAGTAAAGTGTGGCTGGGTATAAGACAAAAGGGAGTGGTGGGGACTGTGGCAAACTGGAGACTGATGCTCTGCCTAAAAGCGGTGAGACTGCTACTGAGCTCTAGCAGGTGGCTGCCACGCAGAAGTGCAGGCCCAGCGTGGTTAGACTTCCCTATTTTTTTTAAAGAACCCCAAAATCCAAATATTTATATGAGGTCTCCTTGGCAACAAGTGCAACTAAAAATCAAAACTGAATGAGACAGAACTCATCGTCCACGTGCTGATCTGACTCAGACTTCTCATTTTATAGATGAAGAGACTGAGGGTCTGTGATTTGCCTAAGATTTCATGGGGAGAGTCAGCCTGACCTCTTTTTCTGAGACCAGAAACAGGCAGTGCCTCTTCTGTGGGTCCCTATGCCCTGTCCAGGAATCCCAGGCCCAGGGAATTTCCCTGTTGGTGGGGGAAACCAGAGTGGGAGGTGGAAGGGGAGCTTTTTCTAAGTGCTGAGCTCATCCCACGGCCCCTATGTTCAAGACGCATTTTATTTATAGAAGCTGGAGAGTGATTCCCAGATTGTGGATTCAGGAATTGTCTTTTTCACTCTGGTCTCTGTCTCTCTGCCTACGTGTCTCAGTATTTCTGCCTCTTTTAGCAACAAATGCTTCGGCTTTGACCCCTTCTGTCTGTGTGTCTCTTTTTCTCTGTTTCTTGGTCTCTCTGTCCCTCTTTGTTCCCCCAGTCTCTTTCCTACCGCTCTGTACCTTCTTCCCACATCTCTCAGTCTATATCCTTTCTGCGTCTCACGCCTCTGCCCCTCTGCAGGTCTGTGTGTCTGTCTCTCTCTTTGTGTCTCTTCCGGTTTCTCTCCCCATCTGTCTCTCTCCCCTCTTCCATGATCTCTGTCTCTCCCCATCTCTGCCACTCTCACTCACACCCCTCCCACGCTCCCTGTCCCCCCAGGCCTCTCCTCTCCTGCCCTCCAAGTCCCTCCGGCCACCATGGAAAGGTTACTGTAAACGGGAATGAAGCCGAGGGCAAAAGTAATCAACCCCCGGGCTGACCTCCGATCCCTGCTCCCCACGCCCAGGCTGGCGGAGCCGAAGCCTGCGGTCTCTGGCCGCACCCCCTCCCCCGCCACCACCCCCGGTCCCCCTCCCTCCCCACCCCCAGGTCCCCTTGCTGACAAAAGGCCTATCTTCTCTCTGCCTAAATGATTTAAATTCTAATCAAACATCATTTATAGTACATCTCGGAGCCGTCTCCTGGGAGCTGCTCCCACATGAGACGTTGCCATGGCAACCGGGGGGTCTTGTTTCAGAAATGTCAGATTGTATTATTGTCTTCACACTTCTCTGATAACCTAGTGTCTCTCTCTCCCGCTCCCTCACTCACACCACCATCCCCTGGATTTTATTCCTCCTCTCTCTCTCCTCCCTACCCCCCATTCAGCCCTACCCCCGACACCCAGGCTCTTCCCAGGCACCCCCCGGGAGAAAATGGTCTGATCAATTTCACCCCCAGCCTCTTACCAGGCCCGAGGCTCCCTCCTGTGTTTCTGGCCCTGGGGCCTCCCCGCTTTGGGAAAGGGGTCTCCCCCTCCCACCCCTCGTCTTCGGCAGACTCGCTTCCCCCTCTAGGGGTTTGCTAGAGTGTTCTGGTGTCATTTTATTTTGCTAGATATGAAAATGTGACATAGATTTTTCCCGGCGATGCGTGTGTGAAGTTCTAATCTGGCTTTTCAGAATTTTTTTCTTTTGGGGGAGGGGGTAGCGGGGGAAGGAACCAGGCTCCTAACAGGATGCACCCAGAGACGTACAGCACAGGGCCAAAGTGTGGGGTGTGTGTGTGTGTGTGTGCACGCAGTGTGTGGGTGCACACGGTGTGTGTGTGTCCATGGGTGTGCCTGTGTGTTTGTGATGCAGAAGGCACCTTGCACAGCCTGGTGTGGGCACCTAACCCCTCTGCCTTCATGTGGTCCTTCTAGAACATAAATGGGCACCTCTGACCAAGATTCTCACATGCAGGTCAAGTTCGTCACCCTGTCTGCTGCTGAGATGTGTCAGTCCTGTGAATGGCCCTCAGATTTTCTACACCCATCAATCCCCATTCCACAGATGGGTACACTGAGGCCCCAGAAGGCACAGCGGCATGATCAATGACTAAGATCATAGTAGGTAGCATTGGAGCCCAAGCTTCGACCTGTTGGGACTCTGGGAGATGGGCAAAGTGGACGTGGCAACTGGAGTATCACCTTTCTTCGGAGCTGTGACTCTTGGGAGGGGGCCAGGCCAGCAGCTTGTGCAGCAGCCACCCCTCGCAGGCCCTGCAGGGCTGGCAGTGATGCTCCCTAGGTGCCAGGCTCAGCCAATCCCTCTTCAAGAATCATGTCCTTTAATACTTGAAATAACTAACGGGAGGTTCTATCATTATCCCCCATTTTGCAGATGGAGAAACTGAGGCTCAGATAGGTGATATGAAGCAGCCCAAATTGGCTGAGGCGGGATTTGAACCTAGGACTCTGTGGCCTTAAAGCACACCTTTTCCATTCATGATGCTGCTTCCTGCAGTGGGGCTGGAAGGTGGGCAGAGAAAGCTTTGCCCCTTTGAGCACTGAATACTTGATGATGGAGCACTCTGGCTTTGTCTCAGACATCCAGAGGTCATGTCATGTGGCAGAACAAGGGCTGGCGGGACCTGCAGGTGGAAGGGAGGGCAGGGGTAGGGGGTGGGAGGGAGAGCAGTGGTTCTTGGACACGGCTGAGTGTGTCTGCCACCTGCAGTGACCAGGGGCTGCAGCATGCAGTGGACCCGGTGTAGAGCGACCAAAAACCAGATGCAAAATGGCCCCCAAAAGCTTCTCCTCCCATTTTCCAAATGGGGAAACTGAGGCTCAGGGAAGGTCGGGAATTTTCCTGAGGTCCCAGGGCTTATAAAAGGCACTGGTGGCCCTCAGTCTGGTCTTAGTGACCTGGAAGTTTCTGTTGTGTGCTTAGGAGTCGGAGGTTGTTGCTGTTCAGTCCCTCAGTCATGTCCGACTCTTTGTGACCCAATGAACTGCAGCATGCCAGGCTTCCCTGTCCTTCATCATCTCCCAGAATTTGCTCAAACTCATGTCTTTTGAGTCAGTGAAGCCATCCAACCATCCCCTCTTGTGTCGCACGATTCTCCTCCTGCCCTCAGCCTTTCCAAGCATCAGGGTCTTTTTCAATGAGTTGGCTCTTGGCATCAGGTGGCCAAAGTATTGGAGCTTCAGCTTCAGCACCAGTCCTTCCAATGAACATTCAAGGTTGGTTTCCTTTACGAGTCAGAGGACAAGGGTCAAATCCCAACTCTGCTTCTCACTTGCTCTGTGATCCTGGACTTGTACTGAACTTTCCCAAGCCTCAGTTTCCCCATCTGGAAAATGGGGATCGAATTGGTACCCACCTCACAGGATGGAAGGGAGGATTCCGAGTCAATCCTTGGACAGGACTGAGGTGATGCATGTCCGTGGGAAGCCTAGATAAAGTCTGCACTGTGATGACAATTCTGCAGTCACCAGCACCCTCCTGGGGCGCAGACACCTTCCTCTCCCAAAGGTTCCTTTCTTTGTAATGGCTGTATTTGGCCAGGGACCGCCCCCCCCCCACCCCGCCCACCCCACACCTCCTATCCCTGAGCTTTTGGGAACCAAACACTTAAGAGATGCCAGTTTCTCCCTTTCCCTCTTTTTGGCCAATCTCCCAGTGAAGTGGAGGCCAGGAAGAGCACTGCGTGGGGTCAGCGTGGGACCTTCCTTTTCACCTCGGTGGGGGGACCGGCACCTCTGCCATCTGGCACCCAGCACACACCTTCCTCTTGACAGACACCAGGGCGCCCCCTCCCGTCCCCTGCACCCGGTGCAGTCATGCAGGAACGTCTTCAAAGTCTTGACTTGGGACATTTTCATTTTTCACTGACCCCACAAAGTACCTGGTCCTGACTGAGTCACAGGGAGACACCGAGAAAAACGATACATGTCTCTCCAGTCCCTCCCTTTTTCTGTGGGGCTCTCTGTCTCACCGTTTCTCTGGGTTTCTGTATCTCTCACTGTCTCTGTCTCTCTGAATCTCTCACTGTCTCCCTGGGCCTCCGTCTCTCACTGACTCTCTGAGTCTCTCTCTGTATCTCTCACTGTCTCCCTGGTCTCTGTCTCTCAGCTTCTCACTGAGTCTCTCACTGTCTCTCTAGCGTTTTCACTGTCTCTCTAGGTCTTTCGCGTCTCTCTGCATGTCTTTCTTTCGCTGTCTCCCTGGATCTCTCGCTGTCTCTCACGATCTCCCTCTAGCTCTGGCTCTCCGTCCCTGGGTGTGTGTGTGGGGGTCTCTCCTTGTCTCTCCGGGTCCCTCACTGTCTCTCCCGGCCCCTGGTCTCTGGCTCCAGGCCGAGCCAGCGGTGGGAGCGAGGGAGACGCGCGCAGCCGGGCAGCGGGCGGAGCGGGTGTTTGTCCAAGGAGGCGCATTGATCCCGCGGCCGCGACGCCATCGGAGAAATCCCGGCCTCGGTAATGAACCTCCCCACACGCCGCTCGCAAAGCACACAGCAGCCCTGGCCCCAGCGGTTAATATTTAACTGAATAAGGGCCATAAATATGGAAAATGGGACTTTTAATTAAATAAGCAGCTTTTAAAAGGGCCCTTGGGCGGGAGAGGCTTTTGTTTAAATATGATTGATTTGACATGTCCTTCCGCTCGCACACTCTCCCGGCTCCCTTCCGACGTTAACTCTTGGCCTCGGCCCGGGGAGCAACTTGGCTGGAGGCAGGGGGCTCCCTACTGGAGGAAACGGGTGCAATGAACAGGAGGTACCCACCGAGGCTGGGATTAAAAATCTGACCTCATCAGAGACTGCTAGCATTGGGCAGGGAGCGGGGGGCGGGGGGGGGGGGGGGTAGGGTGGCGGCGGAAATGTGTATTTCATCTTCTGGAAGGAATGAGCTAGTGGAGGCCAGGTTCCTCCAGATCCCCGGGGCGCGGGTTCCCAAAGACCTGGGTTTAAGCCACTAGTCAGCTGTGCGCCCTCTGGCGGCCCGCCTGGTGGTGCGTCCCTGTGTGCCTCAGTTTTCTCATCTGTAACATGGAATAATAGTATTACCTACTTTACAAGGTTGTGTTCTGATTAAGTGTGTTCCAGTCCGCGGTGGAGGCTGTAGAATGTTAATTTCCTTCCCAGGTGTTTAGCAGGATTATGGCTGGAGGCTGGGTGACCTCTGAGAGGCCCAGAGAGGCAACTTGGAGGGCACATTTCTCCGGCCAGTGCCCACCTCATGGGTTCGTATTTTTAATAGTACAGAGCACCGTGCTTAGAAGGCCCCCCCTGCTTGGTTTCATGCTCGGTTGTCCTCCTTTTGAAGTCCTGAATAATTTTTGAACAAAGGACCCCACATTTTCATTTTGCACTGGGCCTTGCAAAATACCCGGTTCTGTCTATACCCATCAATATTGGTGGGTTGGGAGAAAGTAACTCATTTGAAGAGCTTGGGGCTCTCTAATTCCAGGGCTGGAAGGGGAATCAGCAGACAGGATGGTCTGTCTCCTGGCTGCGTGCTGGTGGCCTTTAATCCCAAATCTCCTCCTTCATCCAATTTATTCTCAGATTAATGTTTATGAGGCACTTTCTGCATATCTGAGTCTGTGCCTGCCTGACTTCAGAGCCCTGTTGGTCTCCCCACTTCCTGGGTGGGGGACTTGATGTTCAGAGAAGCCAAGTTATCAGCCTGGGGTTGCCCAGCTAAGGAACCCAGGCTTCTTTGCCACCAGTGCCCATATACTGGGGCTTCCCAGGTGGCACAGTGGTAAAGAACCTGCCTGCCAATGCGGGAGATGTGGGTTCAATCCCTGAATCAGGAAGATCCCCTGGAGAAGGAAATGGCAACCCTCTCCAGTATTCTTGCCTGGAAAATTCCGTGGACAGAGGAGCCTGGTGGGCTACAGCCCATGGGGTTGCACAGAGTTGGAGAGGACTGAGTACACACACCTGTGTATTTTAAGTCCCCCTTTTTCTTGGTTGCTGTTTCTTTTAAAATTTTATTTATTTATTTATTTATTTTTGGCTGTGCTGGGTCTTCACTGCTGCGTGTGGGCTTCTCTAGTTGCGGCAAGCGGGGGCTACTCTTCGTTGCGATCTGCAGGCTTCTCATGGTTGTGGCTTCTCTTGTTGCGGAGCATGGGCTCTAGGTGCATGGGCTTCAGTAGTTGTGGCTCACAGGCTTAGTTACCCCACGGCATGTGGAATCTTCCTGGACAAGGGATCAAACCCGTGTCCTCTGCATTGGCAGGTGGATTCTTAACCGCTGGACCAGCAGGGAAGTCCCCAATGTTGTTTAGCTTGATGCAGGCCCATATCCTGGGACTTGAATCTGTTTTGGTCTTGACTCCTCTGGGCTGACATAGAAGTCACCTCCCTGGATAATTCTGCCATTTTCCATTGCCTAGAGAGGGGCACCAAAGGGGTGAGGTTGATAGTCACTTGGTTTCCTGATTTATCAAGATGTTCCTCCCCCACCGTTTTTCCTCTGCCTGCATGGGGTAAGTTCTTGCTTGTTCCCACTCATGGGCCACTTCTTCCAGGCAGCCTTCCCAGATACGTTCTGTTTGTGATGGTATATCTCCTTCCTTAATCTTCCAATATTGGTGATGCATGGTATTTAACCATATGCCTTTGTATTGCTTTTGCAATCATTCATTCATTCATACAGGCAGTTACTGTTGATTGTTGACCTATTTATTTCCACAATTTTAATATCAATTTCTTTTTTTTTCTTTTTAGCACGTTGAAACTAGGGTATATTACATATATAATACCCACATCTATTTGCAGAAAGTACTATAATTAAATGGGTGCCTCTTACAATGATGGTATCTTCAGACTCTGAAAATAAGAGTTTGTGCCTTGTTCTGGGTGTTGGGAAGATTGGGGTAAATCAAACAGAACTGCTTGTTACCTCCTGAAAGCTTACAGTCTAGTGCAGATAATATTTTATTTTATTATTTTATTTTTTCAGATCATATTTTAAAAGCACCCTTCTTTGTATCTCTCAGAACACCTAGTTCTGACTTGTTTACTCTTTTACAATTTTATTAATGCTCTGAGTCTCCGTGGCTCTGTGGCCAGCAATATGTGCTCCTCCTCCTGAGAACAAGTGATTTCAAAGAAGGAAAGAGTGATGAGAATTGAACACACTTACACTGTGCCAGGAACTGTCCAGTATTATCTCATTTAATGCTCACTTCAATTCAATAAAATGAGTGCTATAGTGATCACTCCCAGTTTGCCGATGAGAAAATGAGGCCCAGAGACGTTGAGTTACCGCCCAAAGTCACATAGCTAGTGAATGAGGGGGTCAGATCAAGCACACACAGAGGCCAGAGCCCACACCCTTAATTTTAATTATTTTGACACTTCTTCCATCCCTGTCTACCCTCTGTGAACACCAGGCCCATTACAGAAAGGAGTTTCAGGTGGATGTCAGTCAATCCAGGGCTTGGGGCATCATCTCCCATCAACACAGGAGGGGAGAAGTCCAAGGAGAAAATGGAAGCAGACTGTCTTCCAGAAGGGACCATAATCAAAGGCATCCTAGAAAGATCTGGAAGGACCCAGAGACTACTTTTGCCATGATGCAAGGCATGTGGGATCTTAGTTCCCCAACCAGGCATTGAACCCATGCCCCCTGCAGTGGAAGCTCAGAGTCTTAACCACTGGACTGCCAGGGAAGCCCTGGAATGACCTAGAGAGCTCCATCTAGGTGGCCTGGTGCTCTTTGTCCAGTCACAACCATGGGCAAACCTCTCCTTTGAGGGGACATCCAGAGTCAAGTTCTCCAGTGCCAGCTCCAAGGAGAGTTGACAGTTCACGACTTCTGTCAACAGGGCAGCTAGTGGGCTGGGTATGGGTCAGTAAAACTCCCTGTTTTGCTGTGCCAGCATGCTTGTCGCCATGGAAACTCCTCCTGGGCATCACCAGATTCTAGGTCTGTTTCCTGGGCTCCCTGTCGGGGGTAGGCAGGGCTGAGGCCAGTGCTGGATGTGGGTGGAGACAGCAGGCTAGGGACACAAGGCCATTTCTACTGGTAATTTCTAATTGCCGGGTTCGAGTCCACAGGGCCGCAAAGAGTCGGACATGACTGAGCAAGGAACAACAAGTCACTCGTGGCAGGGACACAGGCAGTGAATGAGGTGCCTGATCTCCTGTCTGGTGAGAAAAACATTACCTGCGTGTGTGCACTTGGGAAGGGAGCTTGTTCCTAGACCATCCCTCCCAGTACTCCTCCATGAGCCCGAAGTGCCCACCTTCCCAGTTTCTGTCTTATCCATGCTTCACTTCCAACTAGCACCCAACTTCAGCGATCAGCATCTCCCCGCAGGATGACTGCACAGATCTCCTAACTGGGCTCCTCGGCTGGCAGTCTGCCCCCACGTAGCCATGTTCTACCCAGAAGCTAGCTAATTTTTCTTGAATCAAAGTGAAACTGTGCAACTCAGACTGGGGCTTGAATCCATGATCTTTTAACTGAGCACACCCCTGGTCTCAGGACTTAATGAAGCTCATGTTCTTGATGCCTCATAGCAGAAAGAATTCAGTGAGAGACAAAGTGATAGGTGAAGTGAAGTGAAAGTCATTCAGTTGTGTCCGACTGTTTGCAACCACATGGACTGTAGCCAGCCGGGCTCCTCTATGCATGGAATTCTCCAGGCCAAAATACTGGAGTGGGTAGCCATTCCCTTCTCCAGGCGATCTTCCCAACCCAGGGATCGAACCCAGGTCTCCCACATTGTGGGTGGATTCTTTACCATCTGAGCCACCAGGGAAGCCCAAGAATACTGAAGTGGGTAACCTATCCCTTCTCCAGCGGATCTTCCCAACCCAGGAATTGAACCAGAGTTTCCTGCTTTACAGGCAGATTCTTTACCAGCTGAGCTACGAAGAGGTGGATTTATTTAGAGAGAAACACACTCTACAGACAGAATGGCCCATTTCGCAAGGTGAGAGTGGGGCCAGAGGATGGGATTGTCAGTTTTTATAGAGATAAGTAATTTCACTGGCTAATGAGTATTAGCCTATGGAAGGAGTATTCTAGCTCTTTTGGGGAAGAGGTGGGGAATTCCAGGATGGGCCTGAACCTGGGCATCCCCAAGCCTTTTGGGCCCCAGATCAAAGGCACCCAGTACCTGGAGGAAAAGATCTGGCAGTTGCTGGAGTCTCCGGGATTCCAGTGCACTTTCATTAACAACTTTCACTGCTACCTGACTGAAATCAGAGACTTCTCCTTCTATGCCAACATCTGCCAGGTGCCCTCTGCCTTTAAATGGGGGAGCATGGTGCCCTAGACCCATCTGAGTGCTGCCAGTCCTGCCCGGCCATGAATTGCCCGCTATCTGGCAGCTGACAGTGTCTGATCCTTGCCCTGCTCAGGGGCCTGCAAAGTCAGGGCACTGCTTCCTCACCCTGTTCACCTCCATCCCCCCAGTGTTCAGTGGGGTGGCCATGCAGGGAGCTTGAGCCCCTTGGGAAAAGATGGAAAATGGCCTTCAGCTGAGAAGTTACCGTGTGTGTGTTAGTCGATCAGTCATGTCCGACTCTTTGTGACCCTACAAACTGTAGCCCGTCAGGCTTCTCTGTCCATGGAATTCTCCAGGCAAGAATACTGAAGTGGGTTGCCATTCCCTTCTCCAGAGAATCTTCCTGACCCAGGGATCGAACCCTGGTCTCCTGCATTGCGGGCAGATTCTTTACCGTTTGAGCTGCAGGGAAGTTACTAAATGTCCATGAAATGTCCATTAAAGTTCTAGCGGTTCTGACTGCAAAAAACAAACAAAAAAAAACCCTTTTGATTATGGTCAGCCTTGGAACTATCACGGTGCCTGTGAGTGTGTCGCTTAGCTTGCTGATGTGTTACAACGAGCATATACTGAGGCTTAAGGGCCAGTGGAAGTCCGCTCGTCTGCCATCTTGGACCTGTTTGATTCTAATCAGTTGATGTCACGTCCTGTGGCTCTGCCATTCTTTTCAAGGTTGTGCCCTGCTCCCTTAACCTCCTGTTTCAAAAGGTTCTCCCTTCTCCAAGCAGCAAACACTGGCTCTTGCAGCACTGCCTTCACTCGGCCCAGGCCACGTCTGTGCTGTGGGCAGTGTGACTCCTGTCGGGAACTGGATTCAGGGAGCCGGGGAGCAAAGGTCAGGGTGAGGCCAGCTCCTTTTGACGTCAAAGAAGATTACGAGTCCTGCTCTCAGAGCTGAGGGCCGGGTCCGGAATCAGCCTGTGATCCCAGGCGAGCTGAGTTCGGAGGTCACCAGCTGGCTCCTTTGTGTCTCAATATTACCACGAGAGCCACCTAATTGGGGTGGGTCAGCCGGTGGACACCGCGAGGATGCTCATCCGGAGGAGAGAAAGGGGCCGACAGTCCCCCAGGCTCTGTGTTGTGTGCTTGACATTATATTAATATTCCTCCTAATAATACTAATATAGAAGTAGCAGAAAATAGCAGCAGCCACGTACATTGAGCGCCTGTTAAATTCAGGCTTGGTTCCTAGCATTTAATTAATTGAGCTGTCTCCTCTCTCCAACCTCCCTGTGAGTTAAGTTTTGTTGCTACTGCTGAGGAAACTGAGGCACAAAATGGGAACATTAGGTGTCTGGAGTGGCGCAGCTTGAATGGAGAAGAGGGACTTGGATGCAGCCAGTTTTCCTCCTCCTGACACTAGAAGGCAAGGATGACCATCTCCATTTTATTGATGTGAAAGTAAGGATCAGAGAGGTATCAAGCTTGTCCAAAGCCGCACAGCAAGCTGGTCAGTGGCAGAGCTGAGTTACAAACCCTCCTGAAGTATGACTGCTCCAGAGCCTGCAGTAGCATGGCATCTCCTTATTTTAAGCTCATTTCTCCCACAGATTTTTTGGAGGCCTCTTCTGTTGGCCACTGTTCCTGCCTTTCCTTTCTGGTCCTTAGGGGATGCGTGTGTGCTAAGTCGCTTCAGTCATATCCAACTCTTTGTGACCCCATGGACTGTAGCTCTCCAGGCTGGGGATTCTCAGGCAAGAATACTGGAGTGGGTTGCCATGCCCTCTTCCAGGGGATCTTCCCAACCCAGGTATCAAACCCAAATCTCTTACGTCTCCTGCATTGGCAGGCGACTTCTTTACCAGTATCGCCACCTGCGAAGCCCCCTCAGGGGAAAGTGAACTGCAGATCTGCAACTGCTATTTATTTATTTATTAAATTTTAGCTATTCTGTGTCTATGTTGCAGCATGTTGACTTGGTTGCTCTGTAGCCTGTGGGATCTTAGTTCCCTGACCGGGGATCAAACCTTCATTCCTTGCATTGGAAGGTGGAGTCTTAGTTACTGGACCACCAGGGAAGTCCCACTTTTAGCTTCCTTCCTTCCAATTCATAGAATGAGGTGCCCCTGTGCATACCTCATTTTATCATAATTATGATTGAAATATTCCTTAGACATCGATCCAGGTGCCCACTGGGAAGCAGAGGGAATGTAGGCATTATTAAAAGTTAATCATTTGTTCTACCGCACAGTACGTGAGAATTGGAATGGAGGAGACCAGCAGCAGTCTTGGATGGGACCACAGGGCAGCTGTGGGAAGGAGACATCCCACCTCGGACACCTTCACAGCGAAGCATATTAACATAATGTCATCAAATCCTCCAACAGCTCTGTGAAAGAGGGATGAGGAAATGGAGACTCAGGGAGGCAAGGTGACTTGCCTGAGGTCACAGCTATGATGTAACAGAATCAGGATTCGAACTCAGGTCTATCTGCAACCAACTCAAGGATCAATTTCCAAATCACGAACTTTCAGTGTGTTCCATCATTTACATAGCTGGTTTTAAAAAAATAATTATTTATTTATTGGGCTGTTTCAGGTCTTAGTTGAGTCATTTGGGATCTTTCCTGGCTGCCCATGGACTCTAGTTGTGGAGTGAGGACTCAGTATTGCAGTACGAGGGCTTAGATGCTCTGCAGAATGTGGGATCTTAGTTCCCCAACCAGGGATCGAACCTGTGTCTCCTGCATTGCAAGGCAGATTCTTAACCACTGGACCACCTGGGAAGCCCCCCTGCCAGCTGACTATTGATGGATGTATAATCAATTTCCAGTTTTTTTTAGCAGCACTGGGCATTTGCACAACTCTAGGAATGAGTGTACCCTTTGTACACCCTAGACACCCTGCTTGCTTTGGAATAGCAAACAATACCTTGTTCAACAAGTCTTTATTGAATACCTACGGGCTTAAGTAGAGAAGGCAATGGCACCCCACTTCAGTACTCCTGCCTGGAAAATCCCATGGACGGAGGAGCCTGGTAGGCTGCAATCCATGGGGTCGATGAGGGTCTGACATGACTGAGCGACTTCACTTTCACTTTTCACTTTCATGCATTGGAGAAGGAAATGGCAACCCACTCCAGTGTTCTTGCCTGGAGAATCCCAGGGACCGGGGAGCCTGGTGGGCTGCCGTCTATGGGGTCGCACAGAGTCGGACACGACTGAAGTGACTTAGCAGCAACAGCAGCGTGGGCTTAAGTGACTCCCTTTTTAGGTAGGGCCTGGGATGGGGATTCACAGGAAGTGTTTTATCAAAGGAGGCATTTGCAGAAGAAATCTGTAAGAGATGAGGGGAGCAAGATGGAGCAGGGGACTGCGCTGGGTGAAGAAGTGGTTTTAGCCAGAGTCCCATGAGGAGCTCAGGATTGGGGTGTGTGTGAATGGTATCATAGGGTTGCCCCAGCTCCTGAAGCAAATGATTGAGCTCTTGTATTCCTGTATCAACTAAGCATTGGCTGCAGGCTGCCCTGGGAAATGGGGTGACAAAACCATCTACTCAAGGGCAGCTCCCGTTGGCCAAGGGCACGTCTCTGGACCTGGAAGCCTTTAGCAGCCACCTTGATAGTGGGGGACCGGTGTTGGGGAAAGGTGATCTGGGGTGGAGGGTGGTTAGCAGCTGCATCTGTTACACCTACAATGTGTCAGGCACTATCCGCCCTCACAGTATTTACCAGCTTCTCAGAGAGTGAGTGTCACGTGACTCACATTCCAGCCCCATAACTGCATCTAATTCTCCCTACAACTCTATGAGGCAGAAACAACCCATTTTACAGATGACGTTGAGGCTCTGTTGGTCCCAGACATGAGTAGATTGCATGGCTGGCCCAGTGTCCTGCAGTCGAGTCCCCGGCCTGGCTAGGTCCCCGCCATGCTGTCTGCGGCCTTCGAGAAGGTCAGCGGCCAGGTGGAGACCCAGCCGGCGGCGGGCGGGAGCTGCAGTGGAGACCTGCTTTAATGGCCCCGGCATTGTCTGACATTTGGGTTTTACTCTCTGAGTGAAGTGCACTAATTACTCCTGTTCGTTCATGAGTCCCACTTAACTACCACTTGGATTTTATGCAGTTCTCTGGGGTTGCTGTTTCTGCATGACTTCTGGAGACCACGGTGGCATGAGGCAGATGAGTCCTCTTTCCCATCTCCGGCTGGTGACTACCGTGAACTCGAACTGGGTAGCAGCCACATGTGGGGTTGACTCCCTGACCTGCTGCCTCTGTGCTGGGCACGCACACACACACACACACACACACACAGCTCTGTCATCCTCTGATCACCTCAGGAGGTAGGCACAATGACTCATCCCCATTTTACAGATGAGAAAACAGAGGTTCCAAGAGCATTGGTAGCCTGGCTCCCCATGTATCAGCTGTGAGCTTCAGTTTCCTCATCTGTAAAATGGGAGTAAAAATAGTACCTGCTTCCCAGGTTATTTGGAGGATGGAATATAAATGCTTAGGGTGGAATATGATGGTTGGAAAGCTCTGGGGATAAGCTGGTGACTATTATAAAGATGACTCCAGGGACTCTCCTGATGGTCCAGTGATTAAGAATCTGCCTTGCAATGCAGGGGGACATGGGTTCAATCCCACATTGGGGAACTAAGATTCCACATGCCACAGAGGAACTGAGCCTGTGCACCATAACTAGAAAGTCCGTGTGCCACAACAAAAGAGCCTGCCTGATGCAATGAAAATCTCCCATGCTGTAATTATGACCCGATGCAGTCAAATAAATAAATATAAAAAATAAATAAATGAAGGTGACTCCAGGGTCAGCTTGGGGAACTAGTGAAGGTCCTTGCCTCCCTGGGCTCTGCTTTTTCCTCCCCATTCCCATCCTGGGAGCTTAATTCCTTTCTCTCAAATAGCAACTGCTCTTAAACACTCCCACCTTGGCAGGTATCCTGAGTCTTCATGACTGGAAACCAGCAAGTCTTCTGCCTTTTGAGGGAATATTAGGCTATAGGTTAGGGAATCATATTCAGGGAAAAAGAGGAGTTCTAAGTCCCCCCAGCAAAACCACCACACGTTAGAGCAAAGAGGAACAGTCTTGTCGGATGACCCTGCCTCTGTTCCCACACCCCATTTTATAGACAGGGGAATGGTATCAACCAGTATCTGTTGAAGAATGAATGAATGAGTCACATGTGAAAAGCTGGGGCAACACCTGCCAAGCCCTGAGCTGAGCTGCCTGGTAAGGTCACTGAGCATGTGCTCTGGACACCTTCAAGGGGGCGTTGGTCACAAGCCACGAGGTAATAGGTGGCCTTAAAGGAGCAGGGTAGTGGCCCTATGTCTAAGACACAGTCTTTGCTCCCAAGAGCCCAGAGGTAGGTAGGGGAGACAAAGGAACCGTTTGTTGTATGATCATAACACTGGAAGGAAGCCTCTGCACAGCATTTTCTGAGCACTCACTACATGTGAAGATGGATATTACCACCCCCGTTGTACAGATGAAGAAGAAATGGAAGCTCAGAGAGGTTAAGCAATTTGCCCAAGGCCACACAGAAAATGGTTGACATAGAATCCAAACCTAAGCTCCTCTGGCCCAGGACTTTGTGTCCAGGACAGGGGAGTGTCCACCTCTTTAGAAGAGGAGGGAATATGGGGCCGGAAGCTTCCCCCCTGGAATGTGCCGCCTGGGATGGGCAGCGGCCACAGCAAAGTCCACTCATTGAGTCAGAAGCTTCTTAGCCAACTCCCTCCTCTGCACCTCCTCCTGGGGTAGGGTTGAAGCTGAGCTTTGCGCCTTTGTGTTACGTCTGGAAAGCGGATGTTCTGTTCCCATGGGGGCTCTGGCTTCCGCTCCACCCCCTGCCAGTCCCCAAATTCCAGTGGCTTTCAGCTCCCCACCAGGCCCTCCAGACAGCTGACATTTTACACCGCCCCTGTGGTCGGCTCTGTGCAGTGATAACAGGATTAGCCCCGTGGAGGCAGATCACTTAATTAAACTTAGGGAGGAAGAACGCTGTCTCCTCTCCTCTTTTCAGCCCTGGGGGAGGGGAGTGGGGGCTCCTAATTATCTGGGCAGAGGGATTTTGCCCCGACCCCCGTAATTCTGACCCAGCCAAAGGCCAAGAACATCCATCCGTCATTCCTTCACCTGTCCCTTCATCCCACAAATATTGACCAAGCTCCTCACCTATGCCTGATGCTGTGCTATTGTGGACATAGATAAATGGTGGACCAAACCGGCTTCCATGCTTGGTTTGGCCGAGAGTTTATTGCAGAAGTTATGCTACACCAGCTCTGAGCCTAGACCTCAAGAGACGGTAAAGTTTCAGCTTTCTCTCATAGTCCTGCCTCCACCTGGAGAACGGGCCTAAGCAAACCTGCTGCTGGAGTGACCCATGGGAGAGAACGGAGTCCTCCCAGCAGTAGCCATTCTAGCTCAACTGTCAGTCAACTGACCCTCAAACATGTAAGAGAGGCTAGTCTCTGTCAGCAGAGCTACCTGCCTGACCCGCGGCAGACCACAGAGGCTTGAGACAGCCCAGACAAAGCCAGGAATGTGACCCCTAGACTCAGGAAGCAATGCTTACTGCTTTTTGTTTCAAGCCACTGAATGTTGGGTTATTTGTTCTGCAGCATTATCATCATAGTAGCTGACTAATACAGCCTCCCTTTGCCTTCTGTATTCATCCAACCTCCCCCTGCACCTCATCTCTTCCTGCTCTTTCCTTCCGTCTTCACTTTGTTCCAGCCATGTTTGGCTTTGTGCACTTATTTTCTTGTAAGGATCTAGCTTTTTCCTGCTTCCTGTTCCTCCTCACCATTCAATCTGGCATATGGGAGGTTCTCAATCAGCTTCTGCAAAATGAATGAATCAAGTTACATGGGCTTACAACCAGTGGAGGAGGTGATGCTATCAAATCATAAACTATCCATGCTCTGAGGGAGAATATCTGGGCAGGAGAGGCAGGCTGTCAAGAAAGGATTCTTGACACCCGAGCCGAGGGTGAGGAGGCATTGACTAGGTGAAGAGGCATGGAAGAGCGTTTTAGGCAGAGGGAACAGTAGATGCTGAGACCCTGAGACAGGAGGAATACGATAAGCTCAAAGAAATGAGGAGAAATCAGAGTAGGGGTTTTGATTATTTTTTAATAAAAAAAAATCCTTCCTTTTTTTTTTTTTAAATCAGGAGGGAGAGGAGTTGTGGGGAGGAGGAGAAGAGGAAGGAGAGGGAAAGAAATTATATGAAATGATGAAGAGTTAGCACTTTTGGAGACCTGTAGTCATGATTAGACTAGGCATGTCTCACTCAGTATTTATAATCTTCCTGGTGACCCTGAGAGGTATCACAACCTGCTCTTTACAGATGGGGAAACCAAGGCCCATGGAAGTAAAGTTACTTGCCTGGGGTCACACAGTGTGTGGTAGAGCTAAGACTCAAACCAGTTTGTCTGACAATAGATTCCATGTTTCTCTTTAAAAGCTTAGGAGATATTAAAACACACACACACACACACACAGGAGACTTTGAGAATCTAAGGCATCACCCATCATGCAATGGGTGACTGTCAGTCATTCCCTTGTGATTTTTTACCTTGATTTTTTATTGGAGTACAGTTGCTTTACAATGTTGTGTTAGTTTCTGTGGTACAGCTGAGTGAATCAGCTATACATATTCGTATATCTCCTCTTTTTTGGATTTCCTTCCCATTTCCCTTGCAATTTTTTTTATCATTTCTGTTGTTACTACAGTTTGTTGTGGTTTAGTTGCTAGGTCTGATTCTCTTGCCACCCCACGGACTGTATGCAGCCCACCAGGCTCCTCTGTCCACGGGATTTCCCAGGCAAAAATTCTGAAGTGCGTTGCCATTTTCTTCTCCAAGGGTTCTTTCCCACCCAGGCATTGAACCCTGGTCTCCTGCATCAGTGGGCGGATTCTTTACTGCCAAGCCACCAGGGAAGCATATTATTGAGAGATTACTATATGCCAAAGGCATTATTTATAATTCTCCCTTCGTCCTCTCAATAACCCAGTGAGATGGCTTGTGTTATTATCCCCAGTTTACAGATGGTGAAACTGAGGCTCAGACAAGGGAGTGATTTGCCCAAGCCCTCCCTGGGACAGCACTGGGGTTTGAACTCACTCCTGCGCACCTTAGCCTGCAGGTTCATCTGCTTTGGGTGAGCTTCGGTGATGTTCCCTCTCACACCTTGTGTCTTTTTAAAAAGTTTGCTTGGATGCCTCAGGTCTTAGTTGCTACACACGAGCTCTTCTTTGCAACATGAACATCTTTCGCTGTAGCTCCCTAGTTGTGGCACGCAGACTTGGTTGCCCTGGAGCAGGTTACCTTCTACAGCAGCATAATTTTCCACCTCATGGAAGGCAAAGTTGGCATTTTTGATTTTTAAACTCTCAATTAACAATTAAACATGGAGTATTAACGCAGTCCTTAAACTTTAAGTAGGTGCCCTGGGGCATGTGGGATCTTAGTTCGGTGATCAGGATTGAACCCGCTTCCCCTGCATTGCAAGGTGGATTCTTAACCACTGGACCACCAGGAAAGCTCCCAGACTTTGTATTCTTATGGTCCACATTCTCCAGAACATTCCCATCTGTTATCTCTGGTGTGGGTGAGAGGCGCAGGTGGTAAGCGGAGGAGGGGGTTCTTGATGGGGAAACTGAGGCCCCAGGAGGGGGATTTGGGGGCCTGTCTGGCTGGGATAGTGGGCCTGCCCTCCCTCTGGCCCTCTGAAGCTCTCTCGCTCTTCCTGGCCCCTTGATCAGAGCCCAAAGCCCCCATCCCTCCTCGCGCCCTCCCCCAGGCTCATCCCCCGAGGGAGAGCCTAGGTGGACAGTGATGGATCTGGGCCAGCCTTCATTTTCATCCTCTGCTCTCGCATCCCGGCTGGTTCCCCCACCCTCCGCTTCTCCTCTTGCAGACGAATGACAAGTGAGAATGCCTGTGACCCAGAGAAATTATCTTCCCTTCTCTTTCACTGCATAATTTTCTGCCCTCTCGTCTGGACAAGCCTGGGTGATTTTTAGCTACAAAAAAAGGGGGGGGAAATTATCATTCAGGAAAAAAAGAAAAAAACAGAAGGAGACTCCTAGCGCTCCGACAGACAGGCTGTCTTCTGGGTGAAAATGAGAATTTCCTGCCTTGTGAACTCTGGGGGGACTCGGGGGGAGGGGTGTTCACACTCGCAGGGTGACTGTGGTCCCCCTGGAGGGCGAGGCCCATGGCTCCAGCAAGTTCCAGTGGCTTGAGGCAGCCACAGATTTTTCTAGGGGGACCCCCAAGGCCCACCCCCCAATATAGGCAGGCACCTTGAGGACATCAGGGGAAGATAGCATGGCCCTCAGTCACCTATGAGCACAGATACACACACACACACACACAGAACTCCCTGAGTTCCTCACCTAGCATGGCCACTTCCTGTGTGGCCTTCGATAAGTTACCCAACCTCTCTGAATCTGTTTCCTCTTCTGCAAAACGGGCATCACTTCGTAATCCAGCCTCACAGTGCCTGGCACTTGGGCAACTTTCCCCCGAGCTTGTGATTTTCTGGAAGTTTCTCTCTCTACCCCAACACACACACACAAACACACACATCCACCAGCACACATAGAGTCACACACTCAGGACCTGCTCCATGGGTCAGCAAGAAAAGTATTACTGACTTTCTTTTTAAAAATCTCTATGTTGTCTTTCTAATTGAAAATTTCAAACATTTCAGGTAAAGAAAGGCCCATCTGTGTTCTCAAACTTGTATGTGACCACTGCCTATGGTTTGTGTGAGTGCGTGCTAAGTCACTTCAGCCATGTCTGACTCTCTGTGACCCCTTGGACTGTAGCCCACCATGCTCCTCTGTCCATGGGATTCTCCAGGCAAGAGTACTGGAGTGGGTTGCCATGCCCTTCTCCAGGGGATCTTTCCAACCCAGGGATCGAACCCAGGTCTTTTATGTCTTCTGCATTGGCCAGCGACTTCTTTACCACTTCTTTACCACCTGGAAAGTGCCCATTTTTCCAGACTTTTCCATCAAACATCATGATTATAGACCATGGGTCAGGAAGATCCCCTGGAGAAGGGCACGGCAACCCACTCCAGTATTCTTGCCTGGAGAATTCCTTGGACACAGGAGCCTGGCGGGCTACAGTCCATGGGGTCACAAGGAGTCGGACACGACTGAAGCGACTTAGCACTTGCATGCACAGACACACACCCACACACAGAACACCCTGAGTTCTTCATCTGACATGGCCACAAACTGTGTGGCCTTATGTGAATTATGAGGCCTCTCTGAATCTGTTTCCTCATCTGGAAAATGGGCACAGGTATGAACTGTACATGGCAGGGAAAATTTAATGAATTATTCATACACGTCAAGCGCTCAGAACAGCACCATGCTTCTAAGACATGTTCTGTAGACATTAGCTGTTATTTCCGTTTTCAGATCGTGTACATGGAGCCCTGGGACTCTATGGGTGTATTATTTTTAACTGTTTTTATGGAGATAATCTTACTCTATTTATGAAGCACAAACACACACACAGCACGTAGAAACATATCTACAGTGTATCTGTGGTATTACAGTCTCAATAATGAGAGAGGATAAGAAAGGATGGGGGAAAAGTATTTAAAAAGTCTTCTGAGAAGGATGATGATGGAAAAAAAGAAAACTGCTGAGAAACCTTGCTGTAACTGATGGAGACAAGTGTTGTGTCAGAGGCTGTGACCTCTGGCAGAAGGATACAGTGCTGGGGGCTCCACAGCAGGGGAGCGGATGAATCCGTGCCCTAGTCTCTTTCTCCTCCTGCCTCTTGTCTTCTTCCGGAGCTTCCCGTGGGTCACACGCACCTGAGAGCCTGAGAGGGGTCCACTGATGCACTGCCTCTGGCCCAGCCTCCCGGGCACAGAGCAGGAGGACAATAGATCTGGGCAAACGGATGGTGTCCAGCATCTGATCCTGAGCTAACCTCTACCTCTTACAAGCTGAGCCGTTTGGGTCAGATCTTTATTTGACACCATCTTCAGCCTGACTTCCCATTGGAAACTTTATCCCTTTCTCCCTGTTGACCCAAGAAATGGGGTCAGAAGGTGTGGGGTTCAAAAGCAGATATGTCAATGATGGTATTTGGGGCAGCTTATGGTTTAATAAGGAGCCAGGCTTGCAAAATCGGCAGTCTACCGCTGGAGGGAGGTAAGGTAAGGGATGTACAAAGGTCATGTGAGGTGAGGAGGAGGCAGAGGAGAGTCCAGGGAGAGGATTCCGGCTGGGCTAGGCACTAAGAGATGGGTAGTGCCCTTCACAGTGAGGCTGGTCTGCCTCTGTGCCTCCGTTCATGCCATTCCACCCTGGAATGCTTATCCTTGCATTCTCCCCCTGTTTTCATTTGACCCGTTTAACTTGAGATCCATCTTGTCCACAAAGCCTTTTTTTCCCCTGAGGTCTGTGCCAACCTCTCGCTTGAGATTCTTTGGAGCTAGAGACCATCCCAGGTTTCAGTCATTTCTGATATCTCTTGGGACAGATGGAAAAACACCTGGAGGGAGGGAGGATAGGGCTGTTCTTGACAGAAGCCCCAGGTTGGAAGCTTCATGCGTGGCTGCGGATTGGCTCAGCAGAGCAGCAGTTCTCAACCCTGGTTGCTCATCAGCATTACCTGGAGAGCCTTGAAACATCACCCATGTCCCAGATGAGTTATTCCAGAACCCCTAGGAGTGGGATCAAGGCATGTGTTTTTATTTTTAATTTTTATTTATATATGTTTTAAAAATGTGCTCTCTCTCAAAAAATATTTAATATTTTTAATATTTATTTTAAAAATATTTATTTGGCTGCCCTGGGTCTTCATTGAGTTGTCAGACTCTTGTGACCCCCCTGGACTTTAGCCCACCAGGCTTCTCTGTCCATGGGATTCTCCAGGCAAGAATACTGGAGTGGGTTGCCATTCCCTTCTCCAGGGGAATCTTCCTGACCCAGGGATCGAACCTGGGTCTCCTGCATTGCAGGCAGATTCCTCACCATCTGAACCACCGGGGAAGCCCAATTTTTATTTATTTACTTACGCTTTTAAAATATACTTGATTTTTTAAAATACTTATTTCATACGTTTAATATTTATTTTTAAAATATTTATTTGGCTGCACTGAGTCTTAGTTGAGGCATACAGAATCGTTAGTTGTGACATGTGGGATCTAGTTCTGTGACCAGGGATTGAACCCAGGCCCCCTGCATTGGGAGTGCGGAGTCTTATCCCTGGACTACCAGGGAAGTCCTAAGGGCTGTGTTTTTAAAAAATATTTATTTGTTTTCGGCTGCATTGGGTATTAGTTGCAGTGTATGTGATCTTTCAGTGCTACTTGAGGGCTCTTCATTGTGGCGTGCAGATTTCTCTCTAGTTGAGGCCCGTGGGATCTTCCCGGACCAGGGATCGAACCTGTGTTTCCTGCATGGAAGTCAAATTCTTAACCACTGGACCACCAGGGAAGTCCCAGGGATGCATTTTAAAGAAACTACTCAGAGTATCCTAATATGCAGGCAGATGCAGATGAGTCACATAACAGGTTTTATAATTGGACGACACAGATGTGATTGATTATGTATCTTCTTTTTTTAAAAAAATGGAGACATAAGTTAAAGTGCACAGCTATGAATGTTTAACCTGTGTAAACACCCACATAACCACAACCCAGACCAAGATATTGAACATCTCCAGTCCATGGCATACTTCCTAGGTGGCCCAGTGGTAAAGAATCTGCCAGTCAATAGAGGAGATGTGGAGACTCGGGTTCAATCCCTAGGTGGTAAAGATCCCCTGGAATAGGAAATGGCAACCTGCTCCAGTACTCTTGCCTGGAGAATTCTATGGACAGAGGAGCCTGGCGGGCTACAGTCCACGGGGTCGCAAAGAGTCGGACACAGCTGAGCACGCGTGCACACATGACCAGCCATGGCAACCTCCCGAAGCCCCTCCGTCACTGTTTCCGTCCGCAGGGAGACCTACTCTTCTGACTTCTATTACCAGCTGTTAGTTTGGCCTCTCCTTGAACTCTGGACCAAGTGGAATCACAGCGGTTTTGTGTCTGGCCCCTTTCACTTCGTGATGCGCTACCTGTGAGATTCACCTGTGCAGTTGGGTACGTCATTTGTTTCTTTTCCATTGCTGACAAGCATTCAGTTGTGTGAACACGCCACAGTTTATTTACTCATTGCATTGTTGATTGACATGTGGGCGGTTTCCAGCCTTTAGCCTCTGCAGTCTGAGCTGCTGTTTAACATTCTGATACAGATATTTTTGTGTCTGTGTCCTGATTTAAATGATATTTTATTCTTTTCCTCCTTCATCTTGTTGTTTTTATTGTTCACTCACTAAGTCGTGTCCGACTCTTTGCGGCACGACAGGACACAACTAACCCCAAATCTAATTTTTGATGATAAATTTGTTTGCACGAGGGAAAAAGAAAGTTAGACTACTATGTGGCCACATTCCTCCAGCGGTAGAAAGGCCTGAGCTGTAGCAGAGCAGGGCAGAAAGCAGAGCTGAGTCCAAGGTACATGTGTTTCTGCACGTCTCCTTGCTTCTTTCCTGAAATCTTTGTATTTTCAATCACACCGAGATCCTGGGATACTTCCTCCAAACCACTGTACCTTAAAACATTCCAGATGATGCTAATATCAACATTAGTTTGATTCTCAGCACTTATGCCACTTCTGGCGTTTTCCAGGCATGGAATGATCACGTCCTGGTTGCCTGCTCAGTCGCTCAGTCGTGTCCGACCCTTTGTGACCCCATGGACTGTAGCCCACCAGGCTCCTCTGTCCATGGGACTTCACAAGCAGGAATACTGGAGTGGGTTGTCATTTCCTCCTCCAGGGGCATCCTGGTGGAGAGGCAGCTAAAAGCACACTTTCTTGCAGAGAACGTAGCTGTCATGATGTTCTCAATTCTCAGTCCTGGCAGCTACCTTGAAAGCCACCTTTTATGTCAATAATCCTTTGTACCCAGATGATTTCAACACCCCAGTGAGTATGGACATAGTAGGTCTTCAACACGTTTGTTGATGGAATGTCAACGTGCCGCAAGCTTAGGCAGAGAGCGGTGGGTTCAGCATCTGAGCCGTAGCGCTGGTCCCAGTCCCCTGAGGCATGATGGCTTCTTTTGGTCTACTTGCACCTTAATTTCAGCTGGAACCAGCTTAGGAGGGCAGAATCGGAATGGCCCTGATGCCAGACTCTAGGAAGCAGGGCTCTGTGCTCATCCCATCCTTGTCGTTTGTGCTTTCAACCGTCACATTTCTGAGGCCTCAACTCTAGGAACTCTGAAGTTTGTGGCCATCATATGACTTCTATTTTGAGGCATACCTTCACTTATCAAGGATTTATTAGGCCTCTTGAGAACACAGAACATTGAATAATTTTTGTTTTTTGTTCTACAACAATGTTTATTGTCACAATGTCCCTCAAACCCCAGAAATCCAGGAAATAGCATGAGGGCCTCTGGGGGCTTGTGCAGAAAAATCTTCTTCCTCTCATTCTGATTCACCCTTCATCTCCTTTGGCTTTTTCTCCATCCAAGTTCAATAAATACATGAATTAAAACCCAGAAAGCAGTCTTTCTGAAAGAGTGATGTCTGTCCACAGACAGTTTGCTTTTGGATGAAATCAGGATCACATGTAAATAAAGGGTGTGTATTGATCTTGATTCATCTCCTCTTAGCCTTTCCTGATAAATATGGCACTTGAAGCAGAGAGATTCAAGTAAACAGTAGGTTCATTTGTCAAAGATGGCTCTTCCACACTTGGTGCTCCATGTTAGAATCTCAAGGCTGATGCTTTAAAAAATATATATATTTTTGTTTATTTATTTGGATGTGACAGGTCATCCCACTCCAGTACTCCTGCCTGGAAAATCCCATGGACGGAGGAGCCTGGAAGGCTGCAGTCCATGGGGTCGCTGAGGGTCAGACACGACTGAGTGACTTCACTTTCACTTTCATGCACTGGAGAAGGAAATGGCAACCCACTCCAGTCTTCTTGCCTGGAGAATCCCATGGACGGGGGAGCCTGGTGGGCTGCCGTCTATGGGGTCGCACAGAGTCGGACACGACTGAAGGGACTTAGCAGCAACAGGCCTTAGTTGTGGTACTTGGGGATCTTTAGTTGTGGCATGAAACTCAGCTGTGGCATGTGGGATCTAGTTCCCAGACCAAGGGTCAAATCCAGGCATTGGGAGTGTGGAGTCTTAGCCACTGGACCACCAGGGAGGTCCCAAGTCTGATGCTTTTGAACTCAGACTCATAATCCATAATCCATATTGTTATTCACTTCTCTCCAGCCCCAATTCCCTACTCTAGGTACCAGCCCAGGAGGGCTTTTGACAACACATAACAGAAAAACCAACTAACTGTATCTTAAATGAACGGGGCCGGGGCGGGGGGGGGGGGCATTCTTCTCATATAATAAAAAATCTAGAGGGGAGTGTGGATTATAAATAGTTTGTCTGTCTTTGTGATTCTCTTGACCTTGCCCTCAAAGTTGCAAAACGGATGCTGCAGCACCAACCATCACATTCAAGTTAAAGGCAAAAAGAAAGATGCTGCAGTTTCACTCTCTCTTTGTCAGGAAAATACAAACTTTCCTAGGAAGCTTCTAGCAGATTTCTGCTTATGTCTGATTGCCTAGAACTGTCTCTCAGATGCCTCTAGCTGCCATGGGGAGAAGGGGGTTGGGAAAGCAAGTGGAGGGCAGCACAGGTGAAGGAGATTGGAAACAACTGTTTATCCCCAGCATCTGCCACATCTTTTCTCTACCCCACCTCCCACACGTCACTGTTGGAACCTTTATGTCTTTCCTGTTTGAGAGAATGGCGAGCCCTCGACAGTTGCCTCTAATTATCTCCCGTGTCCGTTCTTTATATCATCCACTCTGTTCCAGGAACCCTGGCCAACTTTCTGTCCTCAAAGAAAGGCTCCCCTGCTTCTTTGGATTCGCTTGTCTCTCTGCCCAAGATCCTGTGTCCCACCTCCACTTCCATCATGCATGAGTGGTTTCTTTTCAATCTTCAAGTCTTGGCTTAAATTTCACTTTTTTAGCATGGCCTTCCCAGACCAAAGTTGGCCCTTTCACTAACCCTCATCCCTACGTGAAATCATCCATGTATTTGTATGATTTGCCTTATCACCTCTCTCCTCATGAGACTTAGGGAGTGCAGGACTTTCTGTTCGAGCAGTATGTCTCTCCATGCAAACCACAGTGCCAGGCTCCCCAAAATATTGGCTGAATGAATAAATGAAAAGGTGGAGGGAAAAAATGTCAATAGTCTCAGAACTGTTTGCAGATACTGGCAAGTGGAGACTATGGTTAAGATAAAACCAGACCTTCAAATGAGAGCACTTTTGTTAGGAGTAAAATGCGTGTACACACACACACACACACACACTCTCCAAAATAAAACAAAAGGAGAAAAAAGCAAAGGAATTTTGAGTCATAATAAAGGCACCCTCATACTTGCCATCAGCCTTTTTGCTTCACTCCTGTCTTGAGGACCACGAGGGGGATGACAGGTAGCATCCATGGGTAGATAAATAGAACTAATCATTTGCAGCGCTGTCTTATTTTTAGGCCCCAATGCATTTCTTTTCACATGGCCCCAGCGTTGCTAGCTTGTGCTAATTGGACCATGGCATGGAGGGACCGGGCTTTATTTCATGCAAAATGCACGTGGGGCACCTTTGTTTGAAAATAGCTTGCCTGAAAACCACCCAGCCCAGGCTTAGCAGGGTCTCAAGGCAGGAGTGGTTCCTGGCCCACGAAGACCACTGTAGCTGCCCTGGCTTCCACCTGGCAACCTGCTATCTGATGTCCCCCTTCTAAGGGATCATCTGAATGAGAGGTCATTCCCGGTAAACTTTAACCCCTCGAGGCCTGGAGCACGTTTATCATCTTTGCCACCCTGGTGTCTGGCACTGAGAGGGCCTGGGTTCGGTCCCTGGTTGGAGAATTAAAATCCCACATGCCACCCAGTGTGGCCAAAAAAAAAAAGTAATTGAACTTGCACTATGGCATATTAAACAATATTTAAACAAAAGAAGAAGAAGAATGCTGGGTGCAAGTCCCCGGTCCCATGAACACAGAGCAAAGGGAGCTGGAGCTTTTTGTAAAAGGGGGTTAGAAAGAAGCCTGGGGATGTCTCCCTCAGCCCCTGCTTTGGCCTCTGGAATGTTCTGGGTTTGAGAACATCAGTGAAGGGAGACGTGAGAGAAGCAAGTGGGCAGAGAGGGGAGCAGGGATCAGGGTCTGCAGTGTGGCATCACATCCCTTCGAGGGCCTCTGTGGGTGGGACTCCTGGACCGTTCTTCAATCTCCTTCCTTCCTGGACAACCTCTGTGGACAAGGCTCAGCTCCTTCTCCAGTTGCTGGGTCCCCTCTGGTCCAGCCAACTTTGCCACCTGACTTTGCTCCCCCCAATGTTTGGGGGGCATCCACGGAGGGGGACCTGGGACACTGAACAGCCACAGCTGGGGCAGAGCTGATTTTTCTGCGTGTCTGGGTGGCCCCGGGGGATGTCCAGGGGAGGGGGCTGTAGCCAGGCAGGGAGTGGGCGGGGCGGGGACAGCATCTCTCTTTCCAAGGACTAGAGGGACAGGAGCGGGGGACATCTGGGCCTTGCCCGGAGCCCACGGAGGAGGCTCAGGGCTCTTCTCTCCAGCAATGGCCCTCCTCAGAAGCAGAGGAAGGAATCTGAATAAAAAGGAGCCGCAAGGAGAGAGTTGCCCACACCCCTCCCCACCACCACTGTTTCCAGGCGACACGCGGTCTGTCGCGGTCGCTGTCATACAAACCCTCTTCCCGTAAGACGGCGGGTCCCATGGGGAGAAGGGGTGAAGTGGAATATTTTATCAGCCGTGTACATATGTAACCAGAAGTGGGGCTGAAAAGCAAAAGCTCATTTCCCTGAATAGGGGGAGGGGGGCGGGGGTGGAGAGGGCTGGCGGGGTGACTGGAAGGGACTTATCTGCAAGAGGTCAACAACCAGAACACGGATGCGACCGTGGTTTTCACTCTCTGCATTGTCAGCTTGGAAAACCTTACCACTGTGGGCTGTTCTGGGGGTGAAGTTTAAAAGCCATCTTGTTTTTGTATTAAAAATAAGAATCTGATATAGATAGAAAAGGTGAAAGAAAAAAAAAAAAGAGTAAGAAATATTTGAAAACTGAGCCACGACAGGAGAACGATTCTTGGGGAGAGAACGGAGTCGAGTTTCCTGTTCACCGGCCACTTCTCACCCATGTTTGACAATAGCTTTGCTCCTGTGGGGAGCAAGCTCTAAGTGCTGGCTTCCTGGCGGTTGACGGTCCAAGTTCATCCTGATTACCGGTGGGTCACTGTGGTGCTTGGACACAGAAAATCGGGCATCCTTTGGGGGTCAGGGAAGGCAGGAGGTTGTCTGGGTACACGGAGTGGAAGGTACAATCTCTCCTCTGCTTTGAAAAAAAGGCAGCTTCTCTCCCCTGCCTCGGTGAGTGCCATCATTCAAGGGTCTAAAGAACTAGGGAGAGAAAATTAAATAATGTCTTGAAATGCTTGCTTTGCCCAAGAGTTACCAGCCCCTCTGCTAGGGGTAAGTGACCACTCACACAGCGTGTCGTGAAGGAGGCTGGTTTACTTTATAGCTTAGTCTTTTGTGCTAGTTGGGGACATGGAGCAGGAGAGGGCAGAGATCCACAAGCTGGCTGGGAGACAGGAATGAAGCATTCTTCTGAGAACTGGTCATATAGCCATTTCCAAAGAACAGAGCAGAGACATGATCAGATGGGCAGACAGCACAGCCTCCAACAGCTCTGCCCTGACTCAGGCTGGGGTCCGGCTGCCAGCTCATCCAGAAGTTTGTGAGATTATTAAAGTTAAGTGAGGAGGGATGGAGAGTGAGCATGAGAGAGAGAGAAGGAGAGAGAGGGAGAGAGAGGTGAGAAACACAAGAACCCATCTGGGCAATGCATCACATTGAAATTGCCCCGCATTAAAAATTCACCAGCCAGTGAATTTTCAAGGGATTTGTAGTAATTAGATGACAAAATGCTGGCAAATCTCAGGCTTGCCAAAGATGTTACTCAGGGGTCAAAGACTCGACACTTTCGGCTGGGTAATTTGTAAGTGTCAATCACTCGCTGCCATCAGAGAGAAGGGAGCGATCTAACGGCTGCATTCTAACTAAGTGGAGGCGCGAGCCTTCAGCCGGCCGTCTGCCAGCAAACCCCAAGACCCCGTGGCCGCTCTGTCTCTGGCGCAGACAGCGGCTGCGGCCCCTCCCGGAGCCCCTCTGGCCAACTCAACTTTCTAACTTCTTGTCTGATTGTATTCCCCTTTGTCACTTTCAGAAAGCAGCTTGCCAAGAGTTGGATGGACATGCCTCCTTCACGGAGGGGAAAGGGTCCTGTGGCTGGCTGATGCTGGAGGGCGAAACAACAGGGGGCTCTCTGTGCCTGGGAGGGCCCTCGGGCCTCAGTCTTCTCATCTGTGAAGTGGTGGTAAGACTCGCCTGGCAGAGCCACCCCGACTGAAGGAGAAAGAACCTACTGGCTACTTGCAGAACTGATTCCTTTGCAGGGTGTCCATATGCTGTTGTCCCAAGTGATGTGCTGGGCTCTGAGGACTTACCAGTGGCCAAGAGGATGCATCTGCTCTCCGGGAACATTCTAGTTGATAGGGAGGAGGGACGAATAATAAATCATCAATAAGGATGTCTGAGGGTGCTAAATGCTAGGAAGAAAATGAAACAGAGTCAGAGCAAAGAGCGGGTTGGGTAGTGGTGCTACGTTATACGGTGGAAGGACAGGCCTCCTGAAGGAAGCAAGGGCAGGGAACCCTCACCAGAGGGGCTGCAAAGCGAAGCCCCAGGGGCCCAGCTGGATGATTCTGTTCTGAGAAATATCGCAAGGCTGGAAACTGGGACAAAGACAGGCAAGAATACGGCGGGGCTAGACTCCTGAAGACTTTGATGCTTCGAGGTTCCATGAGGCCAGCCTCAATGCAACCAAGCTTGGACAGTCCCTGGTTAAATCTGATTCCGGTTCTAACAGGGAGGAACAGTGTTTGGAGATGCCCGTCCATGGCTGGCGGGCCTGGGCCAACACTTGCTGGGGGATCTCATTTCAGCTGCTCCGGCTGGCTGATTGAAAGTGAGTTGCAAAGGGGCCCAGTGAGCCGGAAGGTAAGATGATGCTGTCAGGACTGTGGCTGGCCTGAGTCTCCCTGGACCCAAGATGTGGGACCCTTTTCAAGATAATGGGCCCAGAAAGACCCCTCTCTCCCTCACTGCTCCACCCATCAGGGTATTTTTTGAGAAGAGCACTGGCCATGGAGTCAGATAGACTCTGGGCTCTGAAGGCTGACTCTGCTGCTGCTACTGCTGCTAAGTCACTTCAGTCGTGTCCGACTCTATGCGACCCCATAGACGGCAGCCCACCAGGCTCCCCCGTCCCTGGGATTCTCCAGGCAAGAACACGAGTGGGTTGCCATTTCCTTCTCCAATGCATGAAAGTGAAAAGTGAAAGTGAAGTCGCTCAGTCGTGTCCGACTCTTAGCCACCCCAAGGACTGCAGCCTACCAGGCTCCTCCATCCATGGGATTTTCCAGGCAAGAGTACTGGAGTGAGGTGCCATTGCCTTCTCTGAAAGAGTATGTCTATGAGCAAAAGAAGGCTGCAGCTGAACCACACTTAGGGGGATGAACCAGGGGACAAACCTCTGCTTTCAAAGAGCTGGAAGAGGGTGTCTTTGTACGGTTTGCCGCCTGGTTGGCAAAATAAATGTCCAAAGCGGAATCTATAGGCTGGGAATATTTATGTATTTGGCGAATACTCATAGTGGGTCTGGGGAGGGGCCAGGGCCAGTGTCTGTAAATCACTTTCTCCCTTGAGCTCTTCCTGGGTATTTCACGTTTGTTGTTGGTGGGGGCAGGGCGCCCTCACCCTCCTCCTTACCCAGGCCTGGGTCTCCATCCCATCGAGCCTTCGCCGCAGGTTTAACTGGGCTGTGAAACTGCTCAAGGGGAAAATGAGAAACTACCCAGTGTTTCATGGGAGGCAGTGGGCTGGGCTTCCCGAGCCCCGATGGCCGACCCTCACCCTGCCCCCTCCCCAAGAAGTGGGGGGAAAACTGGAAGCCCTGGGACCAGGAGGCAGGTGTCCCAGCACCCGCAGCCTCCACGAGGAGCTCCCCTGCAGCTTGGAGGCCTGCAGACTCACTTGAGATGCAAATGAAAACCAGCAGCAGCAGCAAGTCGGCTCAGCTATTCCCCGGGCCTGCGTGAATATCACCCGTCTTTCATTTTTGACTGGGGAATTTGAAGCTGACCTGGCATCTCCTTAAGAATTGATGGGACCGACCATGAAGTGAACACCGCTGATCGCCCCCCAAACTCTGCCATTTACTGAGCACGTACTGCATAACAACCACTGAGCTGAGGTCCCCGGTGAACGTCGGTTCAGCCGGTCCTCACAAGGACCCGGGGAAGGTGGGTGACTGTTGCCTCAGCAGTGAGCCAGCCCCCGAGCCCATGTGAAGGTGTCCCGCCTGCCCACTTCTGGTGTCCTCTCCTTGCTTTGATCTCCAGCCCTTCCCTCTGCCTGATTTTATATCACAGGCCTTTCAGGGATGGACCCAGACTTTGTGATGAAGGCATCTGACCTTTTCACCTCCTTGGGTCACAGAGGCTGTGGTCTGTAAACTACTGGTTTGTTGTCCTGAATCAGAGAAACAGCCTCAATCAGAGTGGTGGGCAGGGGCCCAGAGGACGCTGGAAACGTGTCCTGGTTGCTGTCTGGGCAGCAGAGGCAGCGGCTTGTTCAGGGCACACAGATTTCCGAAGCCAGAGCTAAGCTCTGGATGACGCAGAGTGTGTGTGCCTGGCTTCCCGTCGTTTGCACACTGGATACACAGACACACGCACACCTCATCAGAACTGGGAAGATCCCCAGTGTCCCCAGGGCGTCCCCCTGCTCAGCAGTCTCAGCTGCCACAGTCCAAACCATCAGCTCCTGGCCAGCCCGTGGGCCCCGAGGGAGGCTATGTCTGCCCCTCCTCTCCGTGGTCCCTGGGACCTGGCCTGGGGAAAGTGCCAGTCAACCTTCTCTCTCAAAGCCCTTGGCTAATGGTGGATGGGGCTAATGGCTAATGGGGCTCGTGGATGAACGTCAAGAAGACCCGGCAGGAACACCCCAGCCTCTAAGGAGCCAGGAGACTCCAGGGATGTCTCTGACGTAGCCCCGAGCCTCACTTTTCCCATCTGCAAAATGGGGGGAAAGAGCAGTGCCCGTGGGCCACAGAGCTGTGGTGAGGACTCAGTCACTGATCATTGGACTGAACTGGATCATTGAATCCCCAGGTCCAGGACTGAGCTCTTAAAGAACGATGGCTGAGTCATTAGGACTCAGACCTTAGCCCCGAGACTCTGTCACAGGTGTGCCCGGGAGGCTCAGGGTCTTCTAATGTGGGCTGCAAATCACTCAAGTCCTTACTCTGGGTTGACCACCATCCCTGACGGAACTGGCTGCCTTTGGAGACAGAGTGCAGGTTCTCGATGGGAGTCTGAACACCGATGCCGCCCCCATACCCATGGTGAAGAGGGGGCAGGAGGGCAGGTGCTGCTTCTTGAACAGACTGCATCCTAACAGTTAGGGACTGTGGCACCAAGGTGGAAGACCCCAGAGAAGTGAAGGATGTAGTCTCTGCAGGCCTCCACGAGCTCTGTTTAACAATTCAAACACTCGGACTTCCCTGGTGCTCCAGTGGCTAACACTGTGTGTGTGAAGTTACTCCAGTCCTGTCCAGCTGTTTGGGACCCTATGGATCGTGTAGCACACCAGGCTCCTCTGCCCCAGGCAAGAACACCGGAGTGGGTTGCCATGCCCTTCTCCAGGGGATCCTCCCGATCTGGGGATCTTCCCGATCCAAGGATCGAACCTGCATCTCTTGAGTCTCCTGCCTTCACAGGTAGGTTCTTTACCACTAGCACCACCGGCGAAGCCCCAGTGGCTAAGACTCTGCGCTCCCAATGCAGGGACCTTGGGTTTGATCCCTGGTCAGGGAATTAGATCCTGCATGCCACAACTAAAGATCTTGCATGACCATATATACAAATATATATATGTATATAATCTAAACACTCCAGGTGCAAGAGGAAAAGGGACGGGCTCTGGCTGCCATCAGCCTGGCTGGAGGGAAGATTCCAGCTCACAGGAACAAGCAGGAAGGGAGGCTCAGAGCCTCACCAGGGCTTTCTCAGACAGGCGGGGCTGTGTTCCCACATTTGAGAGACAGCAGGCGGAGGCAGACACGGAGGCTGGGTGGGGAACAGCGCATCTTGGAGTCGGCCGCCTCCTTCCAACTCTGGCTCACCTTGGAGCTGTGTGGTCTTAGGCACGGCAATTAACCTCTCTGGGTTTCTGATTCCTCAACTGGAGATGCGGATGGTGATCATGGTGCCTATCTTGTGAGGTGGTGAAGGATTAAGTAAACAGATCCATTGTTAGAGCAGCGCTGCTGATGGTCACTTAGGATGGTGGATGAGTCAAGACCACAGTAGGGGAGGCCGAGGGAAGGAAGGAAGGGTCTTCTCCCAAGGCCCACTGTGTGCCAGGGGCTTTATGTCTCTTTCAGCCTACAAATGGGGTCAGTGCTCAGAGGTTCAGTGTCCAGCCTGAGTCACACAGTGGGGCGATCACCCACCAAGGCCTGCTCTCTGAATCCTCCAAGATGGGCGCTCCTGTCATTCCCATTTTACAGAAGAGGAGACGGAGGCACAGAAAGACCAGGCCACTTGGCACCGAGGTCACAGAGTTCACTGTAAGCTGTCGAGCTGGGATCCAGCCAGCAGTCTGGCCCTTCCCACTCAGTTGTGCCTGATTCGGATTCACAGACCTCGGGCTGTGGGGAGGGTGGGTGAGCTGGGCGCTCATGGGATGTGCCCACAGCTCTCAGAACCAGGCCTTCCTCACTTGGTATTGAGTCTCAGTCTTTCCAAGATGGTCTGCCCCTGGCAACGTCTCTCCTGGGGTCTCTGGTTGGTCCCCATGACCATGGTTAGGACATCCCCGAGAGAGGCTGACCCAGCTCTCATTTGGGGTCCCACACCCTCCATGCCTGGCAGCCACCCTCAATGATGGCAGTGTGGGTGCCATCATCTTCAAAAGACCCCATCCCCTCTCCCCAGCCCCTTTCACGTGCTCTGGGTCCAGGGTCCAGGGCCTGCCCCCAGCTCCCCCAGGGTGCTGGCTGCTGTGTAAGGGGACCCCCACTCCCCAAGCCATCTGGCAGCCCCATGAGGGTTCGAGCGGCCACGCTTGGACCGCCTTACCGTCTGCAGCCCTGCCGTCAGGTTTCCGGATTCTGGGCACATCGTGACCACACCTGCCTGCTGCCTGCACTCTCCTTCCCTGGGCCCCGGTTTGGGGTGAAAGCCTTGCTTATTAGTCAATCTGGAGCCCACTTACTGTGAATTACCAGGCCTGATTGATATTCATGAGTGGATACGTCTGAAACCTCAGTCAGCTGCCACGTGACTCTGCCTTGGGGAGGCGGCTGCTCTGAGGATACGGGGACCTGAGCCGCCCCGCACGCAGCAGGGCCCCCGACTCACAGCTGTCCATCCCCAGCCGTGGATGGACCGGGAGGTGAAGTAAGGCTTTCCAGTCTGGATGGTGGCAGAGAGGAGGGGCCGGGCAGAGAGTGGGGAGCAGCCAGATGGTTTCCAGACACTAGGAAGTTCAAGTCTGGCCTCTCCAAGCAGGAACCAGGAGGAACCACTTTGCAACACTCCCTCTCTGCCCCCACTGCCCCCCACCTAGATTACCAGCTTCCAAAGGCCAGGGCAGGTGACCTAGGGATTGGACAGGAGCCAGGCTGCAGAGGTTAAACCCCAAACTCCGATTTTCAAATTCAAATGTTTCCCAGAGAAAACAGGCTTTGAACGGACTGAGTCTTGGGAACCGGAATGAACTGGATCTGGGTGTTGAAAGAACCTGGGGGCTTTTTTAAAAATGGGGGGATGGGAACCATGTCCCACACACAGGACACTCAGGTCGCTGTGGGGAGGGGTTGGCTCCCCTTTGAGGAGGATTGGGATCGAGCGTCCCCCAGCTGGAGGGAATCTCCCAGTGACCCCGGGCAGTGTTGGGGCCCACCCAGCTGTGACGATCAGAGGGCAAAGAGCACAGACCCTCCATGCAGGAGGTTATAAACTCGCTGGTCCACTGACAACTGGGGGCTTGATGAGCTCCATCTGGGTCCCTTGGCAGCACGAACTCTCCTGAAGTGAAAAGACACATCAAGGAGGCCAGACTCACCTGTCTGGCTAGAATTTTCCTGGTTTTGGGAATTTTAAGAGTCTCTGAATGGCCTGCTTCTCCAGAGGCTGGACTAGGGATGACCTTTTTTTCTTCCAAATATGAAAATGGGTATTTATTATAGAACAATTTTTAAAGATTAATTAAAGGCTTTAAACAAAAAACAAGCAAAAACATAATTCCACACACTGACGTTGACTTGGTAGCATGGAAATACTTCAGCCCGAACAGGCATGTTCGTCTTTGATGAATTGACACATAATAAATTCTCATGACATGATTCCAAAATATATGTATGAACCAACGTGATGTGATTATAAACATAAGTGAATTTAAACCCTGGTACAATGGCACCCCACTCCAGTACTCTTGCCTGGAAAATCCCATGGATGGAGGAGCCTGGTGGGCTGCAGTCCATGGGGTCGCTAAGAGTCGGACACGACTGAGTGACTTCCCTTTCTCTTTTCACTTTCACGCTTTGGAGAAGGCAATGGCAACCACTCCAGCGTTCTTGCCTGGAGAATCCCAGGGGCGGGGGAGCCTGGTGGGCTGCCGTCTGTGGGGTCGCACAGAGTTGGACACGACTGAAGCGACTTGGTAGTAGTTAGTAGTAGCATTAGTTTACATGAGTTCAATTTAAGGTCAGTGACTTGGTGGGAACCCCACACTTGCGGACAAGCTCTCGAAGGCTTCCTTTTTTTTTTTTTTTTCCTCAACAAAAGCTCTCACATGTCTATCACTAAGCCAAAGCCCTCGTTGAGCAACACTGACAAGAGAAACAGCCTTCCCACCTGTCCCATAAGACACACGTGCCTGTTCAGACAGTAGTGACGTTCTCTCTACTGTGGTGTGATCAGACACAAGCGACCTCGACACCACATACATGTGTGTCACTTCATATGCGAGGCTCCTTGTAGACCCAGCCTGGTTCTTCTCCAGTGTCTTCTCTTGGGGTCGTGCCTGATTTTATTACCAGTATTCATTCGAATCCACTGGTGAGTGGGATGATTCTGCTTTTGGTTCCTGGCCAGGAATCGCCTGAAAGTCTTGTGAGAAGACATGGTGAGGAGCAAATTCAGCCATACATAGGATGGCCAAGGGGCTTCCCAGGTGGCCAAGTGGTAAAGAATCCACCTGCTGACACAGGCGATCCTGGTTCGATTCTTGGGTTGGGAAGATCCCCTGGAGGAGGAAATGGCAACCCACTCCATTCTTGCCTGGAGAATCTATTCTTGCTTGGAGAATCCCATGGACAGATAGAGAATCCTGTGGACAGGTAGAGAATCCCTCTATTCTTGCCTGGAGAATCCCATGGACAGAGAGCAGCTTGGCGGGCTATAGTCCACGGGGTCGCAAAGAGTCGGACTCAACTGAGCGACTGAGCACAGCGTGGTGGAGATGAGAAGACAGCTTCCTTAAGTCAGCCTCCATCTGCTTTAAAACCGTGGATTTTAGGGTTTGTCACAACAAGGGAACATATACTCTAACTGCTACACCGTTTGTCTTCAAGGTCACCACAGCTGGCTATATTCCTATCTGGCTCCTGTTCTTCAGCTGAGTACCAGGAGAAGCTGGCTAAGCATCTCAGGGTCTACAGAAGGTCTTGCAGCTCAAAACTGTTGCGGTGACATGTTTATTCCACAAGAGCTGGGCATGAAACTCAAGAGTAGAAATCCTGGAGCAGGAGGAGCCGCACATCCTAGCTCCTCTGGGGAATCCAGTTTGAGAATCATTAAAGGAACCAGTGTTTTAGGCTATGTCTTCTGTGGCCCACCACTTCTCAAGCATCCTTCCTTCTTCCAAGCAGTCAAAACTTTGACTGTGGGGCAGTGGCCAGTGTAGATGCCTGGAGGGAAGGAGACCTGCCTTGTTCCAGCACCTTCCTGGAGTATTCCTTCAGTCCTCAAGCCTGTTTCCTCATCTGCCTTGTCTCAGACGAGACTCAGCCCTGTGTTGCGGTGCAACACCCAGATGTGCAAGGTGGTGGAAGCATCATGGCCTGGAATCTTCTGGGGGGACCAGGAGAAGGGAAGGGCTCCTGACAGTTCCCAGGGAAGGAAGGAGCAGCTGCCATCCAGAAATCTGCACGACCACAGAGAAATGTTTGCTGTTGGCCTGAGCCCAAGGATGGGGCACCGCAGCCCCAGAGGATCGTTTTCATGAAAGCTGCAATTAAGGGGAAATGGGGTCTATTGAGGAAGCTGGAGGGGATGTAGCCCTGGCTTCTGGCGATGCTCTAATTAGATCGCAAGGACCCTCTTATTTTGCCGCTGAGCCAGAAGGTCCTGGTCTCGGGGCTTGCGCTGGGTGGTGGGTGATGGTGAGAGCCTGCCCAGGCTCGGGGGGCACGTCTGCTCCTAGGGGAATGGGGTAACGACAGTGCCTGCTGGTCTAGTGCTCGCCACGTGGCAGGGATCACACTGTACCCGTTTGATTCTCTCAACCTCGGGAGTCGTAGGGCTGTCGCTCTCAGTTCATGGATGAGAAGACGGGTTCAGAGAGGTCGAGGAGCAAGCTCAAAGTTGTGCTGTAGGTAAGCAGCAGAGGTGGGTTCCAGCCCGGGGAGCCTGGAGGGGTCTGGGCAGAGGCGGCAGGATGAGAAAGGCACAGAATGGGGAGCAATGCTGCGGTGTGACCTTGGGGAAGCCACCGGCCCTCTCTGGCGCTGGCTTGCTGAGCTGTAAGATTGGAAGGGCTTGCTTTAGATCAGACAAACTTGACGTAGAGGGCCAGAGAGTAAATATTTTGGGCTTTTCAGGCCATACAGTCTCTGTTGTATTAATAACTACTCAGTTCTACCGAATCAGCAGGAAGGCAGTCTAGACCATCTGGAAGCCAATGGGTGTGGCTGTGTGACAATAAAACTTTATTTACAGAAACAGGCAGCAGCTTGATCTGGTCCACGGGCTGCAGTGTACAAACTCCTGGTTTAGGTCACTCATGTTCCTTCTCTACCACTTCTTTATATCACATTCATGTTCTTAAGGATTATCTTTATACAAACTCACTTTTTTTTTTAACCTGCTCCTTACAGTTTAGCAAAACCATTGGCTTGATGAGCTAGCTGTGTATTCCTAATTGTAACATACATGTGAAAATAAACCCGTAAGTTAAAAAAAATAAAAGCTCATGGACTGCCTAAAATCATCTCGTGTACCACAGAAGGGGTTTTCCAGTGGTTCAGTGGTAAAGAATCCACTTGCAAGGCAGGAACCACAGAAGACGTGGGTTCAACCCCTGGGTCAGAAAGATCCCCTGGAGGAGGGTATGGCAACCCACTCCAATGTTCTTGCCTGGAGAATCCCAGGGACGGCGGAGCCTGGTGTGCTGCCGTCTATGGGGTCGCACAGAGTCGGACACGACTGAAGCGATTTAGCAGCAGCAGCAGCAGCAGCAGCAGCAGCAGAAGTAACTTAGCACTCATGCCACAGAAGCCTGTATTCTATGATTCACCGAAGTGTTAGTTGCTCAGTCCTGTATGACTCTTTTCGACCCCATGGATTGTAGCCCGCCAAGCTCCTCCATATGGGATTTTCCAAGCAAGAAAACTGGAGTGGGTTGACATTTCCTTCTCCAGAGCATCTTCACGACCCAGGGATTGAATCCCCGTCTCCCACATTGCAGGCAGACTCTTTACCATCTGAGCCACCAGGGAAGCCAATGCTTCATGAGACATATATATCAGCAGTTTTCTACCCACTCAGGTAGTGGGGGCCACACCCTGTATCCTGCCTGACTTTGAATACAGCGATTCTACTTTCTCTGTTTTCTCCATTGGGGTTCTGCCTGAGGCTTTTGTTTGGGAAAAGGGGTCCTGTGATCCAAAGAGTTTGGAACCCTATAAAAGTAGCTTCAAAATGAACTAGGAACTGGTGAGCTCCGAGCGAGGACATCCCAGCTCTTCCTGCATGGGGCTCTGAGTACCACACTGCTTTTTGGGTTTCTTAAAGGGAAAAACATGATTTCCCGTTACGCCTCTGACCCAGCCCTCTCTCCCGAACTAGAGATACACGTCCACCAGGAAGCTCTCCATCTCCACCTGATGGCTGTCTCCAACCAAACGCATCAAAAACCCAACTCCTGGCTTCCCTCTGGGCCAGCTCCTGCACTTGGCTGCCTTCTTTCTTCTTTTTTCCAGTTGCTAAAGTCCCCAAGCATGGCTCCACAGAGCCTACAGCCAGATCTCTAGTCTGTCCGCTGGGCTCCACCTTCTGGGACCCTGTCACCTCTTCCACTGGTCAAAGTTGCCACATCTCCCCTGGATTACTGCAAGGGCCATACCCAACTCCCCAAACCAAAATGAGCCTGCACAGTGGGCTCTCCCACCCCAGAGACCTTGCTTCCACTGCCCTGCCACTTACCCCCTCCTCTCTCACACCACCTCCTCGGGGAGCCCTCCCTCGGCCCCTCCAGACACCTCTGCATGGATAACGGCCTCAGGGGCACCAAAGGAGAAAACATTTGCTTGCCGTCTCTCCACATTCCACTGACAGCTCCTGGGGATCCTGGAAGGTTGACTCCAGCACCCAGGGCTGGGTGTGGTGCACAGACACCTCAGTAAACACCTGTGGGATGCACGCGCCCAGGTGTTTCAGGTTCAGTCCTCTCCTTGGCTCTTCAGCAACAGGAGCCCCCAGGGATGAGGCCACGGGCTCTGTCCTCGGGAGTCAACCATCCTCCGGGAGTCTCAGGGGGTGCCCCATCACCCCGACTCTCTACCCTGGTGCCCTCCACAGCCACATTGAGCCTCCAAAAAGCTCCCGTGTACTGGGGATCAATGGCGTTTGAAGGTGTTAAAAACAAAATCAAAAAGCCTGTTAGGGGTTCATGGCAAGTAGATGCTGAGCAAGAAGAGCCTCCCTGGGGGGAAAGTGATGTGACGGATTTCATCCCAGCTGCCCTGAGGTTGGGTTTGGAGTTCTAGCACATGTTGGCCTTCCTTTCTGTGCCTCAAGCTCCTCATCTGTAAGATGGGGACAGGAGTGCCGTCCACCCCTGACACAGGGTGAGGAGAGGAGGGCGTGCATTCGCAACCTGCACAGGGCCAGGCTCTCTGATGAGCATGTGCTGCCCCGGGGCAGAAAAGTGCAGAGCTGGGCGTTGTGTCCCCCGGGCAGCCCCTTGTGCCGTGTCACCTGGGGCTATGTCGCCTGCCCCTCTGATGCTCCTTTTCTGTACATCTCATAAATTTCCCTTCCACAGTGGCTGGACCAAGTGGCATCCATTCCTTCATCAGATATTTACAAGCACCTCCACTACTCTTGCCTGGAAAATCCCATGGATGGAGGAGCCTGTTGGGCTACAGTCCATGGGGTCGCGAAGAGTCGGACACGACTGAGTGACTTCCCTTTCTCTTTTCACTTTCACGCTTTGGAGAAGGAAATGGCAACCCACTCCAGTGTTCTTGCCTGGAGAATCCCAGGGTCAGAGGAGCCTGGTGGGCTATACAGTCCATGGGGTCACAGAGTCAGATACAGCTGAGCAGCTAAGCATAGCACAGGTGCCAGGAAGGCGCTCAGGTGGTATGAGGGCCAGTCTAACAGGGGAGCCTGGACTGTCCAGCGTAGGGTTTGAAAAAGTCAGCTTGGGGAAGGTGCTTATTTCAACAGCTGGGGCAACAAGAGAGAACAGATTATTATTAAGCCAGGATTCTATTAATCTGCTATTATTAATACTGCTTTAAAAAAATGTTCGCATATTACTAACGAAGCTCAGCTGAGAGAACCCGAGAGGCTTTTTTTTTTTTTGTGGGATGGGAGCACGTGTTCCATTTCTGCGAGGAGTACCAAAGGGTTAAAGTCATTTTCATTAAAATTTAAATTTCAGCAGGCGCTCACTCTCCCTTCGCCGTCCTTTGAACGTTTGACTGGCAACCATTTCATATTTCAATCTCGGCAGAACAAATTGAATTAGATGTTGAAACCAAACTCGGCTCTGTTCACCAAAGCCTGCATGCTCGGCTTGCACTAATCCCCTCCTAGAGGCTGCGGAGCTCGGGTGGGCGCTGGGAGGGACGGGTCCTGCCACAAAAGACAAAAGAGCCCAAGGAAGGCCGTGAAAGGAAAGGAGGAAAAACCACGGGGGCAAAGGCTGCTGGAGATTTGTCTTCTGCCTGGTTCGTGGGTCTCAGCCTGGGAGACAGACCCTTGTTTGGATCCAGACCATCCTGGGCACCCAGCACAGAGCTGAGCCCATAGGGATGCCCAGTGTGCAATGGATGAATGAATGAATGACGGGGTGAAGATTAGCGGCTGGCTCTGAGGACTTACTGCACCAACCTCTCTCTGCCTCTGGTCTCTGCCCTCCCTCCCACCCCCATATTCTCCTGAGACACCACAAGGTGCCTGGCGTCCTTCCCAGGGTCAAGGTGCTTCCGCTCGGACCTGGGTTCTTTCTGGTCTCGTGATCCTCCATGCCAGCCTCTGCCTGGTGTGCAAACCTGCTGGAGGATGTCAGCTCGGCTCTCCCGGGAGGGAAGAGGCAGGCCTCACACCCTGGCATCACCCCAAGGCTGAGGGCCTTTGCCGGCAGGATGCTGACCAGGGCCTTTCTTTAAACGGCTCGGGTCTGTGTGATGGCCCAGAAGCGCTGACACAAGGACCCGAGCCTGGCTTACAGGCGACAGTGGTAGGGGTGCTGCTGCCCACGGGTGACCCCAGGATCCCAAGGGTTAGGAATGAGCACAGCAACACCTAGGCGGTGGCTCCTGGGGGAAGGACAACTGTGGGCCCCTCCCGAGTCTGCTGTAGGCTCTGTGTGAGGAGTGACTGCGTAAGTGCTGGGCAGAGGGCATCCCCTCCAGGCTGCCTTCCAGGATACCAGGGCTCCTTCCCATCAGGCCCTGCCTCCTGCTGACTCCCACCCAGTCCTGCCTGGGCCTCCAGCGTGGGCCCAGGTGGTCTGGCATGTACACGTGAGGTACTTGCTTCCTTAGGCATTTCCTGGGTGTAGCCCCATAAGTTTTCTTCTTTGTTGAATAATAAGAAGGATCATAATTACTACTACTACCACCATTACTTATGGAAAAGGGAATGGCAACCCACTCCAGTATTCTTGCCTGGAGAATCCCCGTGGACAGAGGAGCCCGGTAGGCTACAGTCCACGGGGTCGCAGAGTCAGACATGACTGCATGACCATTACTCACTCACTCACCATTACTTACGGTTCACTAGGTATGAAAAATCAAAGTGTTAGTTACTCAGTTGTGTCCGACTCTTTGTGAACCTATGGACTGTAGCCCGCCAGGCTCCTCCGTCCATGGAATTCTTCAGGCAAGAATACCGGAATGGGCAGTCATTCCCTTCTCCAGGGGATCTTCCTGATCCAGGGATTGAACCTGGGTCTCCTGTACTGCAGGCAGATTCTACACCACCTGAACCACCAGGGAAGCCCAATAGTCTGCTAAATCCTTTCCATCCATGATCTTTTTTTTTCTTTTTTCCCCCTTTGGCTGTATCACATGTCTTGCAGGATCTCAGCTCCCCAATCAGGGACTGAACTGGGTGATGGCAGTCAAAGCACCAGGGAATCTCGCATCGAAGATCTAGTTAGTCTTTATAAAAATCCTGCAGGGCTGGTTCTCTTTACACCCATTTTAAAGATATGAGAATCAAGGCAAGAGGTGCTGAGGTCACACAGGCGGTGGGTGACACTGCTGAGATCCCAAACTAGGCCTTCCTGGGCTCAGGGCCCGTGTGTTCTGCAGCCCTACCCACTCCTGCAGGCTGACCCCTTGTGTCTGGAGCAGGGCTGGGACGCTCTTCATCCATCAGAGGGGTCTGTCCCGCCAGGCTCAGGTGCCTCAGCCGCCCCTCTTTCTCCTGTCCAGGCCCCAGGTGTCAACACCCCGAGCTCAGAGGCCTTGTCCAGGTACAGATGGCCCCACTGCCCTCACACTCCCTGGGCTTCTGGCATCACCTGCCCTCTCCTGGGCACCTGCTCTAGTCTGGCCCTCATCAGGGGCTCTTCCTAGCTCTCCCTGGACCATCTTGGGGGACACAGGCCCTTTGGGAAGGGGTGATGCTGTCTCCTGTCTACATGAAGATCAGAAGGCTCATCCTTCTTCAGCCGTGACCTCTGTGCTTTATTTCTGGAATCTCTCTCTGAGATCTGCAGTGGTTTGGGAGCAGTGACGTCCCATGATCATTCAGCTCGCCTGAAGCCCTCCCTGAAAGCCCCCCAAGCTCCACCTCCCAGGTGAGCCCAGTGACCATCAGTCTCCCCGCTGCCTTGGCTCAAAGGCATGAAGTCTCCCAGTTCACCCAGCACACGCTGGATGGATTCCTTTTCCCTAAAATGCTTTCACTTGGTCCCTTGTTCTTAAGGGGAAAGAGGTGGGCCACCTCTGGGCCAGCTAGGGCTTTATTATTACCTAGTAACACTTCATTCCACAATCCACAATAATAATGACGATGATTACGATAAAATGAGAGCTTTAGTAGTTCCCGTTTAAAGAGCTACTTTCAGGGACTTCCCCGGTGGTCAGGTGGTTAAGAACCTGCCTTCTAGTGCAGGGGACATGGGTTTGATCTCTGGTCAGGGAACTAACATCCCACTAAGTCTGCACACTGCAACTAGAGAAGCCTGCGTGCTACAGCCAAGACCCAGTGCAGGGGTGGGGATGGGGCTCAGTATTCCTGAGACACCTGTTCAAACTCCAAGCCCTCCCCGTGCCTTTCAGGGGCAAGATGGGCTGAGAAGGGACGTGGGGGCAGGGGCTGGGCAGAGAGACCAGCTGTGTGTGCTGCTTATGATAAGGTGGTCAGGGGCTGACTCTCTGAGTGAGGGAGGGAAGCTTATGAGTAAGATCTGAAAGTAGTAGGTAGGGTGGGAGTGGGGAAGGACAGAGTCTGGAAAAAAGTAGGGGAAGGGCAATGTCCCAGGCAGAGGGCAGAGCAAGTGCAAAGGCCCTGGGGTAGATTGTGCTGTGTGGGTCAGAGGGCCGAGAGGCAGGGGCAGGGCAGGTGAGACAGGGCCTTCTTGTCCTGGTGAAGAGGGTGATTTCATTCTAAGTGTGCTGTGGGGGTTGCCACTGTACGTCTGATGATCCAGTTTCTGGCTGTGTGTGGAGAACACAGTGCTTCTGGGTAAGGGTGGAGTCTGCTGTTGGCATCTATGAGAGCCAGGAGTGGCATGAAGCTGGGGTGACGAGGAACCCTGAAATCTCTAGGGGTGTGGAAGCAACTGCTTCTATTTGTTTATGGTGGGGGGACCCTTCCACTCCAGACAGGGAGCCCCCAGGGTGGGAGGCAGAGAGGCCAGGCTGGGGCAGGCAGGCAGGCAGGGAGGGGCCGTGGTCTCCCTGTGCGCCGCGTGAGTGGCTGCTGTTTCTTCCCTTGCGGCCCCCTCAGACCATCAGCTTCCTGACCTCCCTGCTCCCACGCTATTACTCAGCTTTCTTGGGCTTGGTCTGTGGATTGCGAGCTTTTTCTCTTGGACACAGAGAAGGCAGTAAGGCATGAAGGTCAAAGAAAGACTCGAGGCCTGGGCGTCAGACGGAGTCTCATCCTGCGGATCCCTGAAGCTCTCTGGGTCTCACAGCACCCCTGTGACGGAGGCGCGGTCAGCACCAGCCCATTTTAAAGATGAGGAGACTGAGGAATCGAAGATTCACTGCCCCACGTTCATGAGGCTGGTGAGTGACGGATGTCACTAGGAACTCAGAATGGTCTGAACATAGAGCCCGAGCTGGCACAGCAAAACCAGGAGGTGGCAAACCCCTCTCTGGGGACGTTCTAGTACCTTCATCTGGGTCAGTGAGATCAGTGCCAAAGTCGCCTCCTTCCGTGTCAGGCCTGCAATCTTATTTCAGGAGAATCCACATGGCCTATAAGAGGATGAGCAGTGGGGAGGGAGGGTATGGACCTCAGCCCTGTCGTTCCTGGGACCCATGGCAAAGTAGAAGCCTGGTCACCGAGGGTCCCTACCCAGACGCCGTGGTCTGATGCTGGGGCTGGGGGGATACCCCACTATAGAGACTGGATGAGATGCACTGGATCTGTGTCTTTCGCTTCTGTTACATTCCTGGTATGGGCTAGGATGGGTTAGGAGGCACCTGCCTCCCAGGGAACTAGGGACAAGCTCAGCCTCGCAAGGTGGTCAGCGTTGTGTGGTGTTGCCTGGATTCCAGGCCACTCTGAAAATTGCCAGATGTGGATCAGAAAGTCCTCCCAGAAAAAACACACAGAGCAAATTTTACACAGCCAGTCCGAAGACTCCAGGGCTCTGACTCGGAGCCCCCCAGCCCTGCAAATGAAGAGGGAAATGAAAATGCTGATGAGTGCTTGCTCTGGGCTTTACTTGGATTGACTGGTGTGGTCCCAGCACCGTCTGTGAGGTAGGCACAAGATCACGCCCATTTTACAGAAAGAGAAGCCAAGGCTCAGACGGAACCTTGCTGGTCCACAGTCACAAAGCTGGGGGCAGCTGGGCTGGGATTCAGGCCCAGGGCAGATAGGCTACTGTTCTTTCCTGTCCATCACCCCATCTTGATGTGCTAGGCTGGGATCTCCAATAGGTCTGGGATGAGCCTTGGGACCCCGCTGGCCAGGACTGGGGACCTGCTCGCATTTGCGGGGTCCCCGGCCCGTGAGCAGAGGGTGTCTGCCGTTAGTGGATGCGGCTGAGCTCCACCAACGAGCTGATGTCTGGGCTCGGAGCCTGGTGCTTTGTGAGTGGCCCCACGGTCAGTGTGGATGGACGGAGGACTAAACCACAGCTCGCAGTCCGAGTGGCGAGGAAGGGGCAGGACAGAGTCCATGTCCCGGACTCTGAGCCGTCTATCCCTTGAGGAGACGGAGGTGGGAACTCCAGCTCAGCAGCCCTAGAAGGGGACAAGAAGAGAAGCTGCTGGAGCCTTACATGCTTGGCACCATGTCTGCATTCTTTTTGATGAATTTGATTCCTTCTTGCTAAAGCCCTACGTGGTGGGAACCAGTTAGTGAGGCGGAGGCTGGGCCCAGGGAGGCGAGCTGACTCGGCTGGGGTCCCTGGTCTATGCTGGCCGGAGCGGGGTGTGGTGGGGTGGGGGGCTTCACGCCCAGCTCCACAGAGTGGCCGTCACCCTGGGGATTGTTCTGGGGTTGTGGGCAGTGGGGCCTGAAGGTCCTCACTACCATGCAGTTGCCTGCCCTGGAGTGAGCACCCCGAAGTCCCTCTGTCTGACCTTCGCCCCAGGCAGATGGGGCCCTGCCTGTGTCTCGGGGTTGCTGGGAGGAGGAGCGAGCCGGGGGACTCGGGGCTGGGAGGTTTGGCCACTTCTGGGTCCCTGTGCTGCTGCGCGGGACGCCCCAGCGTGGTGGTGCCCCGGCTGCTCTCCGGGCCTCCAGTGCCGGGCACAGGGCAGGCGCAGTCAGTGCCCGGGATGCCTGGGGCTGTGAGCTGAGACCCTCGTCCCTCTGACCTTGGACCAGTGGAGTATGGGGTAGCCCTGTGGTAGGGGTGCGGAAGCCGGCGTGGCTGAGCCCGTCCCCAGGGCCCCGCTGCCACGTACCCTCGGTGCCAGCTCACAGCTGAAGGGTCTGCGCCTCGCCGTCGTCCTCGCTGTCTTCCAGCTGCTCTAGGATCTCGTCCAACACCACAGACCGCTTTTTCTTCGGGGGCTCTGTGGGCGCCCAGATGGCGAGAGAGGAGGACAGAACAGCCAACAGGGATGGGAGGCAGGAAGACAGCGGGGACAGAGAGACAGAGGGAGGGGGAGGGGAAAGCCGGGGTGGGGTGGGGAGGAGGGGGAAGAAATTGAGAAAGACAGGGAAGTGGCAGGAGACGGGAGAGCAGATACAGACACGGAGGCGAGAGAGGAGGCAGAAGGAATAAGACCAGACAAGAAATGGGGGGGTGGGAAGGAGGAGGATCAAAGCGGGTATGAGAAAGGGGAAGAGAGCACAGGGAGGAAGACAGAAACGTGGAGGGTTAGTCTCTGCTTCGTCCAGGGGTGGCCCCTCTCCCAGTCCTGCCAGCCATCCCTGCCCATCATCCACCCACCCAGGAAAGAGATGGAGGAAGGCCCTTCCCAGCAGGGGCAGAGGTTAGAGCATCTCTGCGGGGTGTAGAGGGAGCCAGAGGGGCGGAATCAAGTGAGGGCAGAGGTTAGGGAACAAGTAGGAACTATTCCTGTTTGCTTGGAGGTCATGGACTCTCAATGGGGTAGTGGGCAGCTGGCATACGGCAGGTGTTCAGGAAAAGCAGGGTGACGAGATGCTCGAGGACTCCAGAGGCAACATGGAGGGAATAAGAGGTGGCTTTAGAGAAGAGGGGTTATTTGACTTGGGCTTTGAAGAGTGTGGAGGAGTTCTCTGTGAGAAGACAGGGAAGGGGACAGAGATGCACAGTGTGGAAGGACGGACGTGGCAGGCTCAGCAAAATGTATGTCTTCTGGGTCCCACACACTACTGATGACCTGCTGTGCGCCACGGCTCGTCTTCTCCGAGATCCCACAGGCAGCTGTTGTCATCACCTGCACAAGCGCGGGGGCTGAGTGCAGGCAGCTAAGCCTGAGGTCACACAGCCAGGAAGCGGTGAAGCCAGGACCCAAGACACAGCAGAGCCCACGGTCTTTCCTGTTTTCCTAAGTCTCTGGTGCTGCCCAGAGATCGCCAGGGAGACAAAGGGTAGGGCAAGAGAATGTGCTGGTTCCCTTGGCCCTCCAGGAGGGGAATTGCGGGGATGGGGGAACATCAGGCTCCGAGCTGAGATCGACTGTCTGTCTCCTGCTAATCTAACCACTCATTCATGGTGGGCTTGTTCAGAGGCAGCTGTTAGAGGCTGTCCAAATCCCCTCTCCTCCTCTGGCTCTGTGAAGTCCTCCGGGTAGAACTAATCGCCCCCGTGACTCTTAGCGGCCATCTCCCCCGCTGGGTCAGGGGCTCCTGCAGGCGGCGGGTCTCCCCAGGGCCCAGTCCAATGCTTGCCCTGGAGATGGAGCATCTTGGGTCTCTTCCAGGTGGTCCTGGGAGAGTGACTTGGTCTCAGATTATTTCATCTCATTCCTACGAAACGGACGCCATCACTGGCCCTTGTCTTCTCCATGGCTACCTGCCTGACCCGAGCACTCCCACTTCTCAGTGGACTCCTGGCCTCTGCGCTCACCCTTGTGGCCGTCTACCCTGCCCCCAACGGCTGCGCGACGGGTCCTTCCGCTCCTGCTCTGCTCCGGGAGCTCAGCTGAGTGCAGAAAGGCCGTCCTAGGACATCACTGGACTGGCCCCTCCCTGGGTCTGCCGGCTCTGCTCCTACCCGAGACTACCCCCCCACGCCTCCTCCCCAGCGAGGACCTGCTGGCCATCGTCTACAGGAACCCCCACTTCGAAGTGCTTCTCACCGCCGATGGCGTGCGTTTCTTCGTTTTGGGAAAGAACTGTCCCGTTTATGTCCGTGTCCCCTGCCTCAGCACACTGCTGGGCACCTAGTGGGGGCCCATGAGCAGCTGTCGAAAGGGAGGCTGAGCAAATGGGGCAGGAAGGGGCGACGCTGTGGAGCTGGCCCCTTGGGGAAGGTGAAGAAGGGGTGGGGGGCCCGCATGGCCCAAGCCCCACACCAGCATCACCAGCATCGGTAGTCACGAGGAGGAGGAGGGAGAGGGGACCCGACGGGCTAGGAGCTGAGGTGGCCACCTGCAGGGTAGTCAGCCCCTTCCTCTCCTCACCCCGGGTTTCCTCATAATCACCAGAGGTGCACAATGGCCTCTGGAAATTGAATTTGTGGGCAGGTAATAGGAGCCGGGAAACGGAAGCAAAGAGAGCCTGCAGGCCTGTCACTGACGCCCCCTCCCAGTGACTAACAACGGGGCGGGTGTGAGCGCTGGGAACGGCGTGTCCCTGCTCTCCTGCACTGGCCTGGGGTCCCAGAGGGTAGCTAGTGGCGGCCAGCGGTAGTCCTGATGGTGGCAGCTACCGTCTTCACTTTGGCAGAATTGTTTCTTCTTTCCCACGGCCTGACCCATGATTCCAAGACTGATACCGGGGCGGTGCCAGGTACTGGTGCCTCTTATCCAGCTGGCCCAGGGGTGCCCTGCAGGTGGTGACTGTGGGTTACATTCCTGGTGCCCCCAGTGGCCAGCACAGGGCACCCCCAAGGGCACCGGCCCACCTGGGGGACCTTTCAGAGAAGCATGGCCCACTGTCCAGGGGCCTGGGGGCTCCGAGGGCCCCTTGCCACCTGAGTGTCCCCAGCATCACGCTGGCCTAGCCTTGCCAGACTGAACCCTGTGAGATGGGAACTGGGGCGATCTTGTCCCAGGGCTCAGCACACAGTAGGTCATCATCTGGAGAACACAAGAGTGGACAAATGAACGGACAAATGAATGAGTAAGTCCTTCTTGGGCACTGAGGTGGGGAACTTTAAAATAATAAAACAGCAGTTGTCAGGATAATAATTAAACAGAGGCGGGACAAGAGGTGCTGATCCTGGGGAAACTGAGGCCCGGTGAGGGCATGGCTGGAAGAGGAGACACATGGGACATGTACTTTAGAAACGGGGCCGCACCTGAGCCTTACACAGCTCCCCTGCCCCCGGTGTGAGACCACTGCCCCCATTTCACAGATGGGAAAACAGAGGTGCAGGGAAACGCATGCCCCCCAAGGCCCCCCAGCTGACACATGGCAGCCCCTGGCTTCCACCTCAGACAGTTCAGTTTGCAACATGCATCCTCTGTATTGGGAGGGGAGGGGCATCTTCTGACGGGCCCCCCAGGGGGCAGGGATGTGTGGAGGGGCCCAGGTCACCCAGGACTCTGACAGGGCAGGTGGTCACAGTCTGGATTGAGGATTGGCTGCACTGGCCTTGGCTCTTCCCGAGCTGGGTGACCCTGGGCAGGGCATGTGCCCGGTCCGGGATTGAACCCCTCATGTACCAAATGGGGGGACATGGCTGTTCTCCTACCCCTCTTCTCTGCAGCCGCCTTCCGTTGTCTTCCTGACCTCCCCTGAGGGTGAGGGCTCCTCCTTCCTTTGAAAACCCCTCAAAGCCCCTGGACTTGTCCCCAGCACCTGTCATAACTGAGCTCAGGAATGGCTGGCACTGACCCCGCAGCCCCAAGCACTGACTGGAGGCTGGAGGCTGTGTGCTGCAGACTGAGCCCTTCCGGGCCTCAGTATCCTCATCTGTAATATGGGCCACTAGGACTGCCACCTCGGGGCTGCGGCGAGGACTGAAGGAGAGAAAGAAGCGACACCAGCACCTGGTGAGGGCTCCACGGCAGCGCCGAGGCCACCACCTTTACTTATCACTCACATCAGAGGTGCTGACTTAACATGTCCCGCTACCATCAGGCCAGGGAGCACCACTGGTGGGGCGGGCTACCATCAGGCCAGGGAGTGCCACTGGTGGGGGGGGTGCTGTCATAGGAAGGCCAGTACATAGCAGGTGATCAATAAAAGGGAAAGGAACGAAGTGATTTGGTTCGTCAAGGCCAAAGCAAGTACAACCCAATCCCCACCTCCTCCAGTCACTGACCGGAGAGGTGCAGGGGTCTCCCCTGGGGGCTGTGGGGGAGGGGTGGGGGAAGTCATTAGCAACCAGCCGACTTCACAGCCCAGAAGTGAGACGGTCTGAGGTCACGGCGCTGCCGTTGCGCACTCGGTGACCTTGGGCAGGTCACTTGTGCTCCCTGGGTCTCGGCTGTCTCGTCAGTCCACTGGGGGTGGGCACAGGACTCATCTACCTCCTGGGGCGGTGGCGAGGATGAGCAAGTTTATGGGAGCTTGGCACCCCGAGGGCTCAGCACCCGGGGGGGGCCTGGCATATCTGGCTCAGGCTGGGCCCCCAGCACCGCCCTCCCCGGAGGACGTGTCAGGCCCCGAGTCCCCACCGAGCGACACCCAGCACCCCCTGCTGGCCCTGCCCGCATGCGGAGCGCCCCGCTTGCCGGGAACAGCTGCTCAAATCCTATTTCCCCGACATCAAAAGCCTCAGTGGGTTTTCACCAAACAAACATAATGCAGAGCCGGAGAAAGGTGTAAAATAAATAAACGAAACAAGCTGTGCGTTTTCTTTCCGTATTACAGCTGCACCCGAAGATAAACAACAAGTGAATGTCACCAAACATCAATACCCGAGAAATTAACTTGACAAAGAGCTCAGCCGTCCCCCAACAACCCCCCAGTCCTGCCCCCGTCCCCCCCCACCGCCCCCCAACCACCCTCCAACTACCATTTTGCATTTCTGGAGTTCCCCATCTAATGATTTTATTTTTCAATTAATTCCCTGACAGAATGCCAGCCCGCGTCTCTCTCCCGTCCCTGGCTGGCGCTGTCGCCCTGCATGCAAGGCGGGGGGCGGGCAGGGGGAAGGGTACGGGCGGGGGCAGGGGGCTGTTGGGAGGAGGAGAGGAAGCTTCATGGCTGGTCAGGGAGGAGGGGGTTCTGGAAGGGACCCCAGTGTGACCGGTCGTGGACAAGGGGTTTGCGACCGATGGCGTGGCCGGCTGGAGCCAGGCTGCCCAGATCGCAGGTGAGGCTGCTGTCCCCGCTGGGCTACCGGGGGCCTGGCCTCCCCGCTCTGTGCTCTGTCTCGGCAGGTACTGAAGAGCACCTGGCTTCACGGGGGCCGAAGAGCCATCAGCAGGGCAGAGGTGCTGAAGGCCTTTACAACAGAGCCCTGTACCCACGAGGCATGCGATGAAGGTGAGCCAACCCTGACTGTCATCAGCGGGTACAGTGACGGAGAACACATGGGCCGGCCACCTCCCTCCTGCATGAGACGAACGAGAGTGGTGGCACCAACCCTCGACAGGTAACAGTGGCCGTGGCGGCTACCCCTTCCTGGGGGTCACCCACAGCGTCAGCGGGCAACCTGGGGATGTATTAACAGCTCCCTACCCACATGGAGGGCCAGGGGCCTTCTCTGGCTACGAGGGCACCCCTGGCCCCAGCACAGGGGAGGCTGGCAGTGATGGGGACTGAAGCCCCCTGAAAAGATGTCCCGGCTCCTTCGACTTCTGGGGGACAGTTCGGAGCGGCACAGCTCTAGGGGGGTCCCCCCGGGCTGCATACTGCACACACACTGCCTACCGGCTCCCCTCCCAGCTGCTCTGCTGGGAGCCTTACCCACACCTCGGGGGCTGCTTCCGGGGAACCCAAACTAAGGCACGCAAACGGCAGACACTGTGTCTACAGGTGAGCAAACGGCACGAAGCAGGGCCTCACAGGGCCGGCGCACTGAAGAGCGTCTGGCTTTGCTGACATCATTGATTAAAAAAAAAAAAAAAGTTACTAATACGGAAAAATGGGAAAGGCTACACAAGAGCCTCCATTTCTAGTTTCTCTTGAAACTGGCTAACCTGGGCACACCAGGCCCATGTCCCCACCTAAGGGTAACTGATGGGCTGTGTGCTGGTTGCTCCTGGAGATGGAGGCCTCACTCATTTGGGTGTTTTCTGACTGTTCCGGGAGGCCCGAAGCTCGCTGCTCCCCGAGATGAAGGGCAGGTGAGGCAAACTATAAAGTGCAGGCCTGTGTAGTGGGTTTCCCCTATTAAACGCGAAACAGGTGACTCCAACAGGCTGGGGGCGGCGGGAAAGGGTAGCAGGTGTAACCCTCTCCCGTCTGTCCCTCGAGGGGAGGAGAGGAAGGAGGCTGGGGTGGGGAGTGGAGGGTGGCATTCCAGGTGTGGACAGGGCACCACCGCCTTCAGATGGCCTGCTGCCCCAGGCCATTGGGCACACGAGGCGCTGGAGACACAGGGTGTGGGCCCTGTCGGCGGGGGTGGGGGGTGGGGTTGGGCACCCCGAAGGCTGGCCTAGCGTCTGAGGCTGCCCGCTCTTGGGAGCCCTGCCTCCCATGCTCAAGACTTGCGGACCCCGTGGGCAAAATCCTCAGATTCCCAGACAGGTCTGCATCCCAGGGCTCTGTTCACAGTAGGCGCACACTAGATGCTCACAGAATAATGGGCAGTGTGTAGACAGGACCAGCCTGGCTCCCACGACCAAACCAGTAGCACTTTATTGGTACAAGGAGGCTGTTTCAAGGAGGTACCTTTTCAAAGCACAGCTGGTTCCCAAGAAGCACGTGTGATCTGAAAGAATCTTCTCTGAGCCAGCAGGCGGGAGACTGGGCCCCAGGCCCACCTGTGCCACCTCAAGGATTTAAGGGAGTCGCGTAACTCCATTCCTCAGTGTTCCTATCTGTTAAATGGGGATAGTGCCTGCTCTCCTGATCTCAGGCCTTGAAGGTTCCAGCCTTTAGTCATTCATAGCAAGTAGTCGTTGAACACACACACACACACACACACACAGTAGTCACTGAATACACGCACACACACACACTGTACCAGGCCTGGTGGTAGGGATCAGCTGCCAAGAAAACCACAAATGACAAACCAAACCAGCAGCCACAGAGGCCACGCTGGGTCCCGGTGCTGGCAGAGGTGGGCTGTGAGCTGTCACTCACACTAGGAGTCACCTCTGTCACTCACACCAGTGGTCACCCCAGTCACCTCTGACCTACTCGAGTCTCGCGCTCCTATCTGTAGAAAGGGCGTGACCGAAGTGGCCACTGCAGAGCAGTCAACAAATAAGGTGTGGACACCCACAACCCAATGCCAGGTACGCAGAAGCGTAAAAACACAGGTGTCTTTGAAGAACACCCGGAGGGCGGGCAGTGCTCAGGAAACGGGGAAGCCAGTGGGCTGAGCTGGAGCCCAGAGAACCCTGCATCCCTGGGCCTCGAGCCCAGCTCTCTGGGCTGCAGGCAGCGGAATGGGCGTGGACTCACAGGCCTCCCACGAGCCGGGAGATATCACTGCCCCATTTTTCAGATGCAGTAGCAGCTGTTCTAGGGCTTTGGGGAAGATGTGCCCACGTGGGACCCTGAGCTCAGATCGGGCTGGTCCCGGGGCCTTCCTGTCACACCCCAGAGACACGTGTGTCCCCTGGCTCTGCTGCCCGCCCTGCAGGGGGAGCCAGCGGCCCAGACTCCTCAGAAGGCACTCCTAGACAGGAAGGGCGTGAAACAGACGCAGGCCATGTGTCAGCACCCCCTTGCCTGCATCAGCTGTTTTTTTTCTCCAGGAGCTACTGAGCTTCCTTGGTGGTCCAGCGGCTAAGACTCTGAGCTCTCAATGCAGGGGGCCTAAGCTTGATCCCTGCTCAGGGAACTAGATACCCACACGCCACAAGAGTTCACAGGCTGCAACTAAAGCTTATACATGCTGCAACAAAGATGGGGCACAATTAAAATTAAAAAAAAAAGCTGCTATTGGTTCCCAACCCATAGTCTGATAGAATCATCTAGAAAACCTCTGATACCTGGACCCTACTCCCAGAGGTTCTGATGCAAATGGCCTGGGGTGGGCATTGGTTACTGTGACTACTGCTATGATTACTCACAGTGCTCAGGACTCAGGTCGACCTTGCTGTGCTCTGGGCATCCTGGGGGCCTAGGAGTTACAGGTAGCTGGGCTGGTGGGCTCCCATCCACGGGGGTTGGTGAAGCTGCCTGGCCTGGATTATTGTGGATTTAGTCCCTGGTAGGGCCTTGGGGCTGGGCTAAGCCTGGGGACTTTGGGGCTTGGTCCAGCACATGTCTGCATTAGTTACAGATGCTGGAGAGGCCTGTATAGGCTGGGGAGGCAGTGGGGAGGCCAAAGGAAGGTGACTCACTGCAGAGGACCAAAAAAAAAAAAAAAAAGGAAAAGAAACCAGGAGAGGCAGAAGGTGCCCCCCACTCTCCTGTCTCGGGCCTGGAGAGATCTTCCCATTTCTGGGGGCTTGGTCAGCATTAGATCCCTGTCCCTTTTCTCTTGGCAAAGTCCTTGGGTTGGGAGTAGAGGCTCAAAAGAATCAGTAACGTCATCTCAAGAGGCCAAGGTGGGATGCTGTCTGTACCAGGATCTGTAAGTGCAAAGGCCTACAGGCGCCAGGGAGGAATGTGATGGAGTTAATCGGTCTGAGCGGTGACCACAGGGACGGACGCGAACTGTGGCAAAAGGGGGAAAAACAACAATGAACAAACAGCCCATGTAACCTGGCCCCAGCTACCCTGTGAGTGCAGGACCAGGAGCGGTCAGATCTTATTTTTCAAGAGAGGCCAATAAGAGAAGCCACTGTAATGAGAAGCCCAAGTACCGCAACTGGAGAGGAGACCCGCGAGTCCCAACTAGAGAAAGGCCCGGGTGCCGCAACGAAGACCCAGCACAGCCAAAACTAAGTAAGTAAAATTTATAATAATATTAATTCAAAAAACCCGCCTTATTTCCTATCTTCTAGGCAAAATACAGACCCGCGATCTTATCGACGGCTCACCAGAGCGGCCTGCTTCACTCTCTCTCCCCTCTGCCTACAGGGCCCCACTAGCTTCACTTGTGGCCCTGAGCAGTAACAACAACCTCCTCGTCCATGTGTTTTCCTTGGGTTTCTCAGGCCTGGGCCAGCCTACGGTTCAGAAACAAACCGGCCACCCCCTGCCACCAGCCACAGACCTGGAGGCGAGTCCACCCTCCTCCAGCCCCTATTTCTAGCACTTTGGTCCCCAGGTCCCTGAACCTTCATCCAATCCGGGCTCGGCCCCTTCCCCTCCCAAGTTGCTCTGAAATTCTCCTTCTGTCAGTTTAATTCTGTGATCGATGAGGAAGAGCAGGAGAAATGGCCCGGCACAGCTGGTTTCCCCGTTAGCCCTAGCAGGGATTCCTGGCCTCGCTGGCGATGGCTGAGTGAAATGTTTGCAGAACGCAGAGAACACAAGTCAATAACAATTTAGCTGGATTGGGAGCAAGTACCTTCTCCGCACGGACAGCCACTCCCGGGGGAAGGCGGAGACAGTGTGCAGGATATTGCCGGAGCGCTTGGAAATATTTCCAAAACACCACTCAAAGAAGATCGGGGCATGGGGTGGGTGGGAGCAAGGGGGAGGGGGTGCCCAGGGAGACACCTGCTCTGGCTTGCTCCAGGCCCCCTCCAGCCTCCCCAGCGCCTCTGCAGGGAGAAAACACTCGGCTCTCGGAGCCTGGCTCCCTCCCCACGGCCCAGCCATTGGTACCCTTGCTAGCAGTTGCCACCACGGAGCCACCATGACTGAAACCACTCCTGCTTCCTGATTTTTCTTCTCTTGATTCTGCCTCCATCAGCTGGGGTGGCCAGGTGTCGAGGAAGAGTGTGTTTCCTGGTCAGTTTCAACCTCTCCTGCTGTGGCCCGTCAATATGGCTGGGAGCAGGAGAAGGAACTAAATTCAGCACCCTGGACAGGGATGAGCAGCCACTTCCAAGGGGCAGGGGTGAAACACCTCCTGTAAAGCACCCCGGGGCCCATGGTGGCCTTTACTCTGTTGGGACCCTTGGTGGCAATCCAGGACAGTCTTCCCTCGCCTCCTGGGTCTTTCGAGGCCTCTGGAACAAGGGCTGCCACTGCGAAGCCTTAAGGTGGGAATGAGAGACACCCAAATGGAATAAAAATGAGGTGAGGGGAGCTTATGGGAACCTTCTGTCTCCAGGTAGCTGGCAAGATCCATGGCAGACGGATATTTTGAATAATAAATTCTGTGACTCCACATGCTTGCTCAAACTTTCCTGACTGTGATTTTTAAAGCCTGAAGATTATGTTTTCATGGCCAAGATCAAGGAGGCCATTTGCAAGGGCTAGCATGGGGATAACAGGCTCTCCTGGTCCCTGATCTTTTGAAAATGTGCCGTCCGGTGAATGATTAAGTTACAGAAGGGGAGGGTTTGGTGAACTGTTGCGGGCTTTAAATATCATTTGTATGCTGATGACTTCCAAATTTATATCTCTGCCTGGACTTCGCCCCTGAGCTCCGAACTCATAGATCTATCTGCCTGACATCCCACGGTGAGTCCTAATAGGTGTCTCAAACCCGACGTGTCCACATCACCTCCCCCCACCACCCACTCTTCCCAGCTTCATCATCACGTGGCAGCACCATCCTCTGAGAGGCTCGCTTTGAGCAAATAACTCCATTCTGGCCTTAATTTCCCCTCTGCCTTCCAGAGGCAAGTCTGGCCAGCTGTATCTTTACCGCATATGCTCAAACCACTGCCTTCTGTCCACCCCTCTGGTCTCCGTCCCTGCTCAGACCACCGCCCTGGTCAGCTGGGACGACTACATTGGGACTCCTATTCCATATTCTTGCCCGGTGTAGCAGCGAGCATGAAGTATGAAGTGTGATACGACGGGCCATGGCACTCCCCAGTTTAAATCTTTGAGGGACTTCCCATGTAACTTGATGAAAAGTCAGGCTTCCTGCACCACCCCTTAAGATCCCACGCCACAAAGATCCCACGAGGGAGCCCTGCTGGCCTCTGTGGCTTTGTTTCCGACCACGCTCCACCCGGGACTTCTTCTCCAGCCACAGTGGCCTGCTATGAGCAGCCTTCTGCCCCGGGGCCTTTGCACCTGCGGCTCCCTCTGCCTGGAAGGATGTCCCCCCAGTTCTTGGGCTGGCCGGCTTCTTTCCCTCACACAAAAACACCAACGCCTGGGAAAGACTTTTGCAACTGTTAGGGGAACACTGACTGAAGCTGCCCGCCCTGGCCAGGCACTGTAGGAGTCATGTGCATGAATTATTTTACAACAGAAGGTCCTGGTGAGGAACATGGAGCTAACAAGCCCCTACCAGCCAGAAGAATTTGGGAAAAGTCAAAAGGAGAGAGGAGACACCAGTCCATATGTCCTACCCACCTTCTCAGAATCCTCCTCACTGGAATCCATCTTGGCTGAGCAATGCATGTGTCACCGGGAATGGAGTCTGAATGATTGGCCAGAGACAACCCGGAAACTAACCCCATCACCATAAACCCTGAGACTACATGGCAGAGCGGTCCTGTTGGGCTCCCTTACCCTCCTGCTTCCCACCTAGGCGTCCCTTCCCCAATAATCTCTTGCTTTGTGAGCGCATGTGTCTCCTTGGACAATTCATTTCTGAGTGTTAGACAAGAGCCCGCTCTTGGGCCTTGGAAAGGGTCCCCCTTCCTGCAACAAAAACCACCACATTTGGAATCTCTCCTCCCTCCTCCCACCCTTGAGGAGAATAAATTAGCCTTCTGCATTTCCTGCACAGAGCTTGCGATCATCAGAACTTTCTTGTCATCACTTTTTAAATCATTAGTCTCTCCCACTCAAACACCAGCTCCATGAGGGCAGGGACTGTCTCTTCTGGTGGCTGCTTTGTCCTTGCTGCCAAGTTAAGGCTGGGTAATTAGACGATCAATGGGGAACTGAGGGTGTGAATGACCAGAATGGGAAGCAAGGCTCTGGAGCCTCTGCTCCAGGAAAAGCTGGGGGATTCCTAGGCAGAGGACTTGAGGTAGGAGGATGAGACTGTGATTATCATGCCTCTAAAACAGTACACTCTCTGAGAAAGGGGGGTTATGTGGGAGAAATTAGCCACCCACATGGCTTCAGACATAAAAGAAGGGCAGCCATTTCACAAGCCCTAGGGGCAGTAAACTTTTTCTCTAAAAGGGGAGACAGTAAATATTTTAGGGTTTTGTGGGCCGTAGGGTCTCTGTCATAACTACTCAACTCTGTCCTTATGGTGTGAAGACACAGCTAGAGACTTTATGTGAAAAATGGGCATGGCTGTGTGCCAAAAAACAGCTGTATTTACAAAAATGGGCTTTAGGCTGGATCTGGCTGTGGGCTGTAGTTTGTAACCATAGTCCTACTTGGACCATGGAACCCAGATCTGATAAAAGGTGCGGGGATAATTTTAGGGATTTAGGAACTGCTGGGGTCTCGGCAGTGGTGATAGGGTGAGCTGTCCTATAGTGTGCAAAGATGAGTGTCCTCAGGAAAAGTCACTCGACCCTTCTGCGGCTGTTTTCACCTCCGAAAAACGGGAACAGCACCTCTCTCTAGGGAGTTTGAGGCTAAAATGAGATAGCGCGTGAAACCTGGCACCGCCCCCGGTGCACGGTACATCTTCAACAAAGCTCTCTCCTCTTTCTCTGACTTCATCTTTAACAAGGAGGCACTTGACTGCCTCTCTTCTGACCAGTGGGGTTTCAAGGGTCAAGGTTAGGGCTCCCTGGCAGCACAGCACACAGGGCTGCTCTCAGAGAGTCCAGGACACATTAGACGCTCCATTAAAAGGGGCCCTTCTGATGACCAGGGCTTTTCTGTTCGCTTATTCACCCCACGGGTTGTTGGTGAGCACCTGCTCTGTGCTGGATGCTAAGACGAGGCCAGGGACGTGGGGAGGACCATGTCCCTGGAGGATCACGTCTCTTGGGGAGTAGCCAGGTTGAACCACAGAGGTGAACACACTGCAACAGAGCAGGACCCTATGGGGCCTTCCCAGGACAGGCCCGCCCCCATATCCTCTGCTTTAGCTCTTCTCTGAAGTGTCCAGACAGCAATAATTGATGCAAATTTCTCCAGTTGTTTCGCAGATATGAACACCCACCCCATCAAATGGAGGGTGTTAACTACCTGATGAGATGGAGGAGGTGGTTAGACAGCATCACCGACCCAACGGGACATGAATCTGAGCAACCTCCCGGAGACAGTGGAGGACCAGGGAAGCCTGGCGTCCTGCAGTCCATACGATCACGAGTTGGACGACTGAGCGGCTGAACCACCACCACCTGATGACCGTGAGCTCACAGCCCCAGGCTTCCTGGAGCCTAAGGACCGATAAAGTTAACCCCTGTGACACCGCCCTGTTCCCTCACCATCAGTCAGAAAATTATGCACGATCTGATCACGGGTCCGGGGATCCCCTCCTCCCAACAGGCTTTTAAATACGCTCTGCTGGAACCCTTAGGGGAGCTTGAGGGTTTTTGGGGTCAGAAGCCAGCTTGTCTTTTTGCATGGCCCTGCAATAAACCTTTCTCACGTTTCAGTATGACCTCACTATGCATCTGGCATGGGAACCTGTGTTCATTAAAGTGTCAGGGAGATGAGGTGTGGGGTGACAGGGGAACTCCCAGGACGGCAGGTGTCGGGGAGAAGTCCAATCTCTGATACTTGGGCTGAGATCTCAAGTCACGGGTGGGTGGGTCAGGCCGACGGAGCCAGGGGCCCAGGAATTGGGCTCCTTACTTCCCCAGCAGGGAGGGGCACCATGCTGAAAGCCAGTGACAGCCTGGGCCTGATGAGGGCAGCTCTCACATCCCAGGCTGGCCTGGCTTGGCCAGGTGGGGGAGCGGCGGCACTGCCAGCCACTTGCCACGCTGGTCATGTCTGCGCTCCCAGCTCTGGAGGTGAAAGGTACAGCCGCTAACCACAGCCCATCAGTCTCCCAGCTGGAATAAGACAACGCTGGGAAGCAGAGCCGCGCTCCCGGCCAAATAAAAGCCTGTTTGCCCCGGCCTCCCTGGCTGTGCGCGCTCGAAAACAGAGGGTTCTGCGGGCGGATTGCTTCCGTACCATTATATTCTGTCGGCGGCGCTTGCAGGTACCACAGCCTGCCGGGGCCCTGAAAGCTTCTCAATGCCCTGACCCTGCTGGTTTGTAACACGCTCGGGAAGAAAGGGACGCAGCCAGTGGCCGCCTTTCTGCTTTCTTCCCTCCGTGCTCTCTCTTTTCACCCTCCCGCATGCAAGGCACTGAAGAATAGCACTTCACCTGCCGGGGGGCCGCAGAGCTGTGGATGAGATAGCTGATTCCGGCCAGGAAGGGAGGCAGGGAGATGACGGGAAGGCGGGACTGAGGAACGGGGTGGTCGTGTTCATCCCTGGGCGCGAGTGTCGCTGTCCGGAGTCAAGGGCTTTGCCTACTCGGGGCAGCTTTTCCAATGACTTTCAAAGACCTGCTCTTGGCTGGTCCATTTGATGGGTGTTTTGTTAAATGTCAATTCACCAGGGACTATCTAATGCCCCACGTGATCAGGGACACCAGTGGATGAAATGAAGACTGCCCACCCCTGCCTTGGGGAAGGGGCACTGGGGGGTTTGCTCTGAGCTTTTGTGGCTGCTGATAAGGGACCCTAGGTAAGTGGTGAGGGTGAGACAGGGGGCTGAGGGCATTTAGTTCCCACGATCGCATCAGATGGCCAGACAGCACGAATTTTTATCAGCGAGGAATCCATCTCCTCCTCCTTGTTGTTACCGTGTACTGAGAAGCACCTTCTGTGTGCCAGGCATGGGGACCAGGTGGCATCCAGGATCAGATGCAAACACACCATCCTGTGCCCTGCCCAGCTGATGGGCATTTCATTCTCATTCTCTCTCCCTCCCTTCCTCTCTCTCACATATTCCCTGTTGTCCGGGCTTCTAAAAACTAGGATTCCTCTTTACGTCTCTTTCCTCTGCCCAGAGAGCATCCTCCCTTGGCCTGGGTCCACAGGAATGCAAGGAAAACAGGATGTGTAAGCGCCTGGCAGGGGAGGGGAGAAAATGTAGTATCTGCTGCCTTCTCACTGGGCACCCTCAGCTTCAGAAGCATCATCTCCTGTAAGCCCCGGCCCCTACCCCTCCTTTGAGGTAACACCCTAGTCCCACTGTACAGATGGCAAACCGAGGCGGAGCAACCTGCCTGAGGTCACTGCACAGACTGGGGTGAAACGTAAGGGGCCACGTGCACAGCTGCTCACGGGTAGCCAGCAGGATGGCTAGAGGCCCAGCTCTGACTCCTGACTTGGTCACTAGTGGCTGGGCGCCCCTGGGGAAGTCACTGGCCCTCTCTGGGCCTCGGTTTCCTCATCTGGGAAACGGAGGATAATGACAGTGTTTACCTGCCAGGATTCTGCAGGATTAATACCTGTGAAAGCCCATAGACAGTACCTGGCACGGACTGAGGCTTAACAGATGAAGGTTGTCATGGGAATAATAACAGTAATGAGTATTACTTGGCCCGAACTGCTCGTGGAGCTGTGCGCCTTGACCTCGGCTTGTCAGTGACCAACAGGGGAGAGAAGAGCTGGTCAGAGGGCCTGGGAAGCCCTCGGCCCAGCAGCACCCTGTCCCCATGGTCTCCCCCAGGGGAGCGGCGGGCCTGGTGGAGGAGCTGAGCCCCGGAGGTGAGGGTGAACTTGGGGTGGTGCACGGTGACTGCACCAGCCATAATGGCGGGCCTCTCCATCACTCTGACCACCTCGGAGGCCACGGTGTCACCAGTGAGCTCCCTGCTGGATCCCCCCAAATGGCTAAGACGCCGGCCTTTCATTCCGAGGCCCACCTTCCCCAGGGAGCCCTTTGTCGTGGCCTCGGTGCTCGGGTTGGGCAAATGGGGCTCGGGGCTTCCACCTGAGATCTGAGTGCCTTCCTGGCACAGCTCAGGGCCTGGGGGGAGGAACTGGGCATGGATCCCACCTGCCCTTGAAGTCTGCCAGGGCCCTGGAAGCTCTGAACAATGCGGATTTTGACACAAACGAGCTGGGTACTTTTCGCCATGGGAAAGGGGCAGAGCCGGGAAAAGGGTGCAGCCAGCAGGGCAGGAGGCCAGCAGCCCTATTCTGAGTATTTAGGGCCGCTGCGGTACCCCGTTCCCAAGGAGATCCACAGACAATGGGCAGGTGGGTGAGAGGGCTGACATTTTCAGAGCACCGGTTTTCAGCTGACGTGTCTGCCCTGCTTCCCCCACAGCGTTCTGCCTACTGGGGAGGGACGGAGGGGGTGTCACTCCAAGAATGGGGTGCTACAGCCAGGCTGTCCGAGAGTGCAAACTCTGCTTCCACCCCCTACTATCTAGGTGACCCTGGGCAAGTTCTGTCATCTATGCGAGCCTCAGTCCCTTCATCTGTAAAACGGGGTGACTGAGGGCATCCACCCCCGGTGGCTCAGCGGTAAAGAACCCACCTGCCAATGCAGGAGACGTGGATCTGACCCCTGGGTCGGGAAGATCCCCTGGAGAAGGACATGGCAACCCACGCCGGTATTCTCGTCTGGGAAATCCCATGGACAGAGGAGCCTGGTGGGCTACAGTCCATGGGGGTCGCGAGAGTCGGACACAACTGAGCCACTTGTGGAATGGCAAACAGAAGCCCCAGGCGGCCAGGGACTCGTCCCAGGACGCTCGGCTAGGAGGCACTCAGCGGAGCCTCTCCATGCCTCTGTTTCTTTATCTGTACGATGAATACGTTGGCCACTCGATGCAAAGAACTGACTCAATGGAAAAGACCCTGATGCTGGGGAAGACTGAGGGCAGGAGGAGAAGGGGTGCAGCAGAGGATGAGAAGGTTGGATGGCATCACTGACTCAATGGACATGAGTTTGAGCAAACTCCAAGAGACGGTGAAGGACAGGGAAGCCTGGCGTGCTGGAGTCCATGTGGTCGACACGACTTAGCGACTGAACAGCAGCAAGCTGGGGACAGCAGTACCCACGGCAGCAGGGGCCGCTGTGAGGATGAGAGACACGATGCGTGTCACATACAGACGGTGCCCCAGCACAGAAGAAGTCCTTATTATTAATACACAGTAGCTGTTATGAGTCCCTCTACACTCAGCTGGCCTCAGTTCTGTCATCTGCAAAATGGGGCTGTTCACACCCACTGCATAGTGCTGTGAGAGCATGAATGGGAAGATAGATGCAAATTCACTGCTGTTTTTCCCACTATTATTGCATTAGGTTGGCCAGAAAGTTCATTTGGTTTTTTTCCCATACCATCTTTTCCAAACCATCGTCAAGTTTTTTCAAAAGATAGTTCATGCTGCTGCTGCTAAGTTACTTCAGTCATGTCCGACTCTGTGCAACCCCACACACGGCAGCCCACCAGGCTCCCCGTCCCTAGGATTCTCCAGGCAAGAACACTGGAGTGGGTGGCCATTTCCTTCTCCAATGCATGAAAGTGAAAAGTGAAAGTGAAGTCGCTCAGTCGTGTCTGACTCTTAGCGACCCCGTGGACTGCAGCCTACCAGGCTCCTCCGTCCATGGGATTTTCCAGGCAAGAGTGACTGGAGTGGGGTGCCATTGCCTTCTCCGGATAGTTCATGAACAAACTGTTAAAAAAAAGTTTGTTTTGGCTGCGCTGGGTCCTGCTGGGTGCACGTGGCCTTTTTCTCTAGCTGCGGCGGCGAGCGGGGGCTACTCTCTAGTTCTGGTACCTGGCTGTCGTCGAGGCGGCTTCTCCTGTTGCAGAGCACGGCTGCTAGGGTGTGGGCTCAGCAGGTGTGCTGCGTGGTGGCACGCACGGTCCCACATGCCCTAACCCTAACCCCTTCTTTTTTTTTTTTGGCTGCAGGGCATGTGGGATCTTAGTTCCCAGACCAGGGATCAAACCTGTGTCCTCTGCATTGGCAGGTGGATTCTTAACCACTGGACCACCAGGCAAGTCCCCCAAACCAACTTTTTGGCCAACCTAATACCTGCCCATCTGGGCCTCGGCATGCAGTTGACCTGGGGAGATGGCCAATCTCACAGAAGCGCTTCCAGCTGCGGCTTTCTTCTGGGGGGAGGCTGTCTTTGGAGATCAATCTATTGAAGGGGGTTGCTCTCCAAGGCAGGGCAGGACTGCTGAGCCTGCACTCTCCCGCTGGCCCCAGGGAGGGGAGGTAGGGGGGATGGAAGAGTCCCTTACACAAACATTTGCCAATGGGTGCATTTGGGCCTGTCAATGGCTGTCGATAAAGATAGGATTTGGGGACTTATTGAGTCGTGTGCTTGTGGCTGTGTACTTAGCCCTAACGTCTCTGGTTTCTCGTTTGCCTTTACTTATGGATTCCCCAGTCTTGGACGGGCCCCGGCTGGCATGGGGGCTCAGAGATCAACCCATCAGTGACAAAGGTAAGCCCAGTGGTGCAGTCTCCACCATGGGAAAGGCGCTGGTCCAGTGGGGAGAAGAATCGTAAAGAAATACACGATGATGCGGCAAGGAGATATAGGAACACCCGTGGAAACAGCAGAGGACAGAGCCGTTACTGATAACCTGAGGAGCGGGGAAAGGGAACGCTTCCTGGAGGAGGTATCCTTTGTGCTAGACCTTAAACGCTAGATAGGCACTGACCAGGTTGAAAAAAAACTTGAGGCAAGGCACTGTGAGCAGAGGGAAGAGCATATGCAAAGTCAGTGTCTTGCTGGGCGTTTGGGGACGGTGACCTCCGAGGGAGGTGTGGTGGGGAAGGATTAGGCGGGAGAGGCCCCTGGGTTGGGCAGGGGGTGTGTTCTAAAGAGTCTGGTGGGCGAAGCTACAGTCACAGGGCTTCCATTCCACTTCTGGACGACATGCTGGAGAAGGCAAGGCTTGTGTAAGCCCCTCCGGCCACCCTTTCCGACTCCACCTGCTCCCGCCATGCTGGCCAGCCTGCTTCTCCACTGTCACACTCATAACCTCGGGGAGCCCTTCTGTGGGCACAAGCGTCGCCTCTGCTGGGAGGCCTGTCTGGATCCGGCGCCTTCCACCTGGACCCAACCCCGGCCATCCGCCCAGGTCAGTGCTGCACTGCCGGACGGGGCATGGCAGGGGCTCACTAATAATTAGTTCACTAATAATTAGCGGGGGTGGGCTGAGTCATCGGCGGGGCCGGGTGATACCACCAAGGCTTGTGAGAGGCGGGGCTTGGTCCTGGCAGGAAGTACACGGGCAACTGAGGACGCACAAGTAAAGGGGTAGCGGCTGCAGAGAAATTGGGGCGAGGGGCCCCTGGCTTGGCCACTGGACCCTGGACAGAGAGCACTCGCTAGGTGGAGAGGGCTACTGGACGGGAGCTGTGGCCTTTGGTGGCAGTCACAGCCAGCCGGCAGCACCCGGACAGGTAGGGAGGTGGCGGGGGTGGGGTGGTGAGGATGACCACCCTGACCCAGGCTGCCCCTCTCCCTGACTTCCTGCCAGGCCTCCCGATGACCGGACTCGACGGGCAAACACCAATGGTATGGAGGCCACTGATGCCACCCGCAGAGGTCAGCACCCCGCACCGGCTCGGAGAAAGCAGAAGGAATACAGAAAGTAGGTGCAGAGAGATGGAGGGGCGGGGGAGTCCTCTTACCGTGGAAGTGCTCGGCCGTCTTGCGCCGCAGGGCCGGCAGGCTCACCTCCGAGTCGGCCCACTCCAGCACCAGCCTCCGGCCGTAGAGGTGGGTGCTGTGACACAGGGCGTTGAAGGCTCTCTGGAGAGAGACACAGAGCGTGAGTGGAGACCTCCCCGCAGCCTGGCCGCCTGCCCCGCACAGCTAAAGGCCAGCCCTGGCCCCGGGACACCAGCTCCCTGGCAGGGGTGTGAGGAGGCACTGCGCGCTCCTCTTCCACTAGGGGGTTACGTGACCAGGGCAGAGCTACAACTGGTGGGGTGGTCACAACAGCCACCGTCACGGCCTGTGATTGGTGCGTGGGCCAGGCGGCCAGCTCCCCGCCAGGGTCACAGCCCGTCTGGGGATGGCGAGCCTGTTAGTTGGCTGGCCTTCCTCCGGGGCAGTGCCTCTTGAGGAAGCCGAGCCGGTCTGGCCCCTCGATGACAAGCACACGGGCCCCGTGCTTACACCGGGTAGCAGACACGTCCTCTGCCGGCCCTGGGGGTTCCGTCCCCCGGCTCTCTGCTGCCCTCTGCAGAACCACGCTCAGGGCTGCCAGCATCCACCCGGCTCTTCCCGCCTCCTGCTTTCCACCCTTCCTGACCCTCCCCTGCACGCTGCCTACTTTGCTCTTTTTGATTTTTGTTTTGTAACAGCTTTACTGAGATATAACTCATCACCCATCTACAATGCAACGGCTTTTAGGCTATTCACAGTCATGTGACCGTCCCCACACCTGTTTCAGAACAGTGATGGACAAGGACATTTAGAGCTCGTTGAACCATGATCATCCCAAGAGGAACTGTGGACCCACCGGTAGCCACTCCCCACCCCCCGGGAGCCCCAGCAAACACTAGTCCACTTTCCAGGTCTGCAGATTTGCTTGTTCTTCATATAAATGGAATTGTACGGCACCAGCAGGTTCTGTCTTCAGTATCACCGGGTCTAGAGCTAAACGGCTCTGTGCTGGGGCCCTTCCCAAAATATCCCTGACGTACAGAGCTGGTGGTGCTTGGTGGCCAGGAGCTTGGGCTCTGAGGCCACTCTGCCTGGGCACGGCGGGTCCTGTACTTCCTAGCCTCAGGGTCTTGGGCTAGTTAAAGAAACCTCCCCGGCCTCAGTTTCCTCATCTATAAAATAGGTGTTTTAACAGCACCCTCCTCTAGGGTTCTAGAGTAGCGTTAACACTCAAAGTGCTCAGAACAGCCTGGGGGCACACAGCAAGCGCTCAATAGATACTAGTTCTCTTGGAGGTGGTGTTGCTGCCACAGATAGCTCTGATTTTTCTTTTTTCTCTCGGTAGAGGGGCCTTGGGTTAGCACTGAGTTTGAAGAGGGCAGGTCCCTGGGCACTGTGAGCACCGGGGAGCAGCAGCAGCTGGCAGCAATGTCTTGCTTTTTGCTTCTGGGTAGCAGTCAGCGCCATCTGCTACGAGAAGAGACGCTGTGGGGGCATGTCCCTCTGGCTTCTCTGATGCTGCGAGGAGGCAGTGCGTACCCAGCAGTGGTCTGGACCGGAACCAAGCCCTTTCTAACCTCATCTGTACTGTGATGGTTACGGGTTGGATTGGGTCCCTGTCACAAAGAAGATACATGGAAATCCTAACCCTCTCCACGCCCCATCAGGTTGTGACTTAATTCGCAAAGAGGGTCTTTGCAGCTGCAGTTAAATTAAGACAAGGACCTGGTGGAGCAGGGCGGGCCCCTGATCCAGGGTGACTGGCATTCTTACAAGAGATGGCCACGAGAAGACACGGACAGGGTAAATGCCCGTGAGGACCGAGGTTGGAGTGATGTCCACAAGCCAAGGAATGCTGGCTGACACCAGAAGCTAGGAGAGGCCGTGGAACAGAGATTTCCTGAGAAGAAACCAACACTTCCGCACCCTGATCTTGGATTTCTGGCCTCGACACTAAGGGCTTCCCAGGTGGCGCTGGTGATCAAGAACCCTCCTGCCAATGTAGGAGACATAAAAGATGCGGGTTCGATCTTTGAGTCGGGAAAATCCCTGGAAGAGGGCATGGCAATCCACTCCAGCATTTTTGCCTGGGGAATCCCATGGAGAAAGAAGCCTGGCGGGCTATACAGTCCATGGGGTTGCAAAGACTCGGACATGACTGAAGCGACTTAGCAAGCACCCACCAAGAGAAGACAACACTGCTCTTTTAAGCCATGGCAGCCTAGGAAGACAAGTGTGACCCTGGGTAAGCCAACTGCCCCACTATGAGCCTCAGTTACCTTACCTGTAAAATGGGGTTACGTGTGTGACTTACACAGTATGAGCCCCGAGGCTGGCACAGGGTAGGTATTTGATAGACAGCTGCATCTGAAAAGTACTTGGGCAGGACACGTTATTTCTTAAAAATTAAATGTGGGTGGGGCCAAATTAAAGAAATGTCTTTGTTCTTCTCTGTGCTTTTCTGAGCGGGGCCAGGTGCGGGAAACTTTCTCTCTTTTTTTAAAAACGTTAATTTAAAAACTCTTTCTGACTGCCAGCCGAGCCTCTGCATTTTTTTCCCACACAGATATAAAAATGCATCTGGACTCCGAGCCGAAATGGCCCATTCAGAGCTTTAAAACACACGCGTTCTCAGCTGGCAAGGCAGAGAAACAGCCTGACTGGGGGAGTTGGGGTTTTAAGAGGGGGGAGAGAAATTGGTTGCAAGTCTGGCATGGTGGGTACTTCTGGTGCCAGGGTCCCTGAGGAGCGGTGGTCCCGGGGACACGGTTGGGTGGGGGTGGCTGAACGGCGGCCTCTGGGAGGGGTTAAGTCAGGGTCCAAAGAAGTGATTATGGAGCCTGGAAGGAGGGTCCAGGCGTGATGCTCCTACCCCAGCCTCTCTCTAGCTCCAGTCGTCACATCTGTGTTTCTTTCTTACCCACTCTCCATTCCAGTGCCACACAAAGCCTGGAGCAGTCTCTGTTCACTGTGGCGGTGGTAAAGTCATTAAGTTGTGTTTGACTCTTTGCGACCCCATGGACCGACCACCAGGCTCACCCCAGTAGCCCACCAGGCTCCTCTGTCCATGGGATTCCCCAGACAAGAATATTGGAGCGGGTTCCCATTTTCTCCTCCAGGGGATCTTCCCAACCCAGGGATTGAACCAGTGTCTCCTGCATTACAGGCAGATTCTTTACGGCTGAGCCACCAGGGAAGCCCTGTTCATTGTGGGAATTACTAAAAATTCCGTCTCCCAGCCTCCTGTCACCCCTTTCAAATTTTCATCCCCTTCTCTTTGGAAGGGCTTTTCACTCTAAGACATGAGGGTGCATGGCAGTTAAGGCTGGGGGCTTGGATCTGGGCTGTGTCTGTGTGTTAGTTGCTCAGTCGTGTCTGACTCCGGTGACCACATGAACTGTAGCCCCCCCAGGCTCCTCTGTCCATGGGATTCTCCAGGCAAGACTACTGGAGTGGGTAGCCATTCCCTTCTCCAGTGGATCTTCCTGGATCAGGGATCGAACACGAGTCTACTGCACTGCAGGCAGATTCTTTACAGTCTAAGCCTACTTATGGTTCAAATCCCTGCTTCATCGCTTGTAAGTTGTGTGATCTTGGGCAAGCTGCTTAACCTCTCTGCCCTTCAGATTCCCCATGTGTAAATCTAGAGGTAGCAAAGAAGAATGGTTGCGCAGATTCAATGAACTATTAAGTCTAACACCACATTGCCCGGCACACGGTAATTCTCACTAAAGGCTGGCTGTTGATATTATTATGACGTGTGCCCCTGACTTCCCATTGCCACACTGAAGAGCAGGAACAATAGTAAGTAGGCTACAAAAGCTCTTTTGTATTTGAGGTTAGAGCACAATATGTCAATCTCTAAAAATAGCAGAACTACCCTTCCTGGTTCTAATCCCCTCAGGTGAGTAGGAAATCAGGTTGTGTTTCCAGCCCCATTGCCTTGCTGGTTGGAATGTGGTGGCCTCAAACTGTCCCGGGCAGGAAGGACAGTGATTCCTGGCTAAAACTGGCCGTGTATAATCCCGAGTAATCTGGGCTTCCTTAAAAGAGCCCGGGGACTTCCCTGGTGGTCCAGTGGTTAAGATTTCACCTTCCACTGTAGGGGGTGCAGGTTCGATCCCTGGTCAGGGGGCTAAGATCCCACATGCCTTGGGGCCAAAAAAACCCCAAACAAACATAAAACAGAAACAATATTGTTAACAAATTCAGTAAGGACTTAAAAAAAGAAATGGTTAAGACTTCCCTGGTGGTCCACTGGTTAAGAATCTGCCTGCTAATTCAAGGCACATGGGTTCGATCCCTGGCCCCGGGACATCCCACGCCGCAGAGCAACTAAGCCCATGCACCACAACTGCTGAGCCTGTGCTCTAGAGCCTGGGAGCCGAAACTCCTGAGCCCGCGAACTTAGAGCCCATGTTCCACAGAAAAGCCGCTGCAATGAGAAACTCATGCATGACGAAGAGTAGCCCCCGCTTGCCACAACTAGAGAAAGCCCGCACACAGCAGGAAGACCCAGTGCAGCCAGGAATAATTAATTAATTTTAAAAGAATGATCTGCTTAAAAAAAAAAAAAAGAGCCCAGAGGAGCCTGTTATATATTTGAGACAGGGGAATGGTCTGCTCTGGACTGCTGTCTGATAGCAGCTTCCTCCCAATCCAAGCCACCTTCTCCCCAGAGAAAAGCCTCCCAGACCTCAGCTCCAGGCACGGTGTGCCCATGGGGCCTCAGTCATGGCGGGCTGTCCAGAGCTCTGTGCAGGGCTGGGTGTGCCAACGGAGGAGGAAGTGGCAAGTTAGCTGTTCCCAGCTCCCTGCTTCTCGCCAAATCCTGCTTCTGGTGCCTGTGTTCCTCCCCTGCCATCCAAGGGGCTGCAAACCCAGGATTACAGATCTCCTGGGCTCTAAAGAACTCTAAGCACATGACCTCAGCCTACTCATGAGGAGACAGGTCATGCTCCCATTTCAAGGAGAGGAAAACTGAGGCCAAAGTTTGTAGGCACGTCAAGGTCCTTCTTGGGCTTCCCTGGTAGCTCAGCTGGTAAAGAATCTGCCTGCAATGCAGGAGACCCTGGTTTGAATCCTGGGTTGGGAAATTCCCTTGGAGAAGGAATAGGCTACCCACTCCAGTATTCCTGGGCTTCCCTGGTGGCTCAGACTATAAAGGGAGATCTGGGTACGATCCCTGGGTCAGGAAGATCCCCCGAAGGAAGGCACAGCAACCCACTCCAGTATTCTTGCCTGGAGATTCCCCATGGACAGAGGATCCTGGTGGGCTACAGTCCATGGGACTGCAGAGTCGAATACGACTGAGCGACTAAGCACAGCACAGCACAAGGTCCTTCTTACTTATCCTTTCCGCCTCTATGGGTTCCATCTCTGAGCCTTCACAACATTCTCCTCAGCCTTGGAGGGCTCCCCTTGTCAGAGCCGACTTGCTGGTGGCCCCCTGCTCCCCTCCTACAGACTCCAGCACCCCCCATGCTGTGCCCTGCGCCCCCAGCTGTCTTCCAGCATCTGCTTGTGTGCCAGGCTCCCCAGCTTGACCTGGACCTCCAAGGGAGGTCTCTATCCTTGCTATCCGCAGCACACTGCTCGGGGCAACACATGATCAGTGGATACAGCCTTGGAGTCTTCTCCACCGAGGGTCTTGAAAACATCTCCAGACCGGGAGGGACGCTGAGATTGGTCCTGGCTGGAGACGGAGGGCTGCCTGGGACTTAGGGGTCCTGCCCTGGCTCCCCCAGCCCCTGGATTCAGTCCGTGCAGGTGGCAGGAAAATGAGTACATCTGGCCCATCAAGCCCGAGGTTCCGCCTTTGGTTAGGCCAAGACCTCACACACACACACACACACACTCCTGGGTGTGGCACCAAGATGGACAGAAGACCCCACCTTTGGTTAGGCCAAGACCTCACACACACACACACACACACACACACACACACACACTCCTGGGTGTGGCACCGAGATGGACAAAAGACCCCGCTCCCAACATGCGTGACTTCGGCACCTAGGGATGGGAAGTCCCCTGGGCCGCTAGGACTTGGCTGAACACCTGATCGGTCCCCCGGCAGGGTAAATGCTGAAGCCTGAAGATGCAGAACAGAACTCTAAGGATGCAGTGGTTTGGCAAAGAGGAGGCGGCCACGGATGACAAGACACCCCCCTAACTGGGCCACTTCGGGGCCATTCCTGCCACGATCCCATGTGCCCGTGCTGGTTATTTCTGCTCTTCCTCTGCAACCCCTTCTCCGGGGTGACTCTCCTGTAGGGAATAACCAGGGCTCATGGGCCCTGGGTTCAATTTAGGACAAGCATATGGGAGGCTGGAGGGAGGGATCAGAGAGGTTGGGGGACTTTCTCCCTTGCTCCCTCTGCCGAGGACGACAGCTCCTGCTGGTGGCTCCCCCTTGACAGCTCAAGCCCTCACCTGTCCCTTCAAGGTCCCTTAGCCTGAGGTGGCAGCAGCTCCCACTGTCACTGGCCCTGGGAGGGGGTGGATTGCATGGTCCCTGGTGAGCCCCTGAGCCCTTCTTACCCTTCCATGAATCTCTCTTCCCTTGAACCATCTGGGGTTGGGTTCTGTTTGCTGATGCAGATGGCCGCCTGAAGTCCCCTCTGCCTTGACCCGGGCAGATGGACGGCCCGCTTCAGACAGCAGGTCTCAGGCCTGGGTCCGGAGCTGTCCCCATCACCCGGCTCTCTGCCCCGGCCATCCCAGAAGCATGCCTCTCTCACCTCCTCTGACCTCAGCCACCAACTGCAGGCCCTGAGAGCCCTGGCCTCCAGCGCCGGCTGGAAGGTCTTTCTTTGGCTTTCCCTGGAGACAGGCCTCTGCCTCCTGGCGACAAAGGCCCATTCGATGCCCTTGGCAGGACTCCCGTCTCAGGGACCCAGGCCAGGCCTCCTGTCCTGAGAAGACAGGGCATCTCTCGGCCCTCTGCTGTCTCCTGCCGAGAGGGAGGGCAGCATCTCTCAGCACATGCCAGATCCACCTGAACACGGATGCCGCCAACCTGTCCCAAACCATCTGTGTCCCCGATGCCTGGAGGAATCATGGCCTGTGCCAGCCAAGAACGACCACGTGAGCTCGGAGTGCTGGCCCTGCTGGGAGCTCGGCTCCTTCTCGGCCGAGGGCGTCGGACACCACGGGCTGGCGGCTCCAGAGAGGGGGGGCCACCACCCTGGGACGTTTGGTATTGTATCCTCTTGGACCGTGCGCCTGAGGGACACATCACTTCTGTCCCTGGCCCAACACTCCCGGACTCCTGTACGCGTGCTCTTGGCAAATCTTCCAGCTGCTTCTGGCCTCCACGGGGGAGGAGCTACCCCCCTGAATAAGTGGGGTTCTTTGCACAACACTGGTGACTCCAACTGGGGGCCCCCCACTTAGCACCTAGGGCCATTCTGAGGTCTGATATCGTGGAGCTGAGGGCAGTTTTCTAAGGAACGCTCAGGGACCCATTTTCTAGGCTGTTGTGTCCAAATCTTTCAGATGACTAGATGTCTCTACCTTGTATCCATCCATCCACACAGCTCAACTCTACTCAACATCACTGGAGGACCTACTAAGAGCCCAAATGAAGGGACAGAACCAGGGAACAGGAAGGTGACACATGACCTCTGACCTCAGAGACGGAGAAAAGAGCCACTAGAGAAAGAGGCCCCCCCAGGGAGCCGAGGGCCCAGAGTGACCAGGCAGTGGGGCGGTGGGGTCTGGCGATGGCCTTGGGCTTCACAGCAGCACGGAAAGCTTGGTCTTGGTGCTTTCTTGCCTTTGATCTGACGAGAAACTTCTCAGTGTTCACTTTCTCGATTACAAAGTGGTGGAGTTTCAGGCTTCCTGAGGCTGAGAATACATGACCAGGCATTTAATCCAGCGCCCGGCACACACTCAGGGCCTGTGCTTGCTGGGACTGGTGATTCTGCCCTTGGTGGTGTAGTTTTATCGTTACTTTTTTGGGCCATACCACAACGGCTTGTAGGACCTTAGTTCCCCGACCAGGGACTGAACCCTGGGCCCTCGGCAGCAAAAGCCTAAAGTCCTAAGCACAGAATTGCTAGGGAATTCCTGGTAATCTGATTTTAAGATGATGATAACTTTGTGCCACTGGGAGGGAGAAAGGCCGGTCAGCTCAGCTGGGCTGGTTACCTTTCCTTGGGAACTGGTCTAGACCGCTGAGTAAATCTGAGACAAGGACATCTGAACCCAGGCCCTTCTCAGAGCGGTGGAGCCCCATGGCCTCCACTCTGACCCCACGGGGGTGGGGCAGCTGCAGGACATACAGAGGGACAGAAGGACACGGGCACGCTTTGGGCCACTCATGCCCGGTGGTGATGGATGAACATCTGCTCGTTGCAGGAGGGCGGCTTGTCCTGATCCCGGGTTCTCAGCCCATAGATGCGCTGGCTGAGTCCAAATCCTTGCTCTCAAGTGCAAGGCTCAGGATTCAAAGGTGCTTTCTTTTAGCCCCGGGCCCCGATGATAGGAACTAGGCAAAACTTGCAATTAAAGTACAAACATGAGGACTTCCCTGTTGGTCCAGAGGTTAAGAGTCCACCTGCCAATGCAGGAGACACGGGTTCGATTCCTGGTCCAGGAAGATCCCAGATGCTGTGGGGCAATCAAGCCTGAATGCCATGACTACTGAAGCCCACGCGTCTAGAGCCCGTGCTCCACAACGAGACGCGAGAAGCCACAGCTATCAGAAGCTCTCGAACCACAACTAGAGAGAAGCCCCTATTCGACACAACTAGAGAAAAGCCCACACAGCGGTGAAGACTCCGTGCAATCAACACTGAAAATAAATAAATAAGAACCCCACGAGCATGAATGCACACACTTAACACACACGCTTCAGTGGACCAGTGGGGACAGCACCCTAATTCCCGGATTTGCGTCCAGTTAAGGCAACAAAGACAACCGACCCCAGTCTCCAAAGTGCAGCGAAACCACCTCACAGGGGCCCAGAGCACACCACTGCCTCTCCTTCTCTGCTGCCCTCTGCCAAAGCCTATGGCAATCGCTTGGCACGCATCCTTCCACTTAACCTTCACAGCTGCCTGGCGGTAGTACTACTATTTCTGGTTGTGGGGACGAGTAACCTGGGGTGCGGGGAGGTAAAACCCCTTGTGCACATTCACACAGATGGAGGAGGCAGCTCTGATTTCACGGCCACGCTGCTAACCACTGTGCCGCCCTGCCTTTCTAGAACATGGGCTGCCCGGGGGAGCACACAGCCTGGATTTCTCATTCCCATGGGGCCATGTCCCCTTCAGTCCCTGGCTGCACTCCTTCGGGGCCATGGAGCAGGCTGTACTCTCTGCTGTCCTTGCACTTGGATAAGCAAATGTGTGCAGACCGCATACCATCACTAGCCTGATGGCGATAGCTGTTGATGGCGCCTGCACCATGGCCAGGCACCCAGCACGGAGGCGGCTGTCTCCGCCTTGAGAAGCTCTGTCTGGTTCGCTCACCATCACCTCTTCCCACCACCAGTCTCGTTTTGGTGGAATTTGCAAGGCGAAGTCCATAGGTGTGGAGAGGCCCGGTGGGACTCCCCCTACGAGATGCTCAGTATCACCCCAACTGCGGTGGGCCTGAGGCCGTGTGCCCACATCACCCCTCCCTGCCCCCCACCACCTCCGCAGGCAGCGAGCAAAAAGTGAGAAGTGGGAAAGGAGACGTCAACTGGCGCGACCCCCCAATTAAAGCTGTGGCTGTTTACCAGTGAGAAGAACGCTGCCTGCCAACCCGCCCGCCATCCCATCTCCCTACTGCCGGCTCCCCCCAAGTGTTTATTTAAGCCAACACATTGCTCTGCTAATTGGATAACATTCCATGTGAAAATAGACCTTTTAAAACAACAGCAGCAGCGGCAAATAAAAACAGCTGCAACTGCAAAAGTACAAAGGCTCGGTGGGCTCGGAGAAGGGAGAAATTAAAGGCGCATGCATGGGGAAGAAAAGAAAAAGAAAAAAAAAGAATGTTCTGGTTGCTGAACCTCAAGTCTGCTCTTCTTCCTCAGTGACCGACCGGCAGTCCAGGTAAAGACGGAGAAGGTGGCGGCTTCTACATGGAATCTCAATGGCTATCGGTGGCCTCTTGGCCAATGGGCGGGGACACAGCTGGTCTGAAATCCCAGGTCACCCGTGCAGGTAGAAAGCTGCTTGGGAGGGCTGGATGGAGACTGGGGCTGTGGAGGCTGCTAAAGGGATGCCTGCTACTTCTCTGGGGCCCCTGGAGGAGTTGATTCCATCCTGGGCCTGTTCCCAAGAGACATTTTAAGGCCCAGCCTTTTGGCCTTCCTCCAAAATGTCTAATTGGTGAGTCCTTTTCTTTGGGGAGGGGTTGGGGCTGGTTGGGGGTGTGGGGCAGAGGGGCTGGGCACACCGTCTGGTTGCAGCCAACACTCGCTTTAAGTGAATATGTGAATGAAGGAAGGAAGTGCTAACACATGGGTTTTGGAATCAGATGGACATGTGGGGTTTCTCAGCTCTGGCCAAGTGGCCCCATCCCTTTGAACCTTAGTTTTTCCATCTGTCAAATGGCTTCCTTAAGCCTATGCATGCGAACGCCCAGATGGGCTTTTAGAAGTGGATGTGCTTTTTAAATTGGTGCCAAGGGGCTCCCCTTCCAGAAACATCATCAGGGCCCAGAGAACTGTGTGAGCCCGAGACACTACAAACACCCCTACACGTAAGGGCAGACCCAGGCCATGGGAGAAGACCACTGAATTTGGGACTTCCCGTCTGCTCTCACCAACCTTTATCCCTGCTTCTTTCTAGCACGTGCGGGAAGGTTCTTTGAGACAGGCAGGCTCATTGCACCTGGAGGCTCAGATAATAAGCAGCCCTTTCAAAGGGACTGACATTTATGCCTGGGGTATCAGGGGCTGGTAAAACGCCCTAGGTTTAGGAGAACCTGCCAGTTCCGGGAGCCTGTGATAGGGGCTGACGGCCAGGCCAGGTCCCACCCCCAGTTTAGCATGTCAGCAAGAGCCAGGTCCCAGCTTCCCACGGTCCTGTACGCACAAAGCTTAGCCAGTGCTCGGAGAAACCAGGGAGCGAGTTAATGCAAATCTCTCTTGCATTCCAGGGTTGCCGCAGGTTGGGACGAGACAATGCGTGTGCCGAGTATGTGTCACACACAAAGCCTGCCCGGCAGTCGCTGGAGCCTCTGACTATTGTCCTCAGTTGCCTGGTTACCCTGAGCTCTCCGTGGAGCCTTGTGCTAGCATTCTCTTTCCTGTTTGGGGGTCTGTGCTTGACCCTGGGAGTGGGGGGCAGACAGATGATGGAGTTCCCCAGGATATGCTGGGTTGGAACACGGGGTCATGGAGCAAGGTCAGAAGACTGAGAATCCCTGGGTGTGGGGACGACGCAGATGGCCGGTGCTCAGGGCCCAAAGAGAGACCTGGGTGCTGTGGGGATACCTCCGGGGACTGACCGGGGAGCCTAACTCTCTCCTCTGCCAGCTGGTGAAATGGACCAGCTGGTGCCAGGGAGGAGCCCTGTGCCCGGAGTCACACACTTGGGTTCACAGACCTCATCTCCTCACTGTTCTCCAGACCCAAGGTGCTGCAATCGGCCTTTACTTCCTCCCTGCCTCCGCCCCTCGCAGGAGTCCCCCTTCCCTTTTTTTCCTCCTCTTTGCCTTTTCTCCTGTCTGAGGACTTCTTGGGGTCCCCGTGGGAGGCTTACATCTCCAGGTTCAGTCACTGCTGACGCCAAGACAGTGCCTGACCACTCATCTTCACGTGGGGGAAAAAAACGGGGATGAAATGAAGCCCTTGGTGAGGGAGCCGAGTGGTCAGGGTTCAGTAAAGACCTGGAAAGGGTTTCTAAAGCAGATCTTCAAAGGGAGAACCTCTGGGGGTCGGGAGGTGCTTGCCCTGAGAAATGGGGGATGGGGAGAGGTCCTGGAGGCCCCTCTGCCAGCCCTGGGATTCCCATGAGTGCTATCTTTGGAGAAGGAAAAAAAAGGATCTCTGGGGTTTTCTAACTCAGTGTCTCCTTCCAGCATTGCTTTCCCTCTTCAAACTCACGCCCACCCTTGAGCTAACCAGGTATTTACAATATTCAGAATCCTATTCACCAACATGCAGCACGCATGGCGCTATGGGTCAGTGGAGAGCGCTATATGTTCCACTCGGGAGACAATAAAGTTCTTCAGGCAGACGGGGAGAAGGAGAGGGAGAAGGCACGGCGGCTTCTCCGGGAAGCAAAAAGAGCAAAGGGATCTTTGCAGGAGAGGCGCGCTCCTGGCGGGTTCAGACTTTACGGGAGACCAGCTCACTCCTCGGCAGCACAAAGGGCCTGAGAGAGACGGGGACATCGGGGCCAGGACAGCTCAGGAGCCCGGCTGCCGCCTGTGTGAGGTGAGGGGCAATGAGAGCCAGTCCCGGAGGGGTGTGGGGTTGCGTCCTTGCTGTCCTCAGCTGCCCTTTCTCCTCCTGGAGCCCAGGATGGAAGGGAGAGCAGGGGCGGGGGCGGGGGTGGGTGGGGGAGGAGGAGCCATCTCCAAGAATCGGCAGAGGGCTGTGCTGGGCTTGGCAGAGAACATTTGCAGCCTGGCCTCCGGTACGGGGAGCTGGCACTGCCCTGCCCACCTGTGGACCCTTGCCCTCCTGCCCCATTCTAATGATCCCAGGGAACAAAGAGATACTGACTGTGTCCTGGGGACGGGGGCACGTGGAATTTCAAGGCTGGGAGCTCACGTCTGGTCCCACCCTTTGGGTCCTGAGAGCCACGTTAATTCTGCTGTCAAGCTCTGGGGAGAGGCCTCGGCTTCCAGCTGGAGGAGCGCTGACAACTCTTCTCTTTGCTCCTTCTGTGCCTTCCTCTCCAATCACCACCACCACCCTCACCATACTCCTGCTCATTGCAGCTAACACGCAGAGCTCACAGAGGCCAGATCCCACTCTGAGACTATCACTTCATCCAAACCTCACGGTAACAGGATGAGGAAAACCCCGTTCTTGTTTTATATGGGGGGTAACTGAGGCATGTAGGACCCCCCTCAAGGTCACACCGCAGCTAAGTGCTAGGATCCCGGCTGTAGAGTCTGTGCCCTGACAGCCAGCCCTGGCTGTGCTGCGTCATGCTAAGTAGCTTTAGCTGTGTCCGACTCTGCGACCGCATGGACTGTAGCTCACCGGATCCTCTGTCTATGGAATTCTCCAGGCAAGGATACTGGAGTGGGTTACCATGCCCTCCTCCAGGGCATCTTCCTGATCCAAGAATTGAACCTGTATCTCTTACATCTCCTACATTGGCAAGCAGATTCTTTACCACTGAGCAACCTGGGAAACCCAACTGTATCTGAATAAAAGATGTGATTTAGGGAGCAGGAGCAAAGCCCCTTCATTTTTCCTCTGGTCACAGTCTCCCTGACAGAGCAGATGACGGTGGTTCTATACAAACATGGAAGCTGAGGGCTCAACGGATGCAGTAGAGAAAGCACTACTTTGCAGGCCTCTCCTCTCCTGTCTGCGGATGGAGGGCTGGTGGCCCCGAAGGGACCTGGGCTGGCGTGAATGAGCACCGTGTGCCAGGACCCGTGTCACCATCTGCCTTCACTCCGTGACCGTGGGACCTGTCACTGCCCCGTTTTTTACAGACAAGAAGACTGAGGAACAGGGCAGAGCTGGGAAAGCAGAGCGGCCAGCCGTTAGGAGCCGTGCTCTAGACATGCTGTTCCCGGCTTCCCGCCCAGCCAGCGTGGGGACCCCGACAGGTGCACCCCTTACTGGTGAGTGTCAAGGCCATGCATGGGCTGGCTGCAAGCAGGGGGTGCGGTCTCTCTTGCCACGAGGATGAGAGGCAAGGGAAGGGCTGCCAGGCAAGAAGAAAGAGGAGCAGATGTCTGGACAAACATGGCCACGTGTCAACAAAGCAGGCACTTGAGTTCAAGACGCTGAGAGACAAAGGTGGCTGGCTGGCAGGCTTGCCGGGGTCCCAGGGTGCCCTCTCTGCCTGTGCGTGTTTCCCAGGGCCCACAAAGGCCGCAGCTGTGTCTCTGAGCTGCCACCTCCAGCCCCACCCACCCCTGCAGCAGGCCAATGGGTGTGCTCCCAACCAACACCCTGCTTCTCCGAAGACACCTCGTCGCAGGCAGGGCGCGTGCCAGCCCTCAGTGTGAGCTGCTCCCCCGCTGCACTGAGCCCTCAAGGGATGACAGGCCAGGGTGGGGGCGGGTGGGCTGTGGCACGGGCTCACAGAAGGAGCCCACGGAGACGGCGCCACGGCCCAGCGACCACAGACACAGCTGAATGAACCCTGGGTCACATAGCCTCTGCCCCTCTCTGCTGTTGGGGAGAGAGCATGAGGACTCAGGACCCCCGTGCGCCAAGCCCCAAACCCAGAGAGGCCGCCTTGCTTCAAAAAGAAAAGCTCTCTCCAAGTAGCTCTGCACCCGTGCTTATACACAGCAGCACCTGCCTGGCCTGACCTGAAGCGAGCACAAAACAGAAGCCTCCAGCACCAGTGGGAAGAAGTAGGGATAGAGGTGACCCCAGGGGTTCCCACTGGGCTGTCTGGTGGCCTCCTCACTGAGCACCACCCACCGGCTCCCCTCCACACTCTCCACACTGTCTCCCACACTTGCTGTCTGATCTGCAGTAGCCAGCACCCTGAACTGCCCCTTCCTCCAACACAAAACCCAGGGTCTTCTCTTCCAAGGACATCATACAAATTAGCAGGGTTGCAGGGAGAGAAGAGGAAACCCACATCAGCGGGGGGTGGGTAGGGGCACCCACATCTGTTAAGGTGCCTTGTTGCTTCTTTGGCAAAATGGCCCAGAAAGGAGAGGCTGGGTGGGAGGAACCCTGGTCTCACCTTTGCATCCTGCTTGGTGAGGAAGTCGACAAAGCCGAAGCCTCTGTGCGTGCCCGTCCCGGTCAGCTTCTTCGGCAAGCGGACGGTCTTCAGCTCCCCGAAGGTGCTGGAACAAAAACATGCGAGTTTCAGAACTGCCTGCACTGGAGCCGGGTAGGGGGCAGATATGAGGGTGGGCCAGAACTGATCCCCACTTGCTGATCCTTGCCAGTCAGAAGACTGGGGTACTTACAGATTGCACACGTGTGCACAGACAGGTGTGCACACACTCCTGTCAGTGCCGGCTCCCCACTGGCCAGCATGTGCCCCAGTGGGGGTGCGTGGGTGGCCTCCTCCCTTCAGGCCTTGGTCATCATGCCGGGCAGCAAGGGGACAACCCCGCTGATGGAGACTTTTCCCTTCCTTTCTAATGGGTGGACACACTCATCCTCCCTTTGCTCCTGGGGAGTTGGAGGGCAGGGGTAAATATTCAGCAAGTGGGGGGTGGGGATCCAGACTCCTGCACACCTGACTGGCCAGGACCAGGGCCTGCTCATGTGTGCGCGCCAGGGGCCCCCGGACTCGGGGTCAGCACGGTCTCTTGACCTGAAATCGGCCCCACGGCAGATCCCAGACATGGGACCTGAAGTGCTTCTTCAGTGCTTGGCGCTTGAATGACGCACAGCCACGCCCTCTGAACTCCACTTCTCCCGCCGGCCTCTGGGTTTTGATATGTGCTAAGTGAAGTCAGGCCAAGCTCTAGGGGAGAAAACGGCTCACCCCCCACCCCCTCCCAACAGGGATCAGACAGGTAAAGATGGTCCCTGGCCATCCCCCCAGCCCCTCCCCTCCTTTCCACCCCCTGCCCCTCAAGGATAAAGCTTTGAGAAATTCCGGGACAAAAGGATGGGGCCTCCCTTGCTTTTACCCCATCCCACTGCCCCCGCCCCCACCCCATCCTCAGGTCCATTTATCAAACGTATACACGCGATTGCTGCCAATAAATATTTAATGTGTGTGGCATCTGAAGAGAGGTATTATTTTATTTGAAAATCTACACACACTTGCGGGTGCGGGGGCATACGCGCCTACCTACGACGGTCTAGGACGCCTCAGGGCCAGAGACCGATTGGGCGAAAAAAACACAGTAAAGGCCGTAAGCTCTTGTGAAATGATCTAAGCTAAATCCAAGGAGTTAACCCGCGGCCCTGCCAGCATGACCAGGCATCGGCCGGCCCAATTTCTGGAGGCAGGATGGTGTGTAAATGCAGCATTATGAGGCCTCAAAATGAATCTGCACGTCTCCCTGGCGCGCACCCGGCCGCTTCGCTCCCCATCCTGGCCTCGCTCTGAGCAGGGGGTGGGGGGTTGCTGCTGGTGAGGAGGCCGGCCTGCCAGGGAGGGGAGGGGCTGGGGGGCACCTTGTCAGTCTTCCCAGCACCACCCCCCCCAGTTGGGGCTCATGGCCGACTTCGAAGGGCCTGGAGGCTGGGCAGGTGGGGATGAGCAGGAAGGTGAGGTGGAAGAGCGCCTAGTGGAGCCCAGTCCACAAACCCTGCTTTATTCTGCCACCTAAAGGCCGACACGCCCCACGACAGATACACCGCCTCTTTCTCCAGCGAAGCCCCAGCGCCTCCTCCAGGGCTGGCCTTGGACACGGAAGGCAGGGGATACACACACTTCCTGGTAGACCCCTTCGGGTAAATGTAAGCGGCCCTTTGGCCCCAAGTTCTTCAGAAAGCCACTGGGGCTGCAGGGGCAGGAGCATCGGATGGATCCAAACCTGGTCTGAGAAGGCTCTCAGGCACAGGGGGCCTTGGCAAGCACCTGTACGTGTCCAGGCCATGCTGGGCACTGGACAGACACAACCTATGGGTGTGTTGGTCTCTCCGCTGGCCCTCCACTCCTGCCTCAGCTTCCAGGCTCTTTTAGGCTTTGACTTAAGGCAGCAGCCTTGGCTGATCTGCTTGGGGTTCAAGGGCCCACTGCGCTTCAGGGTGCTGCCATACGGACACCCAAGTAAGTCTCTGCCTCCCCCTGGGGCTGGAACCCAGCTCTGCGAGAGTGGAAACCACATCTATCTTGCTCACCACTGGATCTGTGGCAAGGCGCCCCGGGCCTGGCTCAGAGTGGATGTGTGAAGGTAGTTTTGGAATGAAGAAACAGTACCCCTAGTGGAAGGGGGACACGACCCCTGGGACATCACAGCCACACTTGGAGGGTGGAGGAACCAGGCCACTGGGTACACACACCAACAGCACAAACATTCATTATCATTGGTCTCACCATGCCCATTTTACAGATGAGGAAACTGAGGTTCAGGGAGGCAAGTGCTTCTTGCAAGTAGGCAGCAGGGCTGGAGAGAGAGCCAGAGAGTGTCTGACGTGAACCCGGAGCTCTCTCCACTGCCCAGTGTTTCACCCCCTTCAGTTATCTGGAGGGGACCACTTTCAGGAGCGGGGACTTTCTTTCTGTCCCTGGGGCATGGCCCCATCTGGCGTGAAGCAGGAAGGCCGAGTGTAGGGGGCAGCAAGGATCGCCCCGTGTAGGCTCTGAGGGGTCCAGTGACCTGCCTGAGATGGCAGTAAGGACGGCTGACTGAGTTCCAGTTCCTTCCACCTCCATACTAAGTGCAAACCCCCTGCCTCTGCCCGCAGGGGCTCCAACCTCCTGAGCCTGGCTCCTTTCAGGGGAGCTCACGCGCGCGCACGTGTGTGTGTGTGTGTGTGTGTGTGTGCGCGCGCGCGCGCGCGTGAGACAGACAGAGGGAGAGACTGGTGAGGTTAATTCCTCCCTCTCCGCAGAGCATTGCAAGCTGTGGACGCCCTATGCATGGTAAGCAGCTGAGGGTCCGGAGAAAGGCGAGGAAAATAATTAAAAGGTGGAGAATAAAGCTGATGGGGAGAAGCTGAAGGAGCCATGCTCACGTGGCCTGGAGAAGTGGGATATGAGAGCTCGGCGGGGAAAGCCTGGATGGAAGGGCAGCCTCAGTCCATAAGGGATGAGGGCAGGGACCAGGGAGCTGGGGTCCTGTCCCAGGGAGACGGTGGGCCAAGGGGGAGGTCACAGCCCATCTGGGCTGTGCAGATGTCCAGACAGACATCTGCAAGGCCAAGGAAATGCTGTGTCCCAGGACCCGAGGAGCTTAAAAACCAAAACCAAAACTATTCTTTGGGGGCTGGGGGCTTCCAAGGTGGTTCAGATGGTAAAGAATGTGCCTGCAATTCGGGAGACATGGGTTTGATCCCTGGGCCATCAAGATCCCCTGGAGGAGGAAATGGCCCTCCACTCTAGTACTCTTGCCCGGAGAATCCCATGGACAGAGGAGCCTGGTAGTCTACAGTCTATGGGGTCGTAAAAGACTCAGACCTGACTGAGAGACTGAACAACAGCACCCTTTGGGGGACTGGGAAGGGGTGATGGTGGGCCCGCCTGTTCCTTCCTTCTGAGAATGTGATGAGAGAGAGGGCAGGCTTCTGAAACGGCTGAAAGATTAGGGTTAGATCTTAGAACCGCTACCTGTGAAGCCCCAGAATGAACGGCTGGAGCGTCAAGACACTGTCATTGTGGCTGTCACCCCAGCGATCGACGACAGAGTCGTCGTGCCTGTGACGTGCTAGGGCTTTTAAACATACCGTTTCTAGGTACAACAACTGTGGGTTAAGAGTCGCTGCCTCCTGTTTTTACAGATGAGAAAACTTAAAGCGCCAAAGAGGCCAAGTGGCCCCCCTAAGCCCCACGGTCCGGGACGTGAAACCCAAGCCAGCTTTTGCTCCTGGTGGAGAAAGGATGCTGGGGACGTGGATGGCTTTGGTTGAAACTACTGTGTGGGAGAAAATAAAGCTGACACTAATGATCTCAGAGAGATATTGAAAGAGAATTAAAATAGAAAAAGAAAAAAGGTTGGTGTGGTGGGCCGGGGTGGAGGGGGTGGGGGCAGTGGAGAAAATCAATGAAGTACCTTTAGCTCCTTGGAGATAAGCGATATATAAATACCAAACATTATTAAGGTTCTTATCTGGCAGCAAAGCCCATGGAGCCATGTTTAAGAGCGGCTTTTGCAGGAAGTTGTGTGTGTCTCCTGGGAGCAGAGGCTTGGGTGAGGCTGGGCAGGGCCACCAGGGAACCAGAGAGGGAGAAGATGACAGGGCACCCAGGAACCCCACCCTCCCACCCGCTCCTACCCAAGCCCAGACTCTACCGCTTGGGAAGGAGACACGGATGCTCCCCACTGTGTAGATAATAGAAACCACAAAATAGCAATTACTGTATCAGAAGCTGTGAATAAAGAGGACATACCGGGCTTTTAAACATGGCCCGCCTTCCCTCCCCCACCACGCTCACACTTCAGTAACAAACTCACACCTCACTTTTCCAATTATTTCATTCACCTCGGGTTCACCCATCACTCCCCCACGCCGCAGCCCCACCCCCATCTCCGCCACGCCAGGGAGCGCGTGACTGGTAGGGGATTCGTGGGCTTTCGACAACGAGTTTGTTGTCATGTTTCTCATCTCTTTCGAGGTGCGGTGGGGGTAGGGATGGGGGTAGGGGGTAGGGGAGTGGGGAGGGGACGCTGAGGTGTAGAGCGAGGCAAGCCAATTATGCCTGGGCCTCATAAACAAGTCCAGGCATGCAAATTTGTTTGCACACAAGGTCTGAATGTAGACACGACGTGTGCATGTGCACGCGTGTGCATGTGTGTAGGGATCCCCTCCCTTGAGACTCTGTGACCAGACCTGCTGCAGTCCTGGATGGCAACTTTGCTCGGGGGGTGGGGTGGGGGGGTATTTTTAGCTCTGCTACTGAAAAGGATGAAGCAGCCTCTCTCTCCTCCACTGAAGTGATGGGATAGGTTGGGGAGGGGAAGGAAGTGACGGGGAGACAGAGAGAGAGAGAGCCCTCCAGAGATGCCGACCCTGATGATTCTGTAGCTACTCTGATGCCTGGGTTTGGAGGCTTCATGCACAGGCCAACCTTCCAGCCTGCACGCTGACACCAAGTGGAGGTCAGGCACACCCTAGGGAGCCTCGGTCCTTCTGCTCCCAGGACACAAGTCCTTATTGCTCTCCTATTTGGATCCACTGGAGGAACCAGGGTCTCAGTAGAAGTGCTGAGTCACGTGGGGGAAGTCTGACATCTCTCCACCGGTGCTCAAGGCATTACTGAGGTGGGCGCAGGGAAATCAGCTGCCACCCAAGGGATCCAGAATTGGAACAACACTGTGGTCTGAACAAGAATGAGATGAAGGGCTGGTTTTGTGATAAGAATAAACTGCAGGCTTCTTTCTGTTTCTTCTAGAGCCAAGAAAAAAGGGCTAAAGCTCTTGGCATTAGAACCCTTTCCAGTATACCACTGGCACCAGCAATGTTCTAACACACATGACGTATCCATCCATCCCTACGGTCTTTCTCAGGGCCACGTGCCCTACGGCGTGTTAAACACGGGCTGCACATGATCTCACAACAGCATCATGATCTGTGTACTGCTGTGCCCACTTCATAGATGGAAAAAACTGAGGCTCAAATTATGTGATTTCTCCAAGGTCAGCCCCTGAGTCATTACCTACAACAGGGGGTGAAGTGACCTGTTCAAGGTCCCACAGGTGATCATGAGCCAGGCTGAACTCCAAGTGGGCAGTCTGCCCCTGAGCCTCTGCTCACTGGACATTTGCGTGGTCTGTCTATCAATAATTGGCCAAAGGGCTCTTTGTGCAAGGTGCCAGGTGAGAGGTGAGGGTGGGCCAGACATCAACTTTGTTCTTAGGGATTCTGAGCTGGCAGGGAAGAGCTACAGGCAGGTGGTGAGCTCCCCCACCACTGCCCAAGGACTCTGGGATCAATCCCCTCCCCATCTCAACTGCTTAATGTCCATAGCTGGGGGCTTCTGATCTCTGCTCACTGCTCTCCCTCTCTTCCCGCATGCTGATGAAGAGTCCATCTGTGAATTCACGGACCCACAGAGTAGTTCCCACCAGGTAAATGAATGTGGCAGGTCAGCAGCTGCTTCGCCCGGCATCCCGTCTCAAGGCTCCTCTCCTTACTGAGTCGCCATGATGCTAAGGGCCCCAGCGGAAGCACAATGGAAGGACAGACGGGCTGAATGGACACCTGAGGACAAATCCATCCCTCCATCTAGGACACATGGGTTTCTGCAACCGAGGGAGGCCGGGCAACACAACCTATCACCCAAACCTCCGGCTTCTGGAATGTGTACAGAGCAAAGCCTTTAGCCGAGGCTTCCTCATCCAATCCTCCAGCCTCATAAACTGGGAAACGGAGACTGATCTGACCACTCTGGCTTTCCTCCTGCTCCCGAAGCCACCAAGCTTGGCCTAGCCTCAGAACCTATGACCCTGCTCTTCCCATAACCCACAACTCTCAGTGCTGAGCTGTTCCCATGATCGACCCTCTTATCATCCAGTCTCAGCTTGAATGCCACCTTCTCAATGAGGCCTTCTGTGCTCCAGGCAGAACCCAGACTCTAACGCTGTTCCTCTGCTGCACCAGCCACTCTCTGTTGCCTCTGAGCACTGTCTGGAATGGCTTGTTTACCTGTCTTTCCCTTGCCATTCACAAAGATCCACAAGAGACGGAAAGAACACTCTAAGACAGCAGGGTCGAGTCTCTGTTGCGTCTGCGGAACCTTGGCCTGCGCCTAACCCACAGAAAACGCCCTGTAAACATTCACAAAAACACGCACTTGACGTTGACCGAGTCCTTGGTGAGCACCAGGTCCCCCTCCTTCTCTCTGATCATCTCACACAAGGCATAAGCTATTGCAACAGACACCTGCATGTCTGGGGCCAGGCCAGGACACACAGTCCTTCTGTCCTCAGGACGCTCTCTCATGTTGCACAACCACACGGTATCACAGGGAGTGTTTGGCCTCTGGAGGTCCACGCTCCTTCCAAAGTAGCCACAGGGATTCCTTCAACTGCAGGGAGTGAGTAACAGCAGCAAAACGGGGGTGGGGGTGGGGGGACAGGATTACTCACCAAGGGACCAGAGCCCAGACAACGGGGTTCAGAATTCTGCCCTGCTAGGTTGGAGAGCAACGACATCATTCCCTCCAGACAACCCTGGCCAAGCTGCAGCCAGGCGCTGGGGGTCTCGGTGTGAGGCTCCACCTGCAGTGACTGCTCCCCCAGAAGGTTATAAAGGTGTGCGCTGACCCCCAGTCAGGCCTCTACTCTGTTGTGGGGGGGTGGTGGTGGGGAGGGGGCGGGTTCGTGGAGGCATATTTAAGCTCAGAGCTGTTCCTCCTTCTTTTGTTCTCGCTCGCTGTTTAAAGAGTGCCTTTTAGAGTGAACTTCTCCAATTACGCACCGCTCGTTGCGGTGAGAGCTGGATGCAGAAAGGTTACCTTATCACCATCGGCGCACTAGGCCTTTCATTCTTGCCTCTTGGAGGCTGAGAATGGCCTGGTTTCCAAGAAAGGGAGAAAGGAGGTATGGAGGATAGCGCTTAGCTTTTCTCAATAGCCTTTCACAGGGTCCTCTGCAGGCAGGCGTGACCCTCTCGGGGATGAGCAGTTAAATGGCATCTCTGAATCAGATTCAGGGCCTGCGTTCCAGGCAGAGCCCAGATTCTCCCCAGAGGTTCCGGTGGAGGGGCTCTGGCCCAGCTCTGCCCTCACCGCCTGTGTGACCCTGGCTGAGTCGTTTCCAGGCTGGACTGATAATCAGGGGAGAGACAGAGAGAAAGGGAGGAAGGTGTATAAGAACATCTTGAGATGTGCCAGGCCCAGGACAATGTAAGGGACAGAACGCTGGCCCTCGAGTCAAAAATTTCTGGGGCCAGACAGATGACAGGAGGGGGCCAAGAGCTGGGGCAAACTGGCCAAGTCCCAACTCTGGGCAATTCTTGGACCAGTAGCATCAGTGTCATCTGCGAGGCTTGTCAGAAAGTCTCAGCCCACTCCTCTCTTTCTGAAATCGGAATCTCTGGGGGAGATCCGGCAGTTCAAGTGGTAACAAGCCCTCCAGGTGAGGGTGCACCTGCCCAGGTTGAGGACCACTGCTCCATCAGAGTGGGCAGGGACCCCTCGGCCCCATCTTAAACAGCCAGCTGGGAGACCTTTTTTCTAAAGAGGTCTGCAGTCCAGACTCTTTGAAGAAATGGAGTTTTCAAATACTGGTAACAAAGTCGAAACATTTTCAGTGCTGAGTTTTTAGCATCCCCACATGTGGGTTCTGTTCTGCTTCGATCCTAAGTGATCAGAAGTGCTGGTCTACTTCCCAAGTGATTGACTCTCCTCCGCTCTTTATTACCCCAGATTGGGCCCCTGCCCTACCCTTCCTGGCCCCTTGGGCTCCCTGAGGACAGAGAGGGTTTTCCCATTGCATTTGCCACGCAGCACCTAACCAGGCATGGACATCTTCGTGGGTGGCTACACATGCAGCCAATCAACTGCCCCTCACCATTCTCCAGGACGTAGCCCCAGACTGAACATTGTCTGTTAGATCCAAGTGTAGGCTTCAGGCAGAAAATGCCATTAAAACAAGATTTTTGAAATAACAGGTAACTTTTAAAAAAAACAACATGTTCCAAATTTGTCCTGAAAGATGTTTATAGGTATTTTGTGTAAGAAGACTTCTGAAATTAAATACATGTAGGAGAGATCTGGCTAAACAGAACTCAGCAAGCTTCTTGGCTGCAGACCTTGTCAGTGCCTTTAAAACATCTCAAGCAGGGAGGATTTATCTGCAAGTGCGAGAAAGAAAACAGCGTTTCTCAAGCCCATCCAGCCATTGAATCTCTCCTCCCGAGCATCTCCCAAGACACTGGTATTCCACTGAACACAGCTGGGAAGTCCAATTTGGAAGAGAAAGAGAAGTAAGAGAGTCATACACCCCCAGGTGAAAGGCCTTTGTCTTGAACACTTGGGTGAAACCTCAAATTCACCCGGGACTGTGCAAAGTGGGGGAATGCTCAGAGTGAGTCTAGTTTTGACCACGAGGGGCCAAGTCACAGCATCGCTGAAAGAATCTAAGTCTGGAGTCAGACGTGGCTTCAGATTTCAGCCCTGCACCTGATGTCAGCTTTCTGAGGCTCGGTTTCCTTATCTGTAAAATGGGAATAACTAGGCCGCCATACAGGGGCTGCTGATGCCATGGTTCCCACAAGTAAGGAAGAAAGGGAAGCTGTCTTATCAGTAACACCCCTGTCTTCCATACAGATCTGTACTGGGGCCAAGAGAGTGACCCTTCCCAAGCTCTTATGATGTGCCAGGTCAAAGCTGAGAAGGAGCAGGCGGGGCTGGTCAGGGCCCCTCCTGAGGGGAACCCAGGCGTTTCCTGCAAGGAGAAGAGGTTAAGAGGGCCAGGTGTGACTGTGATTCTTGGAGCCCTGAAGAAAGCAGCGGTGCTCCATCTTCTCCACATGTCCTACCGCTGTTACAAGATAATCAGAAGCACTGTCCTCAAGGAGGCATCCTTCAGCCAGACCCAGGCTCCTCCATCTTCCTCGGGCCGAGCAAGCCCACTGGGGCAGAGCGTGTCCCCTCTTCCTCTCGGAAGGAGAGCTCCTAGACACGTCCGCCGGCCGGGGGCGTGCACTCTGGTGGGTTCCACGCCTTTGCCGGGTTGAGCTAATGGAATACGTGGCGGATGCTCTCCCCACCACCTTTCTCCCCCTCTGGTCTTCCGCTGCCTCAAGTACAGCTAATCCCATTACAAGAAAATAAAGTGGATAATTCAGGCTAATGAAATCGTTACAAGAATGTGGGCAGCCAGAGCTGGACATTCAGAACCAATTTAACACCCTTTGGTGTTAGTCTCAATACAGAAAATATTCGAGAGGGAGGAAAGAAAAAAATTAGAAAGAAAAAAAAATTTCTCTAAGACCTAGCCTCTTTCTGGTGGGCTTACATCTGATTAAATAATTAATCTGCTGTGTATCTGACTTCCTGCAATGGTCTCTGTGGTGCCCGATATTTCCACAGTAACTGCAGAAAATAGGAAATGAGGGTGAGAGAATCCAGGAAGTCTGAAGTCGGGGTTAAACGTGGGTACAACTTGATGCCTTTTGATACCTGGTGACTCTGCCCATCGCTGCTGCTACTCACTCAGAGAAGGACCACTCCCAGGCACCCCCCTCACGATCAGACTCTGAGCCCTCTGATACTGGATTAGAATTGTACCCTCCTGGGGTCTCTACGAGGCAGGAAAGGGTACGGTTAGTTCCCATGCTAAACAGGGCAGGCAGGTGGACCCACTATGCAGGGTGGGCATGGTGTGCTGGGCAGAGAGATGCCCCTTGGCCCACAGCCCTCATGATGCCCGCTGCCAGGTCACAGCCAGACCTCCTGAGCAGGCTGAATGAAGGGGGGCCACTCCACTTCTCAGCCCCTGGCACCTCCACTCAGTGCCCGCCCCCTCCTCTGCCACATCCATACACACACAGAAGGGCCCCTTCAACGTCATTTCTTTTGGATCCATCTTAACGCTCAGAACCCTAGGGAGGACTGCATGTCATGAAGCCAGATGACCTCCAGTTGATTGCCATCAGGCCCACACCACTCTCCCAAACTAACATGGCCTGTTCTGACACCTCAAGCTAAGGGCACAGGTCTCCCAGTGATCCACAAGGTCCTAACTGGGGACTGTGGACGGTGGGTGGACGAAGGAGGATGTGAAGGAAAAAAAAAAAAAAAGAGAAACCAGATCTTACAAATACAGGGAGAACTTCCGCTGAGCTTGTAAGGTTTTGAAGGGATCTTAAGGGGCAGACATGGTTAAGTAGAAAACTTCTAGTCACTGGGGGGATTAGAAACTCTCCATTGATGGTCCCCCCATTGTAGTGCCAATCAGCAGCCCACAGCTGCCAACAGCGTCTCCCACTTCCTGATGCATCAAGAGGAAGGCATCCCAGGGAGACTGAACATGGACCACAGAGCGACTCGGGGCTGCCGGGGCACACCAGTGAGCACGCCTGCCTCATGGCTGCAGGCCCGGCTCTTCTCCTCTCTCTGGAGAAGCACAAGGCGGCAGCCCAGCACCCAGACAAGCCTCTAGCATCCCGACAGCATCTCTAGGAAAAGGGGCGGGAAGGCGATAGCAGCATCCTGCCCGGGTTCAGGAATCGGAGCTCCGATGGGATGTGAGTCAACGCCACCACTTAGGGGTCGAGGACAGAGGCGCGGGGAGCAGGGGGCTCAGAGCATGGCAAGTCGCATACCATCCGTGCCACACAGCTCCTGCGTCCTGCAGGAGGAGATGCTGCTGCGTGTTCGCGTAGACTCCAGAAGGAAGCAGAGTCCCACGGGCAAAAGAGAATGACGCCAGGAAGCCCACGCCCTAAGCTTCCGCTGGTCACCCATGGGAGAGCCCTTGACCCTGCCCCCTCCCACTGAAAGCCTGTTTGCTTTTACTTTGCAAACTCGTTGATCTAATTTCTTGTCCCAGAGCAGCTGAGAAGGGCCAAGAGGTTAATAAAAGGCCTCAAGAAGTGAGGGCTGACGAGGGGTTCACACGCTTCCTCTGCAAAGGGTCAGACAGTCTATAGTTTTGCCTTTACAGCTTCCCAGCTCTGCCACTGCAGCGTGTCAACAAACCGCTATGTGCCAGTGAGACTTGACTAACAAAGGCAGGGGGCTGTGCCACGCTGCTTCAGTGTGCCTGACGCTTTGCGACCCCATGGACTATAGCCTGCCAGGCTCCTCCATGGGGTTCTCCAGGCAAGAACACTGGAAAGGGTTTCCATGCCCTCCTCCAGGGGACCTTTCTGACCCAGGGATCGAACCCGCGTGTCTTGCATCTCCTGCATTGGCAGGCAGTCTCTTTACCACTAGCCCCACCTGGGAAGCCCCGGGGGGCTGGCATGTGCGCCTTAGTTTGCTGACCCCTGTGTGAATCTAAAAAAACCAAAACATGGTATTAAAAGAACTGACCAAGCACAGCAGCCCGGGGCCATCAGATGCAGGGGCAAACGGCAGACGTATCTACACAGCCCTGACACGCCTTCTGTGATATGTCCTGGGCTCAGTGACTTGGAGGTCAACACAGACCCATAAGCCTGGTTGTTGCCCCACAAAACGGCGAGCGGGACAGACTGCCAGGCGGAGGATCCCGAAGGCTTCCCATCCGGCCCGCTGACGTACATCAGCTTTGCCTCTGCCATCACCTGAGGCACGCCTCTTCCTGGATGTCACCGACTTCCATCCTTCCCTGTATCTTGCTCTCTCTTTGCTTAAGGTCCTTCTTCCCTGCTGGACTGCTGTGTGGCCAGGGCCCAGGATGGGGCTAAAGGTGCCTGGTGTGCAGCAGAACAAACCATGTGTGGTCCCTCTTAGGACCCAGGTCCTCGATGCCAGAAACAGGAAACACAGCTCAGGGAGGTAAACGGGTGCCTGGGGCCTCGTAGGAAGCTCTCATCCAGGGGTCCCCAGTCTCTGGGCCGCGGACCCCTACCTCCTGTCAGATGGGCGGCGGCATTAGATTAGAAACAAAGTGCATGATGAAAGTCGTGCTCGAAGCACCCTGAAACAAGCCCCACTCCCCCACCCCCGGGCCAGGGAAAAGCTGTCTTCCACGAAACTGGTCCCTGGTGCCAAAAGGGTGGACACTGCTGCTCTCAGTCACTGCTGGGAGCAAGGTTCATGGACGCTGAGCTCCCAGAGTGTACGTGACCCCGAGGGGCCAACTGTCTGAACCCACAGGGCAATGCCCAGGGCTGTCTGACCGTGGAGTTCCCCGACTTCTTCCTCTGCTGTACCGCGTCCCCAGGCCACCGCAGTAACCCACTTCTGTTCCTGCACCCCCTTCTCGGGTTCTCGCTGGAACCTGTCAGCCACTGGGAAACCATCAGGTGAGTGATGGGAGGGAGCAGAAAAAGAGGCTAAGGAGATGCTGACAGATACAGAAAGCAGCTCCTAAAGAGCTCGGCATCCTAGAAACTTCTGACACCTGCCGTTAGAAGGAACGCCACAGGACCGCCACAGCGTCAGGAAGCTCTCCATCCCCTTAGCAAGCATCCTGAGCATCCATCAAGCCCTACTCATGGCTGGGAAGAGGCAGACAGTGTGGTCGCCAGGTCTGCCGGGCAGGCAGGCCCCCTGACCGAGACCTCACACCCGGGAGGGACCCCCTTCTCTGGTCCAGAGGGCTCAGACTGGAGTGTGCCTCAGATAACTGAGCAGCCTCAATATCTGAGCTTTCCAAGAAAAGCCGGCAGGTTGTCACCAGGGGGAAGAGAGCTGACACACCCTTGCAGACGATGTGGGATGCAAATCCACAGCGTGGGCCTTTGATGGAAGGCCTGGGAGGCCTTCCAGGGGCCGGCGGGAGACAGGGAGTGGACGGTCCCCTGCCGGCACCAAGCGGGAGGGGGACGCTCACCCTGACTGACTGGGACAAACAGAATTTTTAAAAGCCTGGGAAAGAAAATGACAATAAAACAAACCAAGCTCGGGCTGGCTGGCGAGTTTTCAGAGGCAGGGAGAGGTGGAAATGGATTGGTGAGAGGGAGCCATCTGTTTGGGGCTGAATAAACCAGTGCAGAGCTCAGTTCAACTACAGGAGGGAAGAGGAAGTTCAGGAGCTGAGGGTCCAGTGGGAGCCGAGAGCTGGAGGGGTCTGGAGTCAGGGACAGAGAGAAATGGCCTCCAGAAAGCCAGTTCCAGTGGCTCTGGGGGGAGGAGAGGGAGAGAGTCTGGACGTGAGGGCCATGATGGGTCCCACCGTGGGATGTATCTTGGTGTGTACAGGTGTCTCGGGTTGAGGCGGGGGGTGGGGGTCTTTCTATGATAAGAAACCCAATTAGGGCCAGATAGGATTCAGGGTGTAAGAAAACTGACGAGCCCCAGGCAGGGGTGAAGAGAAAGGGAAGAGTCAGTCATCAGTAGGGAGAGGTCCCCTCCGCAACAAACACTGTTTATCTCCCCAGCGAGTTAAAGAGCGTCCTTTGCAAAGTTCGAGAGGAGGGAAGAGTAAATTATCCTGTCTCTGGCAACGTACAAAGCCGTGGACGTGCTTTATCTCCCGGCTGCCTCTTGGCACGTGGGGTGTGGATCTTGGCCGCGTCTCCGGTCCCCCACGGCTGCCCCCGTTTCTTTTGGAAGACAGGAAGTGTGGTTGCAGCTTTTTCAGAAGCAGCAGACCTGGGGCGAAGCGCACCTTGGGGTGGGCGTGTGGAATTACTGGGAGAGGAAAAACAATCCAAGGTGTTCACGCCCTCGTGGGGCAAGATGGGAGAGAAAAGAAAACCAGGCTTGGTTTCTCTGGCTCCATTCAAGCCACCCCCCATCCCCCAGAGAAACAGATTCTACATAGATCAGATGTCTTGTTTCCCAACCCCTGGTGGGGAGCTGTTCCTCCAAAGACAGGATGAGTTCGTACCCCATGTTTGGGGTGGCCCCCAGTCAAACTAGGGCTTCCCAGGTGGCTCCGTGGTAAAGAACCTGCCTGCCAATGCAGGAGATGTAAGAGTCGAGGCTTCGATCCCTGGGTCGGGAAGATGCCCTGGCGGAAGAAATGGCAACCCACTCCAGTATTCTTGCCTGGGAAATCCCATGGACAGAGGAGCCTGGCCGGCTACAGTCCATGATGGGGTCACAAAGAGTCAGACGTGACTGAGCGACTAAACAATAACCACTCAACGTGAGAGACATCAGAGGTCAGGAGGCACGGTGGTGTTACAAGGGATACACGGGCTCACGACACAAGCTTGGGGGTCAAGCTGCCTCCCCCACTCTCTACTTTGGCTTGCAAGTCTGTAAAAATGGGGATAACAATCCCTCACACTCAACAGAGCTGTGGTGGGGCTTAAAGGAGACATAATGTCTAAAGCATTTCACACAGAGCTGTGCCCTTAGTGCATGCTAAGAGCACAAGGGACAAATGAAGGGGAGGATGACAGAGTCAATACAGGGGATCAGGTGAGGCGGGTAAGGGTGCTCCTCTCTGGCAAGTTCTGACTTTCTGAGCCAATGCAAAGCAGTCCTGGGCCAGGACTGCAACCCACCCTCCAGATGAGAAAGAGGGGGAAGGCCCCTGGCCTCGCCTCCCTTCTATAGGTCAAGTGGCAGAGATGGGACTGGTACCCACAGACTGATGATGCTCAGCATGCACAGACTGATGCTCTATTCACTGGACGGGCTGCCCCAGGGCCCGGGATGCCAGAGTTCATCCTCTCCAATGCGAAACAGGGTAGCTGTGCACAGGTGTGCTTTGGAGCCTAGAATTCTGCAGGGGTGTGTGTGTGTGATTTCCCTGGTGGGGAGCAGCTCTGCCAGTGATCATTACTACTGTGTTCTGGGGATACTGACTGATGGTGTATGGGGTGGACTGGGGGGTGGGGTGGAAGGTCAGTTACTGCAGCAGAGACATCACCTGCTCTCCAGTATCCGTGTCTATTCTGATGAGGAAATAGCGACTGGTTCTTTTAAACCAGGAGTTGGCAATCTCTGGCCCACGGGCCAAATCTGGCCTATTACCTCTCTTGGGTAAGGTTTCAACGGAGCACAGCTCTGCCTGTCTGCTTAGAGTCTGTTTAGGTCTGCTGGCGAGTCAGATGGAGCTGAGTATCTGTGATGGAGACCACACAGCCCACAAGGCCGAATATATTTACTCTCTGGCTCAAGGTTCTCCAGAGAAACAAAACCAATAGGTTATCTATCTCTCTATCTATATATCTTGTGTTGGCCAAAAAGTTTATCTGGGTTTTTCCACAACATCGTAGGGAAAACGTGAATACGGTTTTGGCCAGTCCAATACATACAGAGAAAGACATTTACGAAGGCAGACTGGCCCCACAACCTGCCACCTGCAAGCTGGGGCCCAGGAAAGCTAGCTCTGGTTCAAGTCCAAGGGTCGGAGAACCAGGGGAGCAATGGTGTTGAAGTCCCAGGTCCAAGGGTCAGGAACCAGGGGCCTCTGGCCTGAGTCTGGTCTGAGTTCCCAGGCCTGAGAACGAGAGCAGCAGTGTTTGGGGGCAGAAGAGCAGAGTCCCGCTTCCAGCACTGTTTTGTTCTATTCGGGCTCTGGCGTAAGGCCGTGGATGGTGCCTGCCCCCCACCCTCCCCCACCTGGTGAGGTTCCTGCCCTTTACTCAGTTCATAAAGTCAAATGCTCACCCCTGCCAGAAAGGCCCTCACAGACAGAAATGATGCTTTACCAGCTTTATGGGCACCCAGTGGCCCTGTCAAGTTGATGCTTAAAATTAACCATCACAGGTTCTTTACAGAAGTTTGACAACCCCAGTTCCAGACAATCTCATCCTCTGGCCCAATCCCACTCCCCTCGGTCATCACACCGTCACTGCCCGCCCTCACCCACCCCACACCCCAGCTCAGAACCTTCCCCCTGCACAGCCATGTCCTCCTTACATCACCTTGAAAACCGGGTGTCTACCTCCTGGCTCCTTCCTGCGTTACTTGTTTTCCCTGATCAGGTATTCATAAGCAGACCTCGTTTTCCTGTGGTTTGTAAATACTACAGCACTTTTTTTCAGACCAAATTTAAGATCTGCAGTAACCCTGCATCGAGCAGGTCTACTGGTACCATTTTTTCCAGCAGTATCTGGTTGTTCTGTGTCTCTGCATCACATTCTAGTAATTCTTGAATCATTTCAAACTTTCACATCACTGTTAGATTGGTTGTGGTGGTCCCTGATCTGTGATCCTGGATGTGATGACTGTAATCATTTTGGTATTTTTAAGCAATCAGGAACTATTTATTTATTTATTTAGGCCACACCGAGTGGCTTGTGGGATCTTAGTTCCCCAATCAGGAATTGAACCTGGATCCCTCAGCAGTGAAAGCACTGAGTCATAACCCTTGGACTGCCAGGGACTTCTCAGGAAGGTACTTTTCAATTAAGGTAAGTACATTATTGTTTTAGACACAACATGTTGCATACTTCATAGACTTTCTTAATAGCAGGGTGAACACATAACTTTTACGTGTGCTGGGAAACCAAAGAGAATGTGTGTGCGCCTCGCTTTATTGTGAATCTCCTGATTGATGTGGTCTGGATCTGAACCACAGTATCTCCGAGGTCTGCCTGTATGAGCAGGGGGCACTATCAGAGGCCATGAGAAAATTCATGTCGGCTGGTAATTAGGGAGGTTTGCAGAAAGTATCATTAGGCCTCCCCCCCTCGGCCTCCCAAGGCAACATCCACTGGAGGAGACCCTAATAGGGGATGGTTTCCCGGGAGCCTGCCATTGCAGATGGCTGGGCCTGGAGACACTCCAGCAGCCCCCAACTCAGCTTTTCTAGGACTACGAGAAGAGAATATCCACCTGAACACTCTGTCCTTGGAGGAGAGGATGCTGTGCTCAGAACAGGGCACTCCCCTCTCCCTTCTCCCCACTCCCTTTGGGTGCAATGTTAGAAAACTGCTCCCAAATCAGACTTAGCCAAGATAGTTGATTAAGTGGAAGACAACACAAAAGAAGACAAAACCAAAAAACAGGTGCCAGGGAGTTAAAAAAAGAAAACAAAACCCAGCAGGGAGACGACAGGACGTGGGAGGGCATGTGCTCACAGCACCACTTCTGGAGAGAAGCACACGCCACCAGCTATGCGGCTGCCTGTGGGGAGCAGCTCAAGGGACCAGACTCTGTTGCACACCTCTCCCCAGTGCTGGCGTGCGGCTGCAGCTGTGGTGGCCAGTCCCCCCGAGGACTCCGATCCCCCTCCCTGCCAGCGTCCCCCTGCGGTGGCCCCCGCTCTGCTCCCGGTGCCTGCTCAATCCCAAGTGGAAGGCAGCCCTGGCCCCGGGGGGTAGTCCAGCTGGCAGGGTGCGGGCTCTCAGGCAGACTGTTCTGGGAAGGCCTTCTGTGCCCATCTCAGGAGTCTCCGGGGGATCAGGCCCTGGTGACACAGCAGTGGCCTTGGCCGCCCCCGTGTATGACTGCTCCTTCCTGACCTCCCCTCGGTGCTCCCGGGTCACCTGCCAATCTCTCTATACCTACATCCTTTCTCCAAGCTTCTGGTGTGAGGAGAACCAAATGAAGATATCTGTGGCTCTGTGCTCAGTCGCTCAGTTGTGTCCGACTCTTTGCCGCCCCACGGACCTCATCAAATGTCACTTGGTCGGACTTCCCTGGAGGTCCAGTGGTTAAGAATCTGCCTGCCAATGCAGTGGACATGGGTCCCATCCCTGGTTCAGGAAGATCCCACACGAAACAGGCAACTAAGCCCGTGTGCCCTGACTAGTGAGTCCACGCACCCGAGCCCTGTGCTCTGCAACGAGAAGCCCGAGCACCACAGCGAGAGGGCATGCCTGCTCAGCCGCTTCAGCCATGTCTGACTCTTTGCGACCCTGTGGACTGTGGCCTGCCAGGCTCCTCTATTCATGGGGATTCTCCAGGCAAGGATACTGGAGTGGGCTGTCATTTCCTCCTCCAGGGGCATCTTCCCGACCCAGGGATTGAACCTGTATCTCTTCTGTCTCCTGCACTGACAGGCTGGTTCGTTACCACTAGCGCCACCTGGGAGCCCAGAGTGTAGCTCGCCGCAACTAGAAACAGCCGGCATGCAGTGACGCAGACTCAGCATAGCACCCCCTCAAATAATAATAATCAATAAGTAAAAATTAAAACAATTTTTTTCCACTTAGTCTGTAACACCCTTTAGTTTTTAGCCTGCCAACCTAAGCACCTACATCACCTCCCAAACGCCCACGCCCTCAATCGGCTTCGTTACACGGGCAAGCTTTGCCCTAACTGGGGCATTGCTCTAAAGGGTGTGTGGACACGGGAGGGAGCTTTGGAACCTTATTGTCTTGGATTCCCCGCCTGACGCTGAAAACGACTTTTCTCAACCAAGTTTCTCAGCAGCTGCGGCTGCAGAAGAAAGTGATAGAACCAGAGGCAGGTATAGTTGCCATGATACGGCTGTTGCGGTCATTTAGCCTGAGCGCAGGCTCCTGTGGAATAATTTAACGATCTGTCATGGGAACAGAGGAAGGAGGACGAGTGTCGTGTGGCCTGATGTCCCCACCTCCAAAAAATAATCGAAGCACCCACAGCTAGAGAAGGTTCCCGACTGGAGAGATGGGAGGCTGAGAACATTTCTTCCCAGGACCCAGGTGGGCATGCCTTCCCTATCTACCTTTGCAGCAGAGAAACGAGTGAATTAGAAAAGCTGTGGGGACATCCACTCCCAACTGTGCCTTTCTCCGGCTGTCAACTACGTTCCTTTTATATCCAGAGCCTCAAGGGTCTTTATTTAAAGCTGTGCATGCATATCCCACTCTTCGCGACCCCATGGACTGCAGCCCACCAGGCTCCTCTGTCCAAGGGATTTCCCAGACAAGAATACTGGAGTGGGTTGCCATTTCTCCCTCCAGGGGATCTTCCCGACTCAGGGATCGAACCCACGTCTCTTGCATAGGCAGGCGGATTCCTTACCACTGTGCCACCTGGAAAGCTTTCTTTAAAGCCACTGCCTGTCAAAGCTTTTGAGTGGCTTCCTCCCTCCTTTGGGGGCCCATGGATGGAGGAGGATGAAGGTGGGGACAGGAGAGGACAGGGTGGTCAGGATGCTAGGTGGCAGTGTGGACGGAGGGCGTGGACGAGAAAGGGAGCCACGGTTGTGGCTCTGTGACCTCCTGTCTCCCTGACTTGAGTGGAGCTTGCTTCTAGGAGCTGGAGAAACCCTTCATTCTACAAACCACTGTTGCTCCTTACACCACTGACTCTGGAAATAACACTAACTCTGGGGGTGGTGAATGGCTCTTTTAGGTGACCAATCCGTCTGGATGGAAGCCAACCCCGCCCACATGGGTGACGCAGACACCCTCCAACCGAGGGTGTGTCCAGGACACACCCGGCGGCCAGCACTCCAGCTGCTAAGCCTTTCATAACTGCAACTCCCTCCGTGAAACTGCCAGGCCCCATCAGCGGGCAGGGGTCCTGGGAAGTCCAGCCTGGAGCTGTCTGGGGATGTGTCGGGGAAGGAAGCTCTGAAATTGGGGTGCCAAACACCGAATGGCAGTAATACAGGAGGAGATGCAGTGCTGGGGAGGGGGCGTCTCCTGGCTTGTGGGGAAAAGAAGGAAAAGCTCCGGACTTCCCTGGTGGTCCAGTGGCTAGGACTCCAGGCTCCCAAGGCAGGGGGCCTGGGCTCAGTCCCTGGTCAGGGAACTTGATCCTCCATGCTGTAACTGAGAGCAAGCATGCCGCAACGAAAGATCCCCCATGCTGCAACTAAGACCCAGTGCAGCCAAACAAATATTAAAAAAAGAAGAAGAAGAAAATCTTCACTCCCCTTGGAATGGACAGACTAACAGGCTGCCGGGTTCTTCACGTTTTAACAGGTTGTTCAGCAACATCGGCAACCTGGCCTGTGGGACTCTGGGCGGGTGGCCATGGCACTGACCCATGTGTGACCTGGCCTCCAGGTCTGCAGACTGTAAAGGGCTCTGCAGACTGTAAAGCCTCATCCCAACTCGTCATCACTCTGTGTTCTAGTATTACACTTCTGCCTCAGAGGTGAAGGACCAGGACCAGCACATTTTATTTTAAGTAAGGTCATACTAAAAAAGAGTTGCAAGACAAACCCTGTTTGGTACCAGGAGGGATGCGAGAAGGCACTGGGGTTGGGGTGAATTTAAAATGAGAGCTCTAGGCAGAGGGAGATGAGAAGGCTCGGAGAGTTTTGGGGAGGGGAGCTGGACAAAACCACAGACGGCTCCAAGGAGTGACTTGGGGGTACCTTAGCCCTCAGGACTTTCAACTGTCCCCATGCCACCTGCTCTCTAAGTAAGACATATGCTTCATTACCGTGTGACTACAGCTCCCACATGAGTCCTTGCAGACACCCCGTCTCTCCCACTGGAGAAATTCTGTAACCGCCACTGCTTCCAGACACTAAAATTCCAACATCTAGCACTAAAGGTCAGGGATGCTGTTAAATGTCCCACAATATGTAGACAGCCTCTACCACAGAAAATTATCCTGCCCTAAAAGAGCTAAAATCCTGGTCCAGAAGCCGTGAGACCCCTGAGCACACCCCGCACCCAGATCTTGGTATCTAAATACCATCACTCACTGAAAAGAACCAGGGCTCCCTGGAGACATGGCTGGTTCCAGGGCTGGAGTTGAAAAAGTACAAGATGAGTTTGCAGTATCTTGTTACGCCAGAAGATAAGGAAGTACTCAAAGAGGAAAAACAAAAGAGAGGCATGTCAAAAGGATACACCCCAGCCTGAAGGACTTTCCACTGGCCAAACTGGGGACAATTTCAATAACATAATAAATAATGATGATCATGGGTTTTGACTCATTGAATAATTCTTGAGCCTACACTGATAAAAACTTAAAAAATAAATATGGGCAGGGTGGGGGTCAGGGAGAGGGCAGAGAGGCTCTTCCCAGGAGACTACCAACCAATAACTGTGGGCAATGAATGAATTACAAAATCACCATTTGTTAGCCAGCACAGCAATGAATAATTCAGGCACCATTAGTGATGCTAACCGCAGTATGGCGAGCCCAGATACAGGGTATTTGCAGAGCCCCAAAGCACCTCCTGAGATGAGATACTTACTATTAATATTGATAATTGCAAAGGGAACAATAATAGGTTAACAGTGGAGAAACTTGGCAGAAACTACTTTAACCAAGTGATCAAAGATAACATCACCTGGTGTCCAGTGGCTAAGAATCTGCCTTCTAATGTAGAGGGACGAGGATCTGGGAACTAAGATTCCACATGCCATGGGGCAACCGAGCCCTTGTAACGCAACTAGACAGATGCCTGTGCGCTGCAACCACTGAGCCCTTGAACCCGAGAGCCCTCGAGCCGCAACTAAGATCCTGTGCAACCAATTAATTAATTAAAAAGAAAGATAACATCATCAGCAGTGGGACAAAGCGGAGGTGCCTCCTGATGCTGAGCACCTCAGAGGATGCCATTTCTGAGGTTATCACCACCAAAGAGCCTCGATCCAATCTAATCCCGAGGAGGCAGCCTGCAGCCACAACTGAGAACATCTGCAAGACAACTGGCTGGCTGCTCCAAAACTGTCACGGTCACGGAAGGCAAAGAAATGCCAGGTAATGTCTCCAAAATTAAGGAAACTGGGTTTCCCTGGTGGCTCAGATGGTAAAGACTTTGCCTGCAATGTGGGAGACTCAAGTTGGATCCCTGGGTCGGGAGGATCCCCTGGAGAAGGGAATGGCAACCCACTCCTGTATTCTTGCCTGGAGAATTCCACAGACTTTAGAGAAGCCTGGTGGGCTACAGTCCATGGGGTCGCAAAGAGTCAGACACGACTGAGGGACAAACACTAAAGAGATGAGTAAACTAAATGCAACATGTGATCCTGGACTGAATTCTGAATCAGACCTGGCCCCTCTGCCCCTTCCCCAAATAAAGGACATTATTAGGACAACTAACAAAATGTGAATAAGGTCTGTAGATTAGATAAGATGACTGCATCCAAGGTAATTTCATGATTTTTGAGAACTGCACTGCAATGATAAAAACCACCCTGTTTTTGAAAAAATACATTCTTACTTAAGGTGTTAAAAAAAAAATGCCAGTACCGAGAGGTTCCACTTCAATTGGGCTGGGATGAGGCTCTGTCTTCCCCACTTTTAAAAGCCCCCAAAGTGATCTGGATGTGCAGCTCACCCTGCTGTTGGTTCCCCGACTTACTGCCCACCCCCCCATCACCCATCCAAGCTGGGGACAGAGAGACAGCACAGAACATTGCTCTGTTGAGATTCTGGGTTGTGGGTACTTAACCACTACACCCATGATGCTTTTTGTATAAACTCAATGCTTTAAAAACATCCCCCTTGAAATACCATTATATAACCAGTTTGTTTAATGACACAGCATGGAACAGTCCTGAAGAAGCCAGCATCTGATCACCCAAAGGGTATTTGAGACAGCCATGTGGCCACTTTGCATGTTTCAGCCCAACTTCGTCTAGCTTTAAGGGCGATCTTCCAAGCTCACATTCCAGGGGCCACGGACTCAGCTGATGACATGGGTTCACGAAAAACACTTCTCACTGTTCAGACGGCTTCAGATTCTTGGCAGGTACAACAATACTATACTTTCCTTACATCTGTACCCTGTACTTTCCCAAAGGCCCTTTGCATGCATTCTCTCTCATGATTCTCAGGAAAACATCTGAGATGGGAGAATGGTTATCACACTTCCACCCATTTAACAGGTGAGGAGACGGAGGCTCCGAGAGGATCGGAGAGCAGAGTGACTGAGACTTTGGCCTCTGACAGGTCTGGGTTTTAACCCTGTCTTCCCTGCTTCTTGGCTGCAGGTAAGGGCTGTCACCTCTCTAGTCTCCATTTTTTTCTTATCTTTACAATGGAGGTAGAACATCGACCTCCTGGGACTGCGGTAAAGACTAAATATAAAAAGGGATGTGCAAAGGGACTTCTCTGGCGGTCCAGTGGTTAAGACTCCTCGCTTCCAGTGCAGTGGTCTCGGGCTTGATCCCTAGTCAGGGGAACTAAGATCCCACATGCAGTGTGGTGCAGCCAAGAAAATGAAACATTTATTTAAAAAAAAGGATACCTAAGACTTTAGGTTGGCACTGGGCACACAGTCATGACTAAAAACAAAACTAAAGCAGGTGTTTTTTTAGTTTTATTTTTGGCTGCTCTGGGTCTTCCGTGATCGCTCAGGCTTTTTCTGGTTGCAGTGAGCGGGGCACACTGTCCAGCTGTGGTACAAAGGCGTCTCACTGTGGTGGCTTCTCTGGTTGCGGAACACAGGCTCTAGAGCACGTGGGCTTCAGGGGTTGCGGCTCCTGGGCTCTAGAGCACTGGCTCAGAAGTTGTGGCGCGTAGGCTTAACTGCTCTGAGGCATGTGGGATCTTCCTGGACCAGGGATCAAATTCTCGTCTTTTGCATTGGCAGGCAGATTCTTTACCACCGAGCTACCAGGGAAGCCCCCAAAGCAGGGATTCTTAAGGAAAGAGGCAGCCCTCACCCAGAAGGGGGCTGCTTTTGGTTGTCACAATGAAGGCGGGGACATCAGTGGCACTGATTAAGTGGCAGCTTTACAGATGAAATACCCCTCAGACGCCCCTCATCCCATGCCGACAGCAGCCCTATTTAAAAACACTGGTACACTCATAGCTCCTCTGCTGTTTCCTCTGCAAATAAGGTCCCTCTCCCTACAGGCCAGGGTTTCTCCACCAGGGCACCACCCATGTCTTATGCAGGATACTCTGTTGTTGTGGGGGGGCCGTCCTGTGCCCCGAAGGATGCCTGGCCTACACTTGAGGCCGCTAGCACCTTGCACACTGTGACAACCAAACACGACTGCAGATGCTGCCGAGCATCCCCCCGTGGGCACAAACGCCCCTGGTGAGCGCTCGCTGCTGATGCCGTTGTTCAGTTTAGTTGCTCAGTCATGTCAGACTCTTTTGCGACCCCATGGACTGCAGCCCGCCAGGCTCCTCTGTCCATAGGATTCTCCAGGCAAGAATACTGGAGCGGGTTGCCATTTCCTTCTCTAGGGGATCCTCCCGACCCAGGGATCGAATCCCTATCTCCTGCACTGGCAGGTGGGCTCTTCACCGCTAAGCCACCAGCGAAGCCCCGTGACCACTTGTGCTAGAGATAAACAGAGGCATCCTGAGGATGTAGCCCTTTTCAGTTCTCTGGGTACCAACGGGTGAGGGAACTCTGCAGGGAGGAGGAGGGTACCCGGCTGTAATGCCCAAACCATCTCAGCCCCAAGTCTGACTGCAGCGACAGAAACTCAAAGTAAGAGACCCCCATCGTGGAAGTCTGAGTCGATGTGGGAATTTTTTGAGGGGAGGAAACAAGGATGACACATGGGCTCCCTTACCTGGTACATAAAGATTACATTCTCCTGCGGTCACTGCGTCTTTGCGACTACCCCACGGGCCCTCGATTTAAGGCAGAAGTGAGCTTGCTTCCTGATCACGAAACAGCTGCTCTCTGGTGTCACTCACATTTTTCTCTCCCCCGCCCCAGACCCCAGTACTTAAAGAAAAAGAAGAAGAGAAAAGAATGAATTTTAAACTGCTTAGGTAAAAGGCAGTGAATACAAAGCATTATTTATTCCCTGCTTGGATGCACGGTGCTTGGAAAGAAACACGTGGAACGACTGATATTAGAGAGAGAGGGAGACTCTTCAGGGGAGAAGGGAAAACACACACACATTCCTCTGCACTTCAGTCGAGCAGAGGGAGGAAGGAAAAAAAAAGCCACCGTAATTGATCGGAGCGCCTGGTTCTGCTCCAGGCTCGAGGCTGCATCCAGCCCAGCTTTGCGGGCTGGCAGCTGGGAGCCCGGCAGTGGTAACCTCGCTAATTCAATAAATGAACTCTGACAAGCCTAAATGGTTGTTTGGATGGATGCTCTCTCATCCTCCCCACCCTCGCTGCCCAAAAACCTCCAATAAAATAAATTACACAAAACGCGAGACACAATCTGAGTCTTTTACGGCCGTCTTCTCTAGCGGGAGTCGGAAAACATGCCACGGATTCCGAACGCTGCCGAGCTGAGAACCAGGCTGGCTGCCTTGGGGCCTCGAGTGGCCGGCGTGGTCTCCCTTCTCTGCTCTTCTGTTTGCTTTTTCTCCCCTTGGCGCCCTGGTCTCCCCGGTCCCTGGCTGGGGTGGGGGCGAGACAGGCTCGGATGTTATTCGGCACGCTGCCATAGGTGTCTTCAGCCAATCGGAGGCGATGGCAGCTGCCTGCACCTTGCTGACAGCTGCTGTCAAAACACTCTCACGACCGGCGGCTCGATAATAACTCGAAAATGAGATACAAATGAGTGACTTTGTGAGCGGGGACGTGCTGCTGTCCCCCACCACCCCGCGGGCTTCTGGGTGCAGCGGGGAATGGTCAGGGATGCTAGAGATATGAGTGCTGGCCCGAGGGGAGGAGAGATGGGCTAAGGAAAAAACCCCAAACCACCAAGACGTGGAAGACGGTCCCCATTCCATTCCCCTTAAAGGGGGTCCCACAGGATTTCAGAATGGGTCCACCATCCTTCCCCAAAGGGAATGCTGCCCACTCCAAGATGTGGCTGGATGTGCCGGTGGTGGTAGGGTTCTTTTCTGTCCACCCGTCCAGGAAGGCTGAGTCAGAAGCCCCAGGGAGAGAGCCAGGGAGGGGGAGGCTCCTTCCCAGGATGCCTCACACCCCCGCCCCCCGCCCCCTCGCATCACCATCTGCTGGGCTGTGTTTTTATTTATCAAGCCAACTCTTTCCTTCAAACTTAGGCTGTTACTCCCCTGGGGAAGCCAACAGGAACACAGCTTGTATAGAAAAGCACAAATAAGCCCCAGGGAATACAAAGTGTGTGGTCAGCACTTCCCTGTGTTCCCTAGGATGGAGGGGGCTCAGAAAGGATCTGAAACTCCCTTCTCATTGGCTGGGACCAGCCCTCGCCTGGGATCTAAGGCAGGGCTGGGATCCTCCAGGTAGGAGAGGAGGCAGAGGCCGTAACATTCATTCACTTGAGGATACAGAATGCCTCTGAAAATTCCAGAGTACACGCCACACTCTGGAGGCCCTTAGAAATCCACTGAGTTTTTTTTTTTAAACCATTCTGGGTTGAGCTTGGCTATATTCAGAGAAGCCGAGGTGACGGCTCAGGCTGGGGTGAAATTAAAAAAAAAAGTGCTTTTGCGAACAAGCCGTTGAAGGGACTTGAAGGGACTTTATTTAAATTCAAGGTAGGCAGAGTATAATTGTCCCAGGGAAGTGCAATCATGCTGCCTGGATTAAAACCTCTTCCACATGACTCACTCTCTTTCTTCCCACTCATTTCTCTGCAGAAAGCCTTTATTCCCCCGTCCATGTGTCGGGTAAACATTTAGCTTACTCCGTTGTGTGTGCGACAATGCACGTCTTGAATAACCCCGTCTGTGTCACCCGTGCCTACTTTAAAGAGTAAACTCCCATAAAGAAAGGATCAGCCCGGTGTAACTTACTCTGTGAGCTGAGCCATTATAGGAAGCTTTTAAGTGCCGCACTCGGAAGGACAAGAGGCTCTCAACGTCCCATGAATAGGTGAGGAGCCTGTTTGGGGGCCACGTCAAACCTCACCTAGAGAGCCAGGGAAAGGATGCAGATTAGAACTCGGGCTTGGGCTTGGTTCTGCCACTTAACCAGCCACGAGACCCCAGGCGAGGCACTTAACCCCGCTGACCCACTGTCTCCTCATGTGTGAGACGGTGATATTAATACCTGCCCTGACTACAGAGCCGTATGAAAGAGGACGCGGGCAGGCACCCGCCAAGCCAGCTGCTGTGTCTCGTGGTGGGGAGGGGGCAGTTTTCTTTGGCTTGTGCTTGGTTTTCCAAAGGCTCTGGAATGAGGTGACTTTTCTAATCAGAAGAGAGAATTTTAAAAAGAGTCAAACTCTGCCTTGGGACTTTCCCTGGTGGTCCAGCGGTTAAGACTCCGAGCTCCCCACGCAGGGGGCCCCGGTTTGACCCCTGGTTGGGGAACCAGGATTCTGCATGCCATAACTAAAGATCCCGCATACCACAACTAAGCCCCGGCGCAGCCAAAACAACAACTTTGCCTTACTAATAACAGAGAAAGATGCAACAGAGTTTTCAATATGAGTTTTGAAATTCTGTACAGTGCTGAGCAAAAAAAAAAAAAAAAAAAGAAAACACCACTAAAGTGGTATATTATCCTGGCTCTACTAAATGCAAATAGATTTTTTTTTAAAGGGTTGGCTTTGGAGTTCAAGGGCAATAGGGAACAGAGATGGGGAAAGAGAGAAAGCTAGGAGCCACTCAGAGGATCTATTCTAAGTTAACTGGGTTTTGAGTTTGACCAGAATATTTCAAGAAATATCCTCCACCCTCCTGGCCCCTGAAACTCAGAGCAATGGATAGCCATCTTCTTCTGTCTTATTTTGAAGAACTACTTTTCCTTCTGAATCTAAAGCGACCTTCACACTCATGTAGGCAATCTGCCGAACGCACAGTAATGCAGAGATGGAAATAAGAAGTGACAATAAACCCACCAACAGCAACTGTTATTCTGGAGCACTTCCTTCCTGTCTTTTTCTCCCCATGCTTACTTGGAGATCACACTGTACCCTATTTGGATTCTTGCGTCTTTCACTTAATTGCTGGACAAAAGCATTTCCCCTCTCGTCTGCGTTCTTTATGAACGCTGTTGATGTCTCTCTGGCATTCCATTCAAAAATTTACTCAACCCACCCTCTCTCACTGCTGGGTATTAATAGTGTTTCCAGTTTTTCACTGCCATGAGCAATCCTTCATGGCAGATCCCTGTGTAGCAAGTTCGTCCCTACCTCTGATCATTTCTTTAGGATAAAACTCTAGAAACATAATCACCAGATCAAAAGGTATGAACGTTTCCATACTGTGCTGTCCGGTATGGCAGCCTCTGCCACATGTGACTGCTTCAAATTGAGAGGAAAAACACTTGCTATTTAAGGTCAACTAAACAACACTGAGATTCAGTTCCTCAGCTGCACAGGCCGTGTTCCAAGGCTCAGTGATCACATGGAGCTGATGGTCACCAGAGTGGACACATTTCCACGGTCGCAGAGTTCTACAGGACCATGCTGCCCTCAGAACGCACCACACATTCACAGCATGGGCTGGTGCACTAACACAAGCTCGGCACTGGGCCTCCTCCTGACCTGGCACCATCTTCCTTCTTTCATCCCCCTCTTTCTAGCCCTTTCTCTCCACTTAAACTTGAGACTTCTCAAGACGCCTCAGTGATGCACGTTATCCCAAAGGTCAGACAAGATAAGACTCCATGAATATAATTCAAAGTTGTCTTGTGCTCATTTTAATGTTTTGTGTCAACTCTGTATTCTATTCCAGAACAGGGCTGTAAATTTGTGCAAAAACATAAATAAATTAAAAAAAAAATTCATCTTGCCAGTCCCGTGGGAGTCCTCCATGGGAGCAGTATCTCTTTAGAGGGCTGGACGATAGCTTAAGAATTAGCAGGCGCTGGTGCTTTTTCCCGCTTTTGCTTTGACTACTACGGAGCTCAGACTTGAGTACCCCTTTACTGAAGGACTCCCCAGTATGGGAACTGTACTATAATTTCCTTCCAATTGACAGTTTTCTTACATTTCTGCAGTGACTGAACTAAGGTCTTACTCCTTCTGCAAGTGGGTGAGGAATCTACTTGTAAATAGAGAGAAAAAGACAAGGTCCCTTTATAGATTCCTAGGCAAGCCGCTGGCACTTTCAAGTTCCTTCAACTCTCAGATATTCCTTTTCCCAAAAAAAGGAAGAAACTGCACATCTGTTCCTTCAAATGAGTGAAGGTCTGGGCTGTGACCAAGGCCAGTGGCGGCTGAGCGCAGAGTCCAAACTCTGGCTGACGGGGCTCTGCAGAAGCTCAGGTGGGACACATCTGGTGGGGTGATGTTAAAGGCCAAGCTGGGGGCCACCACCCCCGACGTCCCTGAGCTTTCCGATGTTGGACAAGCACTGTCTCTTTCTCTAAGCCTGCTTTTTCTGGCCGGAGGACAAGGCCTGTCACAGGGGACGGGCACTCACTGAGAGTCACTCAGGCCAGCAGCCAGGACGCCCTGTGAACTAAGGTTTCTACCAGCGCGCAGTGACAACTGATATCTGCAATGATGACCCAGGGTCCTGCAGGCCCCTATCATCAAACATTCAATTACACTCCACGGAGTTCCAGCATGACTCTATTCTAATTCCTTGGAAATTGGCCATCTATGCTATCAGTGGTAATTCTCCATTTACCTGAATGATGGGAGTGCCCAGCAGCCCCGTTGGGTTGGAGGGAGTTATACATCAGTCTGTAAACGATGACCGAGCAGGCTGCTCGGGGGGAGGAAATCCAGCCTGGGCTGGGGAGTCAGAAGTGGCTTTGCCACCTCCTGGCTCTGTGACTGTCTCCACTCTAAACTCCACTTTCCTCATCTGTAAAATGGGCTGCATGATTCCCAGAGTAAAGCGATGACATAGCACATTGAGAAGAATGAGGCAGAGCTACAGCGACTAAGTTGGAAAAATCGCCAAGATACATTTGAGGAGGGAAAAACTCTTCATGATACATGACATACGGCACCGTTTTGGTCTAAATCGACCAATGCAATTGTGTATTCTGTCTTTGAAAAGTGAAAGTGAAAGTGAAGTCGCTCAGTTGTGTCCGACTGTTTGCGACCCCACAGACTGTAGCCTGCCAGGCTCCTCAGTCCATGGGATTTTCCAGGCAAGAGTACTGGAGTGGATTGCCATTTCCTTCTCCAGGGGATCTTCCCAACCCAGGGATCAAACCTGGGTCTCTCGCACTGCAGGCAGACGCTTTACTGTCTGAGCCACCAGGGTTCACATATATATAGAAAGCACGAGAAAAGACCTAGAAGAGGGGATGGGGGCAGGGGTGGGTGGGTGGCCAAATGGATCATGTAGATTTCTCTGGGGTGGCAGTGGTTAAACGTCTGGCTTTCAAGCTTTCTTTCAACGAGGAAAACATTTCTGTTTTAGTTGTGCAACTAATTCTTTTTTTAAAGGAAAAAGATTAATAAAAAGGGAGATCACAAACATGAGTGCATGGAACTGACGGTTGCATGGAAGGTATTCAATTAAGGATGAACAATTACTTAGGCTGAAGTAAAAATGTTGTTTTTGCCAGTCAAAACTGACATATTGGCATGCTCATAGAGTTTAACTCTGTATCTGCACGCTAAAGTGTACCCCCAGTCCTGCCAGACGGTCAGAGGTGGCTAGGAGGAGGAGAATTAAAACAAACCACAGCAAACCAATTCAGTGGAAGGACTGATGCTGAAGCTGAAACTCCAATACTCTGGCCACCTGATGCGAAGGGCTGACTCATCAGAAAAGACCCTGATGCTGGGAAAGATTGACGGCAGGAGGAGAACGGGGCAACAGAGGATGAGATGGTTGGATGGCATCACTGACTCAACGGACATGAGTTTGAGCAAACTCCAGGAGATAGTGAAGGACAGGGAAGCCTGGCCTGCTACAGTCCATGGGGTCGCAAAGAGTCGGACACAACTTAATGACTGAACAGCAACACCACCACCACCAAACCACACACACACAATGCTGGGCCCTGGGTTCACACACCTTCCCTGCAGGGTGCTGTGTTTGCCTGTCCCAGAGCAGGGAAAGCTGCTGTGGGAGCACGGGGGATTCCACAACCAGGGGAGCATGTACAATTCAAAGGCTTAGGGTGTCAAGGCCATCCTCTGCACAAGTCAGGCGGTCAAGGCCACTCCCTCTCCCCCACCCTGGAGTTGAGACCTCGGGTACTGGCCTTCGCCAAGAACCCTGTGAGGCACATGGACACTCGAGTGAATGCATTTCCTTCTAAAGACTTTTATGTTTCAGACGCGTCATGATACCCCTTTGAGATGACTGCGGGCAGCCCAGGGTTTTTCAAAAAATCTCAGCTGGGAAGTCAATGTTCTGAAATGCTTTTTACAAGCAAGCAGAGGTGGAGCGAAGGGAGGCAGGAAGGGAAGCTTAGCCATCAAGGACACCAATCCCACACGTGCAACGCATGAAGAGTTGAGAATGGAAGCGTGGGGTCGGCACAGCCTTTCTGGTTAAATTATAATAAAACAATCTCCTTTATCGAGCTGTGACTGTACCAAACAGTAGGCCACAGCTTCCCAAACATTCTTGGTTCATGCCTGCTGTCCTTGGCACTTCAGTAATTTTCTCCTGGCATTCCTAGGTCAAAAGACACACCTAATAGTTTGGTTGTAACAGGCTGGGCTTCCCTGATGGCTCAACAAGTGAAGAATCTGCCTGCAATGCAGAAGACACAGGAGATGCAGGTTTGACCCCTGGGTCGGGAAGATCCCCTGGAGAAGGAAATGGCAACCCACTCCAGTGTTCTTGTGTGGGAAATCCCATGGACAGAGGAGCCTGGCGGGCTACAGTCCACAAGGTCACAAAGAGTCAGATATGACTGAGCACTGAAAGAGATGGGAATACCAGACCACCTGACCTGCCTCTTGAGAAACCTGTATGCAGATCAGGAAGCAACCATTAGAATTGCACATGGAACAACAGACTGGTTCCAAATAGGAAAAGGAGAATGTCAAGGCTGTATATTGTCACCCTGCTTATTTAACTTATATGCAGAGTACATCATGAGAAACGCTGGGCTGGAAGAAGCACAAGCTGGAATCAAGATTGCCGGGAGAAATATCAATAACCCCAGATATGCAGATGACACCACCCTTATGGCAGAAAATGAAGACGAACTAAAGAGCCTCTTGATGAAAGTGAAAGAGGAGAGTGAAAAAGTTGGCTTAAAGGTCAACATTCAGAAAACTAAGATCATGGCATCCGGTCCCATCACTTCATGGCAAATAGATGGGGCAACAGTGGAAATGGTGGCTGCCTTTATTTTTCTGGGCTCCAAAATCACTGCTGATGGTGACTGCAGCCATGAAATTAAAAGTCATTTACTCCTTGGAAGGAAAGTTATGACCAGCCTAGATAGCATATTCAAAAGCAGAGACATTACTTTGTCAACAAAGGTCCGTCTAGTCAAGGCTATGGTTTTTCCAGTAGTCATGTATGGATGTGAGAGTTGGACTATAAAGAAAGCTGAATGCCAAAGAATTGATGCTTTTGAACTGTGGTGTTGGAGAAGACTCTTGAGAGTCCCTTGGACTGCAAGGAGATCCAACCAGTCCATCCTAAGGGAAATCAGTCCTGGGTGTTCATTGGAAGGACTGATGTTGAAGCTGAAACTCCCAATACTTTGGCCACCTGATGCAAACAGCTGACTCATTGGAAAAGACTCTGATGCTGGGAAAGATTGAGGGCAGGAGGAGAAGGGGACGACAGAGGATGAGATGGCTGGATGGCATCACTGACTCAATGGACATGGTTTGGGCGAACTCCAGGAATTGGTGATGGACAGGGAAGCCTGGCGTGCTGCGGTTCATGGGGTTGCAAAGAGTTGGACACGACTGTGACTGAACTGAACCAAACTGAGGACGTTATAATAGCTAAACAGTCTAAACCATTAATGTGCCTTTTGCTTAGTCATTCAGTCATGTCCCACTCTTTCTGACCCCATGGACTATAGCCTGCCAAGCTCCTCTGTCCATGGGATTCTCCAGGCAAGAATACTGGAGTGAGTTGCCATTTCCTCCTCCAGGGGATCTTCCCAACCCAGGGATCAAACCCAGGTCTCTCACATTGCAGGTGGATTCTTAACTGTCTGAGCCACCAGGGAAGCCCATAAACCATTAATAGGTATAAACAACTAAAGCTGCAGTTGGCACCATGACTGATGATGTCGCTGTGTTCTTCTTGAAAAACCCACAGTGCATCTCTGAGGTCACTGAGGCACCCTGAAGAGCCTCGGCGCACAGTTTGGGAAGCACATCACTTTCACTTTTATCCCCTCACTGAATCCTCAATAACCCTGACAGGTGTGTACTGTGGTCTCCATTCTACAGATGCAGACACTGAGATGTGGGTATTTAAATGACTTGTTCAAGTCTGACAGCTGGTGATGAAGGGGCCAGCAGTGAAACTGCAACCTGATGGACTCCCAGGGTTGCCACAGACAGTGGTACAGGTTGAATACTGCACAGTGCTGCAAGTGCCACAGACTACAGTGTGAGGTGCTCTGAATTATGAAGCTAACGGGTGGTGATGGATTTAGCACAAGCCTCCAGCTCTGACAGCCCCTGCGCTGAGCAACCTCTTGCTTTAATTTTAACATCTCCAATTGTCTTGGCCCCCATCTTTTCCCAACAAATTCGGAGCGGGAAGGGCAAGCTACAGAGCTCCAAAAGCTTCAATGAACTCTGCGTGACCAAGTGAGTGACTTCTGCACAAACTGCATAAAAAACAGCAGCATTTCAACTGTAAGCGGGCTCGCTAGAGAAAAAGATCTACAGGTCTAAGTGGACCCCACAAGTGCCTTAGACCTGAAATTTGTACTATGGTAAGCGCCTACTTAATAGAACTGAGTTTCTCATTGTAAGGTCTGCTGCCTCTCAGTTCGACCTGGGGAAATGTACGATAGTAGGGGCAGGGATATGGGCAAGATTAGCTACTTCTGTAGGATAATTAAAAAATCTTCTGTTTGTATTCAGAAAATGTAATTTGTTTTAAATTACTTTTTATTGGGGTATAGTTGCTTTACAATGTTGTGTTCGTTTCCGTTGTATAGCAAAGTGAACCAGCTATATGTTTACATTTATCCCCTCTTTTTTGGGTTTCCTTCCCCTTCAGGTCACCATCCAGTGTTGAGCGGAGTTCCCTGTGCTGTACAGCAGGTTCTCAATAGTTCTCTATTTCACATGTATGTATATACGTCAATCCCAATCTCCCAACCCATCCCACTCTGCAATTTTTAATATATGCATGCATATGTGAATTATAACAGTGCTATGGAGAGTCCTGGTACAAGAGTGCTAACCTCAAAAGGCCTGTACCAGGGTAGACAGCACTTGGGTAAGAACAGATGCTGTCTCGTGCTGAACTTACCTTTACATGCCCCAACTTGCAACAAGAAAATGATTAGCCGGAAGGAACAATGAAACACTTCTCGGTCCTCAAGTCAACAAGAAACTGGTTGTCCTATTCATTGATATTTTCAGCGACGCTTTAATGCTAACTTTTTATTTTTAAGTGATGGAGATGGCTTTATAGAACCACTGAGTGACGCTGCCTGAAAAGGGACGCCTGATGACTGGCTGAGATTCTGATAGGAGAGAGGTCTGATTATGCTGCACTGGCAAATAAATCCTTCCCCTCCTGCCCGTACTTACCTATGCAAACAAGCATCCTCCACATTAGTATGACTGACAGAAAAGTAGGGAAACTGACTACAGGTCTGGACCTGTGGCAACATCTTCCTAATATTAAAACCCACATTCTGAATTTGGTTTCCACAAAACAACATCATCCATCACACTAAAAAAAATGTTGTTAATCCGAATGTTATTGATTTTGAATTTTGTTTGTATTTAATGTGAAAATGTGTTTGGTTATATGGTCCTAAGAGAACTGTGTTAAGTTGTTGGTTGATGCTGGGGTTTACATTTGTACACAGTTAAGTAACATCATAATAAAAATATTTGCATCACTGCTGTTGGGGGGAAGGGCCATGACATTTTTCTTTTAAAAGGAGGGCTGTTTATATATTTCTCAAGTTTGAGAAACACGGCTATGGCCAGTGATTTTACAAAATGCTCCTTTAGAATGTAAAACCTTTCTGGAGACCTTCATGCTGTTAAGCTCCCTCACTTCTGAGTATCCTTGGGGAGGAGCAGAAAAACAAGGTAAGTCTTCTAAGAGCGTGTGGCTAGTTAGGAGGAGGGCTGGGAATAAGCAGTGCCCTCCCAGTGTACTGTGGGAGTTCTGGGTACCAGATACAGCATTCTCTGAATTGGAGAAGGGCCAAGTGCTTCACCAATAGCACTGACCTTGTCCTTATGGCGAACTGGAAATAGCAGTTAATCCTGCCATTCTACAGAGATGAACCGACTTCCCTGGTGGCTCAGCAGTAAGGAATCCGCCTGCAATGCGGGAGACAATGCAAGAGATTTGGGTTCAATCCCTGGGTTAGGAAGATCCCCTGGAGGAGGGCATGGCAAACCACTCCAGTATGTCCCTGGAGAATCCCATGGACAGAGGAGCCTGGTGGGCTACAGCCAGTAGGGTCACAAAAGAGTTGGACACGACTGAAGCAACTTAGCACACACCCACGCACAGAGAGGAACACTGAGCCCTAGAGAAGCTGAGTCACCAGACCAACCATGTGTATGACCTGCCCTCTGCCGTGAGGGTTCTACTGGAGTGGAACCCTGGATCCACTTCTCCCTAAACCAAGATAGTCCCTTCCCTTTCGGGAGTTCACGATGGTTTCTGGCACAGTCCCTGCCTCGTGAGAGATGCTTTGTAAATATCTGCTAAACCCAAGAGGTATTTGTTAACTAAAATGCAGTGTGGCAGGACCCCCTTTCCGTGGAAAGCTCCGAGATGGGAGAGGATTCAGAAGCTGCTCTTACTCCGAGGTGTCCCAAGATTTCCTGGGGCTCCCTCCCCGCTGCCATTCAGCGCCAGGGTGCAGGAAACACAGAGCACAATTACCCGAGGCAACAATGAGCCGACTGCCGCCCTCCTGCAAACCCAGACAAAGCGCGGAGACCTTGTAACTGAAAAGGCACCAAATGCGGAGCGAGGACGTAGGGGCGGGCTGCTGCGGGCGGGAGCCAGTGCACAAAGCCTCCTTCCTGCCCCCCAACCTCGGAACCACGTGGTTCTCCCCAGGGTGCCCCATTCCACTGTCTGGGCTTCGTCACCTTACTCTGGAATGAGTCTGGGCATGGAGAGATAGGAAACATTGGCTGCGCTGGAAGACCAGATCTACAGAATCGCAAAGGAAGGTAGAGAACAACCACAGGAAGAAACAGCCTCTCAACTTCTCAGCTCATTCTTATTTTTTTAGAGAGGAGAGCGAAGTAGGCTTTCACACAGGCTGGGGTTTGGAACTGCACTACCACTCAGTCCAGCAGATGGAAATGTAAGAGCTCCAGCGACGGGTGATAAATACCATATTCTTCAGTGGATACCTGCAGCCGCTTGCCTATCACAGATGCCGCGCCCACGTCCGTGGCAGACATCGCTAGTCAATTACAGTGCCATTTCCTGCAGAGCCCAGGCAGCCTCACAATCCTCTGAGACCGAACTCCAGCAGCCATGACCAATGGGTTTGTGCTGGCTCGCGAGAGGAGGAAGCCCTCTGCTCCACTGGTCTCGCCCAACCCCATCACTGAGTCACTCAATAAACAGACCCTCTGAGAAGTCACCAAGTGCCTAAGGCTATGCAGCGGGTGCTGGCGGAGCTCAGCCAGAATTCTCCTGACTCCCTGGCTGGGCGTTCTCACTTGGAAAATCACACTGGCTCCTTTCCAAGCTCATGGCTGACTTCTGATGATGGGGGGACAAGGACGGTGTGGAAAAGGAGAACTCAGGTGGCCCGAGTACCTCTTGTGGGCAAGTGCTGCAGTCACTTTTACAGCCTCTGACTGCCCCTGCTGCTGCTGCTGCTGCTAAGTCGCTTCAGTCGTGTCCGACTCTGTGCGACCCCATAGACGGCAGCCCACCAGGCTCCCCTGTCCCTGGGATTCTCCAGTTAAGAACACTGGAGTGGGTGGCCATTTTCTTCTCCAATGCATGAAAGTGAAAAGTGAAAGGGAAGTCGCTCAGTCATGCCCGACTCTTCGAGATCCCATGGACTGCAGCCTACCAGGCTCCTTCATCCGTGGGATTTTCCAGGCAAGAGTACTGGAGTGGGGTGCCATTGCCTTCTCCAGACTGCCCCTGAGTAGATGTATTATTGGTAGAGAGGGAACAGGGTCATTAGAAAAACAAACAGAAGCAGAGTCTGGCGTGGATTTTCTGCAAAGCAGGCCTCTGAAATGAAGGGAGTATCACCCAGCTCACAAGTCAACCAGACCCCTCGGGGCTCCCTACCTAGCCTGCAGGACTGACGACCTGGAGATGGATCTGCAGATGGACAAGAGCCTAAGGAACCTACCTGCTGGTTCCCTAGCTCTCTGAAAAGGGTGCAAAAACACTTAACCTGTTCACTCACACTGCAAACAACTGAAGCCTACTCTTTTTCCATAGCCAAGTTTATACATAAACCTGGTGGCTCAGATGGTAAAGAACCTGCCTACAATACATGAGACCTGGGTTCGATTCTTGGGCTGGGAAGATACCCTGGAAAAGAGCATGGCCACCCATTCATGTTTTCTTGCCTGGAGAATCTCATGGACTGAGGAGCCTGGCGGCCTACAGTCCACAGGGTCGCAGAGAATCAGACATGACTGAAGCAACTTAGCACATCACAAAGGACTTCCGTGGTGGTCCAGGGGCTAATACTCCACGCTCCCAAAGCTCCCAAACACCAGTTTTGCATGTATCCATGTGTGTGAATATTCTGTTCTGTGCAATTTTATCACATGTAGACTCGTCTGCCCACACAAGACACAGAGCCGGCCCATCACAGGATCCTTCCCTCTTGCCTACCCAATCCCAGGCAACCAGCCATCTGCTCTCCACCTCTGTCATCCAGTCATTTGAAGAACATTAGAGCAACGGAATCAGGCAGTATGTAACCTCTGGGGATAAGCTTTTCCACTCAGTGTAATTCTCTAGAGATCCATCTGGATTGCTGCCTGTGTCGATAGTCTATGTATTTGTTTTTGCTGCTCTGGGTCTTCAACGCTGCATGGGCTTTTCTCGAGTTGTGGTGTGTGGACTTCTCACTGCGGCGGCTTCCGCTGCAGAACATGAGCTCCAGGGCACGCAGGCTTCGGAAGCTGCGGCTCGTGGGCTCCAGCAGCTGTGGCCAAGGGCTTAGTTGCTCCACGGCACATGCAATCTTCCCGGACTAGGGATCAAACCTGTGTCTCCTGTATTAGCAGATTCTAATCTGCTAATTAGGCAGATTCTTTACCACTGAGTTATCAGGGAAACCCGATCTGTTCTTTATAAAAAGAATTCACTAACTAATGAACTTGGGGGCGCTGGCAGCACTGGGTCTCCGTTGCTGTGCACAGGCTTCCTCTAGCTGTGGGGACTGGGGGCTACTCTCGAGTCGCGGTGCGCGGGCTTCTCACTGTGGTGGCTTCCCTTGGTGCGGAGCATGGGCTCTAGAGCTTGGGCGCAGTTGCCCAGAGGCATGTGGAATCCTCCCGGACCAAGGGTTGAACTCATGTCCCCTGCCTTGGCAGGCAGATTCTTAACCACTGGGACACCACGGTATCTTGGTTTGTTCCTTTTTATTGCTGACTTGTATTCTACCATCCAAATGCATCGCATTTTAACCACGTGCCCACTGAAGGACATTATGAATGAAACAGGTATGAACTTGTGTGTGCCTCTTCCTCCCTTCCTTCCAACAGCTTGCTGATACTGCTGCTAAGTTGCTTCAGTCGTGTCCAAGTCTGTGCGACCCCACAGACAGCAGCCCACTAGGCTCCTCTGTCCCTGGGATTCTCCAGGCAAGAACACTGGAGTGGGTTGCCATTTCCTTCTCCAATGCATGAAAGTGAAAAGTGAAAGGGAAGTTGCTCAGTCGTGCCCAACTCTTAGCGACCCCATGGACTGCAGCCTACCAGGCTCCTCTGTCCATGGGATTTTCCAGGCAAGAGTACAGCTTATCGAGATGCAATTCACATACCACACAATTCGCCCAAAGTGTACAATTCCACAGCTTTTAGTGTGTTCAGAGTTGTGCAACCATCACTGCAGCCATTTTAGAAAATTTCATCAGCTTTCACATCCCTTAGCCATCACCTGCAATTTCTGCCCCATCCCTAAACCACCGTTAATTTACTTCCTTTCTCGGTTTGCCTCTTCTGGACTTTGCATATAAATGAAATCATGTAATGTGGGGTCTTCTGTGTCTGGCTTCTTTCACTTAACATATTGTTTTTGAGGTTCACCCATGGTATAGAAGCCAACAGTACTTCATTCCTATTTATGGCAGAGTAACATTTCAGTGTGGAGACAGACTACATTTGGTTTATCCACTCATCAGTGGTTAGACGTGTGTAAACTTTTTTCTTTTTTGGCGGTGCTGTGTGGTTTGCGGGATTTTAGTTCCCTGATCAGGGATTGAACCCGGGCCCTTGGCAGTGAAAGTGTGAATTCATAAGCACTGGACCACCATGGGAGTCTTCCATGTAGGTTTCTGTATGAACACACATTTCCATTTCTCTGGTACAGATGCTCAAGAGTGCAGTTGCTGAGTCGTGTGATAAGTGTCTGTTTCATTTGTCTGAAACTGTCCACACACTTTTCCAGGATAGCTGGACCATTTTACATCTCAACAGCAATGTGTTTGATTCAGTTTCTCTGCATCCTCATTGGCCTTTTGTATTACTCTTATTTTGTTCTTTTAGCCATGGTGACAGGTGTATGTATTTGCTTGGTTTTCCCCTGAGCAGAAATAAGATGCACAGTAACATCTGCTGGGAGTCTTGCCCTGAGGTCTCCTCTAATCAGTTACAGCCTGGTTAGTTCATGCCTCTCTCCTCTATACCATGGGGCCCTTGCATTAAAAGCTGGAGCTGAGATGTGGTCACCCCATAGGCTGGGCTGGGTGGGACCTCTGGGATTGGACCATGTAAGGGTGTTGAGCTGTGTTCTACAGCTGGTTTGTGGAGTCCACTCAGAACCCTGGATCTCTTTCAAAATAAAAAGAGGTCAGGCAGGGACTCCTGCATTCTGTCTCTGGGACAGTCCCTCAGTGAAAGAAGATACCTTTGTGTTTTTGTTGTTGTTGTTATGCCTCATAACTGTAATCACCTTCCCAGGTGGGCCCATCATGTCCTTAGAATGTAGAGATCCCAGGGACAGAAGCAGGCTCTTTGAATGAAATGGGCACAGTACCCAGCTTGCAGTGAGCACATGTTAAGTATTTGTAGACTGGCCTTGACAAGCATCACGGACATGGAAAATCATGGGCATAGTATAAGGACTTAATAGATATAAGCTACATGGATACATGGGGGCTTCCTTGGTGGCTCAGTGGTAAAGAACCCACCTGCCAATGCAGGAGATGAGGGTTTAATCTCTGGGTTGGGAAGATCCCCTGGGGAAGGAAATGGTAACCCACTCCAGTATTCTTCCCTGGGAAATCCCATGGACAGAGGAGCCTGGCGGCCTATAGTCCATGGGGTCGCAAAGAGTCGGACACGACTGAGTGAATGAGAGGAGCGCATGGGACAAGGAGTGTCTCTGTCCCCGACTCTGCAACGGGAAAGGCAGCAGAGAAAGAGAATGACTGGGAGCACAGATCTGACTCTGCCGCTTGCTTGGGGTTTTATGGCCGCATGGCCATCTGCCTCATCAGCGGCCATTCCCCAGGCTTGCGGGGGGAAGGAACAGATGAAATCGTGAGCACAAAGGCACTTCAGGCCCCGGTAGGGCCTGCTGGTAAAGGCCGTGCAAACACCCGACTGTTGTCAACAGCCCTCCCTCTCACGGCAGAGAGCATGCCGGTGAGGGACATTGACACAGCGATGCCACTGCTGCAGCTGACATCACGCAGCTAACGGGCGGCCCCGAACCCCCAAACACATGCACACCAGTGGACAGGCCAACTGAGCCGCGCTCTCTGGCCCCTGTTATGTGTGCTGGATCACGGGCGAGGAGGCGGTGGGTGTGCGGAGTGAGGCTCATCCTCCCTTGGACTGCCCTGCCCCCGGACCATCCAGTTCGTTGCTTAGGACTTAAATTCAGGGGTCATCCTTGATTCCCGTTTGCATCGCAGTCCTCATTAAAGCCATTAGCAGGACTCTGAAAATGCACCCCCATACACATCTGGCACCCCACTTCCACGGCTGACACCTGGTCCCGGCCACTGTCACCTCTAGCCGAGGGGACTACAGAAACCTCTCGAGTCTCCTTACAAGATCATTCACAGATATGTCAGATCCCACCACTCCCTCTGCTCAGAACCTCCAGCTGCTGAGGAATAAAACACACAGACCCAAAGAGCACGGGGGCCGAGAACAGCCGAGGCCGTCACAAGGAACAAAGACACCGCAGAGCAAGCTATTACAAAGCCACAGTAATTAAGACTGGGGGTATTGGCAAAGGGGAGACAAATAGACCCGTGGAACAGATTAGAGAGTCCAGAAACAGCCCCTCACATACGCGGTCACCTGATTTATGACAAAATCAATACTGCAGAGCACAGGGGAAAGAATGGCCTTTGCAATAAATGATGCTGGGCCGACTGAATATCCATGTGGGGGAAAAATGTCCCTTGATCTCTACCTCACGCCATACACAAAAATCAATTCCAGATGGATTGCATTAACTACGAAGGGTCAAAGATTTCAGAGGAAAACATAGGAGACCGTCTTCATGAGCTTGGAGGAGGCACCGATTTCTTAAACAGGACCCAGAAAGTTCTAACCAAGAAAGGGAAGAAATGACAAATTGACAATGTTTAAAATTAAGAAACTCAGTTCATCCAAGGACACCGCTAAGCTACCCACAGAATGGGAGAGGAAGGGCATGCAATCCTACATCCACCAAAGGACTGGAATCCAGAATGTGCATAATTATGTAAAAAGTAACTAAGAAAATTAATAATAAAAAAAATCAGACAACCCAATTTTAAAAAAATGAGCAAAAGATTTGAATAGACAGTCCACAAGGGTATATTCAAGCTGGAGTTCCAATACTTTGGCCACCTGAAGTGAACAGCCAACTCACAGGAAAAGACTCTGATGCTGGGAAAGATTCAAGGCAGGAGAAAAGGGAGGCAGAGGATGAGATGGTTGGATGGTGTCACCGAGTTGATGGACATGAGTGTGAGCAAACTCTGGGAGATGCTGAAGGGCAGGGAAACCTGGTGTGCTGCAGTCCACGGGGTCACAGAATCAGACGTGACTTAGCGACTGAACAATAACATGATCAAATAACCATAAAAGTATGAAAAGGGATTTGATTTCCTTAGCCATCAGGGAAGCACAAGTTAAAATCAGGGGATGATGCTACTATATACGCACCAGATATGCCTAAAAAGAGAAAGACAGACACTACCAAGTGTTGGCGAGGTCAGTGGGCAACTGCAAGTGGAAACTGATAGAACTGATTTGGAAAGCATCTCAGTAATGTTTACTGAAGCTGACATATGCTCACCCATGACCCGGCAACTGCACTCCTATGGGTACACCCTACAGAAAAACACGCACATGGCTACTGACATACACAAGAATGTTCCCAGGAGCATTTGTTATTCAAAAAAGACAAAACACCGCAGACCACACAGTCACTGAGTCCAAATGCCCCACTCTGGTAGGGACGCTGCTAGTTCGGGAGGCCGTGTACATATAGGCGGGGCCAGGGGTACGTGGGAAACGTCTAAACCTTCCTCTCGATTTGGCTGTAAACCAAAAACTGCTCATAAAAAAACGGTCCTATAACAAAGCAAGCACACAAACAAACAAAAAAACTCAGCAAAGTTGGAGGAGCAGAGATACTCTGATGGAAAAAATGGCCTGGGTGCAGTTTGCAGAAATGGACAGGGCAATTCCTTGAGCTGAGACCTCACATCCTGTCTTCAGAGGGGTCAGCGGGGCCCTAGCATTACCTGTCACATTTGTCTTTTTTATAAGAGGGGGAAGAAAAAACTACTTTCTGTGTACAATTAAAACTAGAAGACAGAAACAAAGCCCCTTAGGGCATGCCCCATCTCCTTGCAGGCCCCACGATCTCCTTCAGTCCGGGGCTCAGCAAACTTTCCCCATGAAGGGGTGGACTGTCAGTATTCCATAACCTTGTGGATCTTGTTTTGGTCATAACCACCCAACTCTGACGCTGCTGCAGGTGAGAGCAGCCGTGGACAAAACCATGAATGAGCATGGCCAGGTCTGATCAGTGGATGCAGAGCCTTCTTTTCAGGGTCGCTCTGTGGGGGTGGCACTTGGCAGATGACAGGGGTGGGTGGAGGGGGGACCTGGGGACAGCTGTGCCCTCCTCACCCCACCCCTTCAGAACCTGGCTGAGGGTTTTCTCTCCCCCTCAACCCCTGACCCCGCCGCCTTCAGGACTGGTCCAGGCTGGCTCTCTTGAACGACCTGAGCTGTTTTTTGCAGGGCTTCTCCCTGGTGAAGGGGAAGTGGCCCCAGGCGTCTTCCAGGGAGTCTGTGGAGAGCAGATAACAGGGCTCAAAGCTTTTGGAAAAGTACTGCGGACCACCAGGAGTTAAACCGGCAGTGACCCTGCCCTTGGGTGAGGGGAGACGCGGGTTGTGGGGGGGAGCGCGAGAGAGGAAGTCGGCAGGCCAGCTGCGTTTGGCCTTCCCTCCACGGTCCTGGTCGTGGTCACCGTGTCACTGCAAAAGGAAATGAGGAGGAGAGGGGGCCGGGGACGGATGGACGCCATCCACAAAGCGGGCACAACAGGTGTGCTGGGGATGGGAGACGCAAGCCGAGTAATTAAGGCCTCTAGACACCTGTTGTGAGCTCACCCATTCACACCCCTGGCAGGCGGTTCGCACCTCTGAGGAAGGGGAAGAAACCTGCTCGGATGAAAAAGCGTCCATCCGCAGCCTGGGGCTGAAGGCTCAGCCTGCCCGAGGTGGCTGCGTTTCTGCCACCTGACATCCTGACCTCAGGGGAGGTGAGGGAAGGGGCGTCTAGAGTGAGAGCCACCCTGCTGTGCCGCTGCAGAGCTGTGTGACCCTGGGCAAACTCCTTAACCTCTCCATGTCTCACGCCCTGTCTTTATCAGATCCCACAGAGGAAGGCTTTGCAGTTAAATCCAGGTGCTCAGCACACATTTACTGGGAACCATCCATGCACCAGGGGCCTGTGGCCTCCACAGTGAACCACAGACCAACCCCAGAGCCAACCCAGAGAGCAGCGGGGACACCCGCTTGACAGGAGACAGGGGTTCGATCCCTGGTTCGGCAGCGACTCACGTGCCACAGAGCAACGAAGCCCATGGGCCACGACTATGGACCCGGCGTGCTAGAGCCCAGAACCCGCAGCTGCTGAGCCCGCGTGGCCTTGGACCCGGTGTGCTAGAGCCCAGAACCCGCAGCTGCTGAGCCCATGTGGCCTGGAGCTCACGCTCCACAAGAGAAGCCACCACAGCGAGGAGCCCGCGCACCGCAACTCGAGAAGAGCCCCTGGCTCTCCACAATTAGAGAAACGCCTGTGCAGCAACGAAGCCCCGGCGCAGTCAAAAATAAAATAAATACAAGTTTTTTAAAATGGACATACTCCAGAAAACTTCCAAGGATTCGGCACTACTGTCAAAGACACAGGCTCTGTCTTTAGTCAGCCCTGCCCGGGGTTCCCAGCCCGAAGCCACTGGCTTTGTGCTGTTTAATAACCACAGCGAACACTGATTAACTACCCGCTCCGTACCCGGCGCTGTATTAAGTGCCCCACATGCATAATCTCACTTAATCCTTTTAACAGCCCTTGAGGCAACCACGTGGTGAGGGAGCCGGGTGCCAGCCCGAGCCGTCTTGACGACCCAGTGGTAGGATTCTGGGCTCTGGAGCTGGTTTCTCTTCTGGAGACAATGACGACAAGCACTCTGCAGTGTCTGGTGCAGAGGTTGGGCTCCAAAAGTCTGCTTCGTGATAGGGACAGACACTAGTGATTATTACTGTGGCATCGTTATCAAAATTCACAGCACACGTTACCAGCAGTATGAGGACTGCTATTTCATGCCGGGGGAAACTGAGGTCCAGAAAGGGGGCAACAGGGAGGGAGCTGGGAAGTGCTACTCCATTTACTTTTTAGTTTTTGTTTTTTTTTTTTGATGTGAACCATTTTTAAAATCTCTATTGAACTTGTTACAATATTGCCTCTGCTGTTTATCTTCTGGTTTTTAGGCCTTGAGGCATGTGGCATCTCAGCTCCCTGATTGAACCACACCCCTCTGCACTGGAAGGGGAAGTCCTAACCACTGAACCACGAGGGAGGTCCCACCTCCCTGACTTTTCTAAAGGGCGAGCCTTGAATTGGCCCAGAGGACAATCCTGTGGAGGCGTGGATCTGCAGGGTCTTTGGGCACCCGTCAGGCTGGGTTTCAGAGGCTGGGGTCCGCTGCAGTGAAGCCCAGATGGAAGGCTGGCGGTCTCCAGGAAGGCCCAGGCCAACACTGCCTCAGCCGAGAAGCTGCTGCCCCCAGCTCACGGGCAGGGTCCCCCCAGGGGGGAGCTGCTGCCTCTCAACAGGTGGTCTCAAGAACCAGGCTACACTCTCCCACGGCCCTGCACTCCAGCTCGCACCCCTTGAGTGTGTCACTGTCTGTCACAGTCACTTTCTTCCCTGGTCCTTCATGAACAGGAGCCCATCTCTCCTGACATGGCTCTGTGCCCAGCAACTAGTGCAGTGCCTGGCACAAACGACACACCCTCACGGGATGGCAGTTCTACTAAAATGATCTGGGGATGGTAACTTCTTCAAGACCCAAGAGAAGGATTAGGGAGGTGCAGTTCATGGTTCAAGGCCCAGAGAGGTGCAGTTCCAAGCCAGGGCTCTGGGTCAGACCAAGGACACCCCACTTCCAGCTCAGTCGTGTGGTCCTGGGCTGGAAACCTCATCTCTCCAGGTCTCCAGCGTCCCTCTGGGTACAGAAGGGATAACAGCACCCCTCCTTTGCAGCGCTGCTCTGCTGCTTAAAAAAAAAGATACAGCACAGGAAAGCATGGTGTGGAGCCCAACACGCAGTGAGCTGTGGTCACGCCTGGTAGGATAACCCCACAAAACTTGCCCATCAAAATGGACTGGACTGGTTCCCCTGAACCTTGACATATTCCCCTGCCTCTGACCCTTGAGGGCTGCTGGCTTTGTCTGAAACTGGGTCTGGTTTTCTGGTCCAGCTTGTCTCTCTGAGAAGACTCACAGCGCCCCCTGCTGCCCACGCTCGGAATGGTCTCAAACTCCGGCCGGGACACACAACAAAGCCAGGCTCCAAGAAGGCTCTGGGTTTTCAGGGGCTGATGAAAACTACTGCCGGGAATGGCAGGAAGAAGAGATGCCACGCGTAATGACGTTCGGGGAGGGACACTAATTCCCTGTCTTCTCAAAACAAACATAAAATGCGAGACCAGACAGTGCTTTTCCTTCTCCATCTCGGTCTTTTGTTTCCCTGGATCAGTGTCATTCTCAGACTGCAAAACCAAGCGAAGCTGTCATTTCGGCGAGATGCGATTCTCCATCCACATGTACAATCCTGGTTTGATCTGGCAGTTCTTTAAACTGGACTCCTCAAAAAGCAGGAGCTCGTTGAAACCAGCAGCCACGAGAGGCTCAGGGTACGTACCTTCTTGGGATGGCAAGCTCACTCTTCTTGACTTGTCTCCCCAGATATCGGGAGATGGAAAACAGCCCCCGCATTGTGACTCCACCTTACCAGAAATTATAACTAAGACCCTACTACTCAGAAACCGACAGGGCTAGCATCTTTGCATCGGCACCGTGCTGACCACGTCTGTTAACGAACGGCACGCCAGTGTGTGATTTAGATTGTGGGAAGGAGGACAGGAGTTTGTAAAGGAAATCCCTCATGTGGCTTCCCATTCTTTAAACCGCTAAGAGCAAAGAGAGTAGATTTCACACAACGATGATACATCCTTTCTAGTCTCCAAAATCTAGGACTTCTATCTTCCATCCACAGCTTACCTGGCAAGAAGCTAATGGGTAACCCTAACGGGGACTTGGCTCTCCCGATCCTTGTTCGAGAACTGGACAAACGCGGGATCAACAACAAGGTCTAACACGCAGAATCCTAAATGCCCCCCACCCCACCCCCCACGTGCACAGGTTCCCAGAACACTCCAAGTTTGCAGCCAGGCTCCCATGGTCTGCTAGGCTGGGGCCAACACCACCTGCCCTTAGGTTCTGAGAGCTTAGTGGCTTCTTCGCTGTGCTGCGTGGCACACACCTGGAGAGCGCGCTTGCTTTAAACGTTTCCCCCTTAGGCCCTTTCCCTAAAGACACTTCATCCAGGGCTTGGTACTAGGTGGTAGCTAACTTACCTGAACCAACTGGTGCAATGTTCCAGCACAGGGCTGCAAACCTGTGGCCCCGGGCTCTATCTGGCCCACGCATAGACTTTGTCCCACACGCGCTGTTTTTAGAAAGTGCGTTTTTAGTTGCCAACTTATTCTCCCCAAGGATCCAGATTGCCAGTTTCTCTAAACCTAAGAGAAGCACCTGAGACACCTAGATTGCCGCTGGCCTTCAGCCCGTCAGTCCCCACCTGCCAGCTCTCCCAGGCTGTTTCCTGCCTGGCCTCTGAGAGACCTCTGAGTTCTGATTCCTGTGTTAGCAGCTGGCGATGGACTACATAATGTAGGCACGCGATCTCCCCTCATTTCAAAAGGGGATTTCCACAGACAGCAATGGAGACCAGGGGTCCCCAACCCCGGCAGGATATTGGAATCCCCTGGGGCACTCTGATCCCAAGACCAATGTCTGGGTTCCACCCCCAAGGGAAGGAATGTAACTTTCTGGGGACGGAGTCTGAGCAAAGGTGTGTTTATCAAAGTCACCAGGTGATTCACATGTGCAGAGACGGCAGCGGACTGCCTGCTTAAACCAAAGGGTGACTTGGGTGGCAGGATTTCGGGCCCATCGAGGGAGGAGCTGGGCTTCAGTCTGCCTGGTTCCTGCCCCTCCTGTAGGTCCCCAGTGTGGATAGAGAAAAACTGATCATCCCATTTGCACACCTTTCTGCCCAGTGCTCTGAGACAGCAGTGTTTGAGATTAAGGGAGACACATCATTGGTGGCGAGAACATGACCTTTGAGAGGCCACTGTGATGGCCTTCAGCTCACCATCAACGACCCGAAGGCCCAGCCGGCTCCCACCCAGCACAGCCTTGCCTCTCACCTGAAGAGCTCTCGGATCTCGCGGCTGTCAGCCTGGAAGGGGATGTTCCGCACCAGGATCTTGGAGGTTGTCTGCTTTCTGGGCGCTTGTTTCTTCCGGGCCGATGTCAGGGCTGGCCTGGTGGGTCAGGGGAAGGCTTCGGGTTATTTGGGACCTCGGCACAGCTGCTGCCCTCCGCTGACTCCACCACCACCCCCACCACCAGCCCTGATGCTTTCCTCCTCTGCTCAGGTGAGGGACTCACAGAGTCAGTGTGGACGCAGCTGAGAGGAAAGGGAAGGGAAGGAGGGCTCCCTGGGTGGCATGCAGCCTAATTCTCGTCTCCGCTGTAGCTGTGGATGTCCAGGTGACACATCCCACCCAGGGGGTGTCTGCTGCCCTTCATCTGGGACTAGCAGGCACTCATGAACTCTGATGGGGGCAGCTGGGGCAGTTTCACCCCAAACCCAGTCTCCTCCGTATCTTTGCAGGTGCCCAGAGAGGCTCTGGCTGCTCCCCAGGTCTTGCTAGAGACATTTCATCACTGATCGGAAGCACAGCATACAGGGGCCCGGTGGTGGTGGTGGTTTAGTCGTTAAGTCGTGTCCGACTCTTGCGACCCCATGGACTGTAGCCTGCCAGGCTCCTCTGTCTATGGGATTTTCCAAGCAAGAATACTAGAGTGGGTTGCCATTTCCTTCTCCAGGGAATCTTCTGCGCTCAGGAATCGAACTCGGGTTTCCTGCACTGCAGGCGGATTGTTTATCAACTGAGCTACGAGGGGCCTGAAGCAGCTTCTAACCACGGAGGCAGGCCAGGGCTGCGAGAGGAAACTTTCCACCTGAGGCTCAAGGCCACCTGGACCCTGTCCCCCTGCTCTTCCAGGGAGACCTTCCGCTCCGTGGCGGCAGGGGAGGGTGGCGAGCAGGGGCATGAGTTGACCATCTGAGTGTCCGAGTCTCGTGGCTACTTAGAATTTGTGTGATCCTGAGCAAGTTATCACTTGGCCTCTCTGGGTCTCAGTTTTCTTGGCTGTATCACAGGCCTAATAACCGTCCAACCTTGTTGGATTGTTTGAGGTTTTAATGAGAGAAAGATGTGTCGAAACACTCTGCACTGTGCCCAGCACAGGGCAAGCCCTCCATAAACAGCAGCTGGTATTAAAATGACTTGTTCTGACTCATCTGAAGTCTGATCCACCGTCACCTCCTCCCCATCACCACTGAAACAGCAACCCACTCCCACCCCCTGGCTGTTTTTCTTCCTGGCACTCGTTACTGTCAAAAAAATTCACTTGGGGGTTTTTGGTTTTTAAACTTCATTTATTTTTACTTGGCTGAGCCAGGCCTTAGCCGCAGCACAAGGGATTTTCTATCTTCCTCACAGCATGCAGGGTTTTTGGTTGCAGCACATGGGATCTTTAGCTGTGGCAAGTGGAATCTAGTTCCCTGACTGGGGATTGAACCGGGGCCCTCTACATTGGGAGCACGGAGTCTTAAGTCCCTTTACATATTTAGTCGTGTGTCTCTCTGCTGTCTGTCTTCTAGGGCTGTGCTGTTCAACACAGTAGCCACCAGCCGCATGTGGCAAGCAATTAAATCGCAATTAACACGACACAAAATTAAGACATTCAACTCCTCAGCTGCTGGGTCATCCAACCTCCAAGGTGGTCCCCAACGGCCCCTGCCTCTTGGTATTTATGCCCCTCCTGCTCTCCTGTGAAACCAGGTCATATGAGACACTGCAAGACACTGCCACGTCTTCCCTGTTCTCTCCTGGATCACCTGCTCTGGAGCTAAACCACTGCTGTGCCGTGAGGACACTCGTGCAGGCCTAGGGAAGAGACCAATGTGGTGAGGAACTGAGGCCTCCTGGCAACAGCCGTGTGAGGGCATCACTTTGGAAGCAAAACCGTCAACCTCAGTTGAGCCCTCGGATGAGACTGCAGCCCTGCCCAGCATCTTGCCTGTGACCTCCTAAGAGACCCCAAGGCAGAACTTCCTAGCTAAGGTGTTCCTGAATTCCTCAACTTCAGAAGCTGTGCGATAATAATAAACGTTTATTGTTTTAATCTGTCAAGTTTGGGGATACTCAGGTATAGTGTGACAGGTAACTAACACAGCGGTACCTGTCATGTCCCAAGCGCTCAAACGCCATGCGTGGCGACAGTGCAGAGAGCATCACAGGATGTTCCCACCCCTGCAGAAGGGTCTATCAAACAGCACCACTTCAGAAACCCAAGGATTCTCCCTCCCCAGCTCCTGAGAAGACTGTCTGGTTCCCAGCAGACTTTCTGTAATTTTTGGTTGAATGAAAGAAAGACTAAACACGGCCTAGGAGTTGAGAACCTGTAAGATGACTTCAGCCTGACTCCCTGGAGTCAGGGGACTGAGAAGAAAAGACCAGCACCACTAGCTGAGTGATCATGTGCAGGGCATGTGCTAAATGCTTTGTGCACAATCTCCGGTTCTCACATTTTACATGACGGGCAAAGTCACCTACCCAAGGCCATGGAGCCCCCTGGATTAGAACCCAAAGCTGCGGGGCTCAAAGCTTGGACTCTCACTCTTAAGTCATGGCTCAGGAACCTCTGTTAGCTTCTGGGGGCTCCCGCACCAAGCCTGCTTCTGGCTGAAGATGCTCAGCATGGCATGGACCAGGTTGGGTCGAGACCACCAGATGTGGCCTAGGCAGGCTTCACAGGTAGCATTAGAAAAACAGACAGAGAAGGAAGAAACAGCAGCAGCTTCAGGTGAGCTCACCAGCAACCAATCTGCTCAATGACCACAGTGAGGTGGGCGGGTGGCTCTGACAAGGACGACGAGGAGAACGTCTGATCCCTACGTGCCGGCCGCTGTTCAAAGCACTCCAGGTGTATGAGTTCAACGAGGATGTGCGAGCGGGTGAAGACACAAGGACAACACTAATCCCCGAGAAGACTCCACTAGCTCACGTAACTGGTCTTTGAGTGCAGTGGTCTGCTTCCATCTCTGACGCCTACTGAACCTCTTTTCCAATTAAGCAGAGGCTCTCTGGGCACTGTTGTCTGGCTCCAAGAAAGAAAGCCCCGTAAAGACGGAAAGAATAAGACGTCTAGGTCTTAACTGCTGCTTTTGGTTCATCAAAGTGCCAACAATTCGCAGCTGACTCTACCTTGGCTCACTGATACCAGCAAGAACAAGCCAGCTTTGCTTGCTTCTCTGGCCTGTCTTCCTTCTGTTGTAATGAATGTGTATTACGTATCTACTCCGGGGACTGGCACCATCCCAGTTCACCAGGGAAAGGGCATCGAAGCTGGCATGTGGGGCACCCCCTTGATCAGGAAGGGGCCCCAGAGGTGAGAGGGGTCGGGTCGGGGAGGATGTTAAAGGGCCGTGAGACGCCCTCTGAGGCACCGGCATCAGGGCTAAAGGGACAGGCTCAGATCCAAGGGAAGGGCCAGGGGGTGCGGAGGTGGAGACTCACTTGGTGGCTCGTTCCGAGATCCTCACTTCCAGCTTGTGGCCGTCCACGACATGACCCTGCGAGAGGAGACAACACAGCCTGTCCCTCTGTCTTAGAAACATGCGCCTGTAGCCCCATCCTTTGCTGGAGCGGGCTCTGGCTGAGCAAGGGGAATGGCAACACCAGGGGGCGCTGACTGTTTCAGGGCAGAGAAGCCCGCTGGGGTCAAGGACCAATGAGGGTTTCTTCCGGAAGTGGCTCCTGCTGAGCGTGGGCAGCAGCTGCCGGTGATGGAGACCCAGCCCTCGGAGTCCTCTTGGAGCCAAGAATGGCCTTAACCTTTAAGCCATTCGAGGGGCACAGAATTTTCCATTGTTTATAAGCATTTTCAGGCCAAGTAAGCCCCTTCGGTCTGGTTTCCAAAGAGAGAGTTTGGTTTGAATTGTAGGCTCTTGGAAAAAAAAAAAAATTCTAAATCACAGCGGAGATGTCTCTAAAGCGAGGCTCTAACATGGGTCCCTTAGGCAAAACTGGTGTATTAGCAAAATTACCCTTGAAAATCCTTTAAATCTCCCATAAAATACAGCACACACAGCCTTGTACAAACGGCTCTGGGTGGCGGGCAACATGCCCACATGCAGCACACAGCAAGGCACAGAATGTAACTCTCCCGTGTGCGGGGGAATCTGAGACTTCTGGATTACACGGGTGAGAAAAGACGGACCACTGGGCGTGCACAGCTGAAATCCACTTAGAGGAGTACATGGCATCTAACGACACAGCTGGATTTCCACTGTCTCTTGAAAAAAACCCCAAACAAAACAAAAAACCAGAGAAGATGTGGTATGGCTGGGGCCCACCTGCCCGTGAGGCAGTAACTGGCTGAGGCCAAGACGTGGCCCCTTTGGATGGGGGACACTGCAATTCTGCTCTGGGTGATCCAGCCCCTGGCTAGTTTACACGGCCACCCTGGCCCCGTGGGCACCTGAGGTGGAGAGCAGAGAAGCAGAGGCCACCCCCGCCCCAACCCCCACCGAAACCCAATTCAGCTCTGTTGGGAGTCACCTTGGGCCAGGGAGAGAGTTGTCAGAAGTCTACACAACTGTCTACAAAAACAATCAAACGGGCTAAGCGCCCAGTTCCATTTCCTTTAACCCCTAAGGCCTTTCTCTTGACCAGCAAGCTCTACCGGGACAGACTCAGTTGCCTCGAGGGTCCCTATGATGAAGTCCGGCTCCCCAGAGAGGTGGCCCCGTATGGGTGCCCTTACCACCCAGAGTCCAGCCAGCACACATCTCAGAACAAGGAGCCAGGGGGCTCGGCCCTGGCTTGTAAACTCCGCCCTAGTCAGCTCCATCTCATTCTGCCTGCCCAGCCTAGACAGACATGGGCTGTTCCAAATACTGGTTTAAAAGGGATCCTGGACCCCTGTGGGGCCCTTCTATGCTCCCTGCACTTAGAAGCCTATTCAAGAGGCACAAGCTGAGTGCCCAGCCTGTCCGCAGTGCCCCAACCCTGGCCACCACCCCACATGGCAGGACAGGTGACAGGTGATAGCGGGGAGCAAGGGGGTCTCCAGAAAGAAGGAGGTGCACAAGCAAACACTGCCCCTTGCCCCCTTTCTGCCAGGGAACCCGAGCCCTTCTCACGACCTGGTCTTGGTGTTACTTCTTCAGAGGTCTGCTCACCGGTCTCCTGAAGGCCGGGCACAAACCAGGCTCTTCTTGATCAAGAGAGTGAATGAGAGCACCGCAGGGACTGGGAGAGCGGAGGAAGCTGCAGGGCCTCAGGCCGCTGTCGCCTAGGGCCTCAGAAGATGTGCGCTTGCCTGCATTCCTGCTCCGTCTCAGAGGCTGGACAGGACACTGGCCCCACCGCCTGCCTAGCGCCGCCTCTGGGAGACCTTGGCCAAGACTCCCTGCTTACCTGGAGCTGCTTGAGAGCTTTCTGTGCCTGCTCCGGCTTCCTGTATTCCACAAACCCAAATCCCATGGACAGCAGCGCTCCTGAAAGAAAGAGAGTTGGGAGTCGCACCAGGGTGCCCGGCGGGGAGGAAAACAAAGCTAGGACGGACCAAGTTCAAGGGCTCCCAGGGGTCCCCTGGACGTCCCCTCAACCCTCTGATTTCTTCATGCCTCTCTTGGTTCCCAGGAAGACCCCAGCCCCTGGTCTGCCATTTATTACTGGTCGTCTTGAAGAATCAGCCAACACGGTTACAGAGCTGCCACCTGAGGCCTGGTGGACTATTAATTAACAGATGATAGACACGATAATTAGCTTTGTGATAGAATCCCGTCTTCCAGAGGGAGGGATGACCGCCTTTGGGCCAAGCAGCAAAAAACTCTACCCAGGCAGTCCCCTGCTTCCACACGTCACACACAGAATGGACACACGCAGCAGAGTCAAGGGTGTTAGGGGCTTACTCTCCCAAGTGTTCCTGACCGTCCAGGGACCTCCGGTTCCCAGGTTTCAGACATCAGCTTGGGATGGGGGGGGGGGGGGTGACTGTGTTATGAGATCCTCTCTGGCTCCCTACTGCTGGGGCGTGAGTCCCGAGTTCAGAGAGCCAGGGACAGTGCAACCATTTATAGGGAATTTGGCTTCCTGTACATAAACGTGTATAACTGCGGGGACATGCGAATAAGCTCTGTCTTGACAGCTCACCCTTTTGACACAAAATGGGATGCCGATTACTGACTGTATTCTGTATTCTTTTTCACAGCTTCACTCAAAGAGGGCTGGCTCAAGGCTGATGGGCTCAAAGGAAGTTCCAAGCTGTATCATCACTGGCTCAGTGGTCCTCATCTCTGCATTTCTTCTTTGTGAGGCTGCCCCTCTGCCACATGCCCCTGCGTGTGAGCATTTCTGCTCACAACCACGTGTTGTCACAACAGGGGGGGCCCAAGGCAGGAAGGCATTCCACAAACAACCCAAATGTGCATGGCTCTCTGGGCAACACCAGGGAGGCTCAGACGGAACTGCTGGCTGATGGGCTGCACTGCCCTGTGGGGACTTCCAGTATTTGTGTGTCAGAGGATCTGTGTGCACTCTGTTCTCAGGGTCAAGGGTGTGGGTGGTGGGTGAGGGGTGTCTGTGCACACAGGCTATTTAAAAAGTGCATCGAGTGAACGGCAAATACACGAAGTCAAGTTCGTCACCAAGTCACTGACGCTGTGCAGACCCATTCCGCCCTTCTCCTGCCCTGGGAGGCTGACGGCCACAGACAGTACAACCTGGGCTCCCTGGCCTTCTGGTTTCATGTCGGGTTTAGCCAATGGGAAACCCTGATTTGAAATGGGTGGGCGGAGGAGAGCGCGTTGAGGGCCCTGGTTCTTTCCAAGCACTCCACTGTCTCTGTGCTCTGGTGTGTTCTGGCAGCACCAGTGGCCAATCCACACCCTTGGCTCTGCTGGTGGCTCTTCTTCTTCTTTTCTGAGTACTTCTTTATTCGGCTGCATTCAGTCTTAGGTGCGGCACGTAGGACCTTTAGTTGCAGCATGGGGGATCTCGTTCCCTGACCAGGTTGAGCCCCAGCCCCCTGCACTGGAAGCATGGAGTCTCACCCCCTGCCCGCCCTCCATCCCCAGGAAAGTCCCTGGGGGCCCCTCTTCTACGGCTCTGGTCACACACTCTTTCCCCGACAGCCTCTGAGCTCAGCAGGGGAGGGGTGCTCTCCCACAGGACCCACTGCCTCAGCATTCCCTGTGGGTCTCAGCCCAGCCCACGTCCAGGCACTTGCCCCCTTCATTACAACTGTCCCCTTGATGACCCCAGCTGAGCCAGCTTTCTGGTTCCTCTGGAGCCCCTCGCTGGTAACAGACACTGATGGATGAGCCCCAGAGAGCAGGGCTCTCAAACAGAGACTCTTGAAAGACAGTGTAGATTTTGAGAGCTGCTCACAACACCGGAAGACCAGATAACTGCTCTAAAGCTGAAGGGTGTTCTGGGGGGCCGGGAGGCAGGCTCCAGAGGGGCCAAGTGACACCAAAACCAGCAGGAACAGCCTCAGGTGGAGTGGGCGACCCCTCTGCCAGCATGACTCACGCCCCAGACTTCAGGGATCACCTCTTTTCCTGATCCGGCACAAGACAGCCTTCTTGTTGTTCACCTGATGCTTACATTGTAGCCTTTCCTTTGTAGCCTAAACTATGTATGCAGTTCTCGCAGGAACAGGGATGTCATGGTTTGAATGGTGGCCTATCCCCCGACCCCCCAATGTGTATGCTGAGGTCCTACTTTCTGCCTCTCTGAATGCGACCTTATTTGGAGACAGGTTCCTTACAGAGATAACCAAGTTAAAGATGAGGTCATTAGACTTCCCAAGTGGTGCTAGGGGTAAAGAACTCTCCTGTGCAAGAGACCTAAGAGACGCGGGTTCAATCCTTGGGTCGGGAAGATACTCTAGTGGAGGGCATGGCAACCCACTTCAGTACTTTTCCCTGGAGAATACCATGGACAGAGGAGCCTGGTGGGCTACAGTCAATGGGGTCTCAAAGAGTCGGACATGACTGAAGTGACTTAGTGGCATCAGGCTAAGCCCTAATCCAATTAAGACTGGTGTCATTATGAGAAAAAAAAGTGGTGATGGGAGCGGGTGGATAGGTGTACACGGGGAGAATGCCGCGTGAACATGAAGACCTTCCCCTGCAAGCCGAGCAAGGAGGCTGGAACATATCCTCCCTGACAGCCCTCAGAACGAAGCAACCCTGCCTGCACCTTTATCCTGGACTTTTGGCTCCCAGAACCAGAGGGTGAACTTCTGCGGTGGAATCCACCTGGTTCCTGGTTCCTGCTTTGTGATGGCAGCCCAAACCAATACGGGGGAATGCCCCAAAGCCTGTGCCACGTGTCTGCTTCAAACCCTCCAAGGTGGCTCTGGGAAAAAGCCCAGACTCCTCTCCCCAGCAGGAAGCCTTCTGTGATGTGGAATCCACCTACCTTTCCAGGAGCATCTTCTGCCCCGTCAGTACATTCCCGACCTGCTACCACAGCCCTCTGCTGCCTCCTTCAGCCACACACCCCACTAACTGCTCCGTCTCCCTCCTCTCTGAGTCTCGATCTGACGTGGAGAACCCCTGGCTAGGCTCCTGTCCAGCCAGGCCCCCCGGGCTCTCATCACTAGCTCATTTTTTTCTTAGGACACAGTCGTGGGCTGACCCACATGGTATCCCTACAAATACCCCAAATTGAAGGGACAGGGACTCTGTGACTGCAAAAAAAAAAAAAAAAAAAAAGCAAGGGCCGAGGGCCTGTCCATCATCTGTAGGAAGCCAGGGCTGGAAAAGAAAAATAGACCAGAGGCCAAGGGACTCATCAGAATGCCCAAGGTGGACTGGAGGGATGAAGGTGGTGTCTGCCTGGCCGAGGCACCCCAAGGCCAGTGAGGGGTGTGGCTGATGACTCAGTGGAGTGTTTCAGGTGCTCCACATCTGAGTGGTTGGTCTTGGCAGGGAAGTGGGAAAGCCCACGGTGGGTTGGTTCCTGCTCCTCCCTGGAGGGAAGATCCTCCAGGAGCACAGAGATGCTGGGAGGATGGAGAGGTGTCTGCCGCTGAACAGGGTCAACCCTGCCAGCCCCCTAACAGCCCTGCTCCGAAACCACCCCTGACAATCCAGGGTGGCAAAGGGTCTCGACTCAGGAGAAGTTGATGTGCATGGCTGCTCCCGTTGGAAATGGCGAGTCTCCATGCACCTAGAAACGAGGACCATTTTGGACGAGCCAGACAGGAGAGTGTGGGGCTGGCAATGCTCCAAAATGAAAGGAGACCTTCAGAATCAGTGGGCGAGAGGCACCCTCACCCCCCACCCAGAGCAACACCATTTCCTTCACAATTGTTTCTCTCTGACTGAGCTCTCGTGTGGAATACCTGCTTTGTTCTTCTTCTTGGAAATGGAGCAGCTCTTCACCGCACCCACTTTGGAAAACACCTGGAAGAGAAGGTCGGCATGTGTCACCAGCTAATCCTGCGACTGGTGCAGGCGCATCTTGAAACAGGGGTCCCCAACCTCCAGACCGTGGACCGGTATCTCCAGTCAGATCAGCGGCAGTATTAGATCAGAAATAAAAATGCCCAAGAAATGAAATACATTTGAACTATCCCGAAACCATGGCCTCTGTCCTGGTCTATGGGAAAATTGTCTTTCACAAAATTTGGTTGTTAGTGTCAAAAAGGTTGGGCCCACTGACTTGAAAGCTGGAGGGGACCCAGGTCACCGCAGGCGTGCGGAGGACGAGAGTAAAAGCAGAGGCTGCTGAGTTCCCCATCGTCTTCCCCTCTGCCCCCTCCTATGAATGCAACACTCTCGGCCATCAGGATCTCCTCGCAGGGCTGCCCCTGACGTGCTCACTGCTGTGCCCCTGCTTGGCTCTGCCAAGCCAGGAGACTGCGCTGGCCTGGCGTTTATGTCAACCTCGCAGACACCAAGTGGGGAGGGGCCCGGTCTTCTGACTACAGCTTTCACACCGCGTACGCCTCCCCAGACGCCCCAACAGGCCCTCTCTTGTGTCTCACGTGCGCGGATGCCCCTCCCAGCCCCCACACTGGTCTGGCCATGGCTCAAATCTCTGGGTGAGATGTCCACCACACAGCCTAGCAAAAGAGTCAAGCGGGTGGCTGTAGGTTCTTCATCTACACGCTGCCGCAGGTCTTGCTTCCAGGCGAGGGGGTGGGGAGTGGGAAACAGATGCAGGGACCACAGGGATAGATCAGCAGACTGGAAGTCCCACCCCCACCCATTCCCTCTGGGCCAAGAAGTCACTTACTCCCTTCAGCGTCTCCTCGGTGGTGTCGAAGTTGAGATTTTTGATAAACAGGGTGCACCCGGGAAGGCTCTCTTCCTCCTCCTCCTCCTCTTCTTCCTCCTCCTCCTCCATCTTTGCTGAAGCGTCGTGTGCTGCTCTATCCGTCGGCTGTTCACCTTCTGGGGTCTCACCGTCTGCACAGGCCAACCGCCCCCCCCCAACAAAAGAAATCCATTAAATGATGTCTTACCTGCCTAAGCACCAGGACCTAAAGCACAGAACCTGCTAGACCAAGGGGGATCAAGAGGGTTCTGTCTCTGAGTGGCCAGCGTCAGGAAGGGACAGGACTCGGAGACTCTGGCTCATGCTGGGTTTTAGCAACTCTTGGGGGGCAAAGTTGGGGAGGGGAGAAACTATCCTGCTCCTGTCTTCAAGAGAAAAAAGTATGCAGCACAGACCAAAAACCAGGAGCCCTAACTTAGACGAATCAACATTCGTCTGAAGGAACAGCATTGCAGGGGAAGGGAAGGGCAAGAGTGAGGTTGTGAGTTACAGGGTGGGTGTATGGCTGCAACTTGGGCCACTGGTCAGCCCTGGTGGTGAGTGTGGAAGCCTCTTGAGGCTGAGAGTCGCATCAGGACCTCCTGAGAAGTTATGCTGCTGGGAAATGTATTCTACTTGGGTCAACCTCCCTAGTTTCTTTCATGATCAGGGTCTGGGGACAATCACCCTTCCCCCACAGATTTTAGAGGCTCCTCCCATACCGACCCCCACCCCCGCCAACCACCACCACCCCGGGGAAATCAAACCTCATCTCAGCCATTCTCCAAGGCAGTTCATCACCACCTCTCCAAGGCTCCCTCCCCCACCCCAGGTCTGAGCCCTGCACACAATGGGGACCCTCCATTCTCTTATGAACACTTGCATTCAAGTAGTTCAAGCCCAAGGGAGCTGCTGGGGTTTCAAATCCGTCCCCTGTATCCTCATGCTGAGCACCAGAGCCATCCCCATCTCCCTGGCCCTTTCTGATGCAAGCCCACTGCCAGCCAGTCCTAATTAAACTTCAACCACTTTGTCATGAAACAACCCTTTCAAGTCCTAATGGAAACAGCAACAGTGAGGACTTTGCCATTCCACATCAGTTGAACGGGCAGCCTCTGCTGTTGGCACTCCCTTGGAGGTGAACCTAGAATCTAGACTCTCGCTCCAGGACAAAAAAGAAGAAATCTACATGAAGGCTCCCTCCCCTACCCGAGAAACTCACACAATTTATCCAACAAGTGACTCCGTGGGGTGGCCATTTGTCCTCAAAACTCAACTTTCAAAGCAAAGCGGGGTGGAAAAAAAGTATTGTTAATGACGGGGAAGAAAGCTATGCAGAGGCTAAGACTCCAGGTTCTGAATGAGAACTTCAATTGGAAAGAACACCATGACCTTCAGCTTTGAAGGACACCCGCCCCACTGGCTCTCCTTGTGCCTGATGTCTTGGAGATTAAAGGAGAAAGGAAGAGATGCTGATCAGATGCCCCACTGCGTGCATGGGCTGGGCCAGGCACTGTGAGGACGTTATCCCATTGCCGACCACAGTGACACATCACCATAGATGGGAGGGGCCCGAAGAAAGTCCTGGAAGTCGCTGCATCTGAACCCTAAACCCCAGGCATCTTCAGGTTGGGAGAGAGGTTCATGGGAGACTAACTGAAAAGAATTTTTTTCTGCAGAAAAGACTGGTGGGATTGATGGTAACCAGGAGAGCTCACGGCCATTTAAAGTGGCAGCCTGTTCTTGGCACCAGCCAACGGCTGCCGTGTGGGAAGATGGACCCAAGTTATGGACGGGTGCTCGGAGCTTTCACAAGAAGCTGCAGGCTCATGGCTAAGGGCACAGACCTTGGAGCTGGTGGCTGTGGGGCACAGCCTGGCTCTTTCCAGATGTGGGACTTGGTAGAAGTCACTCAACCTTTCTGTGTTTCCTTCTTTCCATTCAGAAAAGGGGAAGAGCAATCACACAGTTACGAGAGTTAATGCACAGAAGCCCAGTTAGAACAGTGGACCAGGGGGAAACGCTGTGAATCCCCAACTCTGAAGGCCGATGGCCCTGAGAAGCAGGCTGGCCCATGGCAGGCTGTAGAGAACAGCGGGTGCCACAGCTCTGAGTCCAGGGGACTGTGTCTCTGCCGGCCACGTCCCTGGGAAGGGCTTCCTCCTCCCCGGGTGTCCAGGCCCTGCTGTGGCCCACGCCCAGGTCTAGAGAGGTGCGCAAATGGCCAAGGACGAAGCCAGAGGTCGTTGTGAAGTGCACTTCCTCCCCTGACCTCCAGTGGGCAGAGGACAGGAAGATGGGGAAGGAGAAAGGATGTATCATGAACCACATAGATGCTTGCCAACAACCTCACCAGGATCAAGGAAAAGAGGGAAGAAGCAGGAGCAGGAAGGGGCTGGGGGTGGGGGTGCTGGGGACCAGGGGGGAGGCTTGGAAAGCAAGGTGGGGTGGAAGGGGGCTGGGAGAGGCGGGGGGTGAGGGGGTATGCTTCCATCTGTGGTTGGCACAATAAAATCCAGTCACGCGTCGCCACATGGGGCTTTATTATAATCGGGCCGCAGAATTTACGGTGGCTCCCTCCCCTTCCCGGCTCTGGGCGCGGAAGGCTGACAGCACAGACTGTTATCAGTTGCAAGCAGCTTTTCAGGACCTCCCCCCACTCGGAGCCCTTTATCTGGAGGTGAGGGTCTTGGTTGTGGAGAGATAAAACACACTGTCCCCCTCCCTCGAGACGGGTACAGAGAATGGAGGGCTTTGCAGAAAAGAAGGCGGGGGCAGGGGGAGGGGAGAGGGGGGCAGTGAACAAAAACTCCTCCATCCATTCCCCTCCTGCTTGCCTTCCTGGGGAGCCTGGGAAAATCCAGGGCTGGGGGCTGGCTGAGTCCCCAGGGCCGAGGGGACGGGGAGCTGGGGGAGCTTCGTGGACAGTGTGTAGAGGGTGGGCGTGGGGGAGGAGCGGCTGAAAACGAACAGCTCAGGGACCATGTATGTGATATGAGTAAGAAAGGGAACAAAAAAGGGTGAACGGAGGCCGGGAGATGAGCTCTGTGGGGATCTGCCTGCTGACGACGCCGGACTCAGTGGGGCCTCAAATCAGCACAGGCGCACACAACTTCTTGGCCCCAAATCCCCTGTATTTGCCACAACTACAGGCTCCCTCCTCCCTGCGCCAAGGCCGCCTTTGTGTGAGTGGCCGCAGGACCTTGGACAGCAGCCCCTCGCAGGAGGCAGGGCCTGGTCTGGTGTGCTCAACACCTGCACTCTGGGGGTGGGCAGGGCAGTCCTCTACTTTCTGACCAGAGTACACTATTTTGGCAAAGCCTCCCCTTGAAGGGCTCCAGAACATTCTGCGTCCAGGGCCCACGTCTATGACTGTGACATCTTAGCTACCCCCTAAAAGCTCCCCGTCTCCCGATCAGCCTGGGAGCTTCTGGGGAAATCCTGGTCACCCCAGCTCAGCAGCTGGCATCTGGCTGATGCTCAGGGCTGAATTCGAGACCATCCGCTTCAGCTGACGGTGCTGAATTAGGCAGGATGTGGGTCAGAGTAATGGTGATGGACGGGCGGCTTCTCACCGCACTCTCACAAATGCCTCCTGCCCGATGTACAGATGCAGAAACAGCCTCGGAGAAGGCTGGTGGCCTGCCCGGTCACAGGGCTAGGAGAGGACAAGGAAGACAAAGACTTCCCCAGGAGCCATGAGCCTCAAATCCTGAGGACCCAGAGTGCTTAGTGCAGGGCCTGGCGGGGAGGAAATGAGGCTTTGGCCCGTGGACTTGCTCAGCAACCACTTCCTGCTCTCCCACCAGACACTGGGCGCTGCTTTGCCAAGGGCTGGGGTACAGCAGTGCGCAGAAGCGGCGCCCGCCCTGTGGGATGGACGGCTAGTGAGGGAGTCCGACAGACAGGAAGTGAAGCCGTAACAACGCACATCTGAAAGTGATAAGCGTTTGCAACAAAGTTAAGAATGAGGTGAGGACTTCCCTGGTGGTCCCCTGGTTAAGAATCTGCCTGCCGATGCAGGGGACACGGGTTCGATCCCAGATCGGGAAAGATTTCATATACTGCCTCGGGGTAACTAAGCCCATGAGCCCCAACTACTGAGCCCACAGGCCCTAGAGCCTGTGCTCTGCAACAAGAGAAACCACCGCGATGAGAAGCCCGAGCACCGCAATGAACAGTAGCCCCCATGTGCCCCAAATAGAGAAAGCCCGCGTGCAGCAACCACCACCTAGCACAGCCAAAGCTTAATTAATTTTAAATAAAGAGGGAGGTGAAGGAGTGGGTGCAAATCGGCACCCATGAGGGGAGCCACGGCGATGACGGCCATGGATGGCGCCACATGCTGAGGCTGAACTAACGATGGAGCACAAATCCTCCAATGTCACCAAGCTCTACTCCATGCTGGGGCTCGGGACACAGGACAAGGATGACCCAGGCCCTACTTTTCACAGGCGGAGATAGAGACGCACAGAAATCCCTTTTCCTGCATTTATTCACTCCTTCGACTCACACTCATTGAGCCACCCTATGCCTGGGGCCCCACGGGGTGCTTGGCACCCAGCAGCGATGGATGTTAAGCAAGTGAAACAAATGAATAGACAGGATAAATACAAACTGTGACGAGCACCACAGAAGAAAAGGATGGCGAGACAGGAGGGGAGCACCAGGACAGGTGTAGAAGGGTGCAGCCACGTGGCAGCAGCCACCACGCTCAGCGATCCCACCAAGGCAGGGAGAGGCCTCCGCTGGTCTGTTCCCAGGACCCTCACTCCTGGCAAATCCGTGCTCTAAAGGAGGACTTGCTTTTGGACAAAAAACAAGAGTCACGTCCAAGTTTAATAACTTAAGTGAAAAATCAAAGTTGACGATAATTTGAGGCTGATGGCTGATTAAGAAGAAATTGTGATTACATAAAGAAAATTCCTTTTGAAGAGAGCATAAGCAGGTTGGAAGAGAAGGCTAATCCAATCTGTAGACAAAAATAACTCACAGACGGGGGCTACTGAGGGACTTCTGAAAGATCTGTATCCATGGTTGGTAACCACAATGGGGAGGGGTGCTTTGGGGGCCCCACAAAGCAGAGACTGAGGACTTTTCCTTCCTAACGGAAACGAGGCTTCTTGTCCAGGGGCTCCCAATGCCTTGTAGCGACTGGGCCGGTCCTGAAGGCGGTTTTACCAATCCAGGGCGAACTGGGAAATGCAGACTGCTTAGGGAGGTTTGTGACCAGCAAGGTCTATTCAGTTAAACGGCTGTTCTTTCATCTGAGAATTTTGTTTCCCACTGCTCACTTCTCCCACTCCTATAACACCCATTCTTTTATTAGGGGTAGATGGGAGATGCAGTTCTTTAATCCTTATTTGAATAAACCGGCAACCTGATGATAAGATGGGGGTAAGGAGGAGGGATATTACCGATGGGCGAGATCTTTTTTTAAAAAACTGTTTCTCGTTTTTATTTATCTATTTTTGGCCAAACCGTGTAGCACATGGGATCTTAGTTCTCTGACCAGGGATAGAATCTGTGCCATGCCCCCTACAGTGGAAGCCTGGAGTCTTAACCATTGGATCACCAGGGAGGTCCCCAGGCAAGATCTTACTGTCTGGTTAAGGGGCTGCCAGGTCCCCTCTAAAGATCTCAGATTCTAGGACGGAATCATAGGCCTCTGACCAAGTGGTTCTCAATCGAGGGCTGCACTGTCCCCTAGAGGACACCTGGCATGCAGGGGACATTACAATTACACGGGACACTCCTGACATTCAGGGAGCAGGGTCAGCAAGTTGTCTTACAATTCAATCTGCACAACAGGGCTGACACGGAAGAGCTGTGCTGCTGAGCACCAGCATCGCCCCCTCCCCACCCAAGCGTGAAGCCGGTGGGGTCTCAGGTCCCTCCCCTTTCCTGCCTTTGCAGTCACTGGACACCAGAGGGCGCCATACCATCCCAAGGACCCAGAGACTGAGTATCTCTCCCAACAGCCAGGATCACCTATCCTGGCAGATGTATGAACTAGAAGGCTGTTTTCTCTTGCTCTGTTCTGAATCGCTCCTAATAGATTCTACCTGCCTTTTTTCCCCTTTCACAATGAAACGAATTGCCAGTCCAGGTTCGATGCATGATACTGGTTGCTTGGGGCTGGTGCACTGGGATGACCCAGAGGGATGGTACGGGGAGGGAGGAGTGAGGGGGGTTCAGGATGGCGAACACGTGTATACCTGTGGCAGATTCATGCTGATATATGGCAAAACCAATACAATATTGTAAAGTAATTAACCTCTAATTAAAATAAATTTATATTAAAAAAAAAAGTCAGCCTACCTTAACCATACCCATCATTTTTATGTTCTGTTTTTTAAGGACATTTTTTGTGCCTATAAAATCCAAGAGTCGGGCACCCACCCACCAGTCTCAGGATGAAAAAAATTTTCAACCAAATACCTGATACACAATTTGGTGCTGCCCCCAGCCCTCCGTCCTTCCCCTGCCTGCTGCCTCAGGACACCGTGATCTCAGACCCAGCTCTCACCGGTCTCTGGCTCCATCCTGTCTGTTCCCGCTGGTTCCGCTGGTGCATCTTGGGGTTCTTCTTTCTGGGGGATTGGGCTGGAAAAGACGCCCATTGGAGCCCACTCCAAATAAAGGGGGACGTGGTGGAACTGCAGAGAAGCGGGGAGAGGGACTCAGTCCACAACAGAGACCAAGAGCTTGAGGCTCAGAGTATGGTGACCCTCTTCCCTGACCCCAGGGAGTGGAGTCAGGAGGAGGGGCACAGCCTAGAGCCCTATGTGCCGCCTGAGCCCTGAGAACAGGGGGCCGCTGCTGCACCTCGGGGTTCAGGGGAGAAGTCAGAGCATCTGCTGTCACTGGACACATCTGTGTCCCCTCAACCTTCTCTAACGGGGTGTGAATGGGAAGCGGAACTGGGGGCAGAACCATAGACACAGGGCAGCCCCCTGGAGGAAGTACAGCAGGCCGTGGGACAGCCAGCTTTCTCTCCTTCCACAGACTCACACTCACAGACCGTGCTCGTGCACACGTGTACGTGCAGAGGGTTGTTTTTTTTTTTTTTAAGGATAAACAAGACAAACGGTCTGCAAAGCACTGAAGAGCCTGATAGACAGTAGCTTCTTGCAGCGGGTTGCATGGTGGCCCTTCCAATGGTAAGTCCATGTGCCAACTCCCAGAACCTCTGAATGTGGAAAAGTGTTTGCTAAGTAAATGATTCTGAGATGGGTCACTCTGGATTATTTGGGAGGGCCCTAAATCCAATGACAAGAGTTCCTGTAAGAGAAAAGGAGAGGGAAGATCTCAGTTGAAGAAAAGGAGAAAGCTGTGTGGACAGAGGCAAAGACTGGAGTCATGCAGACACAAGCCAAGGGCTGCCTGGAGCCACCAAACGCTGGAAGTGGCCAGGAAAGATCCGTGCCCCCACCTCCAAGAGCCTTCAGAGGGAGCATGACCCTTGGCCCCTGAACAGCTTGGTTTCAGCGTTCAGACCCCCAGAACTGTGAGAGAAAACATTTCTGTTCTTTTAAGCCACTAAATTAGTGTTATCATGGCAACCACAGAAAGGAATACACTAATACATATATTTTTTCCGTAATCACCAAAGGGCTTCCCAGGTGGCACTGGTAGTAAAGAACCTGCTTGCCAATGCAGCAGACATGACACATGGGTTCGATCCTTGGGTTGGGAAGATCCCCTGGAGGAGGGCATGGCAACCCACTCCAGTATTCCTGCCTGGAGAATCCTATGGACACAGGAGCCTGGCAGGCTGCAGTCCACGGGGTCAGAAAGAGTTGGACACAACTGCAGTGACTTAATGGCAACCCACTCCAGTGTTCCTGCTTGGAGAATCCCAGGGACAGGGGAGCCTGGTGGGCTGCCGTCTACGGGGTCGCACAGAGTCAGATGCGACTGAAGTGACTTAGCAGCAGCAGCAGCAGCAGTGACTTAGCATACACCAAAAGGAGGAAGCCTGCCTTTTGGCTTTCAACTAATCGTAGGTACAAGCCATCCAAAGCAGCATGGATGATGGTCAAGTTCACGGGGCACTAGAAAGCTGAGGGGCCCAGGGTTGGCAGGGAACCAAGGCAGGCTTCCCGGGGGATGTGTGGAGCCTGCCTTTCACATTTCCCATCCAAAGGTGCTCCCAGGGGCAGGGTGACAGTTGCAGTCCCGACAGTGACGGTGGTTTCCAGCACACGCCGGGTCTAAGGTCTATGCCACGATGGCCCATCCGTCAGCTCCCTCTGTCCCCTCCTGGAAGCGGGGCTCGGGTGGCCCTACCTTGGAGTAGGCCAGGTGTCGGAAGGCCTTGCGGGCCTCCAGCGGCTCCAGGAACTCCACGATGGCTGTGATGCCACCCTCTGGCAGGAGCACGCGGCCCAGGCTGCCGAAGCGGCTGAAGGTCTCCTGCAGCTCAGCTGCCAGGGTGCCCGCAGGGAGGTTCTTCACCAGGATCACAGTCTTGCTTCGTTCAGCAGCAGCCTGCAGGGAGGGGGACAGGACAGCTCAGGTGGGACGATGGAAGGGACTCACTGGACCCCCACTGGCAGCAAGTGAGGGGTGGATAAACCCACACCAGGCGCCCACGTGAGACCTGGGGTACCAGGCCCTTAGGAAGCTGGCCCAGGAAACCCTACCCTCTCTGGAGGGGGATAAGGGGCAGGGATGAAGGTGAGGGCTCCAGGGTTGTACCCCCCTCCCCCGCCAGGTCAAATTCCAGCCCCTCCACTTCTGAGGCGAGGCAGATTCTGACACTGCCTCACCACAGCTGGACCTTCCAGAACACTCCAGCCAGGGCCGGGACCTGAATCCCTGCACTCAGGGCCTCTGCCAGAAACTGAAGATCACCTGTTGCCACACGTGTGAGGAGTTAACACCGAGTGGGAGCGGCCCATGGTCCTCTGGAGTTGGTACGTCCCCAGTCCCTTGGGTGGGACAACTCCCATGTGAATTGGGTGAGTGTTCCCCCCGGGAAAGCCTCAGCCTGCCGCCCCAGCAGCACAGCCTGTACTGGGCTCATCCGCCCCCTCGCCCGTTCTTGCCTGTGTGTTCTGTTCAATGAACTATCTGCGCTTGAATCTGTCTCTGAACTGGCTTTTGGAAGAACCCAAACCAAGATACCAGGTGTCCGACCTTGAGACATACCCTCGGCTATGGCTCAGCTGATCACCTTTCACGGGGACACGACACCCATTTCATGGATCATTCCGGGAAAAGAGTCTATCAAGTTGACATAAGCAAACTGATTCAGCATGAGCTGGCTAACGTTAGAAATTATTTTCTTAAAAATGAATGGCAGATGGAGTGCAAGAGCTGAAAAAATTAACAGGAAGAATTCCAGGCATGGGGTCTATCTGGGTACAAGTCTCAACTCAGCCACGGGTCTAATTTGAAACCTCTGATCAAGTGCTTTTCCTCTAGGCCTATTTTCTTTTCCTTTGTTTTATACTGGAGTATACTCGGTAAAGAATCTGCCAATGTAGGAGATGCGGGTTCAATCCCTGGGTCTGGAAGATTCCCTGGAGAAGGAAATGGCAACCGACTCCAGGATTCTTGCCTGGAGAATCCCATGGACAGAGGAGCCTGGGGGGTCACTAACAGTCGGACATGACTGTACAGCTAAACACCACCACAGCTGACTTACAACACTGTGTTAGTTTTCAGGTTAGAGTGAAGTGATTCATTTATACATACATTCGTTCTTTTTCAGTCTTTCCCCATATATAAGCAGTTACAAAATATCGAATTTCCTGTGCTCTTCAGTAGGTCCTTTTTTTTTTTTTTTTTAAATTGTGTTTATTTTCTGGCCATGTGGCTTGTGGGATCTTAGTTTCCAGACCAGGTATTGAACCTATGTGCCTTGCAGTGAAAGCATGGAGCCTAACCACTGGACCACCAGGCAAGTCCCTAGTAGGTACTTTTTGGCATTTTTTTGGTCATACTACTTGGGGTTTTAGTTCCCCAACGAGGGATCAAAACCACTCCCGCTGCAGTGGACATGCAGTCTTAACCACTCTGGACCACCGGGGAGCCCTCCAGTAGAAGGCCCTTGTTGATTATCTATTTTATATACAGTGGTGTGTGTACGTGTCAATCCCAAAACCTCATTTATCCCTCCCCACCACATCCCCCGCCCCGGGAACTGTAAGCTTTTCTTGGAAGTTTGTGAATCTGTTTATTTTGTAAGTTAATTCACATAATTTTTTAAAGATTCCACGGGTAGGTGATATCATATTTGTCTTTCTCTGAATTATTTCACTTAGTATGATAATCCAGGTCCCTTCATGTTGCTCTAAATGGCATGACTTCATTCTTTTTCATGGCTGAGTAATATTCCAGTCTAGATGTGGACATCTGTATCCATTTATCTGCTGACGGACATTTCGGTTGCTTCCATGTCCTGGCTATCGCAAATAGTGCTTCACTGAATGTTAACATAAATCTTTTCAAATTATGGACGACAAAAGGAGAGGGGGGCAGCAGAGGATGAGATGTTGGATAGCGTCATCAACTCAATGGACATGAATCTGAGCAAACTCCAGGAGACAGTGGAGGACAGAAGCTGGCGTGCTGCAGTCCGTGGAGTCACAGAGTTGGACACAACTTAGTGACTGAACAGCAGTAACCAGATATATGCCCAGGAGTGGGATTGCTGGATCATATGGTAGCTCAACTTTTAGTTTTTAAAAGAACCGCCATGCTGCTCTTCATAGTGGCTGTGCCAATTTACATTCCCACCAAGAGAGCAGGAGGGTTCCCTTTTCTCCGCAGCCTCTCCAGCATTTATTGTTTGGAGATTTTTTTGATGATGGCCATTCTGACTAGTGTCAAGTGATACCTGATTGCAGTTTTGATTTGCATTTACCTAATAATTAGCAATGCTGAGTATCTTTTCATGTGCCTTTGGCCATCTTTATGTCTCATTTGAAGAAATGTCAACTGAGATTTTCTGCCCACTTTCTGATTGGGCTGATATTGATATTTGACTTTTGATATTGTGCTATATGAGCTATTTGTTTATTTTGAAGATTAATCCCCTGTTGATCACATCAGTTGCAAATATTTCCCCCCATTCTGTGGCTTGTCTTTTTGTTTTGATCATGGTTTCCTCTTCTGTGCAAAAGCTCTTGTGTAATTAGATCTCATTTGTTTATTTTTATTTTCATAGCTCTAGGAGGTAGATCCAAAGAGATACCGCTATGATTTATGTCAAAGAGTATTTTGCTTCTGTTTTCTTCTAAAGGGCCTCAGTTTGTGCATCTCCAAATTGGGCTAATGGCAACACCCACCTTTCAGCTATAGGCCTCCCGCGGTTGCTGTGAGGGTTGAGTGAGAAGGGGACAGAAGCCATCGGTAGCGGGGGAAAGCTGGGCACCACTGGGTGTTTAAGTGTAACTCAGGTCACAGAGCGCGCTGTTAAGAGGCATGGACACTCGGGCCTGCATTCAAATCCAGCTCCACCGTGACCCAAGATGAGTGAATCTGTGATTATGGGCCATTCTGTACAAGGGGAGCACATGGTGCTGCCTCCCCGGGGTTGTAATGAGGGTGAAAGAATTAATAAAGCACAAAAACGTCAAAGAGTGCTTTGGGAAGCCCTAGTGAACGTTAGACTAGCACATTTTCTGAATTCATCCATCCACTCACCCACGAGATGCCCCTACCCATCATTCCCACTTTCTATGCACCCACTTACCATCCAACCATTTAATTATCCTCCTACTAGCTACCTGTCCTTCCATCTGAACCATTCTTTTATGGTGAAACTCTAAGGTTTGGTGAAGTTGAGGAAACTGCAGATTGGGGGTGTAAAGCCCTGAGACTGAGTCCAGGCTCCTACAACAGACTCACTGTCTGACCTTCTGGTCCTCCCATCTCTGCCCCCGGACCTCAGGTTCCTAGTAAAACGATGTGTGTGTGTTGGGGGGTGGTGTGTGGTGGTGACGTCAGGTGTTACAACAGGCCCTCGAAGACTTCACTGTCCAGACACCTAAGAACCTCTACGTAGTGGGGCAGAAGCACGTAGAGGACCCTCCCCCAATGTGGCTTGATCCCTGGAATGGTAAGAACCCCTGAAGAAAGGAAAGGTTACTATCCACTCCAGGATTCTGGCCTAAAGAATTCCACGGACTGTATAGTCCAAAGGGTCGCAAAGAGTCAGATACGACTGAGCGACTTTCACACACACACCCAATCTGTGTGCAGAAACTCTTGCCTATCAGCCCCCAAGAGACACCATCCAGCTCCGACAGGCCAGGAGTCTGAGCCAATGATCTTTCTTACTTTAATTGACAGTTGCAAAGTCAACGTCTTTGACAGACCTGACCCTCTAACCCTTGCCCACGTCCCTTGATGTTGAGACCCCCACCCCCGAGGGCACCCACCTGGCTGAAGGAGTCCAGACAGACCCCGTTGTCGAGGAGGAAACGCCGCACTTCCTGGACTAGCTGGGTCTCTCCCAGGGCCACACGCACAGCCACGCTGCCCTTGGTCTCCTGCGGGAGGGAAAGGGAAGGTGCCCTGTCGGCTGTTGGGCAGGCAACAGGTCAGCTGTCACACCTCCTAACAGTCTGGGGAGGAGGCATGGATAGAGCGAGACCCTATGGATGCTCCCCGTGGATGCCCGCTGACTTGATGGTTCTGGGTTCCACGTCTGTCGGGGTGAATCAAGGACCCCATGTTCACCCCTCCACTCGTACGTAAGGGTCTCATGTCAAGTTCATTCATACCTCGGGGCTTCTATACAGACTCAGCTTCACCCTCTGTTCAATTTATGCTAGAATGTCTCACTCCTGAGCAGCCTGCTCGCTCTCACTCTGTCCCCCTGCTTGGCTGAAGCTTTCTTCAAGTTATCACCCCAATGCAGGGCGCCTTGGTTAATGACCTCACCTCCTCCTCTGGTGGAAGGTTCAAGAAGAGCTGGACTGTTGCCCTTTATGGCCCTGCTGCCTTCCCACCCAGAACCACTCCCCAAGAGCAGGTCCAGAGCACCCCCTCCCCTGCCCAGAGCAGGGGACACGTCAGATGGGGCGCCCACTCACGTGGTCGAACACTTGACTCTTGGTGGCGCTGTACTTCTGGGCGATGGCGTCGGCCACGGCGTTGGGGCCCATGAACAGCGTGTTCCAGTTGTGAGAGCTGAGGCAGGACAAAGAGATCAGACGGATGGTGAATAGGGGAAGCTCTTTTCAGATGCAAAGCCTGTAAGAAAGGAGCTCCTGGGCCTGCCTCCCTAAGTCCCCAAAGCCTCCTTCTGCTCAGTCTTACCTGGTATAGGCCAAACCCCCAGGGCCCACAGACAACGGAGTCACGGTGATACTAACACCCCCTCAGGTCCGTCAAGCACTCACTCCGCACCAGGGACCAAGTGGTTCACTTACAATAACTCACTTGATCCTTACAACACCATGAAAGTGAGGCACCACTGATTCTGATTCTCCTCATCTTACAGATGGGGAAACTGAGGTGCAACAAGGTTACAGATGAGGGGCTAAGGTCACCACGAGGAGCCGGGAGCCCAGGGGGCAGGGAGAGGAGGGACGAGGGCAGGGAAGCCCGGGTCGGAGGCGGGTATGGACCTGGAGCTGTTGGCTTTGTCCTTGGACTCTTTCTTCTTCTTGTAGGACGATGATTCCGGGGCGTTGGCATCCTCACTGGCCTCCTTCTTGATGGTGGATGGTAACACGTGGAGCATCCTGCCCTGGAGTGGGGACGAGAGGAAGGAGGTGAGGACAGGCAGGGGGCCAGTGCTTCTACATCCTGCCTGGGGGACGCTGGCCTCTCCACGCGGGGGCTGGACCAGCGCTGAGAGTTCTGTCTTAAGACGGGAGCCTCGGGCAGAACACCCACGAGGTTAGCACAGGGGTCTGATGCCGCCTTAAAGAGCACGCTGCGCAGTTTGTAAGTAACGCCTGTAGGCTCTCCACCCTACCCTGTCCCTGTGAGCATGTGCGCCCCATGCGGGCAAGAATCAGGTCCGGCCTGGCGCCTGCAGGGGATCAACAGATCATGAACGAGTGAATGACTGACAGGAAAGGGAGGCGCGTGCGCCGAGCACGCTACTTGGAAAGAGAAGCTTCCTACATTTTATACTGTGGCCGTTTCAATGCCCGGTTCAAAACCCTTTCCTTCCTTACTCCTCCTCCAAGTGGTATTTCTCAAGCTGGAGAGCATGTTCATTTAATCCACAAACACTTTTTAAAGGCCTACTATGTGCCAGGCGCTCCTCTAGGCACTAAATCAGGGACCAGAACTGAGCAGACCCTGCCCTCGGGGTGGGGTTGGCGGGGGGGGGAACCCTCCCAGCAGCTCAGATCAGGAGGTGGCTTCACGGGCATCAGGTGCGTGTCCCTAGAAGCTGGCTTGCACGTCCGTGCCTGCACACGCGCATGTGCATACACTCACGGCCTCCTCCCACCGCCTGGGCCCACCAGTCGTCCACCAGCCCACAGGCCATCACCTGGAAAACCTGCCCGTCCACCTCGGCATAGGCCTTCACGGCATGCTCCGGGAACATGAAGGTGACGAAGGCAAAGCCCTTGGGCTTCTTGGTCAGGCTGTCGATGGGGTAATGCAGCTCCGACACGGGACCTGCGGGCAGGAAGGGCGTCAGTGTCCCATGGGCCAGGGCCAGGTGTGAGCTCCGGGCAGGAAAATGCTGGGTACTAGTCAGGGGAGGGGTTTTAACCAGTGAGAGCGTGGAGCTGAGGCGGCTGCTGAACTAAACAGGAGGACTATTTAGACAACAGAATTCAGACTGGAGAGCACTTCATATTCGCACACACAGTGAGTGGGCTTCCAAGACCAAAGTCAGAGTTTGGACACCAGGGATATCTCAGAAAACCATACCCAACCCCGTCAATTCTGAGTTTTAATGAGTGAGGGCTAAGGGAGTCTGGGTTCAGATCACAAAGGGTGGCTGTGATGCTATCTAGGACTTCGAGCTCCTCTACCTACAACCTGTCTGACTGATAGCAGCTCAGAGATGATGAAGCCCAATTTATGGATGAGAAAACTGAAACCAGCAAGGGAAGTCGTCAGGCCAAGGTTAAGCCTAGGCAGACAGGGACTCAGGCCACTTGCCCTGGGTGCGTGCAGTGAGCCGGAGGCCACCACCCTACCGTATCTGGAGAACAGCTTCTCCAGGTCCTCCTCAGAGCTGGTGTAGGGCAGGTTCCGCACGAAGAGCCTCCCGGAGTCGGCCAGGTCCTCCTCCTCTTCGTGCTCCCCGAGTGTCCGGCCTTGCCAGGGTTTGGCACCATTCTTCAGGGGCGCCTTGGCCGCGGGGACATTCCTTTCCCTGAACACCTCGATGTAGCGTCCACCTGGGCAAGGGAAGGCCGTCAGGGCCCGGCCGGGGGGAGGCCCGGAACCTCCCAGCTTCCAGATTCATCGTTGCTGCTGCCTTCCAGAGGCCACGGCGAAGGCGGCTGGGGATGGCACCGCATGCCAGGCTCTGCTCACCAGGGCGGTGGCCCCAGCTGAAGCCGGGCCTGAATGTCACTCAGCCTGCAAGCTCGGCTTCAGCCCTGCGGGAGCTGGCCTGGGTCACGGGGCTGCATCTTCCCGATTCCAGGGCCCGGTCCCTGGCGCTGCCCTGGGAATAATCTTGGGTGACAGCCCCACCCTGGTGGTGCCGCTCAGCTGTGTCCTTGCATCGCTCTGAGCAGCTGATTAGACTGCAACCATCACCTTCCCTCTACACGCACATAGGCACTCAATAAATCCTACCACCTGGGCTGCGAGCAAGACTCCTTAGGTTACTCCCTTCTCTAAGAGAACTCACGTCCTCACAAGGGGTTGATGGCTGGATCTGAGTCACCTGTCCACACCAGGGAGGGGTCAGAGATCACGTCCTTGTAGAGAGTCCAGAGACCTCCCAAGTCTGGACCTCAAGTTCCCTGTACCGGAACGGCCCCGCCCCACAAAGCCAGAGCCAGCTTCCTCAATTCCTCCAGCCTTTGCTCCAATGTCACCAGCTCAACGTGGTCCAAGAAGACAAGATCCTGTTTAAATCCTCCAATCCCGACCCTTGCCTGCATCTGTCCACAGCACAGCCCCTCTGGTTACCGCCTCTCTCCCCCTCTCGATATGTTTCCTCTACAGGAGACTCAGCCTGATCTCTGCCCTAGGAGGGCAGGGGCCTTATCCTCAGTGCCCCAGGCAGTGCCTGGCAGCGCACAGCAGACCCCTAACATGACCTTACGGAGTAGCTGACTGCAAGAGCCCCTGCCACCGTGCGGGCATCCTTACCCATGTACTCCCTGTTGCATTTCAGGGCCTTCCTCACTTCCTCTTCACTGCTGAAATCCACAAAGACGTACCCTGCAAAAGGACCACGACAAAGGTGAGGTCCGCAGGCTGCAGACACTGGTGGGCGCCACGAGGAACACTCACGCTGTGCTAGGTGTTTGGGGGAAGCAGCAGGGAAACCTACAGTTTTTGGCAAATCCTACAGGTTCTTTTTTCCACTCCCCTCTCCCCAGGGCAAATTTCCCTCTGCAGGAAGAGTTCTGACCCTGTGGCTGGCTTTCTGGAATGAGTGCTGGACCACAGGAGTCACGAACAAAGGCGATCTTGGCCTCCCTCCCAGCCTCACCCCGCGCTGACCAGTGACTGCTCCTTGGCCTTCTCCAGACAAGTGTCTGTGGTGGCAGGGCTGTGCCCAGCTTGGCACCAGAGGGGCCACCTGCACAGTGACCGCCTGTGGCTCTGACTGGCACAGACAAGGAGGTGCCTTTCCAAGGAGTCTTTCTGAGAATGAGAGGCCTCGACCTCAAGGGGCCTCAACCCCGAGAGCCGCAGAGGGGCCTCCCCTCCCCACTTTCCTAGAGGCGTGCTAAGACAGAGGTCTCCAGCCTTTCTGGCACCAGGGACTGGTTTCGTGGAGACGATTTTCCATAGACTGGGAGTGGGGGTGCTTTCAGGGTGATTCACGCGCACTGCGTTTCTTGTGCACTTTATTTCTGTTATATTGTGGTAACGCGGTAATTTGAGCGATGGGAGTGGCTGTGAATACAGACGAAGCCTCCCTTGCTCGCCAGCTGCTGCCCTCCTGCTGTGCAGTTCCTAACAGGCCGTGGACGTGTACCAATCCGTGGTCCAGGGTTGGGGAACCTGAGTTAAGGGATGTGTCCACGGACACATGGCTAGCAGGTGGCAGGGCCGTAATTTGCGCCAAAGGCCAGGGTTTTGGTCTGTGTCACAAGACCCTCCCCTTGGGGACTGCAAAAGCCCCCAGCCCAGCCCACCTACCTCCTCGGGCCCTGCCCCAGACCCTCCTCTCACCAGCAGGGCGCCATCCTGAATCTGATCGTGGCCTCTTCCTACTTTCAGTCCCCGGGGGTCCCCAGCCCCTGGGCTGAAGGCCACAGTCATTACTGAGCCTCCAGGCCTGTGGGCCGGGCCTGCTTCCACAGCCGCACACCACATGCCCGTGGCGGGGACAGGAGGCAGACTCTGTCCTGGCACTGCCACATTCACTGAGACGGGGCCACAAGGAGAAGGACAGCGACTACCCTCAAAGCACCTCCACAGTTGCGCTGTCCCAACCTTCCGGTCCAGGCACCTGCCTCTCCAGCCCCCCCGGAAACAGCCCCCGCCTCACCTGTTGTGTTCCCATGAGCATTTCTCACTACTCGAATGGCCACGGGTTTCAGAGGTGCCAGGAATTCCATGACATTTTTCTGTGAGGAGAAGAAAAAGTTTTTGTTCCCCATTTCAATACAGATTTGGTCTGTATTTCTTTAATTACCAGTGAACTCAAGCATCTTTCTGGGCCATTTGAACTCTTTCTCTTAGAAGATATCCTTGCTTCTACTTTTCTGTCGGGTCATCCATAGCTCCCGATTTCTACTTACCTGTTTGTAAGTTAAAGAAACGAGTTCTGTCTGTTGTTTGTGTTGTAAATGCCTGCTGTTTGCCTTTTGACTTTATGGTACAAAGTTGCCTTAGAGAAGTTTTAAATGTTATCTAGCCAATTAATCCATCTTTTTCTTATGACTACTGAGTCCCACAAATTACTCAGAAAGATGAGACGTCATTTTGACCTGTTGCACTGATAAAGAGGGATGCCCAGGGTTCACAGGCACTCTCATACTCGGTTGAAGAGAGCATGAACTGGCCAAGCTTCCAGAGAGTGACTGATTTTCTGTATCCAAGCCTTAATAATGTACGTGCAGGTGTTTGTATAAAATATTTATACAAGCCAGGACTGGCAAACAATAGCCCACAGGTCAAATACTGCCCACAGCTTACAAGCTAAGAATGGCTTTTACATTTTCAAAGGATTATATAAAAAAAAAAAAAAGCACAACAGAGATCATATGCCCACAAAAACCTAAAATGTGCACCGATGTCGACAGAGAAAAGCCTGCTGACCTCTGATCTCAAGAAATGTGCTGACTGCATCATTATTCAAAACAGCAGAAGACTGGAAACACCACCCATGTCTCAGTTTAGGGGGTTGGATATAAGAGACATATGAGATGTGGGGTTTGATCCCTGGGTCCAGACGATCCCCTGTGAGATGGCATGGCGACACAACTCAGTTTTGTCTGGAGAATCCCCATGGACAGAGGAGCCTGGCGGGCTACAGTCCATGGGGCTGCAAGGAGTCAGACATGACTGAAATGACTTAGCAGCAGCAGCACTAAATATAACACATTGCATCCAGAGTAAAGAAAAGCACGCAGGGGACTTCCTAGTGGTCCAGTGGTTAAGAACTGGCCTTGCAATGCAGGGGGCTTGGGTTCGATCCCTGGTCAGGGAACTAAGATCCCACTTGCCCCAGAGCAACTAAGCCCATGTGCCACAAGTACTGAGCCTTCGTGCTGCAACTAAGACGTGACATAGCCAAGTAAAGAAGAGCATGCAACGTGAAAAATGGTGTTGCAGCAGAATATTCAATATTCAGAAATATTTATGACATGATATGATGGGGGGGTAAGTTTCAAAATAGTTCCTGCTGTAGAACTGCATTTTAGAAAGAAAAGACATAGGTCAGTGTCTGTATACAAAGAAAAAAAATCTCTACGAAGATGCACCCAGAATTGATTAGTGGTTGTCAGTGAATGGGATATAGATGTAGGGCTTGGAGGAGCCTGCTCCAATTTGCCTGCGAAGGTCCTTCTTTCCGCCTATAGTAACCAGACCTGGAGGTCATTAGTCCTGCATCCAAGGATCCTCTCTAGTTACCACTCCCCTCTCTCCAGGCAGTTGGGTTGGCAATTTCTACAGTCATTCCAGCAATAGGTCACTTTTGCTTTTTTGTTTAGCTACACTAACAAAACTTCCTACACGGAACTTACACTACTTTCATAAGGAGGGAAACTTACAGTGTTCTCTCTTGTGTAGATTCAGAGCCAGCAAACTATAGGATGCAGGCCAAATGCGGCCCGCTGCCTGTTTTTGTAAATAAAGTTTTATTGGCACACAGCCATGCCTACTGGATTGCCTGTCATCTAGGGCTGCCTCTGCTACAACAGGGTTGAATAGTGGTGACAGAGACCAGACTGATCACAAAGCCTTAGGTATTTACTAGCTGGTCCCTTTTTAAAAGTTTTTAGCAGAGCTAAGTTTGCCCACCCCTAGTATAGATAATCAATGAGGGAGCTCAGTCTTTCTCTGTCTCGGTATAGCCGTCTGTTTTCTGAGCCTGACAATGCCCGAGATTCTATGTCTCAGCCTTTTTGGCCCCCAGTTCCCTCCAGCTCAAGTCCTCAACTGACCCCGAAGCCCCAGCGAAACAGAGGCTCCAGGCACCCTTAGCTTTGTCTCCCCCTCCCCAGGGGTTCCCTGCCTCACCCGGTTCCTGGCACGCACCTCTGTGACGTTGAATGGGGCTCCCCGCAGTTTCACAGTGTGGGGGGTGGTGGGTTCCTTCTGGCTGGCTGGTTTCTCGGTCTGAGTGATGGCAGAGAGCAGAAATGATCGCACTGAGGTCCCAGGTGTGGCTGCAGGAGGAGCCAACCTGGGCGTCCCAGTGAGTGTGCTGAAACCCCTGCCGCTAGGCGAACGGGCGATGCCCGGAGCATCGTGCCTGCCAGGGATGCGGAGTCTGGCCAGGGCCTGGCGGAGGAGACGCCAAGCCTCCATGTGGCCCCAAGATGAGGGCCAGAACCACAGCCTGGCTCACGGGGGGTCTGCTCGCAGGGGCCCCAGGCCACACGGAGGGGCAAGAGACATGGAAGGAGCCCTGAGGTGACATGTGCCACCACGGAGTCAGGGCTTACTCTATGCCAGACATCACACAAAGCACTGCGCAGACACAGCCGTCCTCCTGAATCTGTAAAACAGTCTTACAGAGGTTACAGGTTCGGGATGTCCTCTGTAATTTTAGAATTGAAACAGCTCTGAAAAACACCTAATTTGGGGGTTAATTCCTTGGGTAATAAAACTTGCCCTGATTTGGACTCATTTGCTGGTGCAATCTGCTCTGAGCTGTTCCGGCACAATTTAAGGTTTACAATTATCCCAAGTAGATGAACAATCAGGTCTAACATCACTGCAGAAAGAGTCATGTGCTTTTGTGGGGCGCTGCCCTGCGTGAGTTGTGGGATACGTCCCTGAAGCCTGCAACTTCTGAGTTCCAGTGCACACTCAGGCACGGGGGTTGACCTTCATCTAAGATGAGGCTCAGCAAGCCCTGGGAATCAGACACAGGGACCAGGGCTCGCTGAGCCTCATCTCACATGAAGGTCAGAGGCCAGAGGAGAAGCACTTCACCTCGGGACCCATGGCTGCTCCAGGTCAGAGCTTGGAGTTGAACGCAGTTCCCTGACTTAGCCACACCTGACTATCTCTTTTGAATATGTATATTAGGAAAAGAGAACAGGAGGCAGCAATTATGAGGGGGCAGAGAAGGAAAGGAGGGAAAAGAGAAAGGAAAAAGAGGAGGAAGGAGAAGAGGGAATGAGGACCCAAAGGATGTGGGACGCTGTCCTGAGCAAAGAGAACCCTCATGTGGGAGACGGGGTGGCCATCCTGGAAGGCAGTGCCCACGTTTTAATCTAGACTCCAGAGCCTGGCAGACCTGGATCTGGGTCCTCACTCCCACCACTACCCAGCCATGCCTGTGGGCAAGTCACTTCCTTTCTCTGGGCCTCAGTTTCCTCACCTGTAAAATGGGACAAGAAACCCCATTCCCCCACAACTACCATGAGATTCAGTGACAAACAACATGCCTGGCATTGAACCTCACATGTAGTCAATGCTCAGTTAATTTCATCTACTCTTGCCGACTGTGGGCTCACACCCGCCTACCTTCCTACTGAATACTAAGTATAGTATATTCAAGACCCTTTTTCAGCTTGTTTACATCCCCCCCAACTCTGGAGGGGCAGGCAGCCTCTCTCTTAGCAAAAGGAACCAAATTCAGAGAGGGAGTGTGCTTACTTGGGGTAACACAACAAGCAAGCAGCTGGGCTGAGAGCTAAGGCAGGTCTCCAGGCTGCTGAACTATCCTTCCTTAATATTAAGCTCCCCACAAAGGGGCTGCAGGGAAGGTAGGCGAGGTCCAGGTCTCCCTCCCCAGGTCCTCACAGATCCACACACACCTTGGCTGGGGCCACCTCCCTGTCCTGCTGGGCGGGGGCAGCAAAGGAACCCTCTTCCTCTGACTCACTCCCCTCTTCACAGTTCACAGCTTCATCTTCACTCTCCTCTGAGGACGGTGACTCAGCTGCCACCACCTTGGACTTCAGGTAGTCCATGTCGGACAGCTCCTTCTGCACGGCTGCCTTGGGTTCCTTGGGTTCCTTGGGTTTGAGGCCATCCTCCTCCTCTGGAAAGATGGAAAGGCTGGAATTGGTGATGGCTGCGAGCAAACCAGAGGGCTGGGGTGGCAGACAGCGTGGTGGTGTGACACATTAGGTGCTAAGCTCATGGTGACCAGGAGCCCCTGCCAAGCCCCCCTGGTGCCCAGCAAGCCCTTGGATAAATAACTGAAATGACAGTGTTCTGACAGTTTCTACACTCCACGTGGAGAATTTCAGGGCTCTCTCACCAGCCTCTCTTACTGGCCAAGTGTGAGGCTTCATGACTTTTTGAGACCCTAGAGAGGATTTTTACTCTTTGAGCCAGACCTGGCGGTGGCTCCCAGGCCTAACAAGGAGCTCGGGTTTTACCCCAGTTGCTCTTTCAGGGGAAATCCAAACTCCTTCTGGGGTCTGGTGAGCTCACTGGCTTCTCCGCCAGCCCCCTCTGCTGCAGCCGCCCTGAGCATGTGGACACCCCCTGGCTCCTGCTCTTCCCACTCCTCTGCCACGCCTTTCCCTCTGCCTGGAGCCCCTCCTCACCCTCCACCCTCTCTGAGTCCCCCCAACTCCCACTGAGTCCTTTGGATCCCAGCTTTGCACAGAGACTTTACCAGTCATAAAACTCACCTCAAATTCACTCCCTTGCCTTTCAACCGAAGTTGATTCCACCCCTCGATCACCGCACTCATCACGCTGAGCCCCTTATGGCTACACCGTGAGCCCCTTCTAAGGACAGAGGCTCATCCCTCACCGCCTCTGTTCAAGGACCACCCTTCTCCGGGGCCTCTCCCACCCCCCACTTCCTGCTTTCTCTCTGTGGCACTCACGTTCACATCATTTACTGAATACTGAATAAAGGAATCAGTCTGATTCCTTTACTGTTTCTTTCCCCACCAGGACGACAGCTCCATAGGAGCAGACTCTCGTCTTTTGCTCACTGCTACATCCACTGCCTGGCATACAGCAGGCGCTCAATCAATTCTTGAGTGAGTAATCCACTGACTGGATAAGGGACCAGGATCGATCAAGTCCGACGTACCCATGGTTGGGATAATCAACCCTCTACGGGGCAGCATCTGATCTGCTATCTCCCAGGTCACTCGTGCTCAGGTGCGGGCAGGTGCAGGGCGCACACTATAGCGGGGGGCATACCCTCACCTTCCGAGTTCTCCCCATCTTCCTCCTCCTCGCTCTCCTGCCCTGAGTCGGAGTCAAAGTTCAGGTAATCATTGGCTGGCTTGCTCTTCCCTTTCGAGGGCTCAGCGTCCAGGGCATCGTTCGCCCAAGTGGCCACCTGTGTCCGCTTCTGGTGAACCGAGAGGAACTCCTGGAACTCATTATCGTCTTTCAGCTGTGGGCACCAGAGAAGCAGGAAGAAGAGAGAACAGGCAAAGTAGGTCAGGGAGGGCTCAACCTTGCTAACTCTTTGGAGAGTAACCACGTTCTCTGAGGCCATGTTCCCCCAGTCTCTAGAGGGCTGCCGGGGGCCAGGGGGGTTGGTCCTGGGGAGAGTGGCACTGGACAGAAAGACGAAGAAGCCACAGAGATATGGCAAGGAGAGACGGGCGGCAAGGGCCGTCTCTGCTGCCCACCCTCTGCGTGGTCACCAAGACAGACCCACCTTCTCCAGTTCACCTGCGGCCTTCTTCTTCTTGTCGTCCTGCAAACAGAAGGCACAGGTGTGAGGGTCAGAGATGAAAGGAGATGGAACCCCACTGCCCTGGGAGGGCTGCTTTTGGGAACCATCCAAGAGGGATTCTCAGATCCCTCTACCTCCCACTACCCTGCCTTCCCGGGGTGACTGCTCTGCTGACACCCGGGATATGGCCGGGAGTGACCATCCACGCACTTTCTTAGGTTCTGTGGAGATGGCGTCTTTGTCTTTTGGGGGCGGCTTGGACTGGCTCGATTTCTGAGCATGCTTGCTCCAGGCTCGGGGCTTTGTCGGGTCCCCAAAGGCCTTGCAGAACTCCACCTGTGAGAGACAGAGAGGCTGATGATGACACCTGCCACCACGCCCAGCACAGGCGGGTGCTGACCAGGGGCAGTGGGTGAACACTGTAGACCAGAGCTTCTCATTTGGGAGCAGCGGCAACACCATCACCTGTGAGCTTGGGAGACACACAAATTCTTGGCTCCTCTCCCCCAACGCAGGGAATCAAGAGACTCTGGGGAAAACCGCTTCTACAAATGCTGCAGGGGATTAACAAGCACGAGGATCTGAGAACAGTGAGGAAGACCAAAGGCATCACGGTCTGGAAGGGGCCAGGCACTGGTCTCGCATGTGGAGAGAAAGAGCCAGGGCATCCCTGGCGACAGGCAGGTGGGGGTGAGGTCCATGCCCGCTCACCGTGATCCGGGACGTGTCAATAAAACTCTTGTTGAAATGGTTCAGCGCCATCTGGGCCTCTTCCTCGGACTTGAAGCCGATGAAGCCAAACTTGCGGAACTTGCCATCTTTGGTGAACTTGAGGCTGCAGTCCGTCAGCGTGCCAAAGGCGGTGAAGAGCTGCCGGAAACGCTCCTCCTTCATCTAGGACAGGACAGGAATGGTGAGGGAGGAGCTGGGAGGCCTCGGAGCCAAAGGGACAAAATGGGCTGGGAACCCGAGACCCCGGGATTCCTCCCCTTAGGCGGGGCAGTGGCAGAGCATGCTTTGTGGCTGGCACCTGGTTCTAACCCAGCTCCAACACTCGTCTGTGTGTGGCCTTAACCAAGTCCCTTCATCAGTGAGGAAGTCAAGACTCAGAATCCTGCAGGCCTGTGGGCTGCTAGGAGGTTAATGAGACCTATTGTGCCAGGAGCCCAGCACAGTAGCTGCTGCGATGCAAACATCTAACAAATGCTGTCACAGTAGATGTGTGAAATATGGAACATGGTAAACCGCACAGTGTTCGCTGATTGTGGGAGACAGGAGTAAGCATCTTTACAGCTTGTTTTCAGAACTCCTCATAAGCACCGTTCTATGTCCCAACAGTCAGCTCTCAACTTTGTTTCCTGGCCTATTTATACCCCCAAAGACTACCTGCTGACTTCCACTATGAAAGATAAGAAACCTACATCATCCATTCCTCCCTTCCAGTCTCTGTTATTTATTGTTTTTAATTCTTTCATCATTTACCCTAAATAGGTTACTTTAAAAATACCAAGTATTGGGGGCTTCCCTGGTGGTCCAGTGGTTAAGAATCTGCCTTGAAATGCAGGGGACACGGGTTCAATCCCTGGTCCTGGAAGATCCCACATGCTGTGGAAGGTCTAAGCCTGTGCACCACAACTACTGAGCCCTTGTTCTAGAACTTGTGCTTTGCAACAAGAGATGCCACTGCAGTGAGAAGCACTTGCTTTGCAACTAGCCAAAACCCCCACTCAGCAATGGAGGCCAAGCACAGTCAAAACTAAATAAATAAATAAAAATCTTAAAAAAAGCCATCTATTACCGATCCATCCTTTAGCTTTAGACAGCATCTCTTGATGCCTCACTCTGATGAATGAGGATTTTAGCATGGCGACCCTTTCTTCCCCTCTAACTACCATCTCATTTTGCTTCTCAGTATGGCCTATCTCTTCCTATTGTATATCTTGTCTGATAAATGAAAGAATTAGTTACAAACAGTTGTAGTAGGAGCTGACAATATGCAGGCTTACTGTGTGATGACATTAAGGATTTTGAAATAAGTAACTTGTCAAGAGACGCCAAGTCATAAAAATGGTTACTCTTGGAGATGGAGGACAGGACAGAACAAAAGTCTTTGCTTGGCTGGCCAGTGGCTAAGACTCTGTGCTCCCAATGCAGGGGCTCCTGGTCAGAGAACTGAATTCCATATGCCACAACTAAGAGTTCAAATGCCACAACTAAAGATCCCACAGCCAAATAAATATAAAAAATTTTTAAAGACCCTTAAAAAAAAAAGATTTTGCTCCTCATTTTATACTGAATTTTAATAATCATATGGTTAAGTGATTATCCCCAACCTGCCACGGAGGAAAAAAAGGTAAAGTAAAAAACCACAAAAATGAAACAGAAATGGCTTTATGTTCTTACTCTTTCTAAGGAGTACAGATCTCTCATGCCATCCACATGGCACATTTTGTATTTGGGGAATGAGCTTACGGGCCACACCAGAGGTGGAGGGCCTTCTCCACCCAAGGAAAGGTCACTGTTAACTACGTACAGACAATCCTCTGGGGTAGAAGGCATCTAGCCATCTGACACTACACATTCAGCTATCTTTTCACATTTATTCGGGATGCTTTTATTGCATGCCTACCACAGTGCCAGGTTCTGTGGGCTCTAGGCAGAGACAAGTATGACTGGGCCACCCCTTTCCACTTACGGAATTAAGTGGTTTAAAACCTTTCACAGTCACTCAGTTTTCTTAAAACTATTCATTCCTACTGCCCTTAAGGCGAGAACCGGGAACTATAACGCAGGTACCCAGCCAATTACACCCCATTTTTCTCCCAGACAGTATCCCAAATGGAAGAGGAATGTAGATGCAGTGTCTAATTCAGTCAGAAGTCAACAAAAAAAAGGGATCGAATAAGGGGGTTATGGGAGCAAGGCATTCGACACGACGTGGGGACTAGCACCTCCCTGGGAAAGAGGTTTGGGGGACCAAGGGGCCAGATGTAAAACCTTTAAGAGGCACTACCCGTCTCTCCCAGCCGTCAAATGAATCTACCGACAATCCTGCGGAATCATCCAGGAACCCTGCCCGAGAGAGAAAGCCCCTCAAGAATCCCCAGGCACCTCCCTCCCGACCTCCAACTTCTGGCTGGGTCCCAATTTCAGATTCTCAAACCCAGTTTCTGTACTCACCCCATTCGGGAGGTTCTTCACGATCAGTCGCGACATGGCGAACTGTCCCACTGTTTTGATTTCAGCACGAATAGGCAGCGACTACCACCACTAACTTTCACGCTACCGCTCTGGGCGCCGCCATCTTTGGCAAGCCGGAACAAAGTCACGTGCTAGAGACGTAGCCCGCCTCTACGGAAGTAGGCGTGGCCAAAGACCTACCCAAGGAAGTTACACCCTCTAAGGGGCGGGCCTGAGTGCTTGCATCCTGCGCAGGCGCAGGCTGTTTGGCGGCGCCTGGGTAAGACACCGTAATGGCTAGGCCGGCAGGGGGCGCTCGTTCGTAACATTGGCAGGGAATTGACTGGCTGGAGCAGTGTTTGAACTGTGCTTAAGCAGAAATTGTTTTAGCTATCTTTTCCGTTTTATTTTATTATTATTCAGCTTTTAACTGGCCCTGTGAGTGGGGGCAGGATTAGGGAATCTTGCCTGCCTTTGAGACATGGGCTGAGGCTCAGACAGGCTGCCAGGTACCGTGAATCATTTACTGAGCATCACCTGTCAATGTTCAGTTCAGTTCAGTTCAGTTCAATCGCTCAGTCGTGTCCGACTCTTTGCGATCCCATGAATTGCAGCACGCCAAGCCTCCCTGTCCATCACCAACTCCCAGAGTTCACTCAAACTCACATCCGTCGAGTCGGTGATGCCATCCAGCCATCTCATCCTCTGTCGTCCCCTTCTCCTCCTGCCCCCAATCCCTCCCAGCATCAGAGTCCTTTCCAATAAGTCAACTCTTCACATGAGGTGGCCAAAGTACTGGAGTTTCAGCTTTAGCATCATTCCTTCCAAAGAACACTCAGGACTGATCTCCTTTAGAACGGACTGGTTGGATCTCCTTGCAGTCCAAGGGACTCGCAAGAGTCTTCTCCAACATCACAGTTCAAAAGCATCAATTCTTCGGTGCTCAGCCTTCTTCACGGTCCAACTCTCACATCCATACATGACCACAGGAAAAACCATAGCATTGACTAGATGGACCTTTGTTGGCAAAGTAATGTCTCTGCTTTTCAATATGCTTTCTAGGTTGGTCATAACTTTCCTTCCAAGGAGTAAGCATCTTTTAATTTCATGGCTGTAGTCACCATCTGCAGTGATTTTGGAGCCCAAAAAGATAAAGTCTGACATTGTTTCCACTGTTTCCCCATCTATTTCCCATAAAGTGATGGGACTGGATCCATGATCTTAGTTTTCTGAATGTTGAGCTTTAAGCCAACTTTTTCACTCTCCACTTTCACTTTCATCAAGAGGCTTTTTAGTTCCTCTTCACTTTCTGCCATAAGGGTGGTGTCATCTGCATATCTGAGGTTATTGATATTTCTCCCAGCAATCTTGATTTCAGCTTGTGTTTATTCCAGTCCAGCGTTTCTCATAATGTACTCTGCATATAAGTTAAATAACCAGGGTGACAATATACAGCCTTGACGTACTCCTTTTCCTATTTGGAACCAGTCTGTTGTTCCATGTCCAGTTCTAACTGTTGCTTCCTGACCTGCATACAGATTTCTCAAGAGGCAGATCTCTAATTTTCTTGAAGAGATCTCTAGTCTTTCCCATTCTGTTGTTTTCCTCTATTTCTTTGCACCAATCGCTGAGGAAGGCTTTCTTATCTCTTCTTGCTGTTCTTTGGAACCCTGCATGCAGATGCTTATATCTTTCCTTTTCTCCTTTGCTTTTCATTTCTCCTCTTTTCACAGCTATTTGTAAGGCCTCCCCAGACAGCCATTTTGCTTTTTTGCATTTCTTTTCCATGGGGATGGTCTTGATCCCTGTCTCCTGTACAATGTCACGAACCTTTGTCCACAGTTCATCAGGCACTATATCTATCAGATCTAGTCCCTTAAATCTATTTCTCACTTCCACTGTATAATGATAAGGGATTTGATTTAGGTCATACCTGAATGGTCTAGTGGTTTTCCCTACTTTCTTCAATTTAAGTCTGAATTTGGTAATAAGGAGTTCATGATCTAAGCCACAGTCAGCTCCTGGTCTTGTTTTTGCTGACTGTATAGAGGTTCTCCATCTTTGGCTGCAAAGAATATAATCAGTCTGATTTCGGTGTTGACCATCTGGTGATGTCCATGTGTAGAGTCTTTCTCTTATGTTGTTGGAAGAGGGTGTTTGCTATGACCAGTGCGTTCTCTTGGCAAAACTCTATTAGCCTTTGCCCTGCTTCATTCTGTATTCCAAGGCCAAATTTGCCTGTTACTCCAGGTATTTCTTGACCTCCTACTTTTGCATTCCAGTCCCCTATAATGAAAAGGACATCTTTTTTGGGTGTTAGTTCTAAAAGGTCTTGTAGGTCTTCATAGAACCATTCAACTTCAGCTTCTTCAGCATTACTGGTTGGGGCATAGACTTGGATTACTGTGATATTGAATGGTTTGCCTTGGAAATGAACTGAGATCATTCTGTCATTTTTGAGATTGCATCCAAGTATTGCATTACGGACTCTTTTGTTGACCATGATGGCTACTCCATTTCTTCTCAGGGATTCCTGCCCGCAGTAGTAGATATAATGGTCATCTGAGTTAAATTCACCCATTCCAGTCCATTTTAGTTCGCTGATTCCTAGAATGTTGACGTTCACTCTTGCCATCTCCTGTTTGACCACTTCCAATTTGCCTTGATTCATGGACCTGACATTCCAGGTTCCTATGCAATATTGTTCTTTACAGCATCGGACCTTGCTTCTATCACCAGTCACATCCACAACTGGGCATTGTTTTTGCTTTGGCTCCATCCCTTCATTCTTTCTGGAGTTATTTCTCCACTGATCTCCAATAGCATATTGGGCACCTACTGACCTGGGGAGTTTCTCTTTCAGTATCCTATCATTTTGCCTTTTCATACTGTTCACGGGGTTCTCAAGGCAAGAATACTGAAGTGGTTTGCCATTCCCTTCTCCAGTGGACCACATTCTGTCCGACCTCTCCACCATGACCCGCCTGTCCTGGGTGGCCCCACACGGCATGGCTTAGTTTCATTGAGTTAGACAAGGCTGTGGTCCTAGTGTGATTAGATTGACTAGTTTTCTGTGATTATGGTTTCAGTGTAGCTGTTAAATATTGTTATATTACGTGACAGGTGTAGACAAGGAATATTGCCTGCCAGTTCAATAAACAGACGGTGTTTGCAGCTGCCAAACCATCAGCCATTGCAGCTGCCCCCAAAAGGTGCCCCCTGAGGGGAATTCAAGATGGAGAAAAACAGGATCCTGACCCTAGGTGGCCAAGATATCCAAGGAATAATTTGCATGAGCCCAGACTCTTGCATCTTTCCATACATAGAAAATCGCTAAAGTTGTTAATTTAAGATGTCTGTTTTTGTGATTATCAGTAATCATTTGTAGTCAACTTTTTTTTTTCAGTCAAAAAGTCCTATGTATCCTGGCTCCTCCCTTACCTCTTTGGAACAGTGACTTAGAGCTATCTCAGAAGCCCTAAGCTCCTTGGCTTAAGTCCTCAGTAAGTCTTCTGAATAAAACACAATTTCTACTTTGTAGCTTGTGCATTTTTTTGCCAGTGGACATGGGATCTTGGGGTGTATTGGTTTCCTACCACCTGCCACAAATTTCCAGAGATTCAGTGGCCTAAAACAACAGAAATGTTTTCTCTCACAGTTTTGGAGTCCAAAAATCCAAAATCAAAGTGTCTGCAGGGCTTGGCTGCCCCCAGAGTTTCTGGGGAAGGATCCTTCCTGAGTGTCCCAGCTTCTGGAGGTTCCAGGGGAACCTTGGCTTCGTGACTGCATCACTCCATCTCTGCCTCCATCTTCATGTTTGAATCAAATCCACCTCCCTCTCTTTTGTTTCATGAGGATACCTGCTACTGGGTGTAGGGCTCATCTTTTTTCTTTTAAAAGTAATCTTTATTGGAGTATAGTTGCTTTCGGGGGCTTCCTATGTGATGTTAATGGTTAAAAAAAAACCCACCTGCCAATTCAAGAGATGTAAAGAGATGTGGGTTCGATCCCTGGGTCCGGAAGATCCCCTGGAGGAGGGCTTGACAACCCACTCCAGTATTCTTGCCTGGAGAATCCCAGGGACAGAGGAGCCTGGCAGGCTATATAGTCCATAGGACCGCAAAGCGCTGGACATGACTGAAGTGACATAGCGCACACTCATCGTTGCTTTTCAGTATTGTGTTAGTTTCTACTGTATAGCAAAGTGAGGGGCTTCTCAGATGGCATAGTGGTAAAAAATCCGCCTGCAGTGCAGAAGATACAGGTTCCACCCCTGGGTTGGAGGGCATGTCAACCCACTCCAGTATTCTTGCTTGGAGAATCCCATGGACAGAGGAGCCTGGTGGGCTACAGTCCATGCGGTCACACAGAGTAGGAGAAGGCTGAGCACTCACGCACAGCGAAGTGAATCAGCTACATGTATACACGTATCCCCTCTTCTTTGGATATTCTTGCCAATGAGGTCACCACAGAGCATTTAGAGTTCCCTGAGCTACACAGTCGGTTCAGTCACCTATTTCATCCGTAGTATCAGTAGTGCATATACGTCAACCCCAATCTCCCAACATCCCACCATCCCCTTTCCTCCTTTGGTGTCCACATGTTTATTAGGGCCTGTCTTACATCTAGAATGGCCTCCTCTCAGGATTCCTTGGTTGATATCTATAAAGACCCTTTTCCAAGTAAGGTCACGTTTACAGGTTCTAGGGAGTAGGAGGTGGGCATGTCTGTTTAACCTATTACTTGAGGATTTACTTGCTTGGTAGTAGGTTACTCCAAAGGTCATATTTCACCCTCTCCATGTCTTATGTCCTGTCTACATAAGACATACTGTGCGTTTCAAAGAAAACAGACACCCCAATGTAAAAACGGACCCTCACGTCTAGAGTAGGTGACAACGGGTCACTGTGTTTCCAAGACATTCAATTTATTCAACAGTTATTTACTGATGGGTATGAAAGTGCTCTTTAATTAAATGACAATTAGGGGGCTGTTTTCTGCACTCCACAGACCTGGTGGGGCCCGGCCGGAGCAGGCTTTACAAGGGAGCTCTGAGATCTTAGCCTTTTATGAGAGGGCAAGTGTGGGTTGCCCAGCCAGGCCTGGTTTCATGTACTTTTCTTTTATTATTTTCATGAACTGCCTTTATTAAAATGTGCAACTAAATGTAGCCTTCTCTCAATTCACATATCAGAAGGCCTTTCAAAAGTCTTAAAAGAAAATTGAATGCTCTAGGCTAATCACACGGCCCAACTCTGGACCGGAAAAATATGGTCCCCACATGTCCAGGAAAGGAAGAACCTGTCTATCCCGATGCATTTAATAAACAGCTACGTTGTAACATTGTTATTAGTCTTCCTGCTTTCCTGCCTTCTTGTTCCGTCTGCTGCCTCTTTTTCCTTCCCAGCAGATATAAGCCAGGGGCACCTGGATCCTACCAGGCTGGCCTCTCTGATTGCACCTGGGGATTAAAAAGGAAAAAGGCAGATAAATCTAAGCTGACTCCCATCAATCACACTGCCTTCACAAAAGTTCTCAGGCAGTGAGAAGTCTGTCTAGACCCCACAGTAACTCATTTCCTGGCAGGGAGGGGCCAGTGGTAGGGAGAGATCTCAGAAGGGTTGGAGGATGGAGAAAAGAGAGAAAGTTGGACCCTTGATTTCTTGCACACAAGGCACCTGATTATGAAAAAAACATCAGACAAATTCCAATGAGAGGACAGCCTACAAAGATCCCTGACCGGAACTCTTCCAAGTTGTCGAGGTCACCCAAATGAGAGACATCTGGGAAACCATCACAGCCAGGAGGAGCTGAAGGCTGCGGGTTGACCAACTGAAATGTACCATCTAGCCTGAGATTCTGGAAAAGAAAAAGGACATGGCAGGACGGTGATTGAGGAAGTCCAAACAGAGCACGGATTTCTGTTAGTAATAATACGGGGTTGGCCCCAAAATTCATTCAGGTTTTTCTTAAGATGTGACGAAAAAACCCCAATGAAACTTTTGGCCAACGCAATACGTCACTGTAGATTGGTTCACTGTGACAAACCTACCAGAGTAATGTTCGTGGTAGGAGAAACTGGATGCAGGGTGCATGAGAGCTCAAATCTTCTCTCATTTCTGTATACCGAAAATGATTCAAAATAATCTATTAACTACCTCTTTAAAAAGATATTTTGAAAATTAAAAGAGAAGGATGAATACTGATGCAATCAGTATTTATAGAGGTGGAATAATCGCCAAGGCATATTATATAGGGCAAAAAACATGGTGTAGAAGGATGTTGCCCTTGGTGTAGAAAAAAACTGGGGGGGGCTGTGGTCTTTCTGAGTGCGGGGCAACATACCGTGTCCTGGGCTGGGTTTGGCCTGTTCCGTCACTGTTTTTGTAATGACTTCATAGCTAAGAGGGTTTGCACGCCTTTTACATTTTTATTTTGTTTTGTGATTCCATGTGGCTTATAGGATCTTAGTTCCCTGACTAGGGATCAAACCCATGTCCCCTACATCGGGAGTGCAGAATCTTAACCACTGGACTTCCAGGGAAATCCCAAGGTTTGCACATTTTTAAGTGGTTGAAAAAAATACCAAAAGAAAATCCGTGGTGTGTGACCCATGAAAATAATGTAAAATTCACATCTGTGTGTCCATCAGTAAAATTGTACTGGAATCGAGTCCAATATGTTCACATATGTCATGTCTGTGGCTGCTTTTGTGTGACGACAGCAGAGGTGAGACAGTGTGACCAGGGCCACATGCCTGCAAAACCGAATCTATGGACTGCCACCTGGTTCTTCATAGAAAATATTTGCTGAGCCAGTGCTTGGCTAGCTCTGGGGGAATAGATGAGAAATTGGTAACAGTTTCCTCTAGGAAGGAGGACAGGATGGCTGGGGGGAGGTGGGGTAATTGTTGCTGGGTGCAAATTTGATTTTTTTTTAATTGAATTTATTTACCAAATGCAATGTTGAAGAGGAAGTTGGGCTCTTTCAGGGCCATGGGTCAGATGCTTGAAATATTTTAAGTCTAAAGAAAAACAGTAATGCCCAAAGGCTTTTAAGGCATTGATTATTTGACTGTTTAGAAGGGCTTAACAAAGGTAGTGCCCTGGTCAGGTGGGTCAGCGTGCACTCAGGGAAGGCTTCCTGGAGGCAGTGAGCCTTGAAAACTGGCAATTAACGTGTTTGAGATGCAAAGAAGGGACTTAAAGGCAATGTTGTAATTAAATTGAAGAGGAAGAGCTGAAACTCCACATTTTGCTGGACATGGTCATGGATCCCTGATCCATGCTGTTCCTAAGTCCCTTCAGTCATGTCTGACACTTTGCAACTGCATGGACTGTAACCTGCCCAGCCCTCTGTCCATGGGATTCTCTAGGCAGGAATACTGGAGTGGGTTGCCGTGCCCTCCTCCAGGGGATCTTCTCGACCCAGGGATCAAGCCTGTGTCTCTTATGTCTCCTGCAATGGCAGGTGAGTTCTTTACCACTAGCGCCACCTGAGAAGCAGCCCCCTGAGCCATGGATAATTAGCTACTATCCATGTTTATCTGTTAAAAGAAGTGAAGGGAAGCATGAATGTCATAGCTCAGAAGTTACGCAGCCACGATTCTAATCCGGCTGTGATGGAGCGAGTGTAAGGATGACCTCGGTTGTTCCCTCTTTTCTCCCCATCCTCAGTGTGGAGACTCAAAGTTCTTCCCATCAAGAGAAAGCCCATTTCCCCTTCCTGCATTGGGACAGGCTGGATGGGGGACTGGTTCTGATGAACAGAACGGGGTGGAAGCGGCGGGACTATGTCTGAGCCTTGATGATAGGGGGCTCACACGTTGCCATCTCTCTGGGAGCCCCTCCCACCCTGAGGACAAGGCCAGGTCAACCTGCAGGAGGAGAGACACACGGCCTGGTCACTCCACCGTTCCGGTTACAGCTACCTGGACTGCCCAAGAGGATCACCGAGGAGGCATGGCTTGAAGAGCTAGTTCATTTCCTGACATTGGCCTCAAGGTCCTATGAGGTCCCTCCACTGACCACTGCTCCCCCTCCACTCAGCTCCAGCCACGCCAGCCACTCTCTGCTTCTCACCTGTGCCAACCTTGTTCTCACCTGCCAGGAGTTTGATCATGTTCTCCCCCATCCCACCCCCGGGCCCCCGCAAAAGATATGTTGACATCCTTGGAACCTGCAGATGTGACCTTATTTAACTGAGGTCTTTACAGATGTCATTAAGTGAAGGATCTCAAGATGAATTCTTTTAAGATATAGGGTGGGGCCTCATTCCAAAGGCTGGTGTCCTTATAATGAAGCCACGTGGAAACACAGACACAAAGGGAAAACTCTACAAGATGACTGAGGTGGAGCCTGAGTGATCCAGCCACCATCAGACTAGATGAGGAACCAGCAGGCTAGGAGAGGCAAGTCCCTGGTGGTCCAGTAGTTAAGACTCTCCCTTCCAGTGCAGAGGGTGTGGGTTCCATCCCTGGTGGGTTGGGGAGCTAAGATCCCTCATATGCTAAATTGCTTTAGTCGCATTCAACTTTTTGCGACTCCATGGGCTGTAGCCCCCATGGACTCTGTTCATGGGATTTCCCAGGCAAGAATACTAGAGTGGGTTGCCATTTCCTCCTCCAGGGGATCTCCCTGACCCAGAGATCAAACCTACGTCTCCTGCATTGGCAGGTGGATTCTTTACCACTGAACCACCAGGGGAAGTGAAAGTCGCTCAGTCCTGTCTGACTCTTTGCGACCCCATGGATTGTAGCCCGCCAGGCTCCTCTGTCCATGGAATTCTCCACACCAGAATACTGGAATGGGTAGCTGTTCCCTTCTCCAGGGAATCTTCCCAACCCAGGGATCGAGCCCAGCCATCAGGGAAGCCCATCTTAATCAACAAAGAGGCTTCTCTACTCATCTAGTCTTTGCGCTGCCCATTTAGAAATTTGTCTGCAGTTCTAGAGATTGACCAGCAAGTGGCGCCAGAGGACCATGTGCAAACACGTTTAGGGCGGCGGGAACAAGGCGGAAAATCTTTGTGAACCTGAATTCAAAGTGGGAGGTTTCAAGGACACGGTCCACTGGGCCGCAGGAGTCCTAGACATATGGGCCTAACCTGGTCACAATGGATGGGGCTTATTCCTGACTTCGCCTCGTCAGGGAGACAGAACACTGCTTCCCTGCCAGTGGAAGCCTGCTCAACAGCGCGGCTGGCGTTTGTCAGTAAATATTTCTGGATACATAAATGGGTTTGAACCCAGAGGAAGTGCAGGAAAGCTGTCTAAATGCAGACTCCAAGAGGGAACGTTCTGTCTGGGAAGGAAAGAAAGGACACTGATAGTCACGGTCGCAAGCAGAGAAAAGACCCTGGAAGTCTTGAAGACATTGGATACAGGGACTGACTAGAGTCATGGGCAGGGTTAGGAGATGCCAAGGATCTGATAAATGGAATATTTCCTGCCACATCAGCAAACAAAAGATGTCCCAGCCACCAGTGATTCCACCACCGGAGGTGAGGGGTGAGCGCTGAGGGAACTCAGGAAATAATACCTGCCATCTAGCAGCCATCTGTGGAGAAGGCAATGGCACCCCACTCCAATACTCTTGCCTGGAAAATCCCATGGATGGAGGAGCCTGGTAGGCTGCAGTCCATGGGGTCACTAAGAGTCAGGCACAGCTGAGCGACTTCACTTTTACTTTTCACTTTCATGCATTGGAGAAGGAAATGGCAACCCATTCCAGTGTTCTTGCCTGGAGAATCCCAGGGATTCGGGAGCCTGGTGGGCTGCCGTCTATGGGGTCTCACAGAGTCGGACACAACTGAAGTGACTTAGCAGCTTAGCAGCAGCAGCAGCCATCTGGAGAAGGCAATGGCACCCCACTCCAATACTCTTGCCTGGAAAATCCCATGGACGGAGGAGCCTGGTAGGCTGCAGTCCATGGGGTTGCTAAGAGTCGGACACGACTGAGCTACTTCACTTTTCACTTTCATGTGTTGGAGAAGGAAATTGCAACCCACTCCAGTGTTCTTGCCTGGAGAATCCCAGGGATGGAGCCTGGTGGGCTGCCGTCTATGGGGTTGCACAGAGTGGACATGACTGAAGTGACTTAGCAGCAGCAGCAGCAGCAACCATCAGACTGTATCTACTCCCTTGAGTGGTGAGCTCCGAGGAAACTCAGGATGTGAAACACAGGATACTGGCCCCAGATAGCTGAGGTGCATAACAAAGGCATGATTTCAGTGAGCCCAGACTCTTGCATCTTCCCATACATGTCTGTATGCATGCTCAGTTGCTCAGTCATCTGTCCGTGTGACCCCATTCACTGTAGCCCACCAGGCTCTTCTGCCCATGGAGTTTCCCAGGCAAGAATGCTGGAGTGGGTTGCCATTTCCTCCTTCAGGGGCATCTTCCCGACCCAGGATCAAACCCTTGTCTCCTGTGTCTCCTACCGTTAACAGGCAGATTCTTCACTATTGAGCCACATGGGAAGCTACATAGAAAAGGCTAAATTCCTTAAGATAACTGATTTTCCTTAATTGGCAATACTATTTTGACATTCAGGCTATCTGCCCTTTGTTGCAAAACTTCTATATAACCTATCTTCTCCCATTACCCCCTCGGAGCAGTTCTCTTGGTCTGAAGTCCCCAAATTCCTGCTGAGTGAAACATAACTCTCAACTCTTATTAGATTGTGACTATTATTTTTAGTTGACAGACCAAAGGCACCAGAGCTGCAACAGTGGAGCCCATGGCAGGCTGAGAAATGGCCCTGCCGATTAGCTATCCTGGCCCTGATCTTTGCAATCACTTTGCCGACAAATCTCTGTATAGTCAAAGCTATGGTTTTTCCAGTAGTGGTGTATGGATGTGAGAGCTGGACCATAAAGAAGGCTGAACACAGAAAAATGGATGCTTTCGAATTGTGGTGCTGGAGAAGACTCTTGAGAGTCCCTTGGACTGCAAGAAGATCAAACCAGTCAGTCCTAAAGGAAATCAACCCTGAATACTTATTGGAAGGACTGTTGCTGAAGCTCCAATACTTTGGCCACCTGATTCGAAGAGCCAACTCACTGGAAAAAACCCTGATGCTGGGCAAGATTGAAGGCAAAAGGAGAAGAGGGCAGCAGAGGATGAGATGCTCGGATGGCATCACCAACTCAGAGTTTGAGCAAACTCTGGGAGATGGTGAAGGGCAGGAAAGCCTGGTGTGCTGCAGTCCATGGGGTTGCAAAGAGTCAGACACAACTTAGTGACTGAACAACAACAAATCCTTGCAAACTGAGAATACTACCTTATTGGAGAAAAAATATAGTGGGGAAAAAAATAGTGTCTTTTCAGCTATTAAGTGTTTTTAGATTTCTGTGTGAAGCTAGAAGAGGGAGACTGAGGGAGATTTGATTCCCATAGAGGAGATGAACAATGTGAGATGGAGCAGAGGGTGATTTTAAGATGTAGCTTTGAAGATGGGAGAGATACAGCCACAAGCCAAGGAATGCTGGCAGCACCCCTCACCCCCAGGATGGAGGAGGAAAGGATCGGAACCTCCCCAGAGCCTCCAGAGGCAGCAGGACTCAACACATACCTCACTGTCTCCCCAGTGAGACAGTCTCCCCAAGTTTTCTACTTCTGACCTGCAGAACTGTGAAAGAGTAAATGTGTTTTGTTTTAAATTAAGTTTGTGGTTTGTTAACAGCAGCCATAGGAGACTAATACAGAGATATTGTTACTGCAGGAGTGAAGAGGTAGAGGGAGTGAGGCGATCACGAACTACTTAAAGGGGAGCACAGTGAGACTCAACCTATCTCATGAACCTGTGCAGGCCGGGCGTGGGTGGGACCTCTCTGCTCTTTGACCCGCCTCCGATTGTCTGATGGTGCCTCCCATTGGCTGAGTCCAACAGGCTGGTGAAAGACGGATAAGGGGGCGGGACTGGGAGTCAATGAACCGTAACCAGCCGGCCAGGTCTGTGCCCTGCAGCCCAGATTGCCCAACTCACTCCAGTACTCTTGCCTGGAAAATCCCATGGATGGAGGAGCCTGGTAGCCTGCAGTCCATGGGGTCGCTAAGAGTCGGACACGACTGAGTGACTTCGCTTTCACTTTTCCCTTTTATGCATTGGAGGAGGAAATGGCCACCCACTCCAGTGTTCTTGCCTGGAGAATCCCGGGGACGGCAGGGCCTGGTGGGCTGCCATCTATGGGGTCGCACAGAGTTGGACACGACTGAAGTGACTTAGCAGCAGCAGGACGGGCCCCACAATTTGGTGGATTTTCCTCTCTTTCACAGGACAACATACAGACTTCACACAATGGTGCCTCTGGAATATTTCGGGAATGTATCTTTACTGATTAACTTATTTCCGACTTGGCAAGAATTAAAAAAAATGTAATAATCAGTATTGATGATGGTGTTGGGAAATGGACCTTCTATAATATTCCATAGAAGTGGTGCAAAACCACATAGAAGACTTTTCCACAGTGGTTGCATTTCTTGGAGCTTATTTTAGGAAGTTATTTCACCCACGTATTAAAGCTTTGAGTATGTGTTGTTTATAATAGTGAAAAATCAAAGCTCTAGAAATGGCCAACCATCAAGAATTGTTTAAAACTTTAAGAAAAAATATTTAAAACTCTGAAATATTTTTTCACAATGATATTCACTTAACTCCTAAAAAGAAGGCCATGAAAAGATGTTCAATATATATTCAATGGAGGAAGAGAGCAGTGTTCCAAACAGTATGTAGAGTATAATTCCATTTTGGTTTAAAGACCGTACTGTATATACATGTTTACTTTTATATAACAAGTGTCTTGATGATGCCTTCATAAATGCATCCATTTTAAAAAATGTATCTTTTTTTTATGAGGGTTCCACTTGTGTAACAATATATCAAATACACATACATATGCTTATATATGCATAGACTACTTCTGGGAAGATGCCTAAGAAACTGAAAGCAGTGATGTTCTGATCAGAGGGCGTTGATGTCCACCCACACTCCCTGGGCGCTGACACCCGCTAGACTGCTTCTGCAGCCCTGTCTCCCCTCCGAGAGCTTCCTACAGCTTCAGGCCCTACACACCCTGACACTAGGCAGGCTTTTGTGATTACTCTCACCCAGCGAAGTGGGTGGATACATGTCCCAGATTCCCTGTCCCTTGGGGAGTGAGGACATCTCTGAGGTGTGATCTATGTAGTTGCCTGGATACTTCCAGCCTAGCTGAGCCTTAGCGTCCACGCCAGCATCAGGCCCACTTCAGGACTCCTAGTTCCTCTGGGATTTGGACACAGTAAGACGACTGCTCCCCCCATTAATACAATTATACATATATATCTATCTACACGTACATGCGTGTGTTTGTGTATATATCTATATATACATGTATCTCTATATATGTATGCTGTGTGCGTGCTTAGTTGCTTAGTCGTGTCTGACTCTTTGCAACCCCATGGACTGTAGCCCGCTAGGCTCCTCTTATCCATGGGGATTCTCCAAGCAAGAATACTGGAGTGGGTTGCCATGCCCTCCTCCAGGGGATCTTCCCAATCCATGGATCGAACCCAGGTCTTCCACATTGCAGGCGGATTCTTTACTGTCTGAGCCACTAGGGAAGCCCCTATATATGTGTGTGTGTGTATATATATATCCTGTGCATAATAAAAGATACATGTATTTATATATATAATTTTATGTTATATACAGTGTATACGTATAACATGTAGTGGCTTCCCTGTTGGCTCAGACTGTGGAGAATCTGCCTGCAGTACAGGAGACCTGGGTTCTAGCTCTGGGTCAGGAAGATCCCCTGGAGAAGGAAATGGCAACCCACTCCAGTGTTCTTGCCTGAAATTTCAAAGACAGAGGAGCCTGGCAGGGCTACAGTCCATGGGGTCACAAAGAGTCGAACATGACTGAGTGACTTCACTTTCACTTTCATAAATGCAGTCACAAAATAGATATATGACTATTGCAATAGTTATATGACTAAGTATACTACATATCATACATACCATGTTATATATATATATACACACACATGTTATATATATACACACATGTACAATCATATGTTATATATATGTTATACATGTATGATATGTAACATTATACCTAGTCATATAATTATTGCAGTAGTCATATATCTATTTTATGACTGTGTTGGTATAAAGATAAATATAACCCAGGCTGGATTCACAGCTTTATATTCATTACTATTATGTTCATTTTTTTCTCCTGACTTTATTTTTATTAATAATTAAAATTTTTTTTTTTAGGCTGCCCCACAAATAGCAACCCACTCCAGTATTCTTGCCTGGAGAATCCCAGGGACGGCGGAGCCTGGTGGGCTGCCGTCTATGGGGTTGCACAGAGTCGGACACGACTGAAGCGACTAAGCAGCAGCACACAGCATGTAGGTTCTTAGTTCCCTGACTAGGGATTGAACCCATGCTCTATGCCATGGAAGTTCAGAGTCTTAACTGATGGACCACCAGGGAAGTCCCCTTTTCTCCTGATTTTAAAAGAAATTAACCCTAAACGACCCGTGACCCATTGTGCCATCTATCCTCGTGGGATTGCCTTATCACAGTGCCCCTGTGACAAGAACTCAGATTTGTGAGTTCTTTGTTATTATCATAATAACAAATTTATTATTTATTATCATAATAACAATATTATCATAATAATGATGTTATTATCATCATCCTTTCATGATAGGAATCTGCTCAGAGAGGTGGTTGCAATGGCCGTGGTCACACAGCATCGCCTGACACTGCTCTTCCACATCACGAGGACAATGGTCATGTTTCCTGAGTGTACACAATGTGCTGAGGACTGTTCTGAGCACTTTACGATGCTGCCTTGGTTTATTTTCATATGAACCTTCCCTACTAGGGAGGCCATAGTAAGATTCCCACTTTCTGGATGAGGAGACTGATGCTCAAAAGAGGAAAGTGGCTTGCCCAAGGTCACACAGCTAGACAGTAGGATTATCTCTGGCACCTGAGCCTGTGCTTTGAATTACAATGTCATGCTGTCTTTCTCACAAGCAGAGGCAAAATGTTTGCTCCTTAAGCTCCTATCTCACCCCAAGTGCTTTCCATTCATGATCTTATTTATCCCTGTGCAAACTACTGGCTTCAAGAACTACAGTTGGTTATGCCCATTTTATAGTGGAGGAAGTGGTGCCCAGAGAGGTTGAGTGACTTTCCCACAGTCACACAGCTGGAAAGTGGCAGAGATGAATTTGAACCCGAGACTCTGACTTTTGGAGCTTGGGCTTTTGCCCTTGATTCTGCCTCCAAAGACATCATGCTGGGGCGGGGCTTAGGGGATGACGTGCCAAGCCCAGAGGGCATGAGAGAGGCAAGGCCAGCCTGCCTCCTCTCCAGACTGTCTGCCCCTGGGACCCCGCCTCACTCACACAGCTGCCAGGGATCAAAGTCTGCTCTGAGATGTATTTGCTGCGAGTTCTAAACAAACGGGTGTTAGCATGGAGCTAAGAGAAACATTGGGAGGACGCGGTATATGAAAGCCGACTGGCCTTTCAAGTCCCGGTGATTGATCAGCCTCCTCTTTGGTCCCATGCTCTCGGGGGGGGGCAGGATGGAGGGGTGGGTAGACTCCAGCCCCAGAGCATCAAGGCTGAGCAGTGGGCTACCAAGCTGGTACCTCGACACCGCCCAATTCATCTCCCTTCCATCCTGGAGAAAACTCCCTTTTCAGTTGACGAGCCCAGAAAGCCAAAACACACAAAATAATAATAAGAAACTACCGATTATTAATGGATTATGCTAACCATGCTAAGCACGTCACATGCATTGCTCCTTTTAAGCCAAATCACAAGGCATGTGTCTTTATTGACCCATTTCACAGATTGAGCTAAGAACAGAGAGCTATTCACTAGTGAGACTGGATTCTACTCGGCACACAGCAGATGTTGAGTGAGCAAGTCTGTGGGGCACGGTTCCTGTTCTCCACTTGTTCACACTCTTCATGTGGCAACAGAGAGAGAAAGAGACCCTGTGGTCCAGCCCTGTGAAGAGGCAGGGCTGGGCAGAGGGAATGCTTGCTATGGGCAGCCTGGCTGTTTATGCTAGAATTACTCCCTTCTGATTGAGTCAAAGTCAGTTTTGATGGGTGTTTATCCCAGGCTTGATGGTTAGATTTTTTTAATTTAAAATTTTTATTGAAATACAGTTGATTTATAATGTTGAGGTGTACAGCAAAGTGATTCAGCTACGTATTTTCTTTGTCAGCTTCTTTTTCATTACAGGTAATTGCAAGATATTGAATATAGTTCCCTGTGCTATACAGCAGGTCCTTGTAGGTCATCTGTTTTATATATAGCAGTGTGTATCTGTAAATCCCAAATTCTAAATTTATGCCTCCCCCACCCTTTCCTCTTTGGTGACTGTAAGTTGGTTCTCTATGTCTGTGAGTCTACTTCTGTTTGTTAAATAAACGTATTTGTATCCGTTTTCAGGTTCCACCTATAAGTGGTATCATATAAAGTTTGTCTTTATCGACTGACTTTTCTTAGTTTGACAATCTCTAGGTCCATCCCTGCTGCTGCAAATGGCATTATTTCATTCTTTTTTATGGCCGAGTAATATTCCATTGTATATACATATCACATCTCCTTTATCCCATTCATCTGCTGATGGACACTTAGGTTGCCTCCATGTCTCGGCTACTGTAAACAGTGCTGCTATGAACATTGGGGTGCGTATATCGTCTTGAGGTAGAGTTTTCTCTGGATATGTGCCCAGAAGTGGAAGTGTTGGATCATGTGGTAGCTCTAGTTTTAATTGTTTTTTAATTTTAAGAACCTCCATATTATTCTCCATAGCGGCTATACCAATTTACATCCCCACCAACAGTGTAGGAGGGCTACCACTTCTCCACACCCTGTCCAATATTTGTTATTTGTAGACTGATGATGGCCATTCTGACTAGGAGAACCTTACCTCTCCAAGCAGCTCAGAGAAGATAAACCTCTAGGGATGGTCAATAACCTCTGTGTGTGTGTGTGTGTGTGTGTGTGTGTGTGTGTGTGTGTGTGTTGAGCAGAGAAGCGGAAGGACATGGCATTTGAGTGCCTGAGATGCTTGGAGTGAACCTCGACTTTGCTGGGGTGTTTGAACACTCACCAAAGGGCTCTGGGCTACCCCATCAAGATCTGGGGCAGGAAAGTGGTATAGTAGATCTAATTTCAACCCCCGTCGACCACACATGGTTCCCAGCACCCTGTGAAGTCAGCTGCTTGCACCAGGACATCATTCTCGTGTTCCAAACTACGCAGCAGCGACCTCTCTACAGCTGCGCTTATGTCTTAGGAAATATTTGGGGACAGGAGGCAGATACAATACCTAGTGAGGAAGAACGAGGTGTGGGCTTCAGCTCACCTGTCTATTCTCAGGGCTCAGGATTCACATGATGTTTGGGTGGGTCTTGATGAGGGGAAAGAGAAAAATCAAGTGGCTGAGTTTTCCTAAATATATTTGAATGGACAAACATGTGCCACGGGGCATCTGTGAAATAACTCTCTTACAGGGTTCTTCTGCACATTCCTTGGCACACCTCCTGCTCCACAATCCTCTCAAACATCGCGAAGTTCTCAGCTGTGACAACAGCCATCCATCCCCCCGAGAGGGCTGGGGTCGGGGCTGGGACCGCTGTTGAAAGCCTGCAGCATCAATAGAACAGGATGCAATTCATGTACTTTTCATTCCCCATAGAATGATTTCTCTCTGCTTACTTGAAACTTGCCTTTTATTTCTTTATGTTCCTGGAAGATGTAGCACCATAGGCCTAGAAAACAGGCTTAGAGGTCACGGTGTGGAACTCTGACTGGGGCGGGGGTGACTGTGATTCAATGAAGGTGTTAGAGCACAGGTTCTGTGCTTGTCTATTTCGAATCCTGGCTCTATCGCTGACTATAGTGTGTGCTGGTAAACATTTCACAATGGCTCTTGGGGAAAAAAAAACAAAACCCTGTCACGTAGCATGTGCCAGCTACCATGGTGTGTGTCCCTAGTGCCTGGTGTGTACCAATGTCACTGCATGTGGAGTTGGGACGAGATGCACAGTAGCACCCCACTATATAAAATTTCCACCAGCCAGGGACTTCCCTGGTGGTCCAGTGGTTAAGACTCTACTTTCACTGCAGGGGCGGGGCAGGGGAGGGGGGGATGTGTTCCATAAGATCCTGCATGCTGTGTGGTGTAGTTAAATAAATAAATAAAAATTTTAAAGGGTGAAGATTTAATGAAACTAATAATTAAAAAATTTCCACCAGGTAGAAGTAACCGCAAGAACATGTATAACAGCAAGATGTACTAAGACAATTAGGAAGTGATGAGTTTGGAGTTAATTTTCAGAGTTTGTGGCCTTGGGGTTTCTGAGGATGGGGACACAGCTTTTCTAACATAGCATACATTTCTATTTCTCTCATGGGAAACAGAGACTGTGACAAGGTGGGGAGATGGGGTTTGCCACCTGCCACATTGCCACGTGCTGGGGGCTCCTTGTGTATTTCAGCTCATTTTTTTTCTAGCCTGATATATCTTGTCTATCTATCCATCCACCCATGCATCCATCCATCCATTTATCTGCCTAACTGTCTACCTACCTATCTGTCTATGTATCCATCGACCCATCCATCCATTTATCTGCCTATCTATCATCTGTCTCTATGTGCACTTCGTCGTGTCCAAGTCTTTGCAGTCCCGTGGACTGTGGCCTGCCAGACTCCTCTGTCAATGGAATTTCCCAGGCAACAATACTGGAGTGGGTTGCCATTTCTTCCTTCAGGGGATTTTCCCAACTCAGGTATTGAACCCAGGTCTCCTGCATTGCAGGCTAATGATTTGCCACTCAGCCATCTGGGAAGCCCTTATCATCTGTCCACTTATCATCTATATAGTTATATTATCTTCTAGGAAATTGCTATCCAAGTAGCGACACGATTTTATATTTGCTTAAGTTCCAAAATTCTTATTATAAAAATGGCATATATTAACTCTGAAAATAGATATAAGCCAGTCTCTGGAATCCAGCAAACGTTTACTAAATCTTAGGTACTATTCCTTGAGAATACGCCCATCCATTTTGTTGAACTGATGAAAGAAGATGAAAAGTAAGTGTTTTCTTCCAACCCAGATGGAAGAAAACTACTCTGTTGCTATGCTGCTGCTGCTAAGTCGCTTCAGTCGTGTCCGACTCTGTGCGACCCCGTGCGACCCCATAGACGGCAGCCCACCAGGCTCCCCGGTCCCTGGGATTCTCCAGGCAAGGACACTGGAGTGGGTTGCCATTGCCTTCTCCAATGCATAAAAGTGAAAAGTGAAAGTGAAGTCGCTCAGTCGTATCTGACTCTTAGTGACCCCATGGACTGCATTCTTCCACGCTCCTCCATCCATGGGATTTTCCAGGCAAGAGTACTGGAGTGGGGTACTCTTTTTGCCAAAGACAAAAAAACCTCATAGGACTATCTGGTACATGCTGTTTCATGCTCTGTTTTATTTAATTAATTGTAAACACAGAATGCAGCTCTCGACGACCTGCAAGAAAAGATGGCGTCAATGGAGCGAGTCATGTAACTGCAGGGAATTACTGTCATTATAAAATCTACTGGCAACCTCCACATTAATCTCTTTAGTTTTTTGCCTCTGATCTGCTTCGGAGGTTCGGGCCCCTGAAGCTTCTGCCTTTTCAGAGTTAAGCCCATCGCCCATCTGTCCCCAGCATCGACATCTCTGCTCAGCGCCGGGCCCTTCTGAGACCTGCGGGGACAGTGGCCAGGGGTCCCCCCTAGCCCCGCTGAGCCCCGCCCCGCGGGCTGCTCGGTTCACTCCGTCACGTGTGCGTCCCTCGTGTCCACCCGCCTCTCCCCTCCGTGTGCGTCTATAATCTTGCGCTCTGGGGAGGGTCCTGGGCAACAGCTGCCTTTGATCAGCCCAACATCTGGGAGACTCGGCACTTCAAGAACGCTGACTGGTGATCAAAGATGAGAACGCTGTGACAGCGGAGACTTGGCTAGGACCCAGCCTGGCTAAATGCACTGATGGGGGAGGGAAGGAAGGCCGGGGGGAGTGTCGGCTGGCCGGCGGGGCGGAGGGCGGGAGCGAAGAACAACCCACCCGGCCGCGAGGGCTTGGCTGCAGGGGCTGTTAGGAGCATGGGCTTTGCTTCTGGGACCTTGACTCTCCATGCCTCAGTTTCCTCCTGTGCAAAATGGGGATTATTAGTGTGAGGACAAAATGGGATGAGAAAGGAAGAGCGTTTAGAACAGAAGCCTGGCTCCCAGTTTGAGCTCATAAATGCCAGCTGTCGTTGCCGCTATTAGGGCCGCTGGTATTCCTAGAGCCAGATCTTGGAGGGACTGAGCGTCTGCATATTCTCCAAAGCTTTAGTGCCTACTAATTTTTTTTTTTTTAATTTACTTATTTGGCTGTGCCAGGTCTTAGTTGCAGCATGCAGGATCTTAGTTCCCTGTCCAGGGACTGAACCTGGGCCCCCTGCATTGGGAGTGAAGAGCCTTAACCACTGGACCACCAGGGAAGTCCCAGTGCCTACTGATTTTTAATGATTTATTTAGAGCCTCAGTTTCTCCATCAGTAAAATGGAGAACCACACAAGATGTTGAAATTCAGCAAGGATTATTGCTTTTCCAGGTGGTGCTAGTGATAAAGATCCCACCTGCTAATGCAGGAGATGTAAGAGATGCAGGTTTGGTCCGTGGGTCGGGAAGATCTCCTGGAAGAGGAAATGGCAACCCACTCCAGTATTCTTGCCTGGAGAATTCCATGGGCAGAGGAGCCTGGGGGGCTACAGTCCATGGGGTTGCAAAGAGTTGGACACCACTGAAGCGACTTAGCACACATTGCTTTTCCATTTGATTGGTGGAGAAACTGAGATCTGGAGATGTGAAGTCATGCAACCAGCAAAGAGCCCAGGATCTACCCATCTGGGAACTGGTCCTAACTGGAGGGTTGGGCTGCTGCTCCATGGGCCCAATGCAAAGCCACTGGGATTTCTGCTCAAGCCAAGAATTCTCCCTTTATCTCCTGCAGGCTGGGTTCAGTAACATTACTACCAACAGCAGCGGGTTATTTTTTATTTTATTTTATCTAGTTTTTTTTTTTTTTTTTGGATGTAGACCATTTTTTTCAAGTCTTCATTGAGCTTGTTACAATATTGCTTCTGTTTTATGTTTTGCTTTCTTGGCCCCAAGGCATGGGGGATCTTAGCTCCCCAACCAGGGATCAAACTCACACCCCCTGTATTGGAAGGCCAAGTCTTAACCGCTGGACCGCCATGCAAGTCTTTATTTTATATTATTTTTGGCTTTCAGTGTCTTATTAAAATACAACATACACACAGCAGAATGCATGTATCAACACACTGAATGGGCCCAAACTAAAGGCACCCATGGAACCAGCAACCAGATGGAGAAGCAGACATTCCCAGCTACCCCTCCCCCAACTCCGGAGACTCCCTCTGTGCCCTTCCGGTCACTAACCCTCTCCATGGAAACGGCTTAAATTGTTTTTATTTATTGCATGCTCACCAGGAGCTAGGAGAGACAGGAAATCGCTTGGCAGGCCTTGGCCTCACATGAACTTTGCAACAGCACTCTGAAGCTTGCCCTGTTAACATCCCTATTTTACAGATGAGAAAACAGAGGCACAGAGAATCAAAGGAACTTGCCCAAGGTCACACACTGGTCAGTGAGGCTTCAAAATCTCATGCCCTGGCTGCAGGACTGTGAGCCCTTGCTGTTAGAAGGATGATGCTCTTGGAAGTAGTCAGTACAGAAAAAGTGGTAGGTACTCAGTTGTGTCCGACTCTTGCGACCCCATAGGCTGTAGCCCACTAGACTCTTCTTGTCTCTGGGATTCTCCAGGCAAGAATACTGGAGTGAGTAGCCATTCCCTTCTCCAGGGGATCTTCCCAACCTAGGGATTGATCCTGGGTCTCCTGGGTCTCCTGCATTGCAGGCAGATTCTTTACCATTGGAGTCCCCATGGAAGCCTGGTGCGTACAGAGAGTAGTTCTGATTTTTGGAGGAGAAGGGGTTTTAGGGAAGAAGCAACTTACATATGATAATTGTGAAACACATTGAGGCTTTTAGGAAATAGAGCTGCTCCTATTTCAGTGGCCCCGAGGGCTTTTACCGATGCTCCTGAGCCCCTGATAAGCTGTGGTCAGTGGCTTGCCTTCAGGGACTGGATACGGCCGCCGGACCTCTCTCCTCTCACCAGTTCTCTCCTCCAAGAGCTTCATCAGTTCATAGAGGGACATGCAGATGGCACCAGAGAGAAGCCCTCTCCCTTGTCCCTATGGTCTCAGCCTGTGTCTGAAAGCAGAGCTTGAGGCAAGGGTTCATGTACAGGCATTTGGCTTGGAAAGTGATGCCAGGGAGGAGGAATGAGGGGCAGGGAAAGAAGGAGAGCCAGTGTGGGCATGTGTCACTGATTTGGCCATGGCTACAGGCAGCTGCTTACAGACATGGCTTTAATCTCTGGGTCGAGAAGATCCTCTGGAGGAGGGCATGACAACCCACTCCAGTATTCTTACCTGGAGAATCCCATGGACACAGGAACCTGGCAATCTACAGTCCATGGGTTTGCAAAGAGTCAGACACGACTGAAGCCACTTAGCATGCACACAAGCATGCATAGGCAACTGGTGCGGTTGCTGCAGGACCAAGGAAGCCTCATGGAGTGCCTCTCAGAGCATCTGCGCATGACATGAAGGAAGGAAGCATTTCTCCATTGGCTCCCATCTGCCACTGGTCAAAGTGACCTCATGACTGTTAACTGGCCTCCCACTTTTAGGTTGTTCATTGGTGAACCAGTCCCCACATCAGTGGCAGAGGTAAGAGGTGGGTTTGAGTAGATAGAAGAGGTGCACAAAGAATCTGAGAACCTGGATGCCACTCCCCTTAGAACCTGTGGGCTGAGGCTGGTGTGTGCTCTCCATAGCCAACTGGTCAACCTCACCTGTTGTCCTTCCCCCTCCCACTGTCCACCCAAGTGAAATCACTCCCTCCATCCTTTGCTTTGACACCATCTCTGACAACACAAGATGGCCCCTGCCTGACTTTAAGACATCCTTGATGACTTCTCCGGTGGTCCAGTGGTTAAGAATCTGCCTGCCAGTGCAGGTTTGATCCCTGGTCTGGGAAGATTCCACAAGTTACAGGGCAACTAAGTCCATGCACCACAACTACTGAACCCATGTACTGCAACTACTGAAGTCTGAGTGCCCTAGAGCCTGTCGACAACAAGAGAGGTCATCGCAGTGAGAAGCCCAAGCAACGCAACTAGCGAGTAGCCCTCTCTCATTGCAACTAGATGAAAGCCTGTATGAAGCAACAAAGACAGCATGATCAAAAAAAAAAAAAAAAAGACATTCTTGAGATGTATTTTGCAGATATTCTCATTGTGAAATTCTAACCCCTAGTCCCTCAGAATGTGACCTTATTTGGAAATAGGGTCACTAAAGATATAATCAGATGATGTCATGCTGGTGCAGGGCGAGCCCCCAATCCAGTATGACTGTTGTACTTCTACAAAGGGGAACATGGGACATGGGCATGCATGCAGCGTGAACACCATATGAAGATGAAGGCAGAGATGGGAGTGAAATGTCTGCAAGCCAAGGGATGTTGAAGATTGCTAATCAACCCACCAGAAGCCAGGGTAGAGGCCAGGAGCAAACAGACCCTCCTTCATATCCTCAGAAGGGATCACCTTTGCTGACACCTTGATCTTGGACTTCCAACCTCCAGGACCATGAGAATAAATTTCTACTGTACCAGCCACCCTGTTGATGGTACTTGGTGACAGCAGCCTTAGCAGACTAATAAACACCCTAAAATAGAAAATTTCGGTGCTGCCAAGGAGAGGAACTTCTCTTTTCCGATGTGTTTTGGGTCATGGGCCATGCAAATCATCAAACAAAATGACAGATCCTCTCTACAAAAATCTCAGGTGCAGGGAGCATTTTGGAAACAAGGTTTGGAAATTCTTGAATATCGGAGACATGTTACTGCTCAGAGGAGAACAGTTTTAGGCAGACATGAAGAAGCATCCCCGAGCTGATTAAGTCCAGTGGATTTGATCTACAGATGTTCTTTGTATGAACGACCTTTGTTGAAACATAAATCACGAGAAGGGAGAGAAGCCCGAAACCTTTCATGATGGAAGGAGTGTGAACAGCAAGAACCGTGGGCAAGGGTTTGGCGTGAATAAAGCCCCCTTGAGTCATGTCGTAGCTTCCGGCTCCCAGGAGAGGCTCTCCAATGCTGGTCCCTTTCTGCCAGCCCCTGGAAGCTAGGGATGTATAAACAGGATCTAGCACTTGCAGACCAGAAAAAATTACATGGGGCTGTTCATTTTAACCAGATCGCCAGGTTTTCAGCAGATTTGCACCATCAATGCCCTGTTCAGATTCCCTTCACTTTTTTTTTTTTTTGGCATATTCTGTGCGAACATCCTCTGGCTTCCTTGAACTTTTGCTCCTCAAAGCTGCACCTGGAGCTGTCTTTGGAAGTCTGTTCCCAGGCTGCCCACTGCTCTGCTTGCAAACCCAGAGTGCTGAGATACCAGGAGATAGACTACACCCTGGGCACCACCCTTGGCTATCAACCGACCGGTTCAGAAGTGTGAAAGCTCGATTTCTTTGCCTTGATGAGTTGAGGCGAGCTGTGAGGCAAAATTTATGCTCCCGAGCTCCCCACAGGATCAGGCTAAGCTGAGGCTTTGTGGAGACCTCACCCTGACTTGGCTTCTTCCGTATCTCCCTTCTGCTTTCCCCCATCACCTGTTGCTTCCTCCTGGAGCACTTCCTAAATAAATCACATGGCAGGAAACTTCTAGTGTCCCTTCCTGCTTCTGTGAACCTGATGTCAGTGGGGGTGGTTTAGTCCGTTCTGAGCATCCCAAGTACCTTCTCAAATAGGCCTGGACTGTCTCCTGTGGGCTTGATCCAAATTTTGTTTAAGTAATAAGAGGAGAAAGAATACCTGGAGATAATATTGTGAGAGATTAACCAGGGAAAACGTCCTTCTGTTAATAAAGTGATCAAGGCAGGAGGTCTGAGTAGAAGGCAGAGTTTCTCCATCTCGACATTACTGATATTTGGGGCTGGATAGTTCTTTGGATTGAGGGGCTGTCCTGGGCGTTGGAGGAGGTTGAGCAGCCTCTTTGGCTTCTTCTTACTAGATGCTAGTGACCAATTGCGAGTACCAAGAATGTCCCCAAACATTGACTGCTGCTCCTGCTGCTAAGTCGCTTCAGTCGTGTCTGACTCTGTGCAACCCCAGAGACAGCAGCCCACCAGGCTCCCCCGTCCCTGGGATTCTCCAGGCAAGAACACTGGAGTGGGTTGCCATTTCCTTCTCCAAGGGATCTTCCCGACCCAGGAATGGAACCCAGGATGGGCTTGGCGTATATCACACAGGGGCTTGTGCAGTAAAGACTTGCGATTTTAACTTAAAAGCAATGGAAAGCCATAGAAGTGTTTTTCCCTTCAATTCGATGTGTATTTATTGAACATCTGCTCTGTGCCAGACACTGTGTAAGTGAAAGTTGGAGAAGAACTTTCAGAGGAAGGATCATAATGAATGGTGAGGTCATCTCCCGATATGACATTGTTGTTCCCAGTTCCAGACTCAGGAAGGTCATACTGATGCTTTGAAATTGGCCACAGAAATCAATAGGTGCTGCAGATTAGGACTTCAGCCACTGTGTAGCCCACCAGAGCATGCCATCCACAAGTAGAACAGCCTTTCTTTCTAATCTGGTTGCCTTTTCTTTTCCTTTTTTTTTTCTTCTTCCCTCCCTCCTTTCTTTTCTTCCTTTCTTTCTTCTTTTTGTCTAATTCCCTGGCTGCAGCTTCTAGTACAGTATTGAATAGATGCAGCAGGAGTGGCCATTCCTCTTTAAAAAAAAAAAAATTTATTTGTGTGGCTGTGCTGGATCTTGAGTTGTGGCATGTGGGATCTAGTTCCCTGACCAGGGATTGAACCTGGGTCCTCTGCATCGGGAGCTCACAGTCTTAGTCACTGGACCACCAGGGAAGTCCTGTCATCTTTGTCTTAATCCAGATCTTAGGGAGAGTGAGGAATGCTTGTTGTGTTCCATCATTAAGCCCTCATCATTGGTCGACTCATTGAAAAAGTCCTTGATGCTGGGAAAGATTGAGGGCAGAAGGAGAAGAGGGTGTCAGAGGATGAGCTGGCTGGATGGCATCACCGATGCAATAGACATGACCTTGGGCAAACTTCGGGAGATGGTGAGGGACAGAGAGGCCTGGTGTGCTGCAGTTCATGGGTCTCAAAGAGTCGGACATGACTGTGTGACTGAATAACAAGCCTCACACTTGCTGAGGGTTTCTTGTAATCAGGTTGAGGATGTTTTCTTTCCATCCCTCTCTCCCCCTCACCGCCCACAAAGGGTGTTGAATTCCAGAAGAATTGCAGAGGAGCACCTTGAACAGAAATTTACATTTTTTAAAAAATTTTAGAAGTCCCTTCTGGCCATTTACAGGACAGTGACCTGCAGAGGGCAGGAGTGGAGGCAGAGAGGCCGAGGAGCAGACTTGTGGTCAGGCAGGCGAGGGACGCTGGTGTCCTCGGAGCTGGTCTTAGCTACAGAAAGAAGGGCAGCGCTTCCAGAGATACTGTGGTGGGAAAGATGACACCGAAGTTCATGAACCCAGCCATAGGCATGGTCCCAGGTCAGGATTTCTAGAAGCAGAGCCTGAGGGGTCGGGGAGGGGCAGTGAGGCATTCAGGAGGGGGCAGGGGCAGGGGCCCAGCCAGGGTGTGGTGGCAGGGGCCCAGCCAGGGTGTGGTCCCAGGTGAAGTCTGGCCTCGGCCTGACCCTCGGGGGACTCTGGAGCATCACCTGCATTACAGAGTTGCCCCCATATCCACCAGTTATTGGCTGCCCCCAGTAGAAGGAAGTGGAGCCTCCCAGGGGTGTGCATCTCTGGGTGAAGTGGCTTCACTCAGTCCAGTTCAGTTTCTCAGGGAAGGTTGTGTGGTTGTGAGCCTCCTGAAGCAACTCGGGAGTGGGCGCATCAGGGATAACGGGGATGTGGGCGGAGCTTTGGCCACATCTATCACCTTTACGGAATGTACATGGCGCTCCCCGTGGCTGCTAACAGGTCCAAAAGGGTGTGGGACCCAGTTTTGCAATTAAACCACCGAAATCCTTAAAAAGATCAGGGGTGGCATAGGAGTGGTGTGTGTGTGTGTGTGTGTGTGTGTGTGTGTGTTTGGGATGCCTAACCAGCCCAGCCGCTTTTCCCAGGCCTAAGGTGTTTCCCAGGACAGGAGGCTTTCAGGGCTAAACCCAGGAACATTCCAGGCAGTAGTCACCCTATTAGTGGAAAGTAACAAGCCACAGTGGCTCAGATGGTAAAGAATCTTCCTGCAAAAGCAGGAGACCTGGGTTCGATCCCTGGGTCGGAAAGATCTTCTGGAGAAGGGCATGGCAACCCACTCCAGTATTCTTGCCTGGAGAATTCCATGGACAGAGGAGCCTGGTGGCCTAAGGTCCATGGGGTTGCGAAGAGTCAGACAAGACTGAGAGACTAACACTTTAATACATAGGATCATAATAAAATAAGCTTTACCTACAGACTACATGCCAGTGACATGCCTTTACACAGTCTGTTTCAAATATTTAGGTGGTGATAAACTGTCCAGTGGGACGTATTTTCCAGATGTGGCCTAATTTTCTTTGTAAAGGTATCAGAAGGTGATGGTTTCATGGCGGTGTGTTCAGGCCCTAGTTTTGAAGAGGGAGAGATAGATATTTGCCTAGTCTTAAGCTCTCCTGTGCCCACCTCATGTGGCCTCCTGCTTCCGCTTTCTAACTGTGGTCTGGACAGTGGCAGGATCCTGACATCCAGATATCACGTCTCCCACCCTTCCCAGAATCTCTCTCTCCTTCCCTTTCTACATGTCTTTTCCTTTCTCTCTTTCCCTTTCCGCTTCTCTTTTCCTTTCTCTTTCTTCTCTTTTCCTTTCTACCTCTCTTTTCCTTTCCTTTCCCTTTCTCTCTTTTGCTTTCTCTCTCTCTCTTTCCTTTTCTCTTTCTTTCCTTTTCTTTCTCTATCTTTCCCTTTCTTTCTCTCTTTCCCTTTCTCTCTCTCTCTTTCCCTATCTTTCTCTCTAAAAGGAGAGACTGACCGACTTAGGTCCTGAAGTTTTCAGATTTCTGCTCCACAGATGGCTCCAGTCTGCTGGGGGCTCTCCTGGAATCGCTCCTTCACCTACACAGATGGCAGATGCAAATGCCCACCGTGTGAAACAGCTATCTCCCAGACGCTCTTCCCTGCTTTGCCAAGATACACAGTCCCCAACCTTTCCTTTTGTGCCCGGTGCCCAGCCATCTCAGAGAGAATGAGCCACTTATGAGTCCCGCAGGGCAGCCCTGCCTGCCCAGGGTGGTCCACTGGCATCTCCAAGAGCCTGACCTCCTCTGCCCTGGGCTCAGCTAGCTCATGCCAATGCTGGCCTGACTCCCTCCCCAGCTCCCGGGTGACTCCTGCCCAGCAAAAGCCACAGTACCTCCTGCTCTGGTCCGAGGTCTGAGTTTTCTTGGAAGCCTTTGAGGACAATTTTCAAAAACCTTATTTGACTTCTTTTCCAAAAAGAGCCCAGAAAACGATCTCCCAGCCAAAGGCAATGCCTCTTGCTTGGGGACCGCCCTTGCACAGGCAAGCTGCTGAAGAGAGACTTTCCTCCTTTCTTCCTAGTGTGTGTGTGTTTAATTGAAGTATAGTTGATGTACGATGTTGTGCCAATCTCTGCTGTACTGCAAAGTGACTCCGTTTTACTCATGCATGCATTCTTTTTTAAAATATTCTTTTCCACTATGGTTTATCCAGAGAGATTGGATACAGTTCCCTGTGCGATACAGTAGGACCTTGTTTATCCATTCTAAATGTAAGCAAGTTGACAGCAATTTGGTTTTCTGATTTCAAGTTTCAGGAAAAGTGAAAGTGAAGTCGCTCAGTTGTGTCCGACTCTTTGCGACCCCATGGACTGTAGCCTACCAGGCTCCTCCGTCCATGGGATTTTTAGAAAGTTTTTTTTTAATAGCTTATCTTTCTTTCTCTCATTATAGTTGATTTACAATGTTGAGTTAGTTTCCGGTGTATGGCAAAGTGACTCAGTTTTACATGTGTGTATATATAGATATTCTTTTTAAAATTTTTTTCTATTATAGGTTATTACAAGAAACTGAATATAGTTCCTTGTGCTGTACAGTAGGTCCTTGTTGTTAATCTATTTTCTATATAGTAGTTTGTATCGTTAATCCCAAACTACTAATTTATCCCTCCCTTCCCCTTTGGTAACCATAAGTTTGTCTTCTGTGTCTTTGAGTTTGCTTTGTAAATGAGTTCATTTGTATCGTTTTTAAAGATTTTACATATAAGTGATACCAGAAATTTGTCTTTCTCTGTCATGTTAGTGATCTCTAGGTTTCTAGATCCCAGTTTATCCCCTCTCCTCTGTAAGGCTCTGTGGGCTGGACTTCCCAGGTGGCTCAGTGGTAAAGAATCTGCCTGCCAATGCAGGAGACACAGGTGTGATCTGATCTCTGGTCTGGGATGATCCCACACGCCGCAGAGCAACTAAGCCCGTGGGTCACAACTACCGAGCCTGCGCTCTAGAGCCCGGGAGCTGTAACTACTGACCCCACGTGCCGCAACCACTGAAGCCTGCGTGCCCTAGAGCCTGTGCTCTGCAGCGAGAGGAGGCACTGCAGTGAAAAGCCGGAGTACTGCAACTAAAGAGGAGCCACCCTCCACCCCCACCCAATCACTGCAACTAGAGGAAAGCCTTCCTGGAGACAAAGACCCAGCACAGCCAAAAATGAATAAGTAAATAAAGGACTCTGCAGCTAACGGTCCCTTCCTTTTGAATAGAATTTGAACAGTTGCCTGTCACAGCAATGTAGCATGTTGGGTCAGGTGAGATATGACAGTTGAGAGCCTGCACCTGAGGCTGTGAAGTCCAGAACCGCAGGCCCTTTGCCCATGTGAGATGAAACAGGGTCTGGGAAGGCTGGCTTTTGCTGCAGAGCAAAGTGGTCAAATTGAGCAGCTTCAAATATCCACCTGGGAAACCATCCTTCCCTAATATTAGCTACTTGTGGTCGAGGCAAGCCAGCCAAGCACATCACACACATGAAAGTGACCTCAGCCCCTGGTCAGGACCGATCAAAGACTCAAATTCCCAGGTTGGGAGGTGTCTTGGGCTGGACGGCTCCAGAAACAGACCCTGAGCCAAGGGATCAAGTGGAAGGATGTTTGGGAGGTGATACTAGAAAGCCCTGAGCCAAGGGGAGGGTGTTGAACAAGTTGCAACTGGTCAGACAGGGAATCAGGCCTTGTTAGCGAAAGCAGGGTCTTGCTGCTCATTACTCAAAAGCCAAAAGAGAGGCCAGGTTGGTGCAAAGGAAAGCTTGCTTTATTTTGGATAAAGCTGACAACTGAGGGTAGGGGTGGGAAGGGCCGATGTCCATCCAAGGGCTGACTTCTCCACACCACGCCCCCTCAACACCACAATCAGGGTGGAAGAGTTTTTAGAGATGGGGGGGTGCCATATGCAGAAACAGCACAGTCAGCTCTGACAATCATCTTCAAATTGGTCATTAGTTGCCCGACCATTGTCATCTTGGTTATTTTAGGTACAATTAATCTTCAGTTCCAGAGTCTCCATTTCTTTGAGGTCAGTTCTTGGAATTGCGGCAGCTCATGTCTGGGTGCAGTCTGGTCATCATGCAGTGAACATCTTCCACCTGGTGGGGGTTTTAGTATCTTTAAGACAGCTCACAGAATATGCTCAGAATATTATTAACATCTATAGCCTTTGAGAAGGAGCTTAAAGGTCCTCAATTGTGCTTAATGACTACATTAAGATTATTTTGTCTCCTTTGACCGTTTTCCTTTGTTCCTGCATTTTTCTCACTTTTCTGACTAAACTTACTCTTTGGATAAATTTTTTCAACAGACAAAATGCAGGCCGAGGACATGGCTGGCAGGGGAAGGGGTCGGGGGGCGGGTGGCAAGGACCATAGGATCCTGCTCCATTTCAGCCTGAGGCTCTAGAATCCCTCTTTCACTCTCCTTTCCCAGCATTAAAAGCCTCGATTTGGTGACTGGACAGCCCCGTGTTAAAAACAAAACTAAGTTGTCTGAAATGCAGTGTTGTTTGAATATGTGTATGATATCCTGAGAGTCCCTTGGATGCAAGGAGATCAAGCCAGTCGATCCTAAAGGAAATCAGTCCTGAATGTTCATTGGAAGGACTGATGCTGAATCTGAAGCTCCAGTATTTTGGCCACCTGATGCAAAGAACTGACTCATTGGAAAAGACCCTGACGCTGGGAAAGATTGAAGGCAGGAGGAGAAGGGGACGACAGAGGATGAGATGGTTGGATGGCATCACCAACTCGATGGACATGAGTTTGAGCAAACTCTGGGAGATGGTGAAGGACAGGGAAGCCTGGTGTTGTTGCAGTCCATGGGGTCACAGTCGGACACGACTGGGCGACTTAACAATAACCACAATGGTATTGTTAGTTGGCTCCAGCTGTCATAACGAAGTCCTTAAACAGAAATTAATTCTCCAGCAGTTCTGGAAGTTTAAAATCAAGGTCTCAGCAGTTTGGTTTCTTCTGAGGTTTCTCTCCTTGGCTTACAGACAGCCGTCTTCTCTCTGTCTTTACCTTAACCTCCCTTCTGTGTGTATCTGTCTACATTTCCTTTTCTTATGAGGACCCCAATCATAGTGGATTAGGGCCCACCCTGATGACCTCCTTTTACTTAATTACCTCTTCCGTGTTTCCTAACAGCAGCACATTCTGACATCCCAGGGATTACGAGTTTAACATATGAATTTCAAGGTGACACAGTTCCATCCGTAACAGATGTTGACACTGGAAATTGCATCGCAAACCATGGGAACCCTTTTACCCATATTAGGATGGCTGAGTTTCCAGTTCTTCCCTGGGGACATGTTTATCCTCTACAGTGCAGCCACTTTATTTCATTAGGAGACTTGACCAACTGTATAGCACAGGGAACTCTTAATACTCTCTAATAACCTATATGGGAAAAGAATCTAAAGACAGTCAATATATGTATAACTTATACACTTGGCTGTACAACAGAAACTAACATAACATTGTAAATCAACTATACTCCAATTAAAAAAAATGTTTTTTTAAAGGGACTTCTGGCCTGTGACATCCAACATATGCCATGCTGAAGACGTCCTCCTGGGAATAGTTACTGAATCCCCCTTGGAATTAGGGATTTAAGTAAATGAGGAGGAACGAATACCAGGTGACTTCCACGAGCATCGTCTGCAGGGACTGATTTTGTCATCAACCCATACTTCTCAGACTCAGATGCACATTAGGTTCACAGGGGGAACTCTGAGTAATCGTGGTACCTGGACTCCATCCCTGACCAGTTATATCAGATTCCCTGCACGTGTGACCAGGGCATCAGAATTTTCCAGTTTCCCAGGTGATTCCGGGGTGCTGCCAAAGCTTGAGAAACACGTTTCTAGGCTATTGTGTCCCCCAAGAATACTTTGTGGTTCAAAATAAGAGTTGAGAAGGGTCCTGTAATAAAAGGACTCTGTGATAATTCATATATAAGGCGAAAGTTGGGCTTCCTGGGTGGCTCAGTGGTAAAGAATCTGACTGCCAATGGAGGAGACAGGAGATGTAGGTTCGATTCTTGGGTTGGGAAGATCCCCTGGAGAAGGAAATGGCTCTCACCTCCAGTGTTCTTGCCCGGAGAATTCCATGAACAAAGGAGCCTGGAGGGCTACAGTTCATGGGATCACAAAGAGTCGGCCACGACTAAATGACTAATGTGTAAGACATGCAGACACAGCCACGACTACCATGAAGGAAAACAGTTATACTCAGAAACACCTAGAAGCAGAAGGCACAGCAGGGCACGCAAGGCCATGGGATGCACCAGGGTCTGTCGGGAGGCAGAGCAGAAGATGGGCAAGAGCCTTTCTAGTGGCTTCTGCAGGAAAAGCAAGCCACAGTAGGCAGGTTAAAGTTTGGCCAGCTTGACAGGTTCCAGCAGGTTCTGGGGCATACAGGCTATCCCTAGTTGCCTGGTACCTGGCCCCTGGGGGTCACCTGGTCTGTGAGAGCCCAGTAAAGGAAGAGGTTGGGGTATAGGCTCTGGATTGGTTGGTTTGCATAGAAACACTTACAAGCAAGTCCTTTTCCAGCTCTAGGAATCAGCTATCCCTGGGAAGGGTGGTCTGTCCAGAATAAGTATGCCCCCCCACCCCTGATGTCAAAACATCAGAAAATATAGCAAATTTTAAAATGTGATGACTACCTCTTGCAGAGAGAAACATGGAAGGCAGGGTGACTTGCCCCCAGGCGAGGTGGAGGTCTGGTTAAATTCTGCTTAGCATAAACATGGTCAGGGGGTTTCTAATGTCCCTGCAGTTCCCCCAGGTGGCACTTGTCCACTAGCTAAGGGCTGGGGAAAGGGTAAGGAAGGAAATCAAGAGGGAGGAGCCACTAGATGACCTAAGAGCACCACATCCAATCAGACAGATGGGTAGAGAAGACTAGGTGGCCAGGTGATAGTCCCCAAATGGGCAAACCCTGCTGGGACCCAACAGTGTTGAAGCTCCAGGTATCTGAGACCACCCCGGATCAGACAACCATCCAGGGAAGGAGAGATGGATGGCAGGGAAGAGAGAGAAGAAAATGGAATCTCTGGCTGGAGAATCCTGGGCAGTTCTGCAATCAACAGCCTCACTGTGCAGATGGGAATGCTGGATCAGAGAGGGGCAGCGACTTCCCCAAGGTCACACAGCGAGGGGCAGGGCAGAGCAGGGACTGGGATTCTGATCTTTCAGTGACAGAGGCCTCCCCTGTGGGTCCTCCACAGCTCCTTTCTAAACACAGCTGGACCCTGTTGTAGGCACTGCCTGGGTTTTCAGCTTCCACTAGAGATGTGAGACAAGAGGGCAACATCAGCTCCTTGCTCCCTGCCTACTGTGTCCCCAACACCTCAGAGTCTGGGTCAGAACCTTTCCCTCTCTGGGGCTTATTTTGGTTCACACGCAGAACCCAGTCTCAGTACCTTCGCTGTCTGAAGCTGACCCTTATTGTAATCAACTCAGAGTGTTAACAACAGTGCCAAGGCTTGGCACTCACCATGTGCTGAGGACCTGTTTGAATGTGTCCATGCTTTATCTCTCTTCCTCCTCACTCTAACCCTACAGGGTAAGTTTTATTATTATTTCCATTTTACAGAGACGGAAACTGAGGTCTGTTTTGTGAATATTTCCAAAGGGAAGGAGCAAACACAGATCCTCTCCCAGATGCTGGGTTCAATATGTGTATTTAGGGGCTTCCATCTTTGGCGCTCGTGCTCAGTTGTGTCTGACTCTTTGTGACCCCATGGACTGTAGCCCACCCAGGCTCCTCTGTCCATGGAATTTTCCAGGCAAGGGTACTGGAGTGGGTTACCATTTCCTGCTCCAGGGGATCTTCCTGACCCAGGGCTTGAACCTGCGTCTTCTGCACCTCCTGCATTGGCAGGTAGATTCCTTACCACTGACTTCCATCCTCAAACATTTCCTTTTATAAACATGCTGCTGGGCACTTAACATACATCATGTCATCTCATCTTTGTAATGACCTCATGAAATTGGCACCATTGACATCCCCATATAACAGATGGGGCAGAAAAGAGGTGATGTGTCTTACCCTCGGGGACATGGCCATCCAGACGCAAAGCTGGGGTTTAAACCTAAGTCTTCTTAGAGCACAGTGACTCACCTACCTATGTTGTACAGAATGCAACTTAGCCCTGTCTCGTTTCCTTTCTATCTCTTTTTGCGCCAGCATCCTGTTGCCATGGAAACCAGCTGCATATGCCAGTAGCCAGACAGAACTTCACCTCATCTGTATTTCCCAACTTTTGCTTTCTTCTCTGTCCACAGCAAAAAGTTCTACCATGTGGACACCTACACATACTTGGAAGATTCTCTGGGAAAACCCTGACTCATGGGATCAGAAGCTGGTGGGTGAATATTTCCCACTCTCTCTTTTTGTATCTTGGGGGAAAGCATTTGAGGTGTGTTCTATGTGGTTTTCCAGATGGGCCCAGGTGGGACAGAGCCCAGGCATCCCTAGTGGCACCCAGCTCAGAAATGTATCTTTGAGTTGGCTTTCTCTCATCCCTGTTTCACCCATTCAGTCCCACGGCGGGGGCATTCAAAAATGCACTCAAGTATTTGCCGTAGGGGCTTTCAGACTTCCCACCTCTCCCCAGATTCTGCACAGATCCGAAGGACAGGCTCAGAGGAAGGACTGGTACCTGCCCTGAGCCACATACAGTGCAGTTTTTGCCTATTTCCTTCACCTTACAGTGGGTAGGATTCAAGAGGCAAGCTGTTGCCCCATTTGACAGACAGTAACATCAAGGCACAATGTGTCTATAAGATTTAGAAATTCTCGTCAAGTTGGCAGCACTGACCCAGATCAGAGAACTGACTGAACCCGCAGAAAAACGTCCCCAGATGATTCTGCCTTTCCATATCCAACAAGGGCTTCTGAGTTCCTACTTTCAAGGATTTTTAGCTGCTCTTCATGAGCGAGCTTGGAGGAACCAGAGCGCACATGGCCGGTGACTCACCTTCTGTAAGATACAACTGATTGTGTGAAGGTCATCTAGTCCAACCTCATTTTAAAGGTGGGTATACTGAGCCCCCTCCAGTAGAGATTTTCTTCTCTAACAGTATGATAAAATGCATTTTTAATCTTTTTGTAGAACCGTGTTTCTCTCCAGAGGAAAAATATTGCAAATGGGCTGCCGTCTATGGGGTCGCACAGAGTCGGACACGACTGAAGTGACTTAGCAGCAGCAGCAGGCTTATTAAATATGGAAAATGCAAGTAAGAAGACTCATAAAACTTGCCTATAATTAATCTTACCATTTGGGTATAAACCATGCAACATTGATTTAATATATGACTCAAAGGATGTAAAATGTAGTTTGTGTCTGTTAAAGATGGATCAGCCAAAAAATGATTGTTTCCAGCTCCTTTTTTTTTCCCATTTATCCCTTTCTCATTTCTGAGATCTGCTAAGTGTCAGGCACTGTGCTAATTCACACTGTTTAAAGAAAAAAATATGAATAAGTTAATGTGAAGAGGAAAATTTCCTCTACTTTATTGTTTGAATAAGGGACAAGGAGTCTTCTCGGCAATTATGCAAAACATAGAGAAGTGCTCTTTAAACGACCTCAGATGGATCCATGTAAGTGTGTACATGTGTGTGCCCCTGCTTTGTCTATGTGTGTGCACTATACGTGTGCTGTGTGTGTACACGTACGTATGCCTGTCCAGGCCGAATTTTCATGAACCTCTTGAAATCCTCTTTCCAAATCCTTAACGATCTGTGACATGGGGTTGAACGGCCTCTTGAATTGCATCAGATAAATGAATCTATTTCACCCGTCTCTCGTGGTGGCCGGTTAGGTTGTTGTCATTTTTCACCTTATAGATGCTGAGTGAAATAGTTGAGGCTGCCTTCGTGGGAGTCTCTCCTTTCTCTCCCCACAGTGTGCGTATGGTGGGGAAGTCCCTCCTGCTCATCTCTCAGCCTCTTCCCCATCAATCCTGCCCTTTTCTGTTGGGAGCTGTTTTCACGTGAGGCGAAATTTTGCCACAAGAGGTCCCTCGTACTCTTTCAGCCGAAGCAAGTCTTTGTTTCAAACAGAAGGGATTTGGAGCCCGAGAAACTCTGGTTTACATCCCAGCTTGGCCACTTGCTCTGCCCAAGGCTTTGGAAAAGGGATTTGAGCTCTGTGCCCCTCTGCTTTCCTGACTGAGGACTGGGGAGAGCAGCCCTTTTAACCACATTATCTAAGCATCAGAGCAGCCTTGCAGGAAAAGTGTTCGGTGTGGTATCCGGTGCACGGTAGACACTAGATAAGTGGCAGCTCTTCATAACAGGCTCTGCTGCTCAGTTCTTGGAAAATGGGAATTAAAGGAGTCCCCAGTTCATGGGGGTCACGGGCAGGATTAAATGAGATAGTACACATCATATACCCAATCAAGAGTTTCAGTTGATTGAATTATTACCTTTTTGAAAGTGAAAGTGAAAGGCACCCAGCCATGTCCAGCTCTTTGTGACCCCATGGACTGTAGCCTGCCAGGTTCCTCTGTCCATGGAATTCTCCAGGCAAGAATACTGGAATGGGTAGCCATGCCCTTTTTCAGGAGATTTTCCCAACCCAGGGATCAAACCCAGGTCTCCTGTATGGCAGGCAGATTCTTTACCGTCTGAGCCACCAGAATCTCCCATTACCTTTTTAACCATTAATAAATAATATTGTTGTTTTTATTATTGTAAGGTCCTAGTCTAATGTCCCCATTTACAGAAAAATATATGAGATAAATTAGGCTAGGCCTTTGACAGGAGGTCAGATGGGGCAGTGAGCTTTCTGGGGGCCTAGGAGTTGATCCCCCATCACCGTCTCATTCTCAGCTCACTGGCAAGTGGCACCTGCTGAAAAATGTCCTGGTCGTCCTCCCATGTTGGCTTCCCTAACAGCAGCAGCTGCCCCAAGGTCACTGAGAGACCCCCCGCCCAAGGCATGCAGTGTAAGTCATGCCCCTCACAGCTGTGCAGCAAAAGGACCCAGCTCCTTGCCCACCCCACAGAAGACCAAGTACCCACCCTGAAGCATTGCAACTCCTTCTACAGTCCTGCCCACACCCTCTTCTGTTGCTGGGAAAGTTCATCCAAGTGGCCCCTCATTTTGCAGGGACACTTTCAACCTGACCCCAGGTCTCCAAGGGGAAGCACGATGGGGGACACTTTCCCAGCCTCCCCCTGGCAATCATCTGAGGAGACTTGGTTATTATCTAAGAGGGAGCTGTGGTTTGAGACCAGGTCCAGTCTGAGTTCAACTCAAGCTGTCCTATTTACTATTTGAAAGAGAATTGCTGGAAAGAGTAAGTACTTAATAAATATGGGCTCTGTTCTTTATATACCTATTTATCTCTCTATTATATTGATTCTGCTCTAATCTATCTAAATAAAATATATAAAATATATTTATAAATAAAACATATAAATTAGATACATTAGAAAAGAGCTAATGAAATATATATAATATATAAAAAACATATGTCTATAAATATAGATAAGAGAATGCTTTCGTGCTAAGTTGCTTCAGTCATGTCTGACTCTTTGTGACCCTATGGATTATAGCCCGCCAAGTTCCTCTGTCCATGGAATTCTCCAGGCAAGACTACTTGAGTGGGTTGCCATGCCCTCCTTCAGGGGATCTTCCAGATCCAGGGATCAAACCTGTGTCTCCTGCGTCTCCAGGTTCTTTACCCCTAGTACCACCTGAGAAATCCAGGTAAGCAAATATATATAAATACATATGTATATCCATATATGAGGATATAGCTAAGAGGTTAGATCAATGAATATATGAATACATGTATACATATAATCTTAGGGTTTCCCAGGTGGCTCACTGGTAAATAATCCACCTGTCAATGCAGGTTCGATCTCTGGGTCTGGAAGATCTTCTGGAGTAGGAAATGGCAACCCACTCCAGACTTCTTGCCTGGAGAATTCCATGGACAGAGGAGCCTGGCGAGCTACAGTCCATGGTGTTGCAAAAATTTGGACATGACTGAGCATGCAAGCACAGATATTGTCTTACACCCCATGCGCAAATTTTAAAAAATGTTTGATTGTACTTTTACTAACAACAATGAATAATACTTTCTGTGAATAAAATAAATCAAGATAAGGAGCTAGAGTCTGATAATGTAATTTAGAGTAATTTAGAATCTCACTATAGATAGCACTACGTTATTCATTACTCTTTCCTGGCATTTTTTTGGGGGGGCTGTGTCTCGTGGTTGACACACAGTCTTTTGATTCTCTCAACAGTCTATTGAGGAAGGTACTATTATCATCATCCCATTTCACAGATGAGCAAACAAAGTCCCAGAGACATCAGCACTGTCTTCAGAGTCCAAGCTCTTAACTGTGCGCTCTGCAGAGGAGACTGAGACCCAGGGAAGCATTGAAGGGCTCAGCAGAGTCCCTGGCAACCAAGGGCTCAGTGCCTGGTGGCTGTAACCCTGGAAGGCTCTGAAGGGTCCAGAGACGCAGCCTAGAGGGTTCCTCCAGGTTGATGCTTTTTTAACTGACCTTCTGTGGGGTGGGGGCACGGAGCTGGGTTATCTCATGGTGGCCTTTCAACCTCTGGGAGGGCTGGGGTCAGGGCCGGGGCAGCAGGCCTGCCAGGGGCTAGAGGGCTGGGCGGCAGGGGGCCTGTCAACGTGAGACATCCCAGGAGGACCGGTGGGGTGGGCTCAGGGGGTGGCAGAGCGGTGGGGGGACCCTGCCCTGCAATCCACCATCCAGCCTGGGACAGCAGATGAGGGCAGAGGGGCAGACGGGAGGCTGGTCCTGCCCCTCTTAATGCTCCTCCTTCTACCAGCTGTCTTCTGGGTTTTAGGGTTGTTGTTTTTTTTTTAAGATTTTTTTGACTTGGCCTAGTTTTTATTGAATTTGTTACAATATTACTTCTGTTTTATGATTTTGGTTTTTTGACTCCGAAGCGTGTGGGATTGTAGCTTCCCGACCAGGGATCAAACTTGTACTCCTGCATTGGAAGGCGAAGTTCTAACCACTGGACCGCCAGGGAAGTCCCCAAGGCTTTAGGGTCAACACTTCATCTTGTAAGTCTGAATGGCGCTTACGATCTTTAAGGAAAAATGAGAAAGGTAGAGGGACTCTAGCATCCTCTCACCCTGAGCTAAACAACAAGAATGACAATACGTGATCTTTCCCACTTTTTTCCCCTCCAGATAAGAAACATACAGACATGTAGGATTCCCCACTTCTGCAAAAATTAGATCATACCCCATTGTTACTCTGCAGCGTGCCTTTATCACTGATAGGCCCCGGACAGTTTTCAAGTTAAAATGTCTGGGTCTGCCTCATTGCATAATATTGCATAATATTCCATGCTGTGGCTGTACCATCACTCAGACATTTCCCAACTGATGGATGAAAAGGTCACACCAGCTTTGTTGCATGTTATAAAACGTGCTATGATCAAACCCCTCGTATGTGTTTCTTGAGCCCTGACTACTACTTCTAGAGTTTCAGAAGTGGGTCAGACACCATGGAATTTTGGAATTCTAATAGATTTTTATCAGATTGCTTGCCGTAATGGCTCTTTTTCCATCCCCACCCCCCCAAAGCTTTTTATTTTGTATTGCAGTATAGCCGATTAACAAACAATGTCGTGATAGTTTCAGGTAAAGTGAAGGGACTCAACCATACATATACATGTATCCATTCTCCCCCAAATTCTAAAGGAAATAAATCCTGAATATTCATTGGCGGGACAGATGCTGAGGCTGAGGCTCCAATACTTTGGCTACCTGATGCAAAGGGCCAACTCATTGGAAAAGACCCCGATGCTGGGAAAGGTTGAGGGCAGGAGGAGAAGGGGATGACAGAGGTTGAGATGGTTGGATGGCATCATCGACTCAATGGACATGAGTTTGAACAAACTCCGGCAGATGGTGAAGGACAGGGAAGCCTGGCGTGCTGCAATCCTTGGGGTCACAAAGAGTTGGAGATGACTGAGCGACTGAACAATAACGTCTGTGCTATACAGTGGGTCCTTGTTGGCTACCCATTTTAAGTATAGGACTGTGTACATGTTGATCCCAAACTCCCTCACTATCCCTTCCCCGAATCCTTCCTCCCGACACCCAGCAGCCATAAGTTCATTCTCTGTCCCTTTCTCTTCTGTAAGTTCGCTTGTATCATTTCTCTTTAGAGTCCACATATGAGGGATGTCATAGGAGCATCCTTCTGTCTGACTTACTTCACTCTGTATGGCAATCTCTAGGTCCATCCACATTGCTGCAAATGGCATTATTTCCTTCTTTTTAGTGGCTGAGTAATCATAAGATAAGGGCTTTTGCGATTCACAGTGCCTCCAATGGTCTGCTCAGGTGTGTGTTTCTATGCAGCCTGAGTGTTATCTGTGTGTGTGTGAGAGAGAGAGAGAGAGAGAGAGGGAGGGTGGGAGAGAGTGAGGGAGGAGAGGAGGATGCCTAGGATCAATGAATCTGGTAGATGAAACCTGAAAATGGAAAGAAAAATTATATTTAAGACTTTTATGTCATATGCCTTTGAAAGAAAAGGTTCTGCCATTTTTAAGGGGAGAAGATAAAAGTCATGGTAATGTGAAAGTGAAGTTACTCAGTCATGTCCAACTCTTCGGACCCCATGGACTGTAGCCTGCCAGGCTCCCCCATCCCTGGGATTCTCTAGGCAAGAACACTGGAGTGGGTTGCCATTTCCTCCTCCAGTGCGTGAAAGTGAAAAGTGAAAGTGAAGTCACTTAGTCATGTCTGACTCTTAGCGACCCCAGGGACTGCAGCCTACCAGGCTCCTCCGTCCATGGGATTTTCCAGGCAAGAGTACTGGAGTAGGGTGGCATTGCCTCCTCCAGGAGATCTTCCCAATCTAGGGATTGAACCCCGGTCTTCTACATAGTAGGCAGATGCTGTACCGTCTGAGCCACCAGGGAAGTCACATGGTATTGTAGTCACATAGCCAATCACAGAGGAGACTGTCATCCAAAAGGGAATGACCTGGCCCTGTGACTAGGCCAGTGGTGTCCAGAAGAAGGGACGCAGCCTGGGGTGGGGGGCTCAGGTGCGCGTTGCCAGCAACTTGATGATCCAAAGGGCCGGATGAGGGACTTCCCTGGTGGTCCAGTGGTTAAGACTCTGTACTTCCAATGTAGGGGTGATGGGTTCGATCCTTTGTTGGGGAACTAAGATCTCATATGCCTTGTGGGCAGGCTAAAAAAAAAAAAAAAAAAAGCAAAGGGTGGATGAGATGCCCAGGATGGAAGCAGGGAGTGTTGCCCTGGAGAAGACCCTGAGTTTCCCTCCCCAGGTCCCTGGGGTGCCGTTTACTCTGCCTGAGTCCCCATTGCTGCTGGTGTCTGTGTCCTTGTGCTCCTATTGGCCTGAATCTCTCCCTCCCTCTGGGAGGTGGCCCCTGGGGCGCTAGAATTGCTCTGTCCTCATTGGCAGAGAGAGAGAATATTCTGGAACTTCATGTTTTCCTGGGGTAGCTCTTAGGCTGTGATGGATTGGTGGGAGGTAGAGAAACCCAGCTCCCTCCCCTGAGCTGGGACAAATTCAGAGGCATAGTTCACGCTGCAGAACGCCCTGTGGGATCGGGTTGAGACTTCGCCTGAAGTTGCAACCTCACAGGACCCCCTTTCCTGCTTCTCCCCCCTTACAGGTTTCTCCTGGGGACAGTCCATTAATAAATGCCGGGCACACAAGTCTTGTCTCGGCCTCTGCAGACCTGGGCATGGGGACAATAGCAATTCTGCAAAGCCCTCTGTTGGGAGCAATGTCTCCATTCCATTGTCATCCGAACTCCAGATCTCAAACTCCACTGCAGCAGAATGGGTAGAGTCAGTCTCCCAAAGCGAGTTTGACAGTGTGAATCAGGAAACTTAAAGGCTGTATCCCTCTTGTTCTTTGTGGTTGTTCAGTCCCCAAGTGGTGCCCAACTCTTTGCGACCCCATGGACTGCAGCATGCCAGGCTTCCCTGTCCTTCCGTATCTCCTGGAGTTTGCTCAAATTCATGTCCATTGAATCCGTGAGGCTACCTAACCATCTCATCCTCTGCCACCTTCTTCTCCTTTTGCCTTCAATCTTCCCCAGCATCAGGCTCTTGTTACCCTACATCTAAGAATGCAGACTGAAAAAAGAGCTGTCACTCAGCTCACCAGTTGTTAGCTGGGTAACTTTGAGCAATTTGCTCATTCTCTATAATCCTCAGTTTCCTCATCTGTGAAATTGAATAGTAACAGTGTCTATATCATAAGCCAGTGAGAATTAAACAAGATAATGCATTTCACTGCTTATATTCCAGGGCCTGGGTAAAGAGTAAATTCTAAATAAATGTTGGTGTAGATCCTGCTCACCACATGGTGGGCAGTTATGTTTCCAAACTCAGGAATTAGTAAACTGTCAACACTTACCGTGAACCAAGCCCTGTAACATCACCTGGGTAACCCTGCTGACACTGGGTTTTTACACCTTCTGATGCTCTTTTTAATTTTAAGAGTATCAGTACAAAAGGGAAATAAATTCAAAGTAAAAGTCCTCCCGGTCTAAATACCAGCGCCTACCTCTCCTGTTTGCCCCAAAATGACCAATGCTAAGAGCCCTTTACTTTCCTCCAGAAAAAAATCCTACTTAATAAAGTGCCATCATATTTATTATGATGATGGCAATTAATAAGAAATTTCCATGAAAGTGCATGGCAGATCCAGGGAAATCTGGAGAAGAGAACAGCTACCCACTCCAGTCCTCTGGCCTGGAGAATTCCAAGGACAGAGGAGGCTGGCAGGCTACAGTCCATGGGGTCACTGAGCAACTTTCATTTTCACTTTTGTGGCAATTTCTTATTAATTGCCATCATCATAATAAATATGATGGCATATTATTAAGTAGGATTTTTTTTTCCTGGAAGAATATAAAGGACTCTTAGCATTGGTTATTTTGGGGAAACAGGAGAGATAGGCGTTGGTACTCAGACAGGGAGGGCTTTTACTCGTCAGGACTGTCACGAACATTAAACGGAAAGTTATGTCCATGGCCTTGCCTGGAGTAAGTTCTCGGTCATGATAACTCACACTTGGGATCACCTGAGCACAAGAGGATGACCTAGTGACATTCGAGATGTAGGGCCAGGAGGAAGTGAGAGTGTCCGTCACTCAGTCGTGTCCAACTCTTAGCAGCCCCACGGACTGTAGCCCTCCAAGCTCCTCTATCTGCGAAATTCTCCAGGCAAGAACACTGGAATGGGTTTCCAGTCCCTTCTCTGAGGGATCTTACTAACCCAGAGATCAAACACAGACCACCTGCATTACAGGCAGATTCTTTACAGTCTGAGCCACCAGAAGAGAAAATCAGATAATCTATGAAAAAGAACAAAAGAAAGGCAGCAATAGTTTTAATGAAAGAGAAGAGAAAGCCAAACAAAAATATAAAGAAAAAGCTTCTGCAGACCCTCTCCAGAGGTTACCACTGGGACTAGTTTGGGTAACCCTCCAGTCTTTCTGGAGAGTTTTTTTTATATTTCAAACATAAATGTACATCTAGATAATCTGGGAAGTATGGATCATATTCTACCTATTTTTCAAGTTAGTGATTTTTGTGTGATGTATCTCAGAATGGGGTAGAACATCTCAGCATCAATACCTATGGCTCCATTAGCTTTCTGTCCTGTGAAACACCACTCAGTAGTCAGTGTTCATTTAATGACTCCCCCTCAGGGGGACACCTAGGTTACTACCCACTTTCTCCACTGGAAGTCATACTATGTGTGAACATCTGATGCTTGTTTTTCTCTGTGCACCTGTGGTAGTAATTTTATATAATACATCTGCTGACTCCCCCATAAAGAGCCCCTGAGAAAACCATAGGCCAAGAAGGCTAAGTTTTTTTTTTGAATACTTTTGATTTTGTATTGAGTATAGTTGATTAACAGTGCTGTGACAGTTTCCGGTGGACAGCAAAGGGACTCAGCCGCACATATACATGGATCCATTCTCCCCCAGACTCTCCTCCCACCCAGCTGCCTCGTAACATTGAACACAGATCCCTGCGCTATACTGCAGGAACTTACTGGTTATTCATTTGTTTATCGTTTGATTTTTAAAAAATTTTAAATGAAATAAGCGTCCAGGATAATGTGCAGGAATATAAAACAACATGTATTATATATATATTTGGATTTAACTCTAATTCTAGATTTTTGGGGAGAAAGAATTTTATTTCTTAATTTAAATAGAAATAGCCAAGTCATAATATTTCCTCAAGGGAGTTAAGATTAGTTTGAAAGTAGCTGCTTAATAGAATTTCGTGATGGCTATTAATTTTAAATACAGCAGTGTGTACATGTCGATCCCAAACTCCCTAACTATCCCATCCCCTCCTCCTTCTCCCCTGGCAACCATAATTCATTCTCTAAGTTTGTGAATCTGTTTGTAAGTATGGCCGCGGCCCTATGGACTGTTGCCCACCAGGCTCCTCTGTCCATGGGGATTCTCCAGGCAAGAATACATTTCCTTCTCCAGGGAATCTTCCTGACCCAGGGATTGAACCTGGGTCTCCTGCATTGCAGGTTGATTCTTTACCATTTGAGCCACCAGGGAAGCCCTCTGTTTTGTAAATAAGTTTACAAACATTTTGTATCATTTCTTTTTAGATTCTGCATATAAGTGATGTTAAGATATTTCTCCAAGAAGGCCAAGTTCTTTTTAAATTTTTACTTTTTATTGGAGTGTAGTTGATTAACAGTATTGTGTTAATTTCAGGTTACAGCAAAGTGGTTCAGTTATAGTATAGACGTACATCTGTGCTTTTTGAAGTTCTTTTCCCATTTAGGATATTATATTGAGCAGAGTTCCCTGTGCTATGCAGTAGGTCCTTGTTGATTTAAGATAGAAAACCAAGAAGGCTAAGTGTATTAGACTGACCGCAGTAAGGGATGATATTAGCCATGTCTCGAAAGGGAAGCCCGGCAGAGTATTGATAGGGTTTTAAACGTTGGGCTGGATGATTGGAAGGCAGGAAGTGGGTTGACATTTGGTAGAGTTGATGACATGATGGCTCTGGATGGGTGAACACAGCGAGGCTGGGATTTGGGGTGGATCTTGATGTGCAAATTTTCTTCATAAGTACATTATCTAGCCTATTCTTCTAGGGGCAAGAATGTCCTCAAATCAGCAGCTGGGTTGTTTCTACTTGGCCTCAGCATTTCAATTGATGTTGGTTTCAATATTCAATGCCTGCAAGGTGAATTTTTTGCATCAAAAGTATGGCTGCTTAGAACTGCCAGCATATAGCAGTAATAAAAAGCAGACCAACTGTTCATCGATTTTATTGTTGTTTTTCTTTACAGATAAATGTGCCTTCTTATTGCCTGAGGCAGCCACTTCACCACACCCCTCCCTCAGCTCCCAACAGTGTTCCAGTGATCGACACAGAAGTATTTTGGACAGAAGCTGGCAGGAGATGGTAAAACAATGTCCATGATAAAATAATTCCTTTCTGCTGTTGCACATACCACCCTCTCCAATACAGTATTGGTTCCAAGTTATATTTCTGCCTACAATCTTAGAGGTTAATTATTTTCTTTAAAGAATTTTTTTAAAGTGTTGGAATAATTTTAGATTTATGTCACAGTGGCACAGATAATACAGAGAATTGCCATATCCCCTCACCCCTCATGTTGACATCTTTCTTTCTATTTCTTTAACTTTATTTTTAGCTGGAGGATAATCGCTTTACAATGTTGTGTTCGTTTCTGCTATACAACAACAGGAATCAGCTATAAGTAGGCAAATATCCGCTCCCTCGTGAGCCTCCCTCCCACCACCACCCCATCCCACCCCTTCAGGTCATCACAGAACACTGAGCTAAGTTGAGACGCAGACATAGAGAACAAACCTGTGAATGGGGTGAGGGAAGGAGAGGGTGGGATGAACTGAGACAGTAGCATTGAGATATATATATATATAGGCTTCTCTCATAGCTCAACTGGTAAAGAATCCACCTGCAATGCAGGAGACCCCATTTCGATTCCTGGGTCAGGAAGATCTTCTGGAGAAGGGATAGACTACCCACTCCAGTATTCTTGAACTTCCCTTATGGCTCAGCTGATAAAGAAACCGACTGTAATACAGGAGACCTGGGCTCGATCCCTAGGTTGGGAAGATGCCCTGGAGAAGGGAAAGGCTACCCACTCCAGTATTCTGGCCTGGAGAATTCCATGGACTATACAGTCCATGGGGTCGCAAAGAGTTGGACACGACTGAGTGACTTTCATATATATATATGTACACACACACACTAGCATGTGTAACATAGATGGCTAGTCAGAAGCAGCTGTATAGCACAGAGAGCTCAGCTCAGTGCTATGTTGGCATCTTTTGACATCATGGAACTTTTGTCAAAGTTGGGAAACCAACTGCGGCATTCCACTGTTATCAAAAAGTTATCCTAACTTTATTCAGATTCCACCACCTTTTATACAATCATATTTCCTTTTTTTTTGGTTGATCCAATGTCTCATCTGGGCTCACACGTACACTTACTCATCTTGTTTCCTCCAATCTGTGGCAGTTTCTCAGTCTTCTTCTGTTGCTTGTGGCTTTGGCCGATGTGAGGAGCGCCACTCACTGGTCAGGCGATTCATAGAATGTCCCTGCACTGCGGCTTCTCCGCTGCTGTTCTCACAGTCAGACTGGGGTGATGGGTTTCCAGGAAGAAGACCCCGGCTGTGGGAACCCCATCGGTCACCCACCCTCACAGGTGGTGGCGACCCTCCTCATGTGGTCAAGGTGGTGTCCGCCGGGTTTCCTCATCGTAACGCCACCATTTTCCTCCTTCCCACGTTCTCTTATTTGTGGGGAAGGTTGCGGGGAGGAGAGAGACGGGATTAAACTCCACCTCCCGGACAGTATAACATCTACTTCTTAGTCTTTGGTTTCTCCTGTAATCAGAGTTTGTCCCATTTTCCTCATCAATCACTTTTGTGAAAAGAGAATTTCTCAAATTCCACCAAAATACCTATCTTTCTCCATGATGGATAACCGCATGCTTGATGAATTGAAGATCACCACCCAACACTCCAATTTCATTCAATTTGATTGATTGGAGTTTCCTCAAAAGCTTCAAGCAAGAACCCCAATATTCCCCGAGCTCCTTCTCAGGGTCCCCAGAAATCCATCTGGGGTCAGACACCTGATGGGGAACTGGGTAGCATCTTAGATGGGGCTTCTTCCACTGTGGTCTCTAGACCAGCTTCAGCATCACCTGGAAGCTGGTCAGACATGTAGTATCTCAGGCCCCAATGAGACTGCCTGATTCAGACTCCTCATGGGAATGAGTCACCCAAGGTGAATGGGGCACAGGTCCATCATTTGAGAAGTGCTGCCTTAGAATCCCAGAGCCCAAAGGAATTGGGCAGGGGGATCAGCTCCAAGTAAGGGTGGTCTTGTCTCTGTCACTGACACACCTACCATAGTTCTGGCTCTGGCGACTTGAGTTGGAGGAGACATTTAGGAAGGGCTGAAGTGAGGGTCATAGAGGTAAGGGGAGAGAGGCAGGTGGAACCGAAAGAAGGCTCAGGGACAAGCCTGAGACTGGAGGAGGGTTGGAGGGCTGGGGAAGGTGGGCGAGAGGCGGGTGGTATCATCACCACTGATAGATGAGCGTGGTGCCTGGGATGACCTTGAGGAGACGGCTGAGAGCCGGACCCAGTGATGGATGAGCTGGGGTGGGGAGGCCGCTTGACAGCTGCAAGGAGCAAAGGGCTCAAGGTTCAAGAGTCCACTGTGGGTGGCAGCAAAGCCCAACAACCACGAGAGAGAAGGCCTTCCTCTCTTTCTGCAGCAGTGTTCACAAAAGCTCACCTACTCCACCATAATCTCTTAAAAAAAATTTTTTTTAAGTGTACAATTGCAGTTTGATGGCATTCAATACCTACACTCTATAGCCGAACCATCACCACCAGCTGCCTCCAGAATGTTTTCATCTTGCAAAGCTGGAGCTCTGCACCCACTAAAGAATAAACCCCCAGACCCCCTTATCTCTCCAGCCTCTGGCAACCACCACTTCACTTTTGGTCTCTTGAGTTTAACTCCTCTAGGAACCTCATAGGAGTGGAATCCTATAGCATCTGCTCTTCTGGGATCTCTTTCCAGCTTCATGATTGCCTGCTGAACCAAATGGAGCAGGGAATGTTAGTCCCATTGTAGAGATGAGGAAACTTAGGGTTAGGGTGAAATTCCTGGCCCTGGATCTCACATCTAGTAAGTACCATGCTTGAGAATCAGGAGTCCAGGAGACCATCCTGACTCTGTGCGGAATGTTCTGATGCACCCACTGTGAAGTTGGGCTGGAAGAGAAAGGAACAGAACCAAGGGCATGTGTTGGAGGTGGGGGGATCACCTCCAAGTTCAGATCTCTGAGAGATTGTAGCTTTAAATCTCCCCAGCACCTGTCTTGGTACCTGCCATATAAAAGATGCTCAGATGTTTGATGAGTGAGTTAAATGTAGACTTTCTTCATTTCCATTTTAACTATTGGTAAGAATGAGTTTGCTAAGACAAGATATGGAATCTATTCGAGGAAACTGGGGTAATAGAAACATGGTGGCTTTAGTAAAACCAAGTTCATGGTAAATTCAGAAGGCATTCTGAGATTTTGCTGGGTCTCCCATGCTTGTCACCGATCACCCAGGGCTGCGTGTGTGCGTGTGCTAAGCAGATACTGGGATTCAGTGTGCCTTCAATGAAACCATTTCATGTTTACCTTTTAGAATAGATACTGCAGAATTCCCTTGTGGTCCAAGGGTTAGGACTCAGCTCTTTCACTTCCTGGGGGCCCAGGTTAAATCCCTAGCCAGGGAACTAACATCCTGCAAGGTGTGACACATGGCCAAAAATAAAAATAAAATAGGAACCTCTGAAGTGCACAAGTACTCTTTCCTCTAAAAGAGTGTCACATAGGGCCTTCATACTGTGTTCCAGTTAATTCAAACACTGGACGTTATTAATCACCTACCATATGCTTACCTTTAAAAACTGGGATTATGTTTAATTTCTCCCTACCCCTGTCCTCTAAACAGCTTAAACTTATTTTACTAATCATAATATGTTTTATCCACTAGACCAGGGGTTGGCAATTTTTTTCTGTGAAGGGCCAGTTGGTAAACATTTTAGACTTTGAGGGCCGTACATTCTCTATTGCAACCGGTCAATGCTGCTGCTGTAGTGGAAGGATATCGTAGACAAGACATCAATGAGTGAGCATGGTTGGGTTTCAATAAAGGTTTATTTGAAGAAACACATTTGGGCCACCAGCTGTTGTATGTTGACCCTGTACTAGATTATGAACTATGCTGTGCTGGGCTTTGAATTTCCATGGCCCTAGAACCAAGCTGTGCTTCAATCTTTGGAAACAGGAAACTCGCACTCGCCTTCCGCTCACTTGTTGCCAAGGAAACGGGCTGGTGTGACTGATGGCAAGGGACGCTCTGTTGGCCCCCAGATCTGCTCTGCACCTCTTTGCTCAGGTTACCAGTGGGGTCTGATCACTTGGGCTCCCTTCCTCTCTGACTTCCATGGGGGCTTTGCTATTGGAAGGTGAGGCAGCATATTGGGAAGAGGAGGAGAGAGGGCCCTGTATTTCCCCCTGGGCTTCCCCCAAGCTGGGCCACTGGGTAGCCAGTGGCTGCTCCCTCACCAAAGGCTACAGCCCCCACCAAGCAGCCTTCTCCATATGGCTCTTTCCTCCATGTGCCAGGAACTTCACCCTCCCTCCTAGTCAGTTCTAGCTGCTGTAACAAAAATACCATCAACCTGGGGCTTGAACAACAGACATTTGTTAATCACTGTTCTGGAAGCTGGAAGTCCAAGATCAAGGTATTAGCAGTTTCCGTGATCAGTGGGAATCCCTTCCTGGTTCACAGCTGCCATCTGATCACTGTGACCTCACATGATGGAGGGGGTGAGGGAGTGCTCTGGGGTCCCCCCTTTTTTTTGAAAACAAAAAAATTATTTATTTTGCTGTACTAGGTCTTAGTTGCAACACACAGGATCTTCATTTGGCCTTCACTGCAGCATGTGGGATGTTTAGTTGTGGGATGAAGTATCTAGTTCCCTGACCAGGGATTGAACCTGGGCCCCTTGCACTGGAAGTACACAGTCTTAGCCACTGGTCCACCAGGGAAGTCCTTCTGGGATCCTTTTTATAAGGGCACTAATCCCTTTCATGAGGGCTCCACCTCATAGCCTGATCAACTCCCAAAGGCCCCACTTCCTAATAACATCACTTAAGGCATTAGGTTTCCACACATGAATTTTGCAGGGATAAAAACATTCAGTCTACAAGTGTATATTCTTCAGGTATAGGGGCATTAACAGCACCTGCTGATGCTAGCCCTGGGGTACTTCACACCCCAGACTTTTGTTTCTATGCTCCCTCTCCACCTTTCTGGGGGAAATTTTAATCATTTGAGTGTGCCTTCTGTGTCCTGCTAGGATCCTGAATGCTAGGAGAATTAGACAACCCAGCCCGTACACTAAGTGCTTCACATACATCAGCTGCTTCATTCCCTCACTGTGAGCGAGGTAAGCCTGGCACACAGGCTCTAGGACGGACCCCAGTGATCCCCACCTCCTGGTGTTTATGCCCTTGTGAAACTACCACCCCACCCCCTTAAGTGTAAGTAGGACCTGGGGCTTATTTCTGAGCAATATCACAGGGCAAAGAGGATGGGATGCTGCATCTGTGATATGTTACATGGATTGTAACTTCTATCTTGCTGGCAGACTTTCTCCCTTGCTGCCTCTGATGAAGCAAGTGGACACACCAGGAGGCACACATGGCCAAGAACCAAGGGCAGCCTCCTGTCCACAGCCAGTCGGGAATGGAAGCCATCCATCCTACAACCTTCAAGAAACTGGGTCCTGCCAACAACACAGGAGCTTGGGAGTGGATCCTTCCCCAGTCGAACCTTCAGATGAGACCCCAGCTCTGGCTGACCCTTTGCAGTCTTGCCAGAGATCTTGTCCCCAACGATTCAACCCAGCAGTATACCAATTCCCCCTAGAAACTGAGAGAATAAACATCTGCTACTTTAAGCTGGGTTTGCAATAACCTGGTCATCAGTTATAGATAACTATGCAGCAAGATAACTGCCTCTATTTTACGGGTGAGGATGGTGAGGTTCAGAGACGTGAGCTAACTTGGTCAAGGGGACACAGTTGGGGAACGGGCAGCCCAAGGACTGTCAGGCATTGGTTGCTAACTGCCCACCCCCATCCACGTGCTCATAGTTCCACCAAGTGGATGTCCTCTCAAGTGTCACTGTCCTTGGTGAACGACTTGCCTCTGAGCTCCTTCCTGCTCTGCCCGGCACCACCCGGGGAGCAGCAGGAGGCCAGGGTTTGTAAAACACCATCCAGCTGTCAGCACTGGCATTTGTCAAAGGAAGTGACTGCTCTCAGGCCCGAGCACCATTCCCAAAGTGGACACCACTTTTGAAATGTGCTAACGTACAAGCTTGTCAGGCTCGGCCGGTGGAACTGGGGCAGTGATCTGATGCTGGGGGACAGACCAGGGGCAGGCAGCTGCTGCCACAGAAAGCCAGGCATCTCTTTCCTTAGTTCACGACTTGTCCAGAGCTTCTTTCTCCAAAGCATTGAGGGGCTGGGTGAGCAGAAACTACTTCCTTTCCGATCTTCCTGTTCTTAGGACCCAGAGCTGATGAAGAATCCACCTGCCAATGCAGGGGACTTGGGTTCGACCCCTGGGTCCCTTTATACTTGAGGAAATTGAGGCTGAGGGAGGTGCTATGACTTAGGTGACAGAGCTTGTTAGTGGCAGGGCTAGGTTTTGGTAACAGAGCATGACTTCACCCCCTTTTAAATATTTATTTATTGGCTGAGCTTGGTCTTCATTGCTGTGTGGGCTTCGTTCTAGTTGTGGTGCGTGGGCTTCTCATTGGCAGTGGCTTCTCTTCTTGCTGAGCACAGGCTCTAGTGTGCTTGGGCTTCAGTAGTTGCAGTGTGAGTACTCAGTAATTGCCATTCCCATCTCTAGAGCACAGGCTTAATAGCCCGTGGCACATGGGCTTTGTTGCTTTGTGGGATCTTCCAGGATCGGGGATTGGACCCGTGTCTCCTGCATTAGCAGACCGATTCTTTACCACCAAGCCACCAGGGAAGCCAATTTACAGAGCTTTTTGTGATAATATTTCAGATACAGATCTGTGACTCAATTGTTGAAATCTTCCTTTTCTACTAATTGACCCAAGTAGCCAAAGGGACAGACTCTTCTCAACACCTCATGATCCCTTTACCATCATTTTATGGGTATAAATTTGATTCTCGCTAGATGACAGATAATTGGAAGTATGTAGGTTCAAAACATCCTTTCAGTTCAGTTCAGTCACTCAGTCATGTCTGACTCTTTGTGACCCCATTGACTGCAGCATGCAAGGCCTCCCTGTCCATCACCAACTCCCAGAGTTTACCCAAATTCATGTCCATTGAGTCAGTGATGCCATCCAACCATCTCATCCTCTGTCATCCCCTTTTCCTCCTGCCTTTAATCTTTCCCAGCATCAGGGTCTTTTCAAATGAGTCAGCTCTTCGCATGAGGTGGCCAAAGTATTGGAGTTTCAGCTTCAACATCAGTCCTTCCAATGAACACCCAGGACCGATCTCCTTTAGGATGGACTGGTTGGATCTCCTTGCAGTCCAAGGGACTCTCAAGAGTCTTCTCCAACACCACAGCTCAAAAGCATCAATTCTTCAGTGCTCAGCTTTCTTCACAGTCCAACCCTCACATCCATACATGACCACTGGAAAAACCATAGCATTGACTAGATGGACCTTTGTTGGCAAAGTAATGTCTCCTTTTGAATATGCTATCTAGGTTGGTCATAACTTTTCTTCCAAGGAGTAAGTGTCTTTTAATTTCATGGCTGCAGTCAGCATCTGCAGTAATTTTGGAGCCCCAAAAAACAAAGTCTGACACTGTTTTCACTGTTTCCCCATCTATTTCCCATGAAGTGATGGGACAGGATGCCATGATCTTCGTTTTCTGAATGTTGAGTTTTAAGCCAACTTTTTTACTCTCCTCTTTCACCTTCATCAAGAGGCTTTTGAGTTCCTCTTCACTTTCTGCCATAAGGGTGGTGTCATCTGCATATCTGAGGTTATTGATATTTCTCCTGGCAATCTTGATTCCAGCTTGTGCTTCTTCCAGTCCAGCGTTTCTCATGATGTACTCTGCATATAAGTTAAATAAGCAGGGTGACAATATACAGTCTTGACGTACTCCTTTTCCTATTTGGAACCAGTCTGTTGTTCCATGTCCAGTTCTAACTGTTGCTTCCTGACCTGCGTACAAATTTCTCAAGAGGCAGGTCAGGTGGTCTGGTATTCCCATCTCTTTCAGAATTTTCCACAGTTTGTTGTGATCCACACAGTCAAAGGCTTTGGCATAGTCAATAAAACAGAAATAGATGTTTTTCTGGAACTCTCTTGCTTTTTCCATGATCCAGCGGATGTTGGCAATTTGATCTCTGGTTCCTCTGCCTTTTCTAAAACCAGCTTGAACAACTGGAAGTTCACGGTTCATGTATTGCTGAAGCCTGGCTTGGAGAATTTTGAGCATTACTTTACTAGCGTGTGAGATGAGTGCAATCATGCAGTAGTTTGAGCATTCTTTGGCATTGCCTTTCTAATATGCTGTCTACGTTAGTCATAACTTTCCTTCCAAAGAGTAAGTGTCTTTTAATTTCATGGCTGCAGTCACCATCTGCAGTGATTTTAGAGCCCCAAAACAAAGTCTGCCACTGTTTCTACTGTTTCCCCATCTATTTGCCATGAAGTGGGACCAGATGCCATCATTAGGACAAAGGAAACCCACAAGGGATGCATGAATTAAACCTCACGTGTCCATCTCTGTGGATGAAAACTGTCTCAGGTTGGCCAAATCTGCAACGGGAAACAAAAGGTCATTATTCCAGGGGCCACTTCAAAGCTGTATTTTGAAGGCTGCTGCTGCTGCTTAGTTGCTTCAGTTGTGTTCGACTCTGTGCAATCCTGTGGACTGGAGCCTTTCAGGGCCCTCTGTCCATGGGATTCTCCAGGCAAGAATACCAGAGTGGGTTGCCATGCCTTCCTCCAGGGTATCTTCCTGACCTAGGGATCGAACCTGGGTCTCCTGCATTGCAGGCAGATTCTTTACTGCTGAGCCACCAGGGAAGCCCATACTTTGAATACTTATTGTCAAAGGTCATGGGACTCCTGAGTTAAAAAGGACTTTTTACTCATAGCACAGCAAGTAGGAGGATCATGGTGTTCCCATTGTCCCTCAAGGAATGATCCAGGTAGATGCTGTATGCTCAATGAGTCTACATCCCAGATGAGAAGTCTCAAATTTAGGGAGGGCTTCCCAGATGGTGCTAAAGAACCCACCTGCCAATGCAGGAGACATAAGAGACGTGGGTTAAATCCCTGAGTTGGGAAGATCCCCTGGAGGAGGGCATCTGCTCTAGTATTCTCGCCTGGAGAATCCCATGGACAGAGGATAGTCCATTGGGTCACAAAGAGTCAGACATGATTCAAGTGACTTAGCACAGACTCATATGAATATACATGTGTTCATATGTATGATATACCTGTGAATGAATATATAAATGCCTTATACATGTATTTATATATATGTATATCTTTGATTTTTATATATATATATATCTTTGTGACCCAATGGACTATATAGTACATGGAATTCTCTAGGCCAAAATACCAGAGAGGGTAGCCTTTCCCTCCTCCAGTATATCTTCCCAACCTAGGGATTGAACCTAGGTCTCTCACATTGCAGGTGGATTCTTTACCAGCTGATCCACAAGGGAAGCCCAAGAATACTGGAGTAGGTAGCCTATCCTTTCTCCAGCAGATCTTCCTGACCCAGGAATCAAACTGGGGTCTCCTACATTGCAGGTGGATTCAATTCTTTACAAACTGAGCTATCAGGGAAGCCCAGAGTTACGTATACATGTGTGTATATATGAATGTATGTGTATGGATATACATTCACATATATTTCATGTTGTGTTGTGTATCATATACACACGACTATAGCATATATAATACATACATATAACACATACATATACATAATGCACATATCTTGTTTTATGCCCTTCACAGATAACTGCATTTTTTAAAAAAACAAATTGCAGGTTTGTGGCAACTCTGCATTTGAATAAGTTTATTTGCCACGTTTTTTCCCACAGCACCTACTCGTTTTCTTGTCTGTGTCACATTTTGATATTTTCTCTGTATTTCAAATGTTTATATCCTTATTCTATTTATTATGATGATCCGGGATCTTTGGTGTTCCTACTGTACTTGTTTTGGGGAGCCACAGTCCCCACCCATATACGATGGTGAACTTAACTGATGAATGTCTTGTCTGTTCTGACTTCTTCACCCACCTGGTCTTTCTCCCTCTCCATGGGTCTCTTTATTCCTCAAGACACAACAATATTGAAATTAGGCCAATTCATAACCCTATGGTGGCCTCTACATGTTCAAGCGAAAGGCAGAGTTGCACGCCTCTCACTTGAGATAAAAAGCAAGGACCCATTAGCTTAGTGAGGAACCTGAAAGTGTTAGTTGCTCAGTCGTGTCTGACTCTTTGCAACCCCATGGACTGCGGCCCTCTGTCCATGGAATTCTCCAGGCAGGAATACTGGAGTGAGTTGCCATTCCCTTCTCCAGGGCATCTTCCCAACCCAGGGATCGAACCCGGGTCTCCCACATTGCAGGCAGATTCTCTACCATCTGAGCCACAGGGGAAGCCCCAAGCTTAGCGAGGAAGGCACATCCAAAGCCAAGTTTGGCACAAGTTTTGGCCCAACAGGTGGCCAAGTTGTAGATGCAAAGGAAACATTCTTGAAGGAAATCTGTTGTTCTAGACACCTCATTATGGGTATGGGAGCTTCTCAATGCGTTGTGGCCGAGAGCGGGGCTCCCTGCTCTGCCTGTGTGGTCCCCATTCTCTGCCCTGACCCCCTGAGCACAGCAGGTCTCTCAGAGCCCACTCTCTAATCTGTCCTCGGGGGGCAAGGCTGCTGCCACACAAGGCACGGCCCCGCTGCCTCGTCCAACCCCAGGAAGTGATGGGCATCGTGAGTCTCCCGCAATTCTGCACCACTCTCTGTGCTGCTGTTGAGAGATCTGAAGCCCCACCTCTGGAGGCAGCACTCTTGTCTGCCTCAAGGCAGCGGAAAAGTGCTGACTTTCTGCTAGAAAGTGAGCCCTTCCCACATTTGTGTCTGGATGTAGGTGCTCCAAACGAAAGCAGGAACACCCAGCTTCCTGGAAGCTCCCTCCCTCGTCTCTGGGCGGCTTACCTGCACAGAGTGACATTCTGGAACTTTCTTCCCCCGTGGCCGACCCAGACTTCAGTTTCATCTGCTCCTGAGGCTCCCTGCTTCTGGCTGGCCGGCCCTGCAGTCTGTCACCGACAAGATGGCCAACCTTAGAACTGGGTGACCTTTCAAAGGCACCAGGATTTGTTTAATTTTTCAGAATTCACCTCTCTCCATCCTTATCAGAGGCAAGCCAGTCCCCAGCTGGGGAGGCTGTTTGGCATCTTTCCCTGAATTTTGAAACAGATGGGCTGGGAGTTTCTGGGACGGTATCCCTTTTTTCTCAATGAAAAGGAACAGAGAGAAAGGAAAGACAATGACAGGACAGGATGGGGTAGAGTAGAGCTCCCTAGAGAAGAGAGGAAAAAGCAGAACACACACTTAATGACTATAATGCCTGATGCATTATCATAAGTCTTCATTACTGCACTTTCAGAAAAAGTTCTTACCTGCACTTAACTGCAGCTTATGTTTGCAGAGCTTTTTTGTTTGTCCAGCATCATCTCCGCTAATCCTTAGAGCAGCACCTTGAGGTTTTATTATTCCCATTTTACAGGTGAGGAAACTGAGGCAGAGTCATTGCCCAAATCTATGCACAGTGAGTGAGGGTCCAGTGTCCAAACATAGCACCACGAACTCTGAGGTCTGTACATGAGGCAGGTCTGAGTAAACTTGCCTCATCCTTACAGTAATTTGGTGACACCAGTGGCGGAAGGAATGGACCCTCCCCATATGATATGATTCTCAGGATGTCACTTTTATTTTTCAAGTCACACAGCCAGCAGATCTCAAGCACAAGAGGAACAATAATATAATAATGAATACTAGAAAGTGCACAGCACAGGGGGGTTCAGAACCCTTTACCGTCTCTGAATTTATTTTTAATCCCAACAGTCACATGTGCGGATGTGCTAAGTTACTTCAGTCGTGTCTGACTCTCTGCAACCCCATGGACTGTAGCCTGCCAGGCTCCCCTGTCCATGGGCTTCTTCAGGCAAGAATTCTGGAGTGGGTTGCTATTTCCTTCTCCAGGGGATCTTCCTGACCCAAGACATACTATATCATGGTACTGTTATTGCTATTTTACAGGAGAGAAGAAAGCTCAGGGTTATCAAATGTGTCTGAGAGCAAATTGCTGGTGGGTGTAAAGACTGGTTGAAATTGCAGCCACCTGACCCTGTGGCCTACGTCATCCTTGACCATCAAACCTTCCTATGCAGACCATGGTCAGTGGGCCTCCAACATCAAGGTCTTTCTCTGGTGGGGCCACCTGGTGTTCATGGATGAACGATTCTGGATGCCTAGCTACAGCAGATCCTATGGAGTCACGTGCCAACTTACCTTGCTTCCTTCATCTTTCTGCTCTGACCAGTCCAGACACCCCACACATGGCCCCTAGAAACCACAGGGACATTTTGAGGCTGGTGCAAACTGGTTCAAGTGGAAAAACATCTTTTAAAGAGGGAATAGTTGTAAAAGGCTACACCAACCAAATTAGGAATGGAGGACAAGAGATTTTATAGAAGGGAGGCTGCTGGAAGGAAGCTATGCTGAAGAATTGTGAGCATGTGCCTATTTTTTAATTTTTTTGAATATTAGAAATAGTACTTCTTTTTTAAAAATAGGAATAGAATTGCTTTACAATGTTGTGTTAGTTTCTGCTGTACAATGAAGTGAATCAATCAGTCATATGTACACACATATCCCCTCCCTCTTGGACCTCCCTTCCCCCATTCAGAAGCCAAGCCTGAGAGTTTGACCCCCAAGCTCACTCCTGGGCATGAAGTGAGAGTGGTGTAGGGTCCTGCTTACCGGAAGTTAGGGGAAAGAGCTTCTGTGGCCTCTTGCTGACAACTCTAACCCAGGGAAGATAGGTAAGTAAAAGCATTTCCCTTCTGGAGTCGAGCTACCTTGGTCTGAAGACATCCAGGTATCTGAACCTAGACGATCACACCCCACTCCAGTACTCTTGCCTGGAAAATCCCATGGACAGAGAAGCCTGGTAGGCTGCAGTCCATGGGGTCGCTAAGTTGGACAAGACTGAGCAACTTCACTTTCACTTTTCACTTTCATGCATTGGAGAAGGAAATGGCAACCCACTCCAGTGTTCTTGCCTGGAGAATCCCAGGGACGGGGGAGCCTGGTGGGCTGCCGTCTCTGGGGTCGCACAGAGTCGGACACGACTGAAGCGACTTAGCAGCAGCAGCAGCAGCATGAGCTTAAGCACACAAAGGAAAAAGAGCTCAAGACTGACATCACACTTCCTTTTAGCCGATTAAGTTCTTAGCTCTTCTTTTTTTAATATGTATTTATTTGGCTGTGCTGAGTCTTGGTTTCAGTATGCAGGATCTTTAGTTGGGGCATGTGAACTCTTAGCTGGGGCATGTGGCATCTTAGTTCCCTGACCAGGGATTGAACCTATGTCCCCTGCATTAGGAACGAGGAGTCTTAGCCGCTGGACCACCAGTGAAGTCCCTTAAGTTCTTAGCTTCTTGAATTTAGAAATTTTCCACCCATTTTCTCCTTATTTCAGACCATAATGGCATCATTTGTCATCTTAGCTTATACCTCTTATCAGGTTCTAAGCTCTAGCTTATCCTTTGTTGGAGCTTATTGGGTCTCGGGGGCTTGTTGAATAAAGCTGCCAGCAGAGAAATTGTGAAGATGCCTAGTTAGCATCTTTGTGTGGAATACTACATTGAAGGTGGCAGGCTGTCCCTACATTTCTCCTCCCCCGGGCACCAGGAAGGGGTCAGCAAATATATGTCCATTATAACCATGAGGAGTTCTAGTGAGGGGAGTATGGGTGTTTAAGAACCTACAGCTAAGGATCTTAACTCACTCAAGGAAGTTGTTTTACTCTAATTTTGTTATTTTAACCTCTTCTACTTTTATCTGCCTCTTTAATTGGGTTGTTTTATCCTTTGTTTGGAATGTCACTCATTTAGAATTTTATTCTTAGTTGATGGAGCAGCAGGCAGGAAGTGTGGATATAAGGTGACCACTGCAAGGAGGGTCCATACTCTAATCAAGGTGGCCCAGCAACTCTGAGTAACTTCACACACACACACACACACACACACACACACTCTTCAGAATTCTGCGGGATCTGAGTTATCAAGGAGACAAATTTCTCAGCATTTATACTTGAACTGCTGGAACTAGATTACTTTCTCAAATATATCCTCCCTCTCTCTGTCGAGGTCATGGTGCTGTATACTACATGATCCTGAGATCCTAATTAAAGTTTCTGACATCTGCAAATATACCGTGTGCCACAGTCGTGTCTCACCTACACACTGGCTCTAGCAGCAAAGTGTGTATCCATTTTCAGATGGAGACAGAAGCTCCTGCAAGGTTGAGAAACTTGCCCAGAGTCACATGGCTCTCGTTAACGGAGGCAGCACTTGCCACATAGTCTCATTCTAAAGTGTGAGCTCCTCACGGCTCCTGGATGCCTGCCTGATAGTCCGAAGTGTGGGATTTTAGCCTTGGTCTGGAATTTCTGAAACCACACCACCACAAGCTTTTAGAATGGAGTCTAGCTCCTACCTGGAGAAGGAAATGGCAACTACTCCAGTTTCCTTGCCTGGGAAATCCCATGGACAGAGGAGCCTGGTGGGCTGAGCATGGGGTCTCAAAGAGTCAGACACAACTGAGTGACTAGGCACACATGCCAGCTCCTAGCATGAAAGTTATTGCCTACCTGGAGAAGGTACCACTGTGCTATACACTCCAGGGTGGTAGAGAGGACGTTCGTTTGCAGCCAAGGGACTGTGATTTCTTGAAGGCTGAGATAGTTACTGAAATGAGATCCCTTCCCATCACTGTGACCTGGGTTGATCCTCAGTTTGTGTGTTCATGATATGGGGATGCTATTTACTCCTCCTCCCTTACGAGGATCAGTTTGGGGATAAAATGAAGACCATGGAAGGAAGGTATGTTCAGGGCTATGCAGGAGAAGGTATCAAAAGTATCGACTTCCAGGGCAGTCCAGGGGTTAAGACTCTGCCTGCACTTCCACTTCAGGGGGCATGGGTTCCATCCTTGGTCAGGGAACTAAGATCTTGCGTGTGGCACTCCATGGCCAAAAATTAAAAGAGATTAAGAATTTAAAAAAAGAAGAGTTTAAAAAAAGTGTAGGACCTGCTGAGATAGAGTAACCGGTTGCTTCCAAGCAAACAAGCATTGGCAGAGGTGTGGATGAGTGGTTCTCATAAACTGTGGGTGGAATGTCCAGACTGTTTTGGAAACTGTGTTGGCATCATTCACTCTTTCTGGGGCTTCCCCCACTCATAGGACGTAGAAATGTGCTTGGCACCCAGGAGTTGCTGCTCAGTGGCTTCAGTATTACTTTAATACTATGCCGTGGACCTTATCACTTGTTTTCCACATGAGGAAACTGGAGCACAGAGAGGTTGAGTCATTTTCGTAATGTCACACAGCTAGTGGATTGCAGAGCTAGAACTCGAACCTGGGCAGCCCAGCTCCCAGAGCCTGAGATCTGGGCACTGTCCTGCCCTTCAGTTCCTAGGGCTTTGCACACAGTACGCACTCAATGGCTTAATGAATAGCCCTCAAGGGAGGAAGAGAAGACAGGAAAGCATCCTTTTCCCCACCCCTAGGTGGCCTCAAACCCAGTAGTCAAGAGGAAGACAGAGGCTGCCCCAGCTGCAGGTTCCCAGACGTGCCAATGGACCACAGGTCAGCACATGTGCCCACATGTGTCTACATGGTACCCCCCTCCCACTGGAGCAGGTCTTTCCCTGTTCACAATGAGCCCTCCAGCTCTTCCCCTGCCCCCTTCCCAGCCGCCTGCTTGGGGTCTAGGAACAGAACAACCCCATCAATTCATCAGGGGACGTCAGCCTCACTGAGCGGTCTGGGGCATAAATCAAACCATGAGGAGGAAACGAAAAGAAAAAAAAAAAGAGAGAGAGAGAGAGGTAGTGAGGAGAGAAAAATCAGGGAAGGGGGTGGGGAGAAAGAGCGATGGAAGGAGGTTGAGGGGGACGGGTGTGAGATCAAAGGCAAAAATTCATCAGAGATAACGAAATTATTTATTTTTCCTGCTCTCCGGCTCTGGGCCTTTGAGGCCTCCACGCTGATGTATTTGGACATCTTGGGGCCGTCTGTTACGGAGGCCACCCCAGCCCCCCAAAGGCACGTCGGTCCCATCAGCCGCGGCTGCCCACGGAGCCTTTTGAAGTGGGTCCTGGTGGTGTTTACTCGCCTTCGTGTCCGAAACGTGTGCGAAGTGCCGGCGGGGCGGCTGCCCGGGGCGGGGTGGGGGTTGGGAGCGGGGAGGGGATCCCCTCATCACTCATGAGCCTGTTTATTTGGGAACCAGAGCGGCACTTTCTCTGGTTATTACTCAACGTCCTCTGTAGACCAAAGGCCTTCATTCCAGAAGGTAGAGTGGGACTGGCACGCACACTGCCCACCGCCAGGCGCGCCCGTCTCTCCCGCCCCCTGGTGCGCTTGGCTTTCGGAGAAGCCTCTGGCTGAGCCGAGCATCTTCTTGGCCGCTCGTCTTCAAGAGCACTGGTGAGGATCACAAGTCAGGGGCCAGAACTCTGGGCTTCAGATGCTGGTTCTCTTAGTAGCTTTTGCAGCAATCACGGGCAAGCGAATTCTTTTAATTCTCAAAACAACTCTCCTTCCTCACATTACAGACGGGGAAACGGTGGTTCAAAGCGGTTAACACGTGCAGAGAACTTAGATGTGTGCTCAGTACCTGGGAGGTCCAATACAAATGTGATTTGAAAACCAGTAAGTCAGAAAGAGAAAAACAAATACCATATATTAACACATAAATGTGGACTCTAGAAAAATGGTACAGGTGGATCTCTTTGCAAAGTAGAAAGAGAGAGAAATGCAAAGAAACATAAGGACACCAAGAGAGGAAAGAGAAGGCAGGAGGAATTGGGACCAACATACAGACACCCCCATGTGTGAAACAGATCTCTGATGAGAGCCTCCATATAGCACAGGGGACTCTAAACGGGAAGGAAGTCCAAAAGAGAGGACGTCTGTAAACCCATAGCTGGTTCGCTTTTCCATATGGCAGAAATACCCACAATATTATAAAGCAACTATACTCCAATAAAAATTTTTAAAAAAGAAACCCAGAGGTTGGCTAATATCAGCTCTCTCCACCCCACCCCCAATTTATAGTTAACTGGTAGACAGCTTAAGACTACATTTTATAAGCCATTTTAATAAGACAACAGTCTGAGAAGCTGTGGGCTAAAAAGCCGGCAATTTGAATGGATAGTGTTGAAGAAGGTGGTCAGTGAGGCTACCAATACAAACTGCCCACATTCAAGGAGAAAAATCATCTGGGGTCAAGTCACCAAATCAGTTAACGCAGCATGAAGCTGGAGGTTGGGGCAAAGACCAGAGTCAGGCCGCCGAGCTTCAAAATTTGGAGGCTGCAGTGGGCTGGTTGTGTGACCTGTGAGGCACGGAGCCCCCAGCTTCTTGCTTCCACATTGGTAAGGAGGAGATGCCAGCTCCTTCCTCTGTGAAGTTTCTGTGAAGAGTCGGGGGGGCGTTTATTAAATAATCTTTGTAGAATATGATGCGCCAGGCTGTGTTCTTACTGATTGATAAAATATCTGCTTATTTAATCCTCAGAACAATCCTCTGAGATGTGTACTATTATCTGCAGGGCACTTGGGGACACAAACAGGAGGGAGAGAGGACTATTCTGGAAGAGGTTGTGTGCACGTGCTTAGTCGCTCAGTTGTGTCTGACTCTTTTGTGACCGCATGGACTATAGCCCTCCAGGCTCCTCTGTCCATGGGGATTTTCCAGGCAAGAAGACTGGAGTGGGTTGCCATGCCCTTTTCTAGGGGATCTTCCCAACCCAGGGATCGAACCCGAGTCTCCTATGGCTCCTGCATTGCAGGTGGATTCTTTACCGCTGAGCCACCAGGGAAGCCCCACTGGAGTGGGTAGCCATCCCCTTCTACAGGGGATCGTTCCAACCCAGGGACTGAACCTGGGTCTCCTGCATTGCAGGCAGAGTCTTTACTGTCTGAAGCATCAGGGAAGCTGCCCTGAAAGAGGCATAGGAGGCTGCAAAGGTCTTCTGCTGTGGACTGGAGATGGGAAGGTGAGGGTTGGAAATTCGGGTCTCAGTGAAGAGGTGACCCAGCCTGTCCATTTGCCCCTCCTGCAGCAGCAGGGACCAGAGTTCCGCTAGAAGGGCTGGGACCAGCCACATCTGGACTGTCAGACGTCAGAGGCATAACGGAGCCAGGAGGAAGGGAGGCTCCCCTGGGATAAACAGGTGTGGTCAGGCTGCTCCTCAGGGGAGAAGCAGGTCTAGTGCTGGTTCCTTCATTCTCAGAGGCAGCAGGAAAAGTGATCCAGCAGATCCCAGAGACCTGCCAGGACTTCTTAGGGGTGGGACAAGGGATTTCCCAGAGCTGGAGGGGTTGTTGGAGTTTCTGGTTAGAGTGGCCTAGAGCTGGGACCTGCTTCACACCATCCTGGCTTCCCCTAAAGCCCACCACCAATACCAGGACAACAGAACCCACTGGCATCAAGTCAAGAGATTTTAGCACTGTGGAGTCAATGGTATTTTTTTTTTTAACAGACATATATGTCTTCAATCTTCTCTGCCATTATGGGTATTCCTGGAACCATGGGAGCAAATGCATCTCAGACTTTCTTATTCACATCTCGCATCATCTAATCCCAGCCTTGGGATCATCCTTGCAGAAGCAGCAGGACCAGACATGGCTAGAAGCCCACTTTGTGAAGCGGTGATGAGCAGATGGATCCTCAGCCCAGCTGCCTTGTGCTAAGGAGGAAACGAGTGAGAAGCAGCTCCCTGAAGGACAAAGACCCCTGGCCCAAAAGCCCCCGGGCGGGGGTCGGGGGAAGGCTGGTGCTGGTGAGGTGCTCGGTCAGGCGAGAGGCTGGGTCTGGTTTTGATTAAAAAGTCATCATTTACTCGCTGCAGAAACAATGCTGGGGAAGGCAGATGTCACGTGACCCACGGGCTGGGGTGGGGGGGTGGTAGCTCTGCCAACCCAGAAAGTCACCATGTTGCCTCCACTTTATGCAATGGTCCCGACGTGTCTGGAAGACCTCGTTAAATCCCCGTGATGCTCCTACTGCAACAGAAGTTTTTCTGGAGATGTCCTTATTCCTCTCAGAAAAATACGGACCTCCAGCCGCCTTCCAGACTGAACAATCCACCTCTGAGGTCTGACAACTGGGATCTGTCCGGTCTGCTACCAGTGACAAAACTGGGACTCGAATTAGATTCCAGTGTTTCCCAGGTTTGAGTTTACTATTGCTACATTATTTTGAGGATCAAGTCAGAAATTAAGTCATCAAGAGTCACAGCCTTTTCCTTCCCCTTTTCCTAGCTCAACCAGGCAACTTTCCAGAAAGGGATGTGATTCAGGACTTTCCCACTTAGGGGAATTAGGGTGGGTGTCAGAAATGGAAGCAGTCATGATGAATTGGGTCTTAAAAATTGATGCTTTCCTTTTAATCACAGTGAATTCTTATCCCTGGCTGTGAGCACCGTCATTCACATTTTGTGAAAAGACAGAGGCTCCCAGAAGCTCCTGAGGAAGATTTACCCCCAAATCCTTACATCCTTGCAGAGGATGCATCCCGAAGTCCAGCAATTCTTGATCCTGTAACTCCATGAAGGGCAGGGACATAGCCTGTCTTCCACACTGTGAATCAGTGGTGGACACAAGAGAGCTCACGCACGAGATCTCAGCCTGGGATCTGGAGGCTCAGAGAGGTGATGGAGTTCTAGTTCTTCCTTAGAATGGAAGCTGTGAAACAGCTTCACAGCTACCACCAGGTCACGCTGACGAGGACCCAGGTGATGAAGGTGGGGTCCCACATCCAGGGCTTTTTCATAATTTGAGGTACATTCAGAATGAGCTAAAAGGGACCACCAGCTTTGGTGGCATCTTTTCATGGCAGTGTGCCCATCAGGACACACGTGTCTTGGGTTCTCACCCTCATCTCTGTGTAACCACTGTAGGGGTTTAAGACCAGCCTTCTGGCAGAAGCAGGTACCACAATTTCCACCAAGCTCCTGAGCAGTCAGACAGCCTCCCTCTTCTCAGCCAAGCTTCCCAAAACTTTCTGAGCCCAGAACCAAGAAGGGTTCTCGTGTGTGTTCTTTCCTTGATCCGAAAAGCTGCAAGTGTCTAACTTTTTAACGTCTAGGAAAGACTGAGCACCAAACTTACCAGTATTACAACAAGCATTACTGGGGATAAGTAAAGTTTGCTGTAAACTTTCTGGCTCAGGCAGTAAATAATCTGCCTGCAATGGCAAGAGACCCAGGTTCAATCCCTGGGTTGGGAAGATCCCCTAGAGAAGGGCATGGCAACCCACTGCAGTATTCTTGCCTAGAGAATTCCATGGACAGTGGAGCCTAGAGGGCTACAGTCCATGGGGTCGCAAAGAGTCAGACATGACTGATCCACTAACACTTATTGGGGATAGCTTCCCAAGTGGTGCTAGCCATAAAGAACATGCCTTCCAATTCAGGACACCCAAGAGATGAGGGTTTGATCCTTGGGTTGGGAAGATCCCCTGGAGTAGGAAATGGCAACCCATTCCAGTATTCTTGCCTGGGAAATCCCATGGACAGAGGAGTCTGGCAGGCTACTCCACTGGGTCTCAAAGAGCTGGACACAACAGCATTTATTTGGGGGTAATTTTAGTATTTCAGAAATGTTACAAAAATAGTCCAGAGACCACCCCCCATACATGCTTTCCTTAATGTTTCATATCACCACGGGACATTTGTTAGAGTTGAAAACCACAGGTGCATTCATGGTAACTCACTCCAGGCTTTATTCAAATTTCAGCAGTGTTTCCACTGCTATCCTTTTTTCATCCCAGGATCCAATCCAGGGCACTACAGGACACTTAGAAGAGTGTTCATTTGTACTGAGTTAGCCAAAAAGTTTGTTCAGGTTTTTCTGTAACATTTTATGAAAAAACGTGAACTTTTTGGCCATTGCAATATAATACAGGACTGTAGTATATTCCCTAAATAAGCCAGAGGAAAAAAGAGGGAAATTCCCCTGTGACTGCTGGTCTCCTGCCCCCATGCCGTTAGGTTTCCTCTCTACCTTCTAGACCTCTGCCATTTAATATGGTACCTGCTTGCCAACGAGGCAATTTCCATTTCAGTGTTAATTCTACTTAATTCCTCAGTCACACTGGCTACATTTCAAGTGCTCAACAGTATGTGTTACTAGTGGCTATGGCGCCAGGCAGCAGAGGTATATATAGATTTCTATTATTACCTAAGGTTCTGTTAAACAGCATTATCCTAGATCTTTTGCTGTTTTCCTACAAATACCGATACATACTTAAATCCATGCCTTGAGTTTGAGATAAATATTGTAGGTTACATACCACCTCACATTTTTACCTAATGTGTTTTAACCATCAGTACATTTTTATTTTTTATCGAAGTATAGTTGATTTATAGTGTTGTGTTTTATGTATACAGCAAAGTGATTCAGTTATTCATGCATGCGTGTGTGCTAAGTTGCTATAGTCATGTCCAACTCTTTTTGACCCCATGGACTGTAGCCTTCCAGGCTCCTCTGTCCATGGGATTCTCCAGGCCAGAATACTGGGGTGGGTTGCCATGCCCTTCTCCAGGAGATCTTCCCGACCCAGGGATTGAATCCATGTCTCTCGCATCTCCTGTATTGCCAGGCAGTTGCTTTACCACTAGCCCCACCTGGAAAGCCCTCAGTTATATAAAGTTTTCGGTTTCTTTTCCATTATAGGGGCTTCCCAGGTGGCTCAGTGGTAAAGAATCTGCCTGCTAATGCAAGGAGACACAGGTTCGATCCCTGGATCAGGAAGATCCCCTGGAGGAGAAAATGCCAAGCTAGTCCAGTATTCTTGTATGAAAAATGGACAGAGGAGACTGGTGGGCTACTGCCCATAGGGTAGCAAAGATTGGACATGACTGAGCACATTACTGGAGAAGGCAATGGCACCCCAATCCAGTACTCTTGCCTGGAAAATCCCATGGACAGAGGAGCCCGGTAAGCTACAGTCCATGGGGTGGCTAAGAGTTGGACATGACTGAGCGACTTCCCTTTCACTTTTCACTTTTATGCATTGGAGAAGGAAATGGCAACCCACTCCAGTGTTCTTGCCTGGAGAATCCCAGGGACGGGGGAGCCTGGTGGGCTGCCGTCTATGGGGTCGCACAGAGTCGGACACGACTGAAGCGACTTAGCAGCAGCAGCAGCAGGGCACATTACATTATTACTATTAACCGAAAACCAGAATTGAATTAGATTTCAGCAGTGTTCCCCCTCTCGTCCTTATTACTGCCCCAGGTCTATAAGTATTTGCTCCATTTTACAAAGGGTGGATGGAGTATTGGGGAACTGTGTTCGCCAACCCAGGCCTGTCCAAAGCCAGGCTGTGACCTGACCTTGCTGAGCGATCCTGGCGTTTGTAGTCTCAGCTGCTGGGGTAATGATGTGCTTGTAATTCAGTGCTATAGGAATTAGGCAAGGCTTCTTGGAAGAGGGAGATTAGAATTGGGCCTTAAGGACTGGGCAGGATTTGGAGGGGGTGGGGCACGGGATTCGTCATTGGTTCAGGCTGGAGACCTCCTATGTTCCCTGCTCCAGGGAGCACAATTTTAGACTCAGTAAGACTTAATAGCTGAGAAACCCTGAGCCTAGAAGCTTCAGACCTCCAGATCTTTGTGCTTCTGATCAAATTCAGCTGGCGATTCATCCATGTGGCTCAGATACAGGGTCTGCAAACCCTCCGCAAGCACGTTTGCTGTCGCTGACTGCCCAGCATGCATGGGGCGGTCCCTCCACCCTGATCCATCTTTTGAGATGGCCAAAGGCCACCCGTGAAACTCCCAACCCCGGGCATCCTCAACGTGGCTTGTCATAGCGGAAGAATATTTTATTGTGGTTTCAGTCCCACCCCTCATTTATCACAGAGGGCTTCTAACCACAGGCTCAGGCAGAAAATGGCCCACAAGACATGGGGTGTGGTTATATTAGTATCTCCTGGGATGCTCTTAAAGCATCCAGAGGCCTGGGCCCTGCTCCAGACCCAGTGAAATCTTTGTCTCCAGCAATGGGGCTTTGGCCTCTGAATTTTTACAATCTCCCAAATGACAGATCAAAGCCTGTTTGAGCCATGATGCTGGATATATTTCCCAAGATTACAGGAGTCTTTTCAAGGAGTGGTTAGGGAAGAGGCGCCTCCTTGAGTGTGCCATGTGGACTGGACCTCTGCTTGGTGTTATTCCTGTACTGCGGCACGCCTCTCACCGCTTTTCCCACGAAGGGTTTCCTACTGCAGGCAGAGCAAATATGTCACTTTACAAAAATATTTTTATTTGTTATTTGACTGCCCTGAGTCTAAGTTGTGGCATGTGGAATCTAGATCCCCGACCAGGGATTGAACCCTGGCCCCCTGCATTGGAGTCTGTCAACTGTGAATTGGCCCTTGCCAAGAGCATTTGCCAGCGACTGAACAACAAGGGCATTTGCCATCTGCCTTTGCAGAGATTGACCCTGTACTGCTGCAGCTGCTGACCTTCAGCGCCCCCTGAGGGGAATTTAGGGTGGAGAGTGAGGCACTCTGTGGTCCAGGGAACCTGGTGGAACAGGTTAGAGAACAGATATTCTCAGGAACTGATTTCATGATCCCAGTCTTTGCATCTCTTCAATGTCTAGAAAGTCACTAAATCCCTCATGGTGACATCAGTTCCTCGTGACTAGCAGAAAACCTTTTGTAAAGTAAGTGCTTGATTGCACTGAACTCCCCCTTCACCAAAGTCTTATATATGGACTTTCTCCCACCACCTTTTTGGAACAGTTCCTCAGAGCTATCTGAGGTGCCGGCTCCCAGGCTGCAGTCCTCATTTTGCCCCCAAATAAAAGTTAAGTCAAAACTCTCATGTTGTACATCTTTTTAAGGTCAACAAGTCCAGTGCGCAATCTCAGCCATTGGATCACCGGGGAAGTCCCAAACATGTATTGATGAAAAACTGCATCCCACCTATGGGACAAACAATGAGGATGAAATGATGGTGCTTTGCAGAGAGAATATAAAAGATTCAACTTTGCAAACGCCCTTCCACCCAAGTTAAGCTTGTTGTCAAGTGCGTGCCTGTAGAGTGCACAGTATGACTAATGCATGTAGTCATTTTGCCTCGTATTCAGGACACTTGGGCCCTGAATAAAAACTTCAAGGGCCCTATGCAGAGGGCTCAGTATGGAAATCGCATTCTCCCAAAAAGTAACATATACATTTGGTTACTAATAGTGTGGGCAAGAACCTTTAAGTACGTGGGCTTTCTGCATTGTTAAATACCTGATCTTTAGTTTTTAAATTATATCTATTAAATCAATTATGCAAATGTCTCAACATCTCTCCCTCTTCCCAAACCAAAGTGATATAACCTTTAAAAAGTCAATTAGTAAAATATCCTACTCACCTAATTCTGCTACCGCAAAAAAATTCACTGTTGATATCTTGGTGTGTATCTTTGTCTCCAGGGCAAAAAATCACCCCCATTAAGAATTGTTATGGGCTTCCCAGGTGACACTTGTGGTAAAGAACCCACCTGCCAATGCAGGAGACTTAAAAGACTCAGGTTCAATCCCTGGGTTGGGAAGATCCCCTGCAAGAGGGCATGGCAACCCACTCCAGTAATCTTGCCCAAAGAATCCCATGGACAGAGGAGCCTAGGGGGGCTAAAGTCCATGGGGTCACAAAGAGTGGGACACTACTGACGTGACAAAGCACACACATACACACAAGAACCACTATTCTGGGATTTCCCTGGTGGTCCAGTGGTTAAGAATCTGCACTCCCACTGCAGGGCAGCATGAGTTCAATCTCTATTTCGGGAACAAAGATCTTGCATGCTGTATGGAGTGGCAAAAAAATAAATATCTTAAAGATAACCACTATTCTACATTCAGCAATGCCTAAAGATCCACCTGAAGGCTGCCACTGGGCTCAGTGGGTAGGGGTCAAGAATGCTGTGAAATATCCTACAGTGTACATTCAGAACAGCCCAAAACAAAGACTTATCCAGTCCCCAACACCTCTAGTGCTGGGATGGAGAAACCTCATTCTAGATCTGTTCTGTGCACCTGGATGTGGGCATCTGCACTCTAACTCTTCTGAGTTCTGCTATTTTACACCTAATATTGAGGACATCTGTCTATTGTTCTGATGAATGCACATCCCATAGAGCATCGTAGAAAACTGGAAATAATCTCAGACCTATTACCTACATCTTTGCACATTTATCCACTGAATCCCAGTTGTCTGAGCTGTTGCAGATGTGTTCTTTGGATTCAAGAGACAGGACCCTGGAACACGGCTACCAGGAAAGCTGCTTCAGGTGGGCAGAACTGTCTGCCGCGTGGTTGTGTGTCTGCCCGCATGTGTACGCAGAGAGCCTTCCAGATCCTTTAGCCACCAGGGCTTTGGAGGAAACCTTCTCTCCAGAAGGGAAACCTGTGTGGAGGGCTCATTGCTGGAGCTTGCTCCCCGGTCCTGAGCCTGGAAGCGCACATGAGTCATGGCTTTGAAATCCACCTCGGATGCCAGCTGAAGAGAGAGGCTTTGCATAATCAAGTTGACAGATGAAGCCGGGCCTGCCCTGCTAGGGACAGGCTCATCTATATCCTGGGTTAAAAGAAATATTGCGTTTTTAAAGAGGAAAGAAACATATTTAAGAGATAAAGGCAGGGGGGGGGAAGAGAGAAGAGTTTTCTGGTCATTAATTATAATAAAACACAGGGGGAAAAATTCACTTTAAAGGCAGGCTAAAGCCCCATAATCTTCAAAGAGATAGAGGAGGCTCAGCTGCCCGGAGAAGAGAGAAACTTCTCTGGGGCAGACAGCATCATTTCTAACCAACTGCAAACAGCTAAAGCGAGGGCTGCAGCTGGTGGACTGACTTGGGCTGGGAACAAGCTTTCTTCCGGCCAAACTCGGTCAGCTGCTGCTCACTGGGTGCTGCGCTTCGGGATCCCACCGTGTGTTGCAGAAAGGGACTGGCTTCCCATCTACCCCAGGGTCGTCATGCCCCAGACATTCACCCCTGTTCTTTTGGGGTCTCAAACTCTTGCTCCCTGTCAGGATCTTGGTCTTCAGGGCAGAGTTCCCGTTGAAAGCCATCAGGTCATCACCGGGCAAGAACACAGACTCACTGTGGCCAGGCTTTGATCTCAAGACGCCCCTCTCCTGGCTTTTATGTCTCCATCCGGTCTTGGCCATGCAAGAATTCAGGCTCAGTGTTGCCAGGCCCTGCTCGTGAGAAGCCCAACTCCAGGTTTTTGTGTCCAGTTTCCCCGGTTTGCACAAGCCAAATGACATGCCTGCCCCTGATCAGAGCCCTGCTGTAACCAGTTGGCCAGTTGTTGAAGGTACTGGAAGCCTTACACCATCTTGAGGGAGGTGACTTCAGTTAACGCCAGGATATTAATGGCAGCGGCTTCCCAGGTGGCTCAGTGGCAAAGAATCTGCCTGCCAAAGCAGGAGACATGGGTTCAATCCCTGGGTGGGGAAGATCCCCTGGAGGAGGAAATGGCAACCCATTCCAGGATTCTTGCCTGCAAAATCCCACAGATGGAGGAGCCTGGAGGTCTACAGTCCACAGGGTCATGAGAGTTGGACATGACTGAGTGAGCATGCATGTATGCATTACTGGCAGAATATGGCTTTATTTATCCAGTGAACCCCTGGCTTGTTTCCCTAACCCATGGCATTGGAAGAACCCAAGAGTTTTATACAACTGGGGAGGGGACGAGATGGTACTGGATGAGGGAAAGACTTGGATACTTTTGGGGAATTAAATCTTCACTTCAGTCTCAATGTGCTGAGAAACATGTTTGCAGGCAGGGAGAATCAGGTTGTCCAGCAGGAACCAGTTCTGTAGAGGGGCTCATACCAAGAAGAGAGGTTATTTGCAAGAGTTTCGATGTTTTAAAAAACCCAACTTTCAAAAAAAAAACCAAAACAATCTAACTTTCCACTCATCCTTCTCTCCCCACCTCCTGAACGAAGAGATCTTGGATGACCCTGGAGGGGTGGGAAGATTCCTATCCCCAAACCCTCCTTCACACTCTGCCAAGCAGAGTTAGTTGCTCAGTCATGGCCAATTCTTTGCAATTCCATGGACTGTAGCCTGCCAAGAGACTCTGTCCATGGGATTATCCAGGCAAGAATACTGGAGTGGATTGCCATTTCTTCCTCCAGGGGATCTTCCCAAGTCATAGATCGAACCCAGGTCTACCCACTCCTAACACACACATTTCAGACTGCAAGTCAGGACTCACTCAGTTCAGTTCAGTCATTCAGTCGTGTCTGACTCTTTGTGACCCCATGAACTGCAGAACGGCAGGCCTCCCTGTCCATCACCAACTCCCAGAGTCTACTCAGACTCATGTCCATTGAGTCGGTGATGTCATCCAACCATCTCATCCTCTGTTGTCCCCTTCTCCTCCTGCCCTCAATCTTTCCCAGCATCAGGGTCTTTTCAAATGAGTCAGCTCTTTGCATCAGGTGGCCAAAGTACTGGAGTTTCAGCTTCAACATCAGTCCTTCCAATGAACACCCAGGACTGATCTTCTTTAGGATGGACGAGTTGGATCTCCTTGCAGTCCAAGAGACTCTCAAGAGTCTTCTCCAACACCACAGTTCAAAAGCATCAATTCTTCGGCGCTCAGCTTTCTTCACAGTCCAAAACCATAGCCTTGAGATGGACCTTTGTTGACAAAGTAATGTCTCTGCTTTTTAATATGCTGTCTAGGCTGGTCATAACTTTCCTTCCAAGGAGTAAGCGTCTTTTAATTTCATGGCTGCAATCACCATCTGCAGTGATTTTGGAGCCCTCCAAAATAAAGTCAGCCACTGTTTCTACCGTTTCCCCATCTATTTGCCATGAAGTGATGAGACAAGATGTTACGATCAGGACTCACTAGAGGACTTAAAACTCAGTGACTTGAGATGGGCTTTAAAAAGTGGTAGAGAAATCAGAATCCCTCCATATAATTGGACATCTTGGGTATTGCTCCAAGATACTTGTTACATATGCACACATGTATGGGAATGCTGGGGCCTGGAGGTGGCTTCCTACACACCTTTGCCCATCTTGTCCCAAGCCCACATTCAATGACTTCAAAATGATAATCTGACATTGGTCATGGTGGGAGCATTTACCGCACAGAAATTGGCAACCACACACATCAGAATGTTTTCCCCCCAGAGAGCTGGTTGTTTACACGTAACTAACGGCTCACTGCTCGGTGTTAAGGATGGGTGTTGAACTCTTCAATTAGGTAGTAACAAAGTCACATGTTGTCAGCTGTTTCCTGGGATTTGCATGCAGGTGGATTTTCATCCTGGGGAGAACCCTTAGCATTAGTACCTGTGGAAGCCAAGGAAGAAGGGTTGTGCTTCTCCTGGGAGAAACAGGACTGAAATGCAGTTGCAGAGGCCTCAGTGGACTCCATGGGGGAGATTTGGTTCAACTGTGAAAAGCCATCCCAGTTTCAAAGTGGAGAAGAGGTGAGCTTTGTGCTCTTCATAGACTAGCCATTTAAGGTAGACTGCCTCTGAGATGGTAGCAGATGTTAGGAGGAGGAGTTCTCTTTGGCCAGAAGCCAGTTCCTAGAGGACAATTGATCTGTGAGCTATTAGCAGTCCAAACTCAGAGCACCCAGGGGAATGTTTCCATTTGGAAAGGGGAGATCTGGGTGGCACACTGGGGCATCTACTACTTTAGCTGAAGTAGACATGCCACCATGGTGTGGAGGAACCTCAGAGAATGACCATGAGGCCCAGCTGTCCCAGCCATGGTCAACCTATAGCCAGTTGGTCCAGTACATGAGGGGCTTGTTAGGTAGCACTAGTGGTAAAGAATCCGCCTGCAATGCACGAGATGTAAGAGATGTAAGTTCAGTCTCTGGGTAGGGAGGATCCCATGGAGGAGGGTATGGCAACCCACTCCAATATTCTTGCCTGGAGGATCCCGTGGACAGAGGAACCTAGAGAGCTATAGTCCACAGGGTCGCAAAGAGTCAGACATGCTTGAAGCAACTGAGCATACACGCACGCCAATACATGAGAAAGCCCAGAGTTGCCCAGCTGATGAGAGATGCATGAGTGGGCCCAGCCAATACCAAAATACCCACCTAGCTGAGTCCCTAGACTCAGTAGAAATCATGCTTGAACCACAGAGTTGAGCTCAATAACCTGTATGAGGCCTTTCAGAAAAAAAGAATGGACATGATTCTGAAGGTAGTAGTGAGCCATAGAAGGTTGTTGAGCAAGAGTATTCCCCCCAAACACTGTCTTTTTGGAATCAAACTATTCCAATCAAGATTTTTTTTTTTTTGGCTGCAAGGAACATTCATTCAAGCCAGCTCACAATTTTAAAAAGTAGGGGGAGGGAGAGGGTTTTTTTTTTTTTTTTTTTTTAAGGTTGTGGATCTCAATCTCAAAAGGACAAGAAATGAAATGTCTGAACTTGATAGGAGTCAGAAGACATCAGTGACAGAGGCTACTTTCCATCTCCCTGTGTCCACATGGCCTTGCCCTCTTCGTCCCAGGTGGTCTGCTCCATCCTGTTCCTCTTTGAGAGAATAGAAACTGCCATCTTCAAATATCTGAATACCTACTGTGTGCAAGGCCAGGACTGCTTTGCTGATCATTACCTGTTTACTTTTTCATCACTTCTCTCCCTTTCTTCTGCTCAGCTCTGCATGTAAAGACAGCTGAAGACTTCCTGGGCTCCTTGGCAGCTGGCTTTGGTTTGGGTTCATCAATGGGAGCAGAGGAGATGGGGAGCCCAGGTTACTTCTCTCTGTTCCTTTCTCCCTCAGGTGTTATCCCGTCCTTATTTCCAGTCATCAGCCACTGATGGGGAAATCCAGTGCCTTTCCAGATTCAGCCCAATGGCTCCAATCAAAGGAAGAGGTAAGTCTACCTCTCCTGCCCTCCATGTTCCCCAGGAGGGGCCCCCACTATTGCTAATGCCTGAGTTGTCTTGCTAGAGAAAACAGGGTAAGTAACACTTTGAGTGCGTGTGTGTGTGTGCTCAGTCATGTCCAACATTGCAACCTCATAGATTATAGTCTGCCAGGTTCCTCTGTCCATGGGATTTCCCAGGCAAGAATACTAGAGTGGGTTAGGGGCTTTGAAATGGATTTTCTATATTAAATTATCTGCCATCTTCCCCCACTGCCCGGGACCTTGCAGATGGGTCTACCCTCTTAGGCCATGCAAGTGTACCTGGCACACACCCAAGGCACCTTTCACAAAAAATGTCCACTTTGACCTATTCTTTGCTATAGCTTTGAGTGCTGGGAACACAGCAGTGAACACAATGAAATCTCAGTCCTTGTGGGGCTCATGTTCCAAGCTCATATTCCCTATATTGGAGGGGACAGGTCAGCCAAACAAATGCAAATTTAGTTGGTGATAAGAGCTATGAAGAAAAATAAAGCAGGAACATGGGTGGAGGTGAGGGGGTGATGCATAGGGTATCAATTTAAAATATGCCTAGAAAAGGACTCATGACTAAAGACTTGAAACAAGCATACACCATGCTAGTATCTGGGGCAAGTTCTGCTGTTTGAATCAGTCAATGACCCCAACCTCTCTCACATTCTCATCTCCTGCCTCCACTGACTGGACTCCATAGGATGCAAAATAAGAGAGCGGAACCAGCACAGGAAGAAAGTGAAAGAGATCTAGTCCAGAGAGGACGTGGAGATACAGACATGGGGATTGATACCCAGTTGTCTAATAGCAGGACCTAGTGTGTAGGTCTGCGTATGTGTGTTTCACTTGACAACCACCCCCACCACACACACATACACAGAGCAGAGCCACAGTGGAGATACATCTCCTGGATCTCAAACAAACAAACAAACTTCCGTTCAGCTGCAGAAATGTGGTTCAGCTGACAGTTTGGGGGTCAGCCTTAACTTTCAAGCTGACTTCACGCTCTTCCTGGGCAGCATATTGGCAATGGCCCAGCAAGCTAGGGTAACTGGCCCTTTCTGGCTACTAGAAGCATCCTGCAGTCTTCGATCAAGCTCCCTGTTAGGTTAACTAATACTTCATCAGCTCTGTTTTGGAGACTGAGGCTCTCCCTGCCAATTCTTCTTCCCCCCTCTTCTTTCCCAGGCTTATCTGTGGTGTGACGGAAAATGGTTAACTGTCGGCTCTGACTTCGGTGCTTGCCAGATTTCTTTGGCATAAATACTTCTACCCCAACTAGTTTCAGCCTATCTGTTGGGCATTGCTGAACGAAGAGTTGGAAAGTGATGTCAGCCACAGCGTATGCCTGGGAATTGCCCTAAATAAGCCACTTTTCCCTTTCCACTGCATCTCTGCTTAACTTCCTGAAAGACCAAACTAACAAGACTTGAGAATTCTAGCTTACAAGGTTCTCTTCCTACATTCCATCTGTTCACAGGGCACAAACTCAAATATACCCTGAACCTGCCCACTTCCTTCATGCTGACTATCCCAGGGAGGATATAGGAAGACCAGGTAGCTTCACCCATGATGTTTTAAAATCTCATCTTGGGGCTTCCCTGGTTTGAGTGGTTTCTGGCTTCCCAGTGGTTGAGATGCCATGCTTCCATTGCAAGGGGCTGGGGTTCAATCCCTAATCCAGGAACTAAGATCCTACATGCCACACAGCCTAAAAAAAAAAAAAAAATTTCTTGAACTGAGTTTTAAAAAATGAAAATGCAACACACCACCTTTAAAAAATTTAATAAACTGAAAAAAACTCACCTTAATGCTTCTACTAGTTTCCCACTGGCCTAAAAAATAAAAGCTAAACTCCCTTCCCTAACCCACAAAGTTCCACACAATCCACTCCCTTTGTCTTTTCCAAACACATCCCCCAGCCACCCTCTGTCAGCCGTATTTGACTTTCCCACTGTATGACGACAAACCCAGTCACCTCTTACCCTCTACTCCTCTTTGTCCCCTTGACCTGAAATGCTCCTCACACCTTCTGTTGGCTTATCTGCCTTCCTCTTCTTCAGATCTCAGCCTGATCAGCTGCAAGAGGCCACCTCAGATATTTTCTTATTTGTCTGAAGATCTAGGGAGGCCAAGTAGGCTGGTGTGATGAAGTGAGGCTACATACTATTGGGTCAGGAAAACTGGGGCTATTTCTTGAAGATAGGCAATCCCATCTATAGTCTCTAGGTCTACAATCTCAGTACCTCAAACAGTGCTGGAACATAGCTGTTGCCTCAGTATTTGTGGGCTGAACAAATGAAGACTGCTAAAATGGTCCAAGCTGGAGTTCGTGGACTTGGAATGCTATGCAAGAACTCATCAACCCAAGTTTCCAAATGTAGCACGCATTCCCTATAGCCTCCTGGCCCACCCTGAAGTTCACCTGCAACATCAATGGACAGCTCTTTTCCCGTGGCCTTCCCACTTCTATTGTAAAAATTGTAAACAGTCCAGAAGTGTTGAGAAGTTAATACCCTGAGTGATCCTCTGAGCCAATAAAAGGGGTTAGTGGTTAAATGTCCCCAGCTTCCTTCTTAGAGAAGGATCCTGAGGTTTGGTCTAAGCAGTTTCATGAGAGGTTCCCAATAGGATAAACCCCAGTTTCCCAGAGTGGTCATCTTATTAACAGCCCCTTTAATGGAAGGTCATTCTAGAAAGCATAATGGAGTGGGGAAATATGACAGAGAAGGGAGGAAAATGTGATTGCAAAATGCAAATTCCTGTCTCAGTCCAGGACCCCTCAAACAGATCCTTTTGCTGACAAATTGGCTAAGCTTGTCCAGGCATGAGCCTGGTGTAAGGGAATGAACTCAAAGCCTTGCTGATTCAAGTCTCCGATGACATTGGTTCTAGAGCTGGTCATGGCAGTTGACTGAGTGGGGCAATCATTTCCCACACAGCCAAACCAGGTGTGCTCAGAAGCTCTGGAAGGTAAGGACCACTTTGATCCACTTAGCCCTGCCATCCTGGGCTGGAGATTGAAGAAGCCGCCTCCACCCTACACGTGGAAGCCTTCAGAGGCAAGTCTGGTGCCCGCAGATTTATAGGTTGCAATCTCCTGCCTTGATCCTGCTCCATTCACTTCCCGTGCCCTCCCTGCTCTGCATTCTCTACCTGCTCTGAAGTTATTGGGGCCTGGTGTGAATTTAGGGACAATAAAACCATCAAAGGCCTTGGTCCTGAGAACAATCAGTTGGGGAGTTTGCAATAAAGGAACATCCTGCCTGGGGAAGGTGTGAGACTTCAAGGCAAGCTGATGCGAGACCTCTGAAAGCGCCTTCTCTGGGGGAGTCTGGCAGGGTCCACACCTGGCATGGCTTACGGTACCATCTGGCCTGGAGACAGGCAGATGGACCTCATCAGCTGCCTTGAAAGTCCCTGATTCTCCAGGGTTCTGGGAGGAAGGTCTCCCCGTCCTTCTCAGGACATCCATTCCAGGTGTCAGCACACCTGGCAAGGCATCTGATTGAACTGAGTTTTCTAAAAAAGCTCCACCATGCCAAGTTCCCTGCACATTGACGTCACCTGCCAGCTTACCACCTAACCCTTGCTTCTCTCCAGTCTCTTGACTCACTCAGCCAAAGCTCTGGACTTTAGCCAAGTATGTGTGTGTACTGGGGATGCTGAAAACACGAAGTGGATGCCCAAGCAGTGCCCTTGGGAAGCTCCTGTTCTTGGAGAGAATAAGAATCAAAAAAGACAGGTCAAGTTACCTCCCTGTCAGGGATCAGTGAGAGCTGGGAAGCCTAACTGGGTAAGGGATAGAGGGCAGCAGGAGCCATCTTAGAGAGCCATCAGCTTGAAGTTTGCCTCCTTAGAAAGGCTTCCTGAATGCAGACAGGGAGTGAGCCATACAGGCATCTAGGAGAAATGAGTTCCCAGGGCAGAGGCTTGAAATAGGAGCATGCTTTGTATGTCCAAGGTCACCAATGAAATTGGTATGTCTGCTTTCTTCTCGCACTTACCCCCCACTCTTCGCTTGTGATGTCTTTTCAGACTCTCCCTTCAAGATCTTTCAACTGGCCAAATCTTCCAGGATCTTTAAGAACTCAGCTAAGATGCCACCTCCTCCAGGAAGCCCTCCTTGGCCCACCCCAACTCCAGATATCAGGGAGGTATCCCCTTTCATAGATCACATCAACTGTAGAGAGCTCCTTAACCCAAGGTCATGTTCTTGTATATGTAGCTCACAACCAGGGACAAACCTGTGCAGGGGTATAAAGGCCAGACCATCCCAGGATACCTCACAATGGCCATTCTAGAGCCAGGGCCCCCATGGGATTGGCTGACCCTGAAATTGGTTCCCAGTGGAGATCAATTCTCCCTCCTTCCCAGGGGTTGATCCCAAGGTCACCCTCTAAACAAGGGTCCCCAACCTCTGGGATCTAATGTCTAATGATCCGAGATGGATCTGATGTAATAATAGAGAATAAAAGTACATAATACATGCAATGTGCTTGAATCATCCTGAGACCATCCCCCTCACCCTAGTCCAAGGAAAATTTTCTTTCACGAAAGTAGTACCTGGTGCCAAAACAGTTGGGGATGGCTGGATGCTCTAAACCTCACTTCAGTCCATTTTGTAGGAAACTCAGCCTGTGATATTCTGATGTTATTTGTCCCAATCCTTGGTAAATAGTAGCACCCATGAAGAAGTAGACAGTTGCAGCCTCCATAAGGGTTTACGCAGCATCTGGCATGCTAGGCAGTCTGATAAGGACTTGATGTGAGATTTGCAAAGAGTGTTTGGAGTTAGGTAACTTTACTCCCACTTTATAGATCGAGGGGAAAAGGAATCAAGTAGCTAGTCCAACGTTTCCTAGCAATACAAGAGGCAAGTTAAGGGTGCTTCCCAGGTCGCACTAGTGGTAAAGAACCTGTTCGCCAATGCAGGAAACATAAGAGACGAAGGTTTGACCCCTGGGTTGGGAAGATCCCCTGGAGAAGGAAATGGCAACCCACTCCAGTATTCTTGCCTGGAAAATCCCATGGACAGAGGAGCCCGACAGGCTTACAGCCCTTGGGACCACAAAGAGTCAGAGATAACTAAGCGACTGAGCACAAGCAGCCCATTCAATCAACAAACAGCCAATGCAGGAGACACAGGTTCGATCCTCTAGGATCCCACATGCTGAGGAGCAACTAAGCCCACGTGCCACAACTATTGAGCCTTGGCTCCAGAGCCCGGGAGCCACAACTACTGAAGCCTGTGTTCCCTAGCGCTCATCCTCCACAGCAAGAGAAAGCACCGCAATGCGAAGCCTGAGCGCCACGCTAGACAGGAGCCCCCACTTGTTGCAACGAGAGAAAAGAGCCTGCTCGACAGTGAAGACCCAGCACAGCCAAAAAAAAAAAAAAAAGTTAAGAGTTTCTAGGGGCTTAAAAAAAGGCAGCAAGCTAGGGTCTCACACTAAACCCATCTCCTCAAGTGCTAGTCAACACAGCTCTCAATTTCTTGGCTGGCCTATCTCCATCTCATTCCTGATCCCAGGGTGGGTCACTGACTTGGCCTTCCACTTACAAGGTTCCAAGGTACCTGGGAGCCTGGGATGGACACCAGCAGCCAATCAATAGCTGTTACCTAGTTTCCTTGGTGGCATTTCATGTCCCATCTTTATGAATTTCCCTGCACTGTGGATACATACAGTTCCTTTCCATGCTTCTCAGTGTAGACCTCATGACCACCATCTGTTACAGTGGAAGGTTCTACCCCTTGATGAGCCAGCGTACCCTTTCTGTAAGGATTATAAGATCTGAGATGAGGGGTGTGACTTGTTTGCCATCACGGAGCACTGGGGCGGCCTCACTTCCATCTCAACAATACCAAGATACCTGTGCTTGCAGGGACTTGAATGTATGAGAGAAAGTGACCAGTCCTGGGGTCTGATCCGGCAATGAGGATCCCGTGGCTTTGTTAGCAAGCTATAGGCTGAGATCCTCTGGGGCTCAAGGTAGAAGTAAGTTTCATGTTATTGGCACATCCTTTCTACTCAGCACTGGGGGCAGCTCTTGGTGTGCCAGGAAGAGCAATGGATTAGGGGGTCAGGATCTTAGTCACTAGTCCTTCCAGAATGCTGTAGATGGGCAAGTTCCTTACCCCCATTTTACAGCCAAGAAAACTAAGGCTCAGCTAGGAGATGGGCAGGCATTGTCTGTTTTCTGTCTCGAAGATGAAGTGCCTCTGATTCACAGCTTGCATGATGCACACACATCTTTCTCAGCAATCCTGTGTCTTACTGGGGCTTGAGCAACTGTAGAAACTGGTGTCTCCTCTAGTAACATGAGGTCTACACAGAGGGAGGGTGTCTTTCATATATCTTCTGTTCTAAGAAGCCTTGCTTGAGAAGCCAAAGGGTATCGGGTTGGCCAAACAATTTGGGTTTTTCTTAACCATCTCACAGAAATATCCAAATGAACTTTTCGGCCAACCCAATACTTTGCGTGCCAAACGTGGCATTGACTGACTTCTGTTTGTGAAGACAGTCAATCGGATTGTTAGTAGCATGAGGAATAACAGTGTTTAGGGTAAGGCTGATCTGGCTTTGAATATTAGTTTTCTCTTACTAGTCCTGTGACTTCAAACATATGACATCACAACACCGAAACTTTGTTGTTGATGTTCAGTCACCCAGTTGGGTCTGACTCTTTGCAACTCCATGGACTGCAGCACGCCAGGCCTCCCTGTCCCTCACCATCTCCCAGCGTTTGCCCAAGTTCATGTTCATTGCATCGGTGATGCCATCCAATCATCTCGTCCTCTGACATCCTCTTCTGCCCTTGATCTTTCCCAGCATCAGGGACTTTTCCAATGAGTTGTCTGTTTGATTCTGACGGCCAAAATACTGGAGTTTCTGCTTCAGTATCAGTCCTTCCAGTGAATATTCAGGGTTGATCTCCCTTAAGATTGGCTGGTTTGATATCCTCGCGTCCAAGGGACTTCCAGGAGTCTTCTCCAGCACCACAGTTCAAAGGCATCAATTCTTTGGCATTCTGCCTTCTTTATGGTCCAACTCTCACAACCATATGTGACCAGTGGGAAGACCATAGCTTTGACTATATGAACCTTGGTCGGTAGAGTAATGCCTCTGCTTTTCAACACACTGACTAGATTTGTCATTGCTTTCCTGCCAAGAAGCAATCATCTTCTGATTTCATGGCTGCAGTCACCATCCACAGTGATTTTGGAGCCCAAGAAGAGGAAATCTGTCACTACTTCCACCTTTTCCCCCTTCTATTTGCCATGCAGTAATGGGGCCAGATGCCATGATCTTAGTTTTTTAATATATAGTCTTAAACCAGATCTTTCACTCTCCTCCTTCACCCTCGTCAAGAGGCTCTTTAATTCCTCTTTGCTTTCTGCCGTTAGAGTGATATCATCTGCATATCTGAGTTTGTTGTTTCCCTCGCCTATCTTGATTCTGGCTTGTAACTCATCCAGCCCAGCATTTCTCATGATATGCTCAATGTATAGGTTAAACAAACAGGGGACAGCAGACAGCCCTGTCATACTCCTTTCTCGATCTTGAACCAATCAGTTGTCCCATACAGGGTTCTAACTGTTGCTTCTTGACCTGCATACAGGTTTCTCAGGAGACAGGTAAGATGGTCTGGTATTCCCATCTCTTTAAGAGCTATCCATAGTTTGTCATGATTACACAGTCAAAGGCTTTGGAGTAGTCAATGAAACAGAGAAAGAGATGTTTTTCTGAAATTCCCTTGCTTTTTCTATAATCCAGTAACTATTGGCAACTTGACCTCTAGTTCTTCTTCCATTTCTAAACCCAGCTTGGACATCTGGAAGTCCTTGGTTTTCATAACACTGAGGCCTAGCATGCAAGATTTTAAACATGACCTTACTACCATGGGAGATGAGTGAAATTATCCGATGGCTAGCACATTCTCTGGTACTACCCTTCTTGGGAATTGGTGCTACCCTGATAGCTCAGTTGGTAAAGAATCCACCTGCAATGCAGGAGACTCCAGTTCAATTCCTGGGTCAGGCAGATCTGCTGGAGAAGGGATATGCTACCCACTCCAGTATTCTAGGGCTTCCCTTGTGGCTCAGCTGGTAAAGAATCAGCCTGCAATGCAGGAGACCTGGGTTCTATCCTTGGATTGGGAAGATCCCCTGGAGAAGGGAAAGGCTACCCACTCCAGTATTCTGGCCTGGAGAATTCCAAGAACTGTATAGTCCATGGGGTCGCAAAGAGTCGGACACGACTGAGCAACTTTCACTTTTCTTGGGAATTGGTACTACCCTTCTTGGGAATTGGGATGAATGATCCCTACCTTGTCATGGCGAAGGGGCTTGATAACTCAATGAAGCAATGAGCCATGCAGTGCAGGGCCACCCAAGATGGATGGGTCACAGCAGAGAGTTCTGCTACTGGAGGAGGGGATGGCAAACCACCACGGTATACTTGCTGTGAGAACATCATGAGCTGTATAAAAGGCCAAAAAGACATGACCCCAAAAGATGAGACCCCAGCTCTGAAAGTGTCCAAGATGCTGAACCTTTATCCATCTGTAAAATGAGGTCTTCTTTTCCCAGACCTCACCATTGGTATTTCAAAGCTGGAAAGCTCTTTGTAATCCTTTGCCCAGACTGAGCTCCTTAAAGAAAAAGGAGCCATTGATTTTGTCCATGGATCTGCATGCATCCATGACGTGAGGGTGGGACCAACAGCTCCCATGGCATCATGTGGGGCAACTTGGTTGAACAGTCTTGAAAGTGGATTCTTTCCCCCGACCTAGATGCCTGGTGAATTGGTGCTGATTATCCGTTCCTTTCCAGATGGGCGTCTCCTCAGGGAGGCTTGGGCTTCCTCACACCACGGCTGCAGTTCCTAAGAACAAGCATCCTAGAAGAGAGTGCCTGGTGGAAGCTATATCTCCTTTTGTGATCTAGTCTTGGAAGACACAGGGTCATTTCAGCCGTATTTTATCAGTTGGGGCAGCCACAAAAGCTGATTTTTTAAATAAACTTTTATTAAAGTATAATTGCTTTACAGTGTTGTGTTACTTTCTACTGTACAGCAAAATGAATCAGCCATACATTTACATACATACTCTCCCTTTTGAACTTCCTTCCACTCAGGTCACCACAGAGCACTGAGTAGAGCTCCCTGTGCTATACAGTAAGTCCTCAATAGCTATCTGTTTTATAGATAGTATCAAGCGTATGTGTGTCAAAGACTGCTTTAAGTTCAGGATTAAGGATGTATTAACAGATCTCACCTCTTGATTGGGTTTGACAAGACAGGAAGTATTATTATAATCATTTTGGGAAAATGTGACCTGTCACTCTGACGTCCTGAGTTTAGTTCAGCTGGCCACATCGAGCACTGGCGTCTCTGCCTCTTTGCCTGGCACCTTTCTCTGCCTTGCTGGGTTTTGGGCTGAGCCAGCACTCAGCACCAACCTGAAAGCACTGGGATTTGACAGAGGGTGACCTCAACTATTGGGCTTCCCAAGGTGGCACTAGTCATAAAGAACCCGCCTGCCAATGCAGGAGACACAAGAGATCCCTGGGTTTGATCCCTGGGTTGGGAAGATCCCCTGGAGAAGGAGGGCATGGCAATCCACTCTAGTATTCTTGCCTGGAGAATTCCATGGATGGAGGAGCCTGGAAGGACACAGTCCATGGGATCGCAGAGAGTTGAACACGACTGAGGTGACTTAGCATGTATGCGTGCAACCTTAACTATCAGGTCACCTTTCTGTCTCCTTCCCATTGCCCCTCTTATGCTTTTTGGGTCTTCAAAGCAGACACTTGAAGATATTAAGGTTTAGCAAATGGCATAGCTTCAGATACTTTGACTTTTGGCTTTTCAAGGAGTTATAAGGGGGGGTGGGGTTGCAGCTGTTTGACCGGGTGACTAAGGTACCTCTCAAATTATGCATGCCGGACTTCTTTCATGGTCCAGTTTTAAGAATCTGCCTACCAGTGTAGGAGATGGGGGGTTGATCCCTTGTCCTGGAAGATCCCACATGCCTCAGGACAACTAAGCCTTCTCACCCTAGAGCCTATGTTCTGCAGCAGGAGAAGCCACCACAGTGAGAAACGGTCACACCACAAAGCCCCAGTGCAGCCAAAAATAAATTTCAGAAAAGAGCAACCTTGACCAGGTACAGAGTCTGCTGCCTTAAAAAAAAATTATGCCTACCACTAGGATGGCAGATACAGTTGTAAAGAGCTAGAGGTACATTTTCTCCGAGGGCCTGATTTAAATGGTCACTTTATCTGGATGCATCAGCCAGGTTCTCCAAAGAACCTGAATTCCTGGAAGGAGAAAGGTGTGTAGGGAGACCTCCATGTGACAGCCATGGAGGTCCAGCCCCCTTCGAGGAGTGGACACAGCAGCAATGCGATGGGGGACCCATCATGGCTCCCCTATGCTGTTGCCATGGTCTTCCCAGGGCTCTCCAGCTGCTGGTTGAGTTGTGGGGTCCAGGGGTCTGACCACTGACACCCTCTCTGGCACTTCTCAAATGGACAGTCTTTTCTCAGGGGCGCCCATGGAGTTTAGCCCTTATTCCATCTTCACTGGGATCTGAGGCTCTCTGCCTGCTTCTGCTTCCTCTCATTTATTTCACACTGGCCTCGCCCACCCTCCCTACAGGTGCCTTTGCCCAATTTGCACTCCGGTCCACACTCCAGCCCGTCTCCCTCCATCCGTGTCAGGCCCTTTCCACCTCCAACATCAGGGCAGGCCTGCTCGGGTGGCCACGATTTCCCAGGGAGGCTCTGCCCCAGCTCCTCCCAAGGGATCTTTAAAACATAAATTGCTGACCCGGGATGCATTGGTGCTGAGTTTATCACGAAGTTAAACGCTGACATTTCTTTCCCCAACTTAAGCCAAAACCAACATAAACAGCCCACTCCCCATTCGTTACCCTAATGCCATCAGCAATCTGACCAGGCCTGACCCCACCTGAGGCCTCCTGATTTATGGCCTCACCAACAGATGCCTGGCTAGTTCTTAGCTGCTGCGTCTGGTTGCCTGGGAGGAAACTGCTTCAAGAGAAATGGCAGCCTCCCGTCTTGGCCTGGAGGCAATGGGCTTCATCAGGGAGGTGGTTTCAAAGTTGCAGCCTTTGCTGATGTCTGGGAAAGGACAGAGACCAAGCTCTCATTGGGTTGGCCAAAAAGTTCGTTCAGGTTTTCCCAAATCCTCTTAGAGAGAAACCCCAATGAACTTTTTGACCCACCCGGTATTTAGGGCAAAAACCAGTCTTTTCTGCATCCTCCTCATTTCTCCCCTAAATCGGTTGACCTGAAAAGAGGGAGAGCAAAGCTTGGGCCAGTGGCATGACAAGGCAACATGTGAGGTCCCACTCTTCTCCATAGTTGAATCCTGGACCCTGTTTTTCCTTTTTAGCAGCAATAAGATTGTGGGCAGAATTCCCAAGTCAGTATTTTTAATCTATGTTTTTTACTATAAATTTTTATCCCATCTGTACAGAAAAGTGCACAAATCATAATTACAGAGCTTGATGAATCTAAGTGGATGCAGTAGCCATCATGGTCAACAAAAGAGTCTGAAATGCAGTACTTGGATGCAATCTCAAAAATGAATCTCTGTTCGTTTCCAAGGCAAACCATTCAATATCACAGTAATCCAAGTCTATGCCCCAACCAGTAATGCTGAAGAAGCTGAAGTTGAACGGTCCTATGAAGACCTACAAGACCTTTTAGAACTAACACCCAAAAAAGATGTCCTTTTCATTATAGGGGACTGGAATGCAAAAGTAGGAAGTCAAGAAACACCTGGAGTAACAGGCAAATTTGGCCTTGGAATACAGAATGAAGCAGGGCAAAGGCTAATAGAGTTTTGCCAAGAGAACGCACTGGTCATAGCAAACACCCTCTTCCAACAACACAAGAGAAGACTCTACACATGGACATCACCAGATGGTCAACACCGAAATCAGACTGATTATATTCTTTGCAGCCAAAGATGGAGAACCTCTATACAGTCAGCAAAAACAAGACCAGGAGCTGACTGTGGCTCAGATCATGAACTCCTTATTGCCAAATTCAGACTTAAATTGAAGAAAGTGGGGAAAACCACTAGACCATTCAGGTATGACCTAAATCAAATCCCTTATGATTATACAGTGGAAGTGAGAAATAGATTTAAGGGCCTAGATCTGATACATAGAGTGCCTGATGAACTATGGAATGAGGTTCGTGACATCGTACAGGAGACAGGGATCAAGACCATCCCCATGGAAAAGAAATGCAAAAAAGCAAAATGGCTGTCTGGGGAGGCCTTACATATAGCTGTGAAAAGAAGAGAAGCAAAAAGCAAAGGAGAAAAGGAAAGATATAAGCATCTGAATGCAGAGTTCCAAAAAATAGCAAGAAGAGATAAGAAAGCCTTTCTGAGCGACCAATGCAAAGAAATAGAGGAAAACAACAGAATGGGAAAGACTAGAGATCTCTTCACGAAAATTAGAGATACCAAGGGAACATTTCATGCAAATATGGGCTAGAAAAAGGACAGAAATGGTATGGACCTAACAGAAGCAGAAGATATTAAGAAGAGATGGCAAGAATACACAGAAGAACTGTATAAAAAAGATCTTCATGACCGAGATAATCACGATGGTGTGATTGGTCTGGCTCACTGAGAGCCAGACATCCTGGAATGTGAAGTCAAGTGGGCCTTAGAAAGCATCACTACGAGCAAAGCTAGTGGAGGTGATGGAATTCCAGTTGAGCTATTCCAAATCCTGAAAGATGATGCTGTGAAAGTGCTGCACTCAATATGCCAGCAAATTTGGAAAAATCAGCAGTGGCCACAGGACTGGAAAAGGTCAGTTTTCATTCCAATCCCAAAGAAAGGCAATGCCAAAGAATGCTCAAACTACTGCACAATTGCACTCATCTCACACACTAGTAAAGTAATGCTCAAAATTCTCCAAGCCAGGCTTCAGCAATACATGAACCGTGAACTTCCTGATGTTCAAGCTGGTTTTAGAAAAGGCAGAGGAACCAGAGATCAAATTGTCAATATCCTCTGGATCATGGAAAAAGCAAGAGAGTTCCAGAAAAACATCTATTTCTGCTTTATTGACTATGCCAAAGCCTTTGACTGTGTGGATCACAATAAACTGGAAAATTCTGAAAGGGATGGGAATACCAGACCACCTGATCTGCCTCTTAAGAAATTTGTATGCAGGTCAGGAAGCAACAGTTAGAACTGGACATGGAACAACAGACTGGTTCCAAATAGGAAAAGGAATACGTCAAGGCTGTATATTGTCACCCTGCTTATTTAACTTATATGCAGAGTACATCATGAGAAACGCTGGGCTGGAAGAAACACAAGCTGGAATCAAGATTGCCGGGAGAAATATCAATAACCTCAGATATGCAGATGACACCACCCTTATGGCAGAAAGTGAAGAGGAACTAAAAAGCCTCTTGATGGAAGGTGAAAGTGGAGAGTGAAAAAGTTGGCTTAAAGCTCAACATTCAGAAAACTAAGATCATGGCATCTGGTCCCATCACTTCATAGGAAATAGATGGGGAAACAGTGGGAACAGTGTCAGACTTTATTTTTTTGGGCTCCAAAATCACTGCAGATGGTGACTGCAGCCATGAAATTAAAAGACGCTTACTCCTTCGAAGAAAAGTTATGACCAACCTAGATAGTATATTCAAAAGCAGAGACATTACTTTGCCAACAAAGGTTTGTCTAGTCAAGGCTATGGTTTTTCCAGTGGTCATGTATGGATGTGAGGGTTGGACTGTGAAGAAGGCTGAGCGCTGAAGAATTGATGCTTTTGAACTGTGGTGTTGGAGAAGACTCTTGAGAGTCCCTTGGACTGCAAGGAGATCCAACCAGTCCATCCTGAAGGAGATCAGCCCCGGGATTTCTTTGGAAGGAATGATGCTAAAGCTGAAACTCCAGTACTTTGGCCACCTCATGCGAAGAGTTGACTCATTGGAAAAGACTGATGCTGGGAGGGATTGGGGGCAGGAGGAGAAGAGGATGACAGAGGATGAGATGGCTGGAAGGCATCACTGACTCAATGGATGTGAGTTTGAGTGTACTCTGGGAGTTGGTGATGGACAGGGAGGCCTGGCGTGCTGCGATTCATGGGGTCGCAAAGAGTCGGACACGACTGAGTGACTGAACTGAACTGAACTGAAGCAAGTCATCCTTATGTGTTGAGATGAGTGGGTTTTTTTGAGTGTTCTTTTTAAAGGTCTTCTTTCCAGGAGAATTCACCATAGACTTCCTTCCTACATGCAGAAAATCTCACCCAGTTTATTTAACTTACTTGATGAGTTTTTAGCCACCTGATGCAGTAGTGACAGAGAAGCCAGAGCTGGTCACATCCTGCGGTTGCTTGGAGTTAGGATTCTTTGGCATTCTAGTCAGCAATTCTGCCATCTCCTGATGCTGCCTCACTTCCATTTTCTTCTCAACCCTGTCACACATGCTATGTGATGCCAGGATCTAGAGAATTCCAAGTTTGAAGCCCATCTCCGCTTCTTGTCTTAAAAGCCCTAGGCCCGTATTAAAATTCAGAGCACTGAATTTGACAGTTGCATCTACCCCCGACTTAATTTCCAAAGTGCTACGTTCCAAGCCAAAAGACCACGTGGAGAACCTAGGTAGCCTATGGTCTTAGCTTTCACCTGAACCTCAGAGGGGATGTTATTAGGAAAGGGAAGTTGTTAAGACGTGGCCTCAGGACCTGCCGGTCAGGGAGCAAGGAAATAGGACCAGGGAGGCTTCTAAGTATTAAAGACTGGATACCAAGTCTAGTCTCCCAAAAGGTAACTGGTTAAGTTCTACAGGTGAAATCTGGAGATCACATAAATGATGTCAAGCTGGCCTCATAGTAGTGAGGGAGCTGAGGTATTTATACTCCTGCAGCCACCAGCCATTCAGGTGTTTATATTTCACGTGTGTGCTGACTGAACTCCTGAGTTCTAAAAACCAACATCAGCATCTTAGTGACTAGAAGTGCCTCAGGAGCCAGTGGGCATGAAAGTGGCAAAGAGACCCCAGGAGAGAGACTAACCTGGAGCATCTGCCTCGCCCCCTCTAGGACACACGACGGGGATTGAAGCTAATTCTGAGATGCTAGATAATTTGTAACAGTTCATGAAAAGGCTACTTTGGGGTTGGGAGTCCAGATCCCTGTTGCTCCACCAGCTTTTTGAGCCATTGATGAGCCTTGCTCTCTTACATGTGTCTTTCATTGTGCTGAGAACTATAGCCAAAGAAGGATGTTCTGTGAAAACTAAGAACCAGGGATAATCTTACTGCAAGATGTACTATGCACCCGATTCCTAACCTTCATTGTTGTCAGGGACAGCAGGTGTGGAGGTGATGGCAACAGCAGTGAGAGCCGTGGGAACCTGAGAGAAACATGAGAAGGCTTGCTGTGATAACAATGGTACCAGGAGCAGAAAGGGCAGAGTATTAGAAGCATCCTGGAGACAGTCTCCTCATGACTGGGTCATCCAGAGCACTATAAGGTTAAAATGCCCCAAGTATGCCATGGCCAGTGTGCAGTGGAGGATCATACCTTGCTCCATATATCAGAAACCATCAGTCCTCAGAGTTGAGCATAAACCAAGAAAACACACCCACTCAAATCCTGCTATCAGCTTGATTATTTGCTTTGCCTCCAGAGATCCACTCTAGCATTCTGTACCTGGTTATGGATTCTTAGAGGATCATCTGTTTTTACTCATCTGGAAGACAGAGGGCAAAAGAATCAGTTGATGGACTCAAGTTACTAGTAAATGATAGACAAGAGGAGAGTGGTTGGGGTAATTAGTCCCCTTCAGCCAGTGGCTGCATCTCTTTCAGACTGCAACTTCAGAACTCCAGTTCACAGTTGGCCATGAGCACTGGTTATGTTCCCTGTCACTTCAGTTCTGGGAGTGGGAGTGATGAACCCTGAGACTCCAATGGAGGGAGTCTCATTGGTTCTCTCAATGCATCCCATGTCTATAAGTAGTCATCTGACATGGATTCTGTCTCCAGTTGGGATTCTCATGGAGAAGGACATTCAGTTTTCAGGATTCAAGGCTGGTAGTGTGCAGGCTGGTAAGAGAAGGTTATAATGTGAGTGGATTCCTATGATGACTGGGTCAGCTCATAGACCTGCAGACTTTTTGATGAAGAACAGGGCATAGCTGCATGAAGAAACTGGGACTCAAAGGGGGTCCTTCTTCCAGATTAATCAGGATGAAAGCTCTGGTACGTGGGAACATAGTTCAGAAATCTGAGATTCTCCAGGGAGAGCAAGAATTCCATCAATTGAAGAAATGTAGGAATCTCCTCAATAAGAGACTTAGCCTCTTTAGGGGGAGGAGATTCTCTGGAGAGGAGTTCCTGTCCAAGCCCCATTGCAAAGGCAAGTTGATCCTCCTGATCTACCCTGGAAAGGGTCCCAGGCAGAGAGCCAGAGGAGTCATTTATTTAGAGTCCATTTCCAGGCCCACTGAGGACCATTCTGGGCCCTACGGGATCGCAGAGGAAGATTCCCTAGGTCCTGCCAAGAAGCCTAACCTCACTTGTGAAGAGCATCGCTAGCAAGGCCCTACTCCTGGGAACTTGGGTCTACAATCTCTTCACCACACTCCTGGAGGATTGGCCAGAGTTTGAAGTCTTAGTACCTTCTAAGGTTAGCTCGCTCCTTGTGTGACTTAGAGAATGATAAGCTTTGACTTCTGTTCCTTCATTTTTTTCTAAGTGTGGTCTCTCCCTCTGCTTCTGGAAAATCCTACCAACCCCTCTGAAAACTCCAGAGATTGCAGAATTACAAGCAGTGCTGACTATTCAATGCTTCAGTTCAGTATAGTCCATGGGGTCACATAGAGTTGGACATGACTGAGCATGTAGCACGCAGTCATCTCAGCGGGAGCCAAGAAATTGCCAATGAGGAACTCACCCAACACTCATCATGAAAGAGCCAGAGTCTCAGGGCCAAGTCTTTAAAAACTGCCAAGTGATTGTAGGTTAAATGCCACTTCTCTGCTCTTGTCATTCTCACTCACTTGCAAGGGCACGTGGGGTCTTTTAACCTTTAAACTATAAGTGAAGAGGAGGACAAAATGGGCATCCTCTGAGTTTTTCATCTTATTGCTCCATCTATGGCTTCAGACAGTGGCTCACATCTCCTCTGGACCACAAGATCATCCCTCAGTTCTTTGGCTTCAGATGTGGTTGACTCTTGGTCATGGACTATTCATTTGTTCTTCAACTACCTGCACAGAAATCCTGATAGACTCCATTCTACTTTCTATTAAGCCTCTAGTTTCACTTTGAAATACGTGTGTTCTTTGCTTTAGTATCACTATGGTTTATCTGCAGTATTTTTATTGCAATACAGAAGGAAGTCACGATTCATAACAGATTCAGCCCCTTGCACCACTATGGACTTCCCACATATACACATTAAGTAGATCATTAAATGTTAAGTAACTAGGGATGTAGTGTTTATATTATTTGGTTACTAGAATCAAATAGAAACATGGGAACTTCCCTGGCAGTCCAGTGGTTAAGACTCCAAGCTTCCAATGCAAGGCGTGTGGGTTCAATCCCTGGTCAGGGGAAGTAAGATCCAACATGCCTCAGGGCAACTAAGCCTGAGTGCTATAACTACTGAGCCTATGCACCACAATGAAAGATCCCGTGTACCACAACAAAGACCTCACAGTCAAAAATAAATATTTTTTTAAAAAAGGAAGGTTGAAATACCCACATAGTGGTGGCCTCTGAGTTTGAGTACCCCTTCTAAGTTTTTCATTTAGGAATTTGGACCAAGTTGGCATGTGTTATACAATAGAAGCCTGATGGTTGAGTCCACCTAAAACCTGATTATCAGGAAACTAGACCAATCTAGCATCAAGGGAAATAGATTATTCTGGAAGAATTTACCCACAGACGATCCCCCCACCCCCAGACTAAAGACGGTATGACATGCTCTTTGTGTTCAGAAACTAGATTTTAATAAGAAAAGGAGAGAACAGAAGAAATCAGGTACAAATAGCCAGAAGTGCACTCAGATGAGGCTACAACAGGATCAAGTTGCAGAGTCAAGTCCCCACCCATTTGGAGCTGACCCCTTATTCTGCCCATAAATCGTCAGCACTGCAGACATGGAAGAATCACCAACTTGACCTTCTCCGGGTTTGACCTTGAAATGCCCCCAATCATTTCCCACTAACATAAAGAAAGGCTTTACTTGGCCTGACAAAGCTAACCCTTGGCTCTTCTCTTGGGGGTCTCTCCAGGTTTCTCCACAGAGCCAGGTAAGCTGAAGAAAGATGCCAGTAAAGGATAAAATAGCAATAGCAAAAAAAAGAAGCTCTTCTAAGACAAAGCCTAAAACTGTACAATAGAGCATTCCAGCCTCTGATATGGGGGTCTAAGAATTGTTGCTGAACGCTTTGTGGAAGGAAGAACCAATGACATTTTGAAAAGTCTACATTGATATCTTGCAAAGGTAGCCCTGTGATTATCATAATAAAAATATGCATTCCGTCTTAATCCTCATACTAACACATAGCTTTTAAAACCCTTCTAGGAGAAACTACAAGAGTCACTGGAGCATCTTTTGTTGTAGTATTTAGTTTTGTTTCCAGCTCCTGAATAGTTGTAGAGCTACACAGGTAAAGCGGTGTCTTTTGTTGTTCATAACAAGCCCCCTTTAACCATACTGTTATGTTAATGGTGTGACTTCTGGATAACTCAAGCTGAGAGAACCAATTTAGAATTAGAGATTTGGATGTCTCCTAATACTATTCTTTTGGGGTTTCCGTTGTTTACTCACTCAGTCATGTCTGACTCTTTGTGACCCCATGGACTGTAGACCACCACGCTCCTCTGTCCATGGGATTTTTCCAGGCAAGAATACTGGACTGGGTTACCATTTCTTTCTCCAGGGGATCTTCCTGGCCCAGGGATCAAACCCACATCTCCTGCATTGACAGTGGATTCTTTACCGAGACGTCATTATGTAGGCATGATTGGCCTGTGCTCTGCAACAAGAGAAGCCACCTCAATGAGGTGCCCTCGCATCACAGCTAGAGAGAAACCCCCACTGGCAGCAACTATAAAAAACCCATGCAGAGCAGCAAAAACCTAGCACAGCCAAAAATACATAATTTTTTAAAAAGCTGGTGATCATAATGTGAAAAATTAGACTCTTCCTACTGGTAAAACAAAGAACAAAAAAATCTCAATTAGATCTGGGGCACCACAAGGGGGAATTTCTCTTGCCCTACAATGGTAGTAGAGCCCGAAAGGAAGGACACTTTGTCTGGCAAGAGCTCAGCCAGTGAGAGACTCTCATAACTCAGCTAATGAAGTCATTCAATTCCCCCAATGGACTGTTTTCTATGGCCCTCCCAACTTCCTTTCTCCCTCTACAAGAGTTCTCTCCATGTTGCATGGGACCTACAGTGCTGTGCCATGGATGCAAACCTGGAATTGCACTTCTATGCTGATCCCGAGTAGGGCTTCACAGGTGGCGCTAGTGGTAAAGAATTTACCTGCAGGAGACATAAGAGACTCAGGTTCAATCCCTGGGTCTGGAAGATCCCTTGGAGGAGGGCACGGCAACCCACTCCAGTATTCTTGCCTAGAGAATCCCATGGACAGAGGAGCCTGGCGGGATACAGTCCACAGGGTCTCAAAGAGTCAGATATGACTGAAGTGATTGAGCACACATGTACACTGATCCTGAATAGACCCATTTTTTTCTGGAGCAATCCCTGGCAGTGTAAAGACTAACATTTTGATGGCTCGTATAGAGATCCAGAGAAAACCCTTGATGGCTCTGAGGTGGGCAAGCAAACAGATTCAGATCCCACAGTATCTCAATTCACGCTCACTGCTTTTCTCACGGACCCTGGGGTTTGAGGGTAGGTCTCTTTCCTGGATCCAAGTTTCCACCCTCTTTGCATTTTGAAGCTCTCCAGGTCTTATTCAGGATCTATTTTAAGGCTTCATCTTTTCCGGTTAAGGCTTTCTGTATCTGCAAGTACTCATTTAGCACTTCAACCTGACTCTTGATATCAGGTTGTTCCAATTGGAACTGTGTTAGCCTTCAGCCTAATTCCTTTTGGAATGGGAGTGGTTTCATTGAAATTGCAGTTTGCCCAAACCCAGGTTTGATATTTAGGGCATCTTATATCAGAAGAAGAGCTACACTTAGAATGCCTAAAAGCCTGTCTGGATCTTGTTGTTTGGTCACTGTCATGTCCATCTCTTTGCCACACCATGGACTGCAGCATGCCAGGCTCCCCTGTCCTTCACTATCTCCCGGGGTTTGCACAGATTTGCTCAGTCAGTGGTGCTGTCTATCTCCTCATCTGTTGCCCCTTCTCCTCCTGCCCTCAATCTTTCCCAGCATTACAGCATTTTCCAGTGAGTCAGCTCTTGGCATCAGGTGGCCAAAGTATTGAGCTTCAGCATCAGTCCTTCCAATGAATATTCAGGGTTGGTTTCATTTAGGATCGACAAACTAAACATCAGCTGCAAGATTTTCACAGGTTAGTTGGCTATTGCTGAGTCTGCATTCCACGTTCTCTTATGGCCAAACCTCTAGTTTTTTTTTTTTTTTTTTTTTAACTAGAGAATCATCTACAGAGTTTTACAGAATTCACTTCTACAGAATTTTATGAGAAAAATCTGGACAACACAGGTTTGATGAATTCACCGACTCTTGGGCGTCCCGATTGTCATGCTTCTTTTCTCCTTTGTATATATGAGAAAAGAATGCCCTTGGGGTACTCATTCAAAAAACAGGGGCCACCATCAATCCACAGGATTTTAGAGCCAGCAAGGGGACCTGTGACATGGAAGATCCCCCTTGCATTAGAGCCATTACTTCCACTGCCCATTTAATTAAGACCACTGAGAAAATCATGGGATCCTCTTTCACAGTATTTGTACCTCACGCAGCAGAAGTCCCCCTGAGTTCTCACCACACTCAACATTTCTCAGTCAGCTACCTTACCTCCTAAGTAGCCCCTTTGGTTAACTTCTCCTATACATAACTTTTCCACTGCAATAACCTTAACCCTGGTACTCTTCTGTCACCAGTGAGGTCCCTCACAACTGCCTAATCCTGACAGATCGCCTCCTGACACCTTGTGATGATCTGAAGAGAAATCCTCTGGGTGACGCTGATTTCTCAGTGTTCACGGGTGGCTCTTATTTAGAAGGTGACAGTGGCAAGTCTTGTGCCGGATATGCTGTTGCGATTCATTTGGATATCGAGGCAGCACCCTTCCCTGTGGACACTTCTGCCCTACAGCCTGAACTACATCCTCTTACATAGGCTTGTACTTTAGCCAAGGGCAAAATTGCCAATATTGGTGTTGATAATAGATACGGGGCTTCCCAGGTGGCGCTAGTGGTGAAAAACCTGCCTGCCAACGCAGGAGATTATAAAGGTGTGGTTTGATCCCTGGGTCGGGAGGATCCCCTGAAGGAGGAAATGACAACCCACTCCAGTATTGTTGCCTGGAGAATCCCATGGACAGAGGAGCCTGGCGGGCTACCATCCATGGGGTCACAAAGAGTCAGACCTAACGGAAGCCATTGAGAATGCATGCACACACGTGCTTTCTGAAAAGCTCATGGTTTGGGAATGTCATGGAAGCAATGTGGCTTCCTTATTTCCAGTGGAAATATTTAAAAGGAACCCTATATTTAGGAATTATTTAGGATGCAGTACTTTTACCTGCTGCTTTAGCTATAAGATTCTGGAACATTCTAAACTTGACTCTCTGGAAGCTAAGGGAAATCGCCTTGTTGACATTTCTGCAAAAAACGCTACCCTTAAAGGAACCAATAGCAGCCAAATTTCTGTCATGGTCCAAAGGGATATATTCCAAGTGTTAAGTTAAAAAAAAATGGCTCTGAGGTTGATGGTTGGCCTTCTCTACAGGAACAAAACAAAACAACAAGTTGGGAAATACAACCATTCCATTGTTGGTTTGGTCAACAAGAGAACTGTGACTGGGTTGTTTAGTCCAAACCAGAGCTACAAGAGACTCAGATTCCCACCCCTCACCACTGTACCCGCATTAAACCTTGACAATAACATTCATGAATACTGGTGAGGAAATGAATGAAACTGGAAAACTGCCTACCTCCCTTGTTCAAAATACAACCCAGGAAAGTCTTTTGTGTTGTTCCCAGTCACCAGCAGCCTAAGGGACCCTCATGCCTAACGGACCATTCCATGTCTGGCAAATGCGTTTCACATGGCTTCCTCGATCTCACGGATATAAATGTATTTTAGTCATGGCCAACATGTTTTTACTCTGCACCAAAGCCTTCCCTTGCAGACAGGCTACTATCTCTTGCATGGTTAATGTCCTTTTGTTAAAAAGACCATCCCTACCTGGGACATTCCTATCTAATTTCAATGATTGAGCACCCATTTTACTGGTTGAGTACTTCAGTAAGTACCTCAACTTGAAGTCTGCACCATGTGGCTGGTCTGACAACACTTTCACTGTTGATTACTGCCCTCAATCTTCTGCCCTGGTAAATGCACTAAGGACATTAAGACTCAATGGGCAACACTTCTACAGGTCTTCCTACCACCTTGGCCAAAAGCATTATTGTTAGTCCTTCTAAATCTCAGCTCCACCCCTTTGGAAACTCAATAACTCTCCCCCGTTGAGATAGTCCCAAGAGGCCCAGTGCCCTTGGCTCCTGCCTCTTTTGATTGAGATACTCCAATCTTGCAAAGACCTAATAACTTCCATTAAAAATAACCAAGTATGGGTAGAACTTTTCCAATGTACCCTAGAAAAAAGACATTAATCTCAGCTTGCAACATGGATATCTCGTCTATTATTAAAGACACCACCAGAAGACAACTTTTTTGATTAAGACCAATTAGATCTTTAAAGGACATGAGTAAGTTTGTTAAAGAATTGCAATGGACTAACTTATTCAACCCCATTCTGAGTTCTTTCAGTTCAGTTCAGTCACTCAGTCGTGTCCGACTCTTTGTGGCCCCATGGACTGCAGCATGCCGGGCTTCCCTGTCCATCACCAACTCCTGGAGTTTACTCAAACTCATGTCCATTGAGTTGGTGATGCCATCCAACCATCTCATCCTCTGTCATCCCCTTCTCCTCTCACCTTCAATCTTTCCCAGCATCAGGGTCTTTTCCAATGAGTCATTTCTTTGCATCAGGTATTGGGAGTTTCAGCTTCAGTATCAGTCCTTCCAGTGAATATTCAGGACTGATTTCCTTAAGGATTGACTGGTTGGATCTCCTTGCAGTCCAAGGGACTCTCAAGAGTCTTTTCCAACACCATAGTTCAAAAGCATCAATTCTTCTGCACTCAGCTTTCTTTGTAGTCCAACCCTCACATCCACACAGGACTACTAGAGAAACCATATAGTTTTTACTAGCCGGACCTTTGCTGGTAAAATAATGTCTCTGCTTTTTAATATGCTGTCTAGGTTGGTCATAACTTTTCTTCCAAGGAGCAAGTGTCTTTCAATCTCATGGCTGCAGTCACCATCTACAGTGATTTTGGAGCCCCCAAAGATAGTCTCTCACCGTTTCCATTGCTTCCCCATCTATTTGCCATGAAATGATGGGACCAGATGCCATGATCTTAGTTTTCTGAAGTTGAGCTTTAAGCCAACTTTTTCACTCTCCTCTTTCACTTTCATCAAGAGGCTTTTTAGTTCCTCTTCACTTTCTGCCATAAGGGTGGTGTCATCTGTATATCTGAGGTTATTGATATTTCTCCTGGTAATCTTGATTTCAGCTTGTGCTTCATCCAGCCTACCATTTTGCATAATGTACTCTGAATATAAGTTAAATAAGCAGGGTGACAATATATAGCATTGACTTATTCTTTTTCCGATTTGGAACTAATCTGTTGTTCCATGTCCAGTTCTAACTGTTGCTTCTTGACCTGCAGACAGATTTCTCAAGAGGCAGGTCAGGTGGTCTGGTATTCCCATCTCCAAAAATTTTCCACTTAGTTTGTTGTGATCCACATAAAGGCTTTGGCATAGTCAATAAAGCAAAAGTAGATGTTTTTCTGGAACTCTCTTGCTTTTTCTATGATCCAATGGATGTTGGTAATTTGATCTCTGGTTCCTCTGTCTTTTCTAAATCTAGCTTGAACATCTGGAAGTTCATGGTTCACCTACTATTGAAGCCTGGCTTGGAGAATTTTGAGCATTACTGTACTAGCGTGTGAGATGAGTGCGGTAGTTTGAGCATTCTTTGGCATTGCTTTTCTTTGGGATTAGAATGAAAACTGACCTTTTCCAGTCCTGTGAGTTCTTTAGAAATCTCTAAATCCATCAAGGTGTGTTGCATGGTGGATGTACCCTTGGAGACACAACTGGTTGGGCTTATCTGAAGTTTGTTTATCAGTTACCCAAATCCATCAGCCTCAAGGGAGATCAATGCCTCTCCTCTGGATGCCCATGTGAAGCATTTAAGATTTGTCTTGCCCCCAAGATGGGCCCTCCTAGTTGAGGTGCTCTTCTTCCCATTTACTGCTGCACTAGCCAGGCTGTAGTTCAGCCTCAATCTCCAATGAAGCTGTCCATGTCCTTGGGTCTGGAGGTCTCCATAGTCTTACATATGAAGTCCATTTCATGGGGAGAGATTTGGAGTTCCGCTCTATGACTTTAGACCCAAAGAGCAGAGTCTGAGCCGTGGCTCCAGTGATCAGGTGGGGATCAGGTGAGCATCTGACATCTGCACTTTAGGAGGTTAGTGCTCAGTGCATGGGGCAGGGGGCAGTAAATCCAGATCCCCTTGGCTTATTTCTCACCATGAAACCCCTGCCCCACGAGTCCCAGGATTTTCAGCAGCATGGAACCCAAGGTAGAATCTCCGTCCCATGGGTGGAGGTCCCCCACATCTGAGCCATGTTCATATGGAACTTAGTTTCAACAAGTTGCTGGAGCAGGGCAAGCAATGCTGACATCCTGCCTCTCTCTGAAAGAAAGCTGGGGGCTGAGGGAAAAGGGGGCCCTGGGTCGCTGGCTGTTCCCTGCTGGAGTGGAGTTTAAACCTCTTGCTGAGCTAGAAAGGGGGAAGGGAGTCTGCAGGTCCTGGTTCAAAACCCACAGACTGAGATTTCCCTAGTGGCCCAGTGGTTAAGACGTTGTGCTCCCAGTGCTGGGGCCACAGGTTCGATTCCTGGTCAGGGAACTAGAACTAGATTCCCCTATGCCATGTGGCATGGCCAAAAAATTTGCCTCCATCACCACTAACAACAAAACCAGACCCTGTAGTTCTAAATTGTAGGTTTTCTTGATTAAATATTTGTTCATTTGCTGTAGGATCTTTGGGTCATTTCCTAACACTTTGAATGGTTAACATTTTCCCCAGGGAACAAGTCCATCTCAGAACCCCTTATCCTGTCATGCTGGAAGTAGATCTGTGTGTGTATGTTTAAAGAAATGCACACACACTGATGTTTGCTTCAAAATATAGAACGGAAAGTAGATGGAGTATAGATAAGACTTATCATGAGATAATTTTTGAATACGGACATGAATGTAGAGCGCTATCTTTGCATAAGACCCTCCAGAATATTTACCCCATATCCTTTGAATCTGTTCATTCTATTGACTAGTTCAAAGAAAGAATGGCAACTCTTAGTCTTTTCTCTATGAGCGATTCCTTTGGACAGAACTCTGAATCTGCTTTTTGCATTGTCGTGCTTTGCTTTTTTATAATAATTGCTTGTTAATAGGTGTAGACTGAATGATGGGATTAGGAGACTGCATGGCTACAAGCCCCATCAATATAGGGCAGTAATTGAGTGAAATGTATGGAAAATTATTAAGGATCTCACACTTATTTCACATGTGAATCAAAGTGGGGAAAGGAACCTTTGCAAGATGTTAGGAGATATCTCAGCATCCATGGATGTGGGCCATGTCCTCCAGACATGAGGCCATAAGAAATACCCACACTTCCAGAAGGGACCAACAGTAAGACTCCCATGATCAGGTTTAAGGTGAATTATTGGCATTTAAGAGACCAAATTATTTGTCCTGTAGGTTATCGGACATTCCAGATGAACGCATCATGAGACTTTGAAAGACAATGAGTGGGTCTGGTGTAGATCTCCTCTAGGGACCCACCTTCTGGACATGTGGTAGAAACACTCAGAGGTGACCAGGGTTAAGATTCCACTTGAAGTCAGACATTGTCCCTTCCATGGGGGCCTGAACCTTAGAACGTACAATGAGAAAGCCTTGAATGACCGCTTTGGATCTGAGGGCTCCACGGGGCTTATGAGATACTTATCAGACACACTTGCCACAACTGACTCAGGGCTGATGACCAGAAAGTGACTAAACTAGACCATGCCAGTCAGTTGGGTAGAGCCTGGCACTGCCCACATGCACATGACGATGTGGAGCTGGGGGTGGACGGTCAAGAATGTGCAACTTTACAGTCTAGACAATACAATTTTAGTTGCTTACTCTCTCCAAGTTTTAGGCAAAGAGGAACAAAGCTTATGTAGAAATTGAACAAGGCTTCACACTTCTCAGAAATCCAGCCTGGTTTAGTTATAAGAAATACCAGGGTGGGATCACATGTCCCTTTTTGACCCAGAACCAGATAAAGGCACTCAAACACAATGACAACGTGTAGAGAAAGCCATCATTCAACATCGACCCCATAAGTGCTAACACTCATCTTGGTAGGCTGTCCATAAAGGCATTTGAGTGCTATTTTGCCCAAGAAAACAGAGCCTTGTGCATCAGAAGTACCTCCCGAGAGGTAACAATATTCAGCCAAAGATATTGATGTCTACTTTGAATGTGGATCTTAATGATTCAGTAAAAAAAAAAAAAAATCAATTCTATTATAAATTTGTTGTGATCTCTAATTTTGGGGTCTCTCAGGTGGCAGGAGTGGTAAAGAACCCTCCTGCCAATGCAGGAGACCTGAGAGATGCGGGTTTGATCCTTGGATCAGGAAGATCTCCTGGACGAGAGCATGGCAACCCACACCAGTATTCTTGCCTGGGAAATCCCATGGACAGAGGAGCCTGGTGGGCTACAGGCCATAGTGTTGCAAAGAGGTGGACATGACTGAAGCAACTTGGTACACACATAATCTCTATTTTCACAAATTTCACTTGCTAAAATGGTAGAAAAAGTGATTTGACCCCATCACTCACAATATAGGAGACCGGGATAAAGCAAGCCGAGTGAGGAAGCTTACATTGCCAACCAACAGCCTTCATTTTGCTGACTTCACTTGCTAGCAGTCAGCTCCCGGGGGAGATTATTTCTGCTGAAGAACTGCCTTCTCCCAGCTTATTTGCCCATTTCCTGACATCACCCCTGCCGGTGACAAATCAATACAAGATAGAGAGGTCTGATGCGCTTGTCCCTATGCAGGAAGAGTTTTATGGATCTTCCATCTTTAGAACTGCTTGCTGGACCAAAAGAAAGATGGACAGTTAACTTCTCTGCCCACTCAATCCTGTTTCCTTCTTGGCTTCCACAGGTATTAATCCCAAGGTCACTCTGGACAGCAAGCCAGGTAAGAGAAGAGGAAAAAAAGCATCAGGGTCTCTATTTGAGAAAGTGTCTTCAAGGGAAAGCCAGAATCTAAGAGGCTAATTAAGAATCAGGCTCCAGAGCAGGAGAACTGAAAACCTTGGCACCTTCTGCCACGAAAGATTTCTCCAGGCAGCAGCCTCGGAGACCTCAGAAAGCCAGAGCTGCAGCACATCCAGGTGGTGTCTGTTACATGCAAAGCAGATCGGACCTACACACAGCTGTGAGCAGAGAAGCAAGCGAGTCAGCCTCAAGGTACAATGCGTCCCCCTCTGGATTGAGTGGTTTTCTCAGTTCCGTAAGCAGGGCTATTTGCACAAGCTTCTGTCCTGCCATTTCAAATGCATCTACCCAAGCTTGCCGGCAGCCTGCCAGGATGTTGGTGCTAACAGCATGCTACAGGTGTGCCAACGTTGACATGACTGTCACCTACTTGTCCCAGAGCATTTGAGCCACGCTTTCTCCCCATACTCCACACATACAGGAATTAGGAAGGGGTGGTAACGACAACTTGCTGAATAGCTCCTGGGACCTTAAGTTCTGCCTGGTGAGGCGCCGGACACCATGAGGTATCTAGACCCAGAAGTTTGCAGGTTGAAGGATGCCCGCCCTACTGTCCTCCTGCTTGGTTGCTGCTGCTACCCTGGCTTCCTCTTTCTTGTTTTCTGAGGTCGCCTCCGCCTTGGGCAAACATGTAGGAGATCTCAGAGGGGTGGTCTGTTTCAGAGTCAAGAGTGCTCCAGGCAGAAAGAAGTTTCAGCCACCAGTTGCACTTCTAGCTCGTGAAAGAAAGTCCTGGTTCCACCCTCTTGCCCTGCCCTGCCCGCCCCCTCTCCCCAGCAGAGGATGCCCCAGGCTCTAGGTGATGGAGCCGCAAAATAAAACTAATGGGTCTCAGAGTGAATACATGCCTCCTGCTGACAGTGAATGGATACACAGAACAGCAGGGGAACAATGAGTTTCTAGTGTTAAGGTAACAGAGGAGCTTGTGACTTCTGTATCTGGGAGAGAAAACAAGTCCACAGATGGATCTGGAAATCAAGCTTCAGAACTAAATAGAAATCTAGAGGTAACTAGGAATAGGAACTAGAACTTGTTCTCTAAAAGTGGAAGATTCCAGAGAGGAGGTTCACAGGGATAACCAAATGCATCAGCCCCACCAGCTGGGCAGACAGAGCCAGCTCCAAACAAGCTCAAGATAAACCTTAAGTTATCCAGTATCTAAGAAGATAAAGCAACAGAAAGCAAGAGGAGAGATCCTGAGTGCCCTTCACTCTCCCAAAGTCTGTTTGCTGGGGGAAGAATCCTGAGCGACTAGCAGGTCAGGTGGTGCTCACTGCCAGGACATCCTTCTCCATCATGGCTACTGAAATGCCTGCTGTTAAAAGGGAAAGAGGGGAATAGCTGACCAGTGCAAGTTTGATGCATGAAACAGGGCACCCAAAGCCGGTGCTCTGGACAACCTACAGGGATGGGGCTGGGGAAGGACATGGGAGCGGGGTTCAGGATGGGGCGGGACACATGTATACATGTGGCCGACTCATACTGATGTATGGCAAAAACCATCACAATATTGTAAAGTAATTATCCTCCAATTAAAACAAAATTGAAAAAGAAACAGGGAAGGAGTGAAAAAAAGGCATCAAGGGTCCTGTGACTCCCATGAGCACATGCTCATCAGGTACCCCATCCCCAGAGACTGGGGAGCAGGCTTGGAATCTTTAAGGCAACTGGTCTTCTCAGATCAGCCGCCAAGAGCATGTTGCCCTGATCTCTGCACCTCCTCTGGGTCTGATTGGTTTGGCCTTTAAGTTTAATCCCTCCTTTCTAAGCTGATGCAAAATAAACATGCTTGCTTTCTTCTTTAGAGATAGAGATCCCACCCGTGCCCCCCTGAGCAGCAGGGAAACAGACTTCTGCTCTGCTGGGTCAGGGAGGAGACACTCAGGGGATGGCTGGAGCCACTGTCAGCTCTCATTAGAGGAGCCCACTATCCTTGCGTCCATTCTTAAGATGGCAATGAGGGGGTAATCACCTCCACAGGGGGGCAGGGTGGGCCCTCTTGGCCCAAGTATTCAGGCTCATTAAGATCCAGGAGATGCTACTTGTCCCCATGCACTGAGCAATTATGACCAGCTTTGTTCAGGTCCCTCATCATGGCCCAGAAACTAATTGATCCCGAGTCGGGAGGCTCCATCTTGGTGAATGCAGAGCCCCCATAGGAAGAAAAAAATGGTAAGTGGCTGGGGAAAACTAAGCTTGAGTTTTCCCCAAAGTGATTTCTCTTAAAACACATCCTTTTGGGGCATGCGCCCCTTTCCGTTGCAATAGGCTTGGAACACTCTGAGCATCTAGTTAGTTTGGCCATTTAGATAAGCTGATTGCCTGAGAGAAAATATTAATATAAGTCAGGGTAGCCAAAAGTCATCTGGAGTTTAGAGAGTGTGGTCCCAGCAGCACGGTGGCCAGGAAAGGGGCCCAGAAAAGGTAGGTTAAGGAAGAGGACAAGCTCGTTTTTCAAGAGCAGATGATTTCAGAGGAGGTTCCTAATGAAGCAAAATACATGAGCCCCACCAGCAGGGCAGCCATAGTCAAAGTTCACTGTGAACATGGTTGATGATTTTTCCCATATCTCAGAAAGCACGGTGCCTCTTCCCTTCTATTCCATCTTCAGATCATGGTAGATCTCGCTCTGGTAGAGGCATGAGTTCCATAAAACATTCCAGTAGGATTACATATGGCTCCCAAAGTGAAGTCCAGAGAGAGACGCTACAAATGGTTATTTCCCTTTCAGTGGAATTGAGGGCAGGGGAGGCAGTGGGAGGTGACCAGGAAAACCACGTAAATAAGAGTGAAGCAGTTATGCAGGCTTAAGTGGTTCCCTTCTGCATTGGTCAAAACGTCTAGAGATTAAGGTCATCCTTTTCTCCCTGGGCTTCGCTGATGGCTCAGTTGGTAAAGAATCCGCCTGTAATGTGGGAGACCTGGGTTTGATCCCTGGATTGGGAAGATCCCCTGGAGAAGGGAACAGCTACCGAATCCAGTATTCTGGCCTGGAGAATTCCATGGGCTGTATAGTCCATGGGGGTCACAAAGAGTTGGACACGACTGAGTGGCTTTCACTTCACTGGGTATTTTCTCCCTGGTATAGGAGGGAGACAACCCATGGAGATTCCAAATCTCAATGTGATCCAACATCACAAATAAGCATTTTAGGAAGGGTAGTTTCTACTCAGTTTTTCCATTTCTTCCATGTCTGCTATTTAATTACCAGCCTAAAATAATCCTTATACCAAAGACATTTTAGAGTCACAAGTCATACCGCTACAACTCTCTGCTCATATCTGTGTAGACAGGTTTCAAAATTAACTCCTCATAACAATGCCTTTTGGGGCAGACTGGGCAACGCCCCAGCAGAAAAGCCCCAGATTTTACAAACAAGTTGGTATTTTTAAAAAGTATATTAAAAGTTACTCAGTTTACTACACATCTGGCATGGTTCTAAGCAATTTTAACTTCAAAGTATTTTGAGGACTAAGCAAACTGTTATTTCTAATCTCACCTACATTTTAGGAGGTCTTTCCAGGTGGTGCTAGTGGTAAGTAATCCACCTGCCAATTCAGGAGACTTAAGAGATGTGTGTTCAATCCCTGGGTCGGGAAGATCCCCTGGAGGAGGAAACGGCAACCCACTCCAGTATTCTTGCCTGGATAATCCCATGGACGGAGAGCCTGGCGGACTACAGTCCATGGGGTCACAAAGTCAGACGTGACTGAGCATTACTAGGGAGGTTGAGGTACAGAGGTGTTAAGTAACTTGTCCACAGGTTATGGTCAGGCAAGATGCTCTCTCAGTCCAGCCCCAGTCTAACTGCTACGCTTGATCCAACTGCCTCTTATCATGGACGTTCAAGTGGGTCATAGGTGCTGATGTATGTCAAAAGGCAGGAGTGTTCATTGCTTTAGAGTTGGAAAACCATTTTTTAACGATATCATCGTATTCCTTTTATGTTAAATGTTTCTTAAAGGTAACGTTCAGATCTACCCTTGTGAGGACAACCACTCAACTTCTTGATAAAAGGAGGGTGTATCCTTGTTTGCAAGGGTCAGGAGGGCTGGCAGCGGGGAGCATTTATGCAGCTTTGAAAGAGAAAGTTGAGCTCATGTTCTAAGTGGAGATGGCTGTGGTAGACACGGCTGCCCATGGGGGGAGGAGCTGGTGCTGAAATAAGCTCCCAGAAACCCAAATTCAACCTTGAAGCAACCCAGCATCTCCGTCACCTGAGACCTTAATAAGCACTTTCTATTATTGGGGTCATAAACAGGACAAGAACAGATACCAAAACGGGATCCTCGACAAGATGGATGGATATTTGTCAAACATCTCAAGTGCATCTTCCTGCCCAGACAGGGTGACAGATCAGGTGGGTTTATAGATTCTCCTGGCTCTAACATTTCATGATACTGATCTTGGTTGTATCAGAGTTCTTGAGGGTGAGTGGGGGTGGGCATTGCTTTCCAACTCACTGGGCAGCCATCATGCAGTTCCACACTATTTTACAAACCAAGAATATTTAGTAGAAAAACAGCCTCACTTTACTCAACTAAGAAACCCAGTCTGAAGGCAATACAGCCTCCAAGGGCCTCCCTGCTATCTGGAATCATCATTTGCACCTTACAACCCCAGCAGCGCACTCCAATCTGTACGCCGGATGAACTGAGCCCTGCTGGACCCAGGTTCATTATCAGCAGTATCTACTGTATACAGTTGTTGAAAATGGATCCTGCAGATGTGGGCCAGCTGTTTATACTTAGCCGTTAAGTGTCCCTGCAATGCTGGCGGCCTCTGACAAAAGGGATGCCTTGCAGAGAACAGTGCATCTCTCAAAGACTGTCTAAATCAGGCCCAGATGTCTATATGTAACTCGCATTTCTCCATGAAGACTTTTAGAGAACTAGGTTTTCACTGGGGGTATATCAGTAGAATGTGCGAGCCAGCATGCACAACTCCTAGGGGAAGGATCTGAGTAGCGGCTGGGTGCTGGCAACTAGAGAAACACTCCTATCGTGGAAGTCAACCCTCAAGCTATGAAGTTGACAGGTACTTTCACATCTGTAAAATGGCACACTAGTTTGCCTGCAGACACATGGCCAATGACACTACTGGTTGGTCAAGTGCTTTGGTATTCTAAAAAAGATGTCTATTTAGCCCCAAATATCAGTTCCAGTCTTAGTAAAAGATCTTCCCACTTCTAGTTGTATAGACATGATTACCCCAAGTAGGACAAGATTTTCTTGCTAAGGTTCTAGCGAACAGGATGTAGGTGGAATTGGTGAGCTCAGGTTCTAGGCTGTGCTCTTAAACGAGGGACCTCTCACCTTCCTACTGGCTGGGATACCGACAATGACCAGCACGCCAGCAGCCACCTTGTAATATGAGGCGACTTTAGGACGCTATGCCTTGAGTGGAGTAATAAGACTGAAGGAGGTTGGGTCCCTACATCATGCCCACCCTAGAGGGACTGCCTCTAGATTTTAATAAGGCAACACGTATTTGGTTAAGCCATTGTTCTTTTAGGTTTAACAATCATTCCTAGATGAACCGAGTACAAAGTAACATACCTCCTCTCTCTTTTACACGAGCTGGCAAAAAACAAAGGAGTACCTGGTTACTAGATCTCCTTCACACCCCTGGCCAGCCACCTTCCATGATGCTGGGTGAAGAGGCCATGGGATCTTAGCAACAGTTCCGAGCATGAAAAGATTTAAAAGGAAACACTGAGCCAAATCTAGGTTTATGGCTTAATCTCTCTCTAGTCAAATAGGGCAGACTCAACTGCTGAGTTTTTATTTGTCTTTTAGAAGCTGGTTGGGGTCTTGACAGTTCTTAAAGGGCTCAAAGAACAGACAGCTCTGTGTCAAACACTTTATTTAGACAGAAGTCCTGTGAGGCAGGTGTTGCTTCCCTATGAACCCGAGGCTCAGGGAACGCCATCTCCTTGCCTACGGTCACTCAGCTCATGGTAGGGCGAGGCTTTCACCAACCACACTTGGCTCCATAGGCAGGAGTCCCCAGCCTCTGGGCCACGGACTGGTACCTCCTGTCAGATCAGCTGCAGCATGAGACTAAAGTGCACAATAAGTGTAATGCACTTGAGTCACCCTGAAGCCATCCCCCTTACCCCAGTTCATGGAAAAAATGGTCTTGTCTTTCTTCCATGAAATCCATCCCTGGTGCCAAAAAGGTTGGGGACCGCTGCCCTAAGGTACAGCCCGTAGCCAGCAGTGCAGCTAAGAGCAACCCCAGGCTCTGACAGTCATCTTGAAGTTGGTCATTGGTCATCTGACCAGTGTCATCTTGATTCAGTACTGTTAGCCATCAGTTTCAGGGTCAGTTTGTTCCATTTCTTGAGGCCAGATCTCAAAACTAGGGGAGCTTACATCATGGCTATGGGCTTCCCTGGTGGCTCAGCTGGTAAAGAATCCACCTGCAATGTGGGAGGCCTGGGTTTGATCCCTGGGTTGGGAAGATCCCCTGGAGAAGGGAATGGCTACCCACTCCAGTATTCTGGCCTGGAGAATTCCATGGACTGTATAGTCCATGGGGTTGCAAAGACATGGACATGACTGAGTGAATTTCACTTCACTTCACATCATGGATACAGCCTGGTCTTCATGTAGTTATTTCTTCCACCTGGTGGTGGTTTTAGTATCTATAAGACAACTCATAGGTAATGGCTCAGAATATTATCGGAGAAGGCAATGGCACCCCACTCTAGTACTCTCACCTGGAAAATTCCACGAATGGAGGAGCCCGGTAGGCTGCAGTCCATGGGGTCGCTAAGAGCTGGACATGACTGAGCGACTTCACTTTTACTTTTCACTTTCATGAGTGGAGAATGAAATGGCAACCCACTCCAGGATTCTTGCCTGGAGAATCCCAGGGATAGAGGAGCCTGTTGGGCTGCCGTCTATGGGGTCGCACAGAGTCAGACATGACTGACTCGACTTAGCAGCAGCAGCAGCAGCTTCTCTATAGCCCTTGAAAAGGAACTAAAGCTCCTTGATTATGCTTGCTGCTGCTAAGTCGCTTTAGTCGTGTCCGACTCTGTGCGACCCTATAGACGGCAGCCCACCAGGCTCCCCCACCCATTGGATTCTCCAGGCAAGAAAACTGGAGTGGGTTGCCATTTCCTTCTCCAATGCATGAAAGTGAAAAGTGAAAGTGAAGTCGCTCAGCTGTGCCTGACTCTTAGCGACCCCATGGACTGCAGCCTACCGGGCTCCTCCGTCCATGGGATTTCCCAGGCAAGAATACTGGAGTGGATTGCCATTTCCTTCTCCAGGGGAACTTCCCGACCCAGGGATCAAACCCGGGTCTCCCGCATTGTAGGCAGACACTTTACCATCTGAGCCACAAGGAAAGCCCTTGTGGCTCAAAAATATTACCCAGAGACAAAGACATACCAAGACATATTTAGACAGACACAGTGCAAGATCTAGCACTTCATTTTCTAAGTTTTTAGTCATGAATTAGATATTACAATATACAATTTACTAGTTTATAAAAAACAGTTGGAATAAGTAAAACTTTTAAAGGCTTTTTCCCATTTTTCCTCAGTCTCAGGAGTTAAAGATGGTCTAGATAAGTGTTCCTGAGAACAGAGCCAGAGCCCTGGTCTCAAGGCACAGGGGAAGAAAATCAAGTTCTAACAAAATGGCAGCAGGTCTAAACCAAATGGTAGCCAGACAAAGCAAAATGGCCCAAAATCACAGAGAACACAAGAGTTAAAACACTCATAGACCTGGCAGTCCTCATCAGACACTCCCTTAAATACAAGGATAGTCTCTCAGAAAACCCCCTATAAACATACAGAACTTCAGATCCAAGTGCTAACAGTAAATGAAAATATCTCAGGTCTTCAAACATTTCAAAGGGAGGAAAGGAAGCCTTTCCTTTATGCTTAACGACTATATTATTATTATTTGGTCTCCTTTGACTGTTTTCTTTTGGTTCTGCATTTTCTCACTTCTCTTATTCAACTTATTCTTTGGCTAAAGTTTTTCCAGATAAAAGGCAGGCTGAGGACAGGGCTGGCATGGGGTCTTGCTTCATCTCAGGAGCAGGCACACAGGCTATTGGGGGTTATGCGTCAGGCCTGGCCCGTGACCTGCACGTCCAGTCTCATTCATCTTTGCAACTGTTCTATGGGAGACTGACGTTTAAAGCAGTTAAGACCTTGTCAGAGGTCACATGGTAAGAGCCAAGCCCAGATTTCAGTTTTCGACTTTTAAGGAAAAAAAAAAATTAAAAACTACTGAAGAGGGGACTCAGCCCCAAGAAAGGATCGGAGACTTTGGCAACCTCGGTTACTGAGCTATGGCAAGACTGGCATGGGGGGCGGGCTTGAACTCGGCCACTGGAAAAAGTCACGGCTTCCAAGTCTTTGCCCTTTCAGCCCAAGTGCCTACTTAGATTAGGCCCCGACAGGCCTCTGGAGGGCAATTACCAGCGAGTGTTCAATTTCTCCTTCCGTAGCGGCTTGGGGCTGGGAAATTGTTTCTCCTGCAGCCTTCCCACACCCGCAGCTGTGGCTCCTCTGACTGTCAGTGCATTGCCAACAGGTTGGAAATGAATGTGTTTCCTGAGCACGGCTGAAGGGAAGGATGCACATGTGTTCTGCCCACCCTCCAGCCCCGGTTCTTAAACCTGGGAAAACGCGATCACCCAGCTGATACTATGCTAGGCATTGTCTAATGCAGAGGACCCCGACCTCCGGGATCTAATACCTGATGACCTGAGCTGGAGCTGATATAATAACAGAAATAAAGTGCACGGTAAATGGAATACATTTCAAATCATCCAGAAACCATCCCCCACCCTGGTCCACGGGAAAAAGTGTCTTCCATAAAACTGGTCCCTGGTGCCAGAAAGGTTGGAGACTGCTGGTTTAGGGTTTCTGAGGATGATGAAAGGAAGTGAGGATGCTAGACAGTGGAGGGGAAGTCTGGCTGACCTCTGCTGGGCCCTTCTGCTTCAGAAGCCATGGCAGGAGTTGCTGGGATGGGGACCCTGCCCTGGACGAGGAACAGCTCTACCTCATTCCTCGCCATCCCTCTGCCCCGAGGGTGTGTAGAGACCTGGATAATTGCACACCTCTTGGCTAGGACTTCCTGCCCCATCTGAGTGTACTTGTTTCCTTTATCACTTCTGCTCTTGCATGCGCTGGGTCTTGCAAGGTGTAAGGTGGGGGAGGGGTGGGAGACAGTTCACCCCCAAGTTTACTCTTTTGGCCCAATGATGCTTAAGCCATTTGAAGTGACCCAGTCAATGGCCCACTTGACTTCACACTCCAACAAAGGTCCGTATAGTCAAAGCTATGATTTTTCCAGTAGTCATGTAGGAATGTGAGACTTGGACCATGAAGAAGGCTGAGCACTAAAGAATTGATGCTTTCAAATTGTGGTGCCGAAAAAGACTCTCGAGAGTCCCATGGACTGCAAGGAAACCAAATCAGTCAATCCTAAAATAAATCAAGCCTGAATGTTATTGCTGAAGCTCTAATACTTTGGCCACCTGATGTGAAAAGCCGACTTATGGAAAAGATCCTGATGTTGGGAAAGATTGAGGGCAAGAAGAAAAGAGGGCAGTAGAAGATGAAATGGCCAGATAACATCACTGAATCAATGGACATGAGTTTGAGCAAACTCCAGGAGATAGTGAAGGACAGGGAAGCCTGGCGTGCTGCAATCCACGGGGTTGCAAAGAATCAGACACGACTGAGCCACTGAACAACAGTGTATGTGTATAACTTATTCGCTTTGCTGGACACCTGAAGCTAACACTACATTGTAAGTCAACTATACACCAAAAATAAGATAGCAAATTTTTAAAGTGTGTTTAACTGCAACCATGTGCCAGTTCGACAGTGCATGAAATGCTAGTTCAGTCTTCACATCTCAGATGATAGTATTGCAGCAACTTTGAAACCGTGACTTCAAAGCTGTATATACAGGAAACTTCGTTGGTAGATGACCACACCCGCTGAAGTCAAAGAGTTATTACTGTGCTGAAGTGAGGCCGAACACCCCGTGAGCTGCTCCTGCCTGTGATGGCACTGCAGGGACACGTGGGTGAGCCATTTTTGTAGAGTGACTCAAGGACTCCTCAAGGGCCTTGCTGAACGCTTAGGCTGCTCAGCAGTTGACCGCCACTCCCTTTTATCATTGGGGTGCTGGCGAGGCAGACTCAACATCTGAGGTCACTCCAGCTTGCCTGTTTCTCCTCCCAGGTGCTTCTAGAAAATTCCATTGCAAGTCTAATCCTGACCTAGCATCTGCTTCACAGAGGCTCTAGATTAACACAAGAACTCAACGTTAAGAGGCATAAAAGGCTCAGAGATATTAGGCATTTGCCCAAGGTCGCACAGCAATAATTGAACCTAGAATTTCAGACGTTAGAGCCTGTGGATTTCGGTTGTTCTAGGCAAAGCAATTCTGACTTTTCCCCAAACCATCCAGGCAACATTCTTTGCTACAACGGATCAGATTTCTCAGTCTCCTTTGGAAAGCTAGAAAGTCGACTTCTAGAACTTAGGGCACTTTCATTTTGTTCATCAAGAGAGATAACCCAAAGGAATGTCCCTCAAAGGAGACTCTTCCACCTTTTAATGGATTCTCAGGTGTGTTCTCAAACCAACCTACTCAGTGAGGCAAATGCTTCTTTAAGAAGCTGTTTTGGTGGCCATCAGCCTATATTCATCCTCTTGTTATGAAACTAGGAAATTAGTACCTAGAGAAAATAATGCCCACCACTCTGCCTTCATAGATGAAACTGTGGCTATTTTTAGCTTGTATGGAAGGTCCATGTTTCAGGGTCAGAAACAAGGGATTTGAACTAGAAAAGTCTAAAGTTGTTTTTTCCCCCCATAGTGTTGCAGAAGATAGCTGAAACACTGCATCTCACTGCATGTTAAGAAATCAGCCTGAATGACTATCTTTTCACCACCCCTCTACTGAAAGTCCAAACCAGATCCCACTTAGAAAGCAAGATACATCTATCATCAATGTAGGATGATCACTGGAAATAAGTGAGGGGAGCAAGGAACAGCTGGAGTGTGTAGCTAGCTCCTACTCACATATAGGAAGGGATCTTTCTGTAGGTGGAACAGTTTAGGATATTCCTCTCAGCAGTCCAGGCTAGGAGAAGAATTTCATTACACAACACTGCAGCTTTTGAATTTTACCATGCGTGTCTATTACTTTGACAGAGCTTGAGGAATTACACTTAATCCTTTTCCTAATAAATATGAGGAAGTATTTGGGCAAATCCACCTCCAAGTATTTCCGAGTATGCAATGGCTGAGTGTCTAATACTGGCCAGAGTATTTGACCAAAACCCATCACCCGCCTGACCCTGAAAGACCCCTTCATTCCCATGCTTTGGGACACATATGTTTACCTGGGCCCAAGTGGAGTTTCCGACTGGCTATTGGCCCTGCTCAGGGTCTAAACATCCTGTGTTCATTTACCCTCTCACAGTTGCAGCCATTTCCAGGGGATTAAGACTCTCCCCTTTGGACCTTCTCACACCCTGCTAGGTGTGTTCTAATCACCGCAGCAGGCCCTGACTGTCATGCCTCATTACTTAAATATATTATCATGGCCTGGCCTTGGCCAGTATGGTGGGATTAAAGCAATAAAACTATATGGACAAGTGGCCAGCGTTAGGCCTGCTCTTACCAAAGTGCCGTGGGTAATGGCACACAGCTGCAGGGCCAGGCGTCTGGGCTCCCACCCCTACTTCCTCTCTGCACAGCCCCTGCCCCAGAAATAAGGCAGCTGCTTCTGCCCTCTATCAGCGGGATGTTGGATTGGTCCAGCTCTGAGAGCCCTTGGCAACCAAGATCAAGATGGAGATGTGTTGCTTAGCAACACCACCCAAGCTTGGGCTTCTCAAACTCCCAGAGGTCCTAGGGAGAGCACATCTCCTTCTATTAACTATAGATACCATGTGTATAAACCATACTAGCTTCCCTGCATTCATACTTATTTATAACAGCTCTGCAAAGGATAGATTAGTCTTTTTTTTTTTTTTTAGAGGAGGGTGAGGGAGGAGAGGAAGATGGCTCAAAGGTTCATGATATTTACATTGCATCATATAGCTAGTCAAGGCAGAGCTAAGACTTGAACACTGGTTCGACTACAGCCCGGGCTCTCGGGGGTTACTCCAGTCACCCTGTATTCTTAGTTGGCACCTCAATGCACTGAAGCAGCAGTTTCACGTGCTCTTGCATCAGGTGACTTCTGGTTTGGGCGTCTGACATCTGCAGATCTATAGTGTTCATGCGTGTGTGCTCAGTCGTGTCCAACTCTTTGTGACCCCATGGACTGTACCCTACCAGGCTCCTCCGTCCGTGGGATTTTCCAGGCAAGAATACTGGAGTGGGTTGCCACTTCCTCCTCCAGGGGATCTTCCCGACCCAGGGGATCAACCCCTCATTTCTTGTGTCTCCTGCATTGGCAGGCAGGTTCTTTACCCCACGGAGCCACTGGGGAAGCTCCACAGCATTCACACTAAGGTGACAGGACAGCAGCGTTTCTGTTACTGATCCCAGATCTGGCTGCTCACCCCTCAAAACACAAAGAGGAGGCCAGGCTGGTGGAAAAAAGCTTGCTTTATTTTGGATAGCCAGTGGGAATTTGCTGTACGACTCAGAGAACTTAAACTGGGGCTCAGTAAAAAGCTAGAGGAGTGGGGTGGGGTGGGGTGGGGTAGGGTGGGGTGGGAAGGGAGGTGGAAGGGATGTTTAAAAAAAAAAGTTTGCTTAATTTTGCATGCTGGCAACCTAGGGGGAGGACAGACAGCTGTCCAAAGGCTGCTTCCCCTCCCCCAACTCCCTGACAATCAGGAGGCAAGAGCTTTCATAGACAGAGGGAGGGGACTACATACGGAAACAGCACGGTCAGCTCCGACAGTCACCCTGAAATTGGTCACTGGTGGTCTGACCACCCTAGTTGTTGTAGGTAGTTACTCTTCGTGTCAGCTTGTTTCCATTTCTTGAGGCCAGTTCTCGAAATTGTGGCAGCTTACATCATGGCTACAGTCTGGTCATCGTGTAGCTATCATCTCCCACCTGGTGGGGGTTTCAGTCTCTATGAGATTGTACAGAGTGGAGGACATGGCTCAGACCAACATCTGTGGCCCTTGAGAAGGAACTAAAAGTCCTTGACTGTGCTTCAAAGACTATCATGCGGTCTCCTTCGACTGTTTTCCTTTAGTTCTGCATTTTCTCACTTCTGAGTCAACTTGTTCTTTGGCTAAAGTTCTCCCACAGACGAAAGGCAGGTGGAGGTCAGGGGGTGAAGGACCACGGGGTCCTGCTCCATTGCACTTGGATTTGACTTTAGCTCATTGCTATACTAGGAATAGCGAGGCTGGCCCCCAGTTTTGTGGAATGCTAGTGCTCCAGAAGAATTTCGGAAAGGCATGATGGCGTTTGGCTAAAGCTGCCATCGATGATAGCCAGGTGTGCGCAGTGTGTAACATGCGCTTTTAGCAGTGGTTGCCTCAAGAATGAGGGTTCTCTGAGATTAGCTTTCCATGTTATTGAACTATTTGGCATACCTGAGTTGTATAAATAGAAAGGACGTGTGCCAAATATCCATATGAATCAGCCATAGGTATAGCTGACATTTGGCAGAAAACAGCAAAGCAGAAAACCACGCCTCCTTCAGTTAAAAAATAAATTTAAAAATAAAGGAGGTGTGGTTTTTTGGGTTTTTTAAGAGGAAGCACATTTAGACCCCACCCTTTAAGAGGAACCGCCACTGATACACATTAATACATGAGGTTCACAGACATTATACTGGATGCAAGGAGTCAAAGATTACACATGTTGTCTAGTCGCTATGTTTTGTCCAAGTCTTTTGCAACCCCAGAGACTGACCTGCCAGGCTCTTCTGTCCATGAGATTTCCCAGGCAAAGATATTAGAGCGGGTTGCCATTTCCTTCTCCAGGGGATCTTCCCCACCCAGGGATCGAACCCACATCTCCTGCATTGGCAGGCAGGTTCTTTACCACTCAGCCACTAGGGTAAGCCCCTACCCTTTAGGATACCAGCCACAAACTCAGATCCCGGGCTTGGGATCACAACCGTAAATTCTACCTTGTGATCTGAAGCCCATGCTTGAGAAACTCAAGGACTGCCTGGAGGAGTTTCACCCATGTTCCCAAAGTTTGGACTTGGCCACTTGCTTACTCTAGACTACAACTGGCTACTTCCCTGGACTCATCTCAGTTTCCAGGAGGACCTTCCTTCCAGAAGTTCTTATGTTGAGAAAAACCCTTACTGTCACTTACAGGAAGCCAACTCATAGCAAAGACAAGGGAGGCAGCATCAAATAAGAGCATGGGCTTGGAATCCAGGGGACCCGGAACTCAGTGCTGGCTCTGCATTTCCCCACTGAGCTCTCAGCAGCTCTTGAGTTTAAGCAAGTTTTCTCCACTGTAAAATGGAGGTATTAAAACTGACCTCGTGTCTTCTGGATTAGACGAAAAACCAGCTCAAAGCATACCATGCTGTGGTTATAACCAATATTGGGCTGTCTTGTGGGTCTTGATTCCTGGCATCAGGATGCCCTTGCTCCTTCTGAGCGGGCTTAATTTTAACTTGTACTTAGTAAGTGACTCCATAGACTATGCTTCACTTTTTGCCAACAGGAAGGTTAGAAGCAAGTTTGTAGTGCTTGTTGACAATGTCTATAGGACCATTTATGCGTGATTCACTTACACTAACTTCAGTGTATTTCACTTTATTCTACACATTTTGAATGTTTTTCAAGCAGAGCAAGAGTACAGCGATGCATTGGAAGTGCTTGCCAAAGTATGAAGAAATAGCTGGCCATTTCCCATACTTGGCCATTTCTAATCCCCTGCAGGTTTGGTTCATGGTACTGGCCTGGAGTGTGTGTTTCCATAGCTTTTAGTTCCACAAGCCATAAAAATATGTCCAAATTTGGATTTATAAGAAACATACTGAGTGTTTAGGAACCAAATGGTCACCAGATATAAGGTTTGGTAGAACAGTTAATGACCGGAAAAGTAAATTCACCCATATTGACATGAACTGGTTACATTTAGGGGCCCGTGGGTAGATAGAGAATCAAACTAGAAGTTCAGAGATGTAAGATGAACTCCTTCATTCGTACCTCTGGTTGAGTGATTTAGCTTATGAGTATGTTTACATCTATAAAAATATCGCTAGACACCCCACCATAAGGTTATCATGAATCTCCAAGGAGGTAACCTTATAAGAGCTAAGACACAGTCCAGTCCGTACCAAGAACTGTACCAGCTGACCCTTGGGTATGTTTCAGCAAGTTCCTGGTTAAGGAACACAAATGGAAAAAAGGTTGGTCTACCCAATTTGACCGGAGAGATTTAACGTGAGAAAACTGAAGCTGGAAAAACATCTCAGACGCAGATGTGAAATACTGCAGAAAATGGTCTATTAGGAGAGAAATAGAAACCACATTGTTGGAATTGTTTTAAAATGAGCAGCCTAAAGAACATCATGGAAGTTTACACTGGGCCCCGGGGCAGGGGTGGTGGGTGGGGGCCAGGGCCTCAGTAACCGGATCAGCCTCTCCCCACTCAATCTGCTTTAAGAAACTCAGTGGTGCTTAGAATTAAGTCAGGCTGTGTGTTCAAACCATTAGCCCTAAGAGGTGAAATATTAAAACATCCCTCCCTGTCATGGGGGTTTCATAGCCATCCATCAGGGAATTAAGTTCAGTTTAAGATACAGACCAAACTCTCAAGAGCCAGGTTGAGTTAAAACTTGAGCAGGGGTGGGATGGAGGTGCTGGACATCGCTCAAGACTTTCTCATTGGCAAGAAATTTCTCATGGCAAGGCCTTCCTATTTGAGGAGCTGTCGATTTCACAGAACTTCCCTGACCCTGAGTCAGGTCTGTGACTTCACCCCCAGATGTTGTCTGCCGTCTACACCCTACTGCTGCTACCACCACTTCTGTCATCTGTTTTTCCGGCCTCATCCAGTGGGCTTCACCCACCCATGCTCTCCACTTCAGCCACATGGGCCACCTTCCAGTCCTGCCTGTTCTGTCTAAAGACCTCCCTTTGCACCATCTGCTGGTTAAGTCCTCCCCATCCTTCCATGGCAGATCAAGGGTACCTCCTCATACTTCTGGGAATTCTCATGGGGTCAGATCTCCTGCTTATAGGCCCCCTTGGCACTGTGTGCCTGCCCTTCAGATTTGTCAGTTTGGGATTTTGTCTGTGACAGATGTCCATTTCCCACTAATATGTGCCAAGAAAGCAAAATATCCATGACCAGGTGAGCCTGGGACATAGCAATGCTTAAACTGAACAAATAATTATCAAGTCTCAATGTTGCCATTAAGTTTTTAATAAGTCAGGAGAGTCCCTGCAGGGTGATAGAAATGAATGTCTTTACAGAGAACTTCAGATTCCAGGTAGATTTTGGTGTCTAGGCTTCAATTTCCTAGCTATGAAGAGTCCAAGATGGCAGCATGCAAACCTCATGGTATTAGACTCCGATGTAGGATCAGATTTTGTCATCTACTCGGTCCGCCTATGAAGGTTCAAAGGAAGTTTGGTGCCCTGAACAGGTGATAAGGCAAAGCAGTATGAAAAGGGCCATGAGTCAAAAATTTTAGGACAAATTTCAATGCTGAGTTGGAGCACTGACTGGCATTTTCCTTAAACTCGCATCAGACCATGGTGTTCTTCAGTATGTGATCTGATCTCTATTTTGAGAGCAAAGAATAAGCTAATACAGACGGCTTGCACAGGGAGAGATGGAACCCAGAGTCTTCTTTCCATGCGTCTGACTCTTTGTGACCCCATAGACCATAACCCACCAGCCTACTCTGTCCATGGGATTTTCCAAGAAAGAATACTGGTAGCCATTCTCTTTGCCAGCGGATCTTTCCAATCTAGCGATCAAACCCCAGTCTCCTGCAATGCAAGTGTATTCTTTACTGTCTGAGCCACTAGGGAAGCCCAATCTTTCCAGGGAGGTTTAATATCCCATGAAGCTTCATTCACCAAGGAGGCAGGCCTGGGGCCTTGGACATGGACTGGGAATGAGATGAAGGTCTGTGAAGGAGACAGAGCTAAGTGAAGGTGCCCTTAGGAGGCCTCCCATCTTGAAAGAAGTTAAAGCTTCATACAGTGGGATGACTATGGAGACCAAAGGGTGATAACTGAAGAGAGATCTGTAGAAGGAAGATCTCAGCTGGTGGTGCTTTTGACCTTGGCTTGCCCCCTTGAGCCTGGTTTTCCAGCTGCAGAATTCAGAGTGTTCAAACAGAAGTTTGCTTGGGGGCCATCCTAACTCAGCCTCAAGTCGCTTGCTTGTCACACTGGAGACGTCCTCATACTTTTCCTTATTAGAGAGCTCTGAATGTTCCAGCACAAGCACATCTTGCCTCCCATCCTCAGAGCTAACGAGCTGGCTTGTGACCCATGGTCATAATGTTTCCCTTGTGTGCTTAGTCGCTCAGTCATGTCCAACTCTGTGACCCCATGGACTGCATCCTGCCAGGCTCCTCTGTCCATGGGGATTCTCTAGAGCAAGAATTCTGGAGTGGGTTGCCATGTCCTCCTACAGGGGATCTTCCACAACCCAGGGATCAAACCCAGGTCTCCCGTATTGCAGGTGGATTCTGTACTGTCCGAGTCACCAGGGAAGCCCCTTCTGAGTGTTCTTTTGATAGTCCCAGGATTCAATCCAGGGTACTGTGTTGCCTTTCATCGTCATGCCTCCATCTCCTCCAGTCTTTTGGTAGTTTCCCAGTCCTCCCTTACCTTGTGACCTTGGTTCTTTACGTTCTGATCAGTTACTTTGCTAACGCTCTCCAAGGGCTTGCCTGACCAAGGTGATGCAATTTTGGGGTTAAGGCTACAGAAGTGATGCTATAACCTCCTCAGTGCAACCCATCAGGAGGCACATAACAGGGACAGTTATTGCTGGTGATGTTAACTATGACTAGTTGGTTCAAGTGGTATCTTCCTGAATTCTCTATCATAAATCTTCCCTTTGCAATTAATATTGGGGGGAAATACTTTTGATACTGTACAGATATTCCATTTCTGCCTAAATTTTTGCTCAGCATCTGAATGTCAGGAGTCACTAGGCCAGCTTTCTGGGACAAGCAGTATTCTGAGCAGAGACTCACGTTAAGGGAATTCTCAGTCACTCACATCCTCTCCCCACTCCCCACTTTAGTTTTTTGAGAAAATTTAACTGAAGAGCAAAGAGTGGTAGAGCTCCTTTAGACCTTCACTCGGCTTCCCCTTAACATCTCACATATCCATGCAGTTATCAAGACTAAGGTTAGCCTGGACATCCATGGTGGTCCAGGGGTTCAGACTCCACACTTTCAATACAGAGAGTGAGGGTTCGATCCCTGGTCAGGGCACTAGGATCCTGCCTGCTGTGCCACATGGCCAGAAGACTTAGCTTAACCTCAGTATAATAGTAAGTTATGGGATTATGCTCTTTTGATTTGGTTATCAAATACTGGTTAGCTACCAAACCAGAGGAAGATATGGCTATCAGCATTTGTTTTAATGATGCAAGCCTCCTGGTGTTGACTAATACAAACCCAATAGTGTCATCTTCAAGAACCTTCTCTGATGCCTCTAAAGTCAAGAGAAAGTACCGATTTTCAGACAGATTGTCATAAAACTTCATGGTGTCTTAGTAAGAATCTTGAATAATTCTGATGCACTGTAAGCTACCGTAAGAGTTCTGAGAAACACATGAGCCAAAGACAGGACTGTCTTTGCAGAAGAAACTGGTTAGTGTATTTGGATGAGGCAAGAATCACAGCATAGGTGCATGGATTCATATCACCTGGGAGAGGATTTTGGTGGGACTATACCAGGATGGATATTCAATATTTTAGTGACTTGATATAGCTGTAATAATGACATAGTTGATCTAGAATAAGACTACAATTGTCAATGTGAATAGTCTTAGCTTTTATCTTTGTTTTGTCAAGATTAACTTAAGGATATGTCAAAAACTTACACCAAGAAAGCATTCCAAGCATTAGGTGGGAGAGACTTCAACCCTTTAACTTCAACAGGAGTCAAGCACATTGCCCTAGTTCAAATGCAGGCTCTCTTATAACTCCTAGAACAGAGTTTTACTTTCTCTGTACTGCCAAGTTGCCAGATTAAAAACAGCATCCTAGGAAATATTTGGGACACTTAGACTGGAAAGCACTTATCTGAAACTTAAGATCCGTTAGGAATTCTGAATTTTCGCCAAGTCCAGCAACCCTAGTATCATTGAGACAGCATCTTCAAAGCTGATGTTTTCAGATTTTGAAGGAATGAAGGACTGTTAAACGTGGCAGCTCTTCTCCAGACTTACAGGGGAAGCCTGTGGAGATGCCTGGAAATGGTGCAAGAGTTAGCTTAATGCAAAGCTCTACTGGGCAGTCTTGGATCCAGAGCACCCCACTGGGTGACCAAAGACTTGACCAGGTAGGGGTCATGGGCCAGTGGTTCCTTGGGTCCAACCCTGCTTCTCCCCTTTCCCCTTTATCTGTGTTACTCTCCAATAAAACTTTTGTGCCTGTAACTCCATCTCAGCTTATTTCCTGGAAACAAGCTGGTCCAGGAACAAGACCAGTCGACTGAACTCACAGGCAGATTTCCTCCTGGGAATTCCTGTCTTGGGAGACAGACACCTCAAAGGAAGTGAATAAACAGGCAAGTTAGCCGTTGGAACTGCCAGGTAAGTGTTTCAGATTGATTGCTAAATGAGTAACCCTTTTTTCTTTCCCTGAATCCCAAAGGAATTTAAGAGTTTTTACTAGGCTCATAAGGATGAGAAACTCAATATAGAATGAGAAATCCCTGGAAAAGGAGGTGGCACATCCAGCTGGAAGAGGGGAAAGCCAATACTACTGTCTGCAAAGACAAGACAAAGAAAATGGATTGATCCACTCAATGGGTTCTTCAGACCTCGCTGTTGGGAAGCTAAGGGTGAGGTGGTCAGATAACTGCTCTACAGACACTGACTCAGCCATACACTCAGCCCTCCGTTCCCAGCAGAAACTGGTACCCACTGAAGATTATGTCTATTCTCTAGGTGGGGTTTCAGCCAGATGCTCGAACTCCAGGCGCAAGGGAGAGGGTGATGCAGAAGTCAGAATCTAAAAACTTAAACTGAGGGACCTCAGCCCTCTCCCTGCTCCCAGAACCCCCTCCCAGGTCATATTTTAGTGCCCATTGCCTAGTCTGTGCCCTTGATCTAATTGTCAGCTCTTTACTCATTTTGACCACATGGTTGCCAATTGTGGTAGCCGGAGGTGGCTGGTACAGAGAAGCAGACTTTATACACCCGTGTTTGAATTTCACTATCTTACTTGTGGGTTGTCCTTGTGAACTTCACTTGGAAAACAAGGATTCCATTGCATACCTGGAGGGATTGAGGCAGATCAGCTTATAGGGTAAGCACCTGGGAGTCACAGAAGTTCAGTGGGTCATTAAAAAATACTTAGGTGGACAGGGTGAGACTTGCCAACTTGGTGATTAAGATGCTCTATGTTTCACTCTGTGTGTGTCTAGCCTAGACCTGACACTGACTAGACTCTTCGATAGATGCTCTAACAGACTTCAGAACATCCGCTGAGTTTCAATGCATCATGCAGTTCTAGAGGGCCAAAGGTAACAATATTCAGCTTGCTTAAGGTACCAATGCTAACTTTACAGCAGCGGACACCCATGGTGTCACTGAAGTCTGCATGGGATTAAAGCCAGGAGATCTGCCTGGGATTAAAATTGTAGTCAGATAATTGCATGTTGCCTCTTTTAGCACAAAATGCCTCAGATAGCAAACATCCATGCTAGGTTGGCAGGAGAATATCCATAACAGATTGGTAGACGTTAGCTCTTTGAAAGGTACAAAGGGTCTATTTTTCAGTGAAAGCAGCAAGTGTGAACTTCAGAGAGGGGCCTCCCTCTTGGTTTCTTTCACTGGAGCCCCTCAAGTTTTATCTTGGCCTTTAGGTTTCTTGCTTTAATGCTTTTATTCTATTCTCCCCAAATATGGGTAAAAAACTCAGATATAGTCAAATTCCTTGTGATGGTGTGGTTCAAACTGCTTTCCAACCCTTCATATCTTGTTAGATCATAAAACACAAACAGCATTCAAAACATACCCACGGTCAAGTAGGGTCAAGAATGGCCAAGAAAGGAAATTGTTCAGAGGCAGGAATAGTAGTACTCAGGCTTAGATCTTAGCTCAACGTTTATGAGTAAGTAGAGAAAGGACAGCATCTTATCACCATAGAAACACAACCTGGTACGTGGTTGGTGCTCTAGTGTTGAACAGACCTACAGATCTAGAGGCCAAGAGTCTGGAACTAGAGATACGCCACCCCCTGAAAAGAATTCCCAGACCAAACTGCCACCCTACAGCAGGGACTCTATGGGAGGTCTTTCAGATTAAACTGACATCTTGTTTTTTTGGTCTTCACCAGCTCTCCCGAAGCTGTCCATCCCCTGCTCCGCCCCCTCTCCTGTTCTGTTATCAGCCTTGGGTTGCGGGCTGATATTAAAAGGACCCTGATAAAGCTCCCTAAGTGGCGGCAAGCTGTAAACATTCCCACTGATGCCATTTGATTAACCTGCTGAGAAAATGCCTGAAGAAGGTCCTGGCTTGTCACCATGAGACAGGCAAAGGTGCCACGCAGAGCTGTTGAAAGGCAAGTTGGTTGGGGCCACCACCATGGAGTTATATAAAGCACTTGGCTCCAAGACAGAGGTCTCTACAGCACTGCCTATGCAGTCCGCCAGGGTGGCTGTGGGTTTATGGTTTGATAGACATATGCGATGGGGATGCATTCATAGCCCAGATAAGTTAATGACCTATTAGTGGCGAGCAGAGCTAGAGATAAAGCTGTTGTGCAAAATCCTGCCCCACATTCCAAAGCCACAAACAATTTGGTTTAACACCTTGGTTATAGCCCATTCAAACAGCTTCCCTAGCAGACTGCAGTTTCTAGATGCCCATCTATTTAGAGGGTATAGGATGGGCTAGAGAGAACAAGCATTAACCGTTGGCTGAACTCAATCTTTAATCATCACCTGAACTAACTCAGGTAATAAGAGTCTAAATATTTAACCAAATTCAAGTTTTTCTCCTCACATAAAAAGGCTCATCCAAACGTGCCTAAGCAGCATTTAGCCATTGGCTCAGGATGCATCGATAGGGCAGGAGGGATTGTGTTGGAGCAATTAACTGAAATTTGAAGAGCTTGCTACAAGATGACAGTATTGGTTTGAATGTTCCAGATACCTTATCAAAAGGATTCCAACTTCCTGGACGATTGCCCAGTTATTCTGCCTTTGGCTCCAATGAAGACAGTACTATTTGCAGCAGAGTGTATATTGTCCTTTTTGGAAGGCAACTTGGCAACAGTAAGACTTATTTATGTGCAACACATTCTAGCAATCCCACTCTTGGGAATCCATCCACAGTAATGAAAGCACTGGTTCACAAAGACAGACTTGTGACAGCGTTTATTCAGCATTGTTTGGGGACCCCTGAAGTGGGAACTTTAGTTTGGTGGATGGATGGGTTAGCTACAGCCTATTATGTGCCACTGAAGGGAGTGAGCCACAGTCCACGTAGTTTTCAAACATGTTTTTAGGCAAGTCACTCAATGATGTTGTCTGCAAGAAACTCATTTTTCATATGAAGATGATAAGTAATGGGATGAAGATATACCATGTTGACACTATGAGCTGGAGCAAGTCTCTCTTTGAAAGACTGAGGAAGTTATCAAGGATTAAGAAGAGCACAACAAAATTAAGGGGTCGACTCTAACAGTCTGTGTGAACATATATAATGTCAAAATGTGAAAGACGTGGACTTATCCATTTCTCTTTGCAGTTCTTTAGAGTTGAATATTAACACCCTTCTATCTGATTGACAGGCCTGGCAGGGCAGGGCAATCAGTAAAGACAGTTGAACTAAACAGCACCTATCAGCTACATCTAATGGAAAAAGTATTCAACAGCGCTAACACCTTCCTCCAAGTTCACATGGAACATTCACCAAGAGCGAGCACATTCTAGGCTAGGCGAAAGCCAGACCCAGAGAAGGTGACAAATTGCTTATTGACGGTAGGACATGTGCTTATTCGGTTGTATGTATTATGAACATGAAAGTAAGCTGGTGCCCAGCTTCTAGCATAAACACCCACAGACAATGCTGACCTAGGATTGTTATGTCCACGTAGAGCATTTCTAAGTGTTCTGCTTTTGGGTTTGCTGTGTGTAATGATCTAACTCAGGGGTCAGACATGAGGATTAAGGCCAAACTATACGCCTCCCAGGGAGAAGGCAATGGCACCCCACTCCAGTACTCTTGCCTGGAAAATCCCATGGGTGGAGGAGCCTGGTAGGCTGCAGTCCATAGGGTTGATAGAGTTGGATACGACTGAGCGACTTCCCTTTCACTTTTCACTTTTATGCATTGGAGAAGGAAATGGCAACCCACTCCAGTGTTCTTGCCTGGAGAATCCCAGGGACGGGGGAGCCTGGTGGGCTGCCGTCTATGGGGTCACACAGAGTCGGACACGACTGAAGTGACTTAGCATAGCATAGCATAGACAGCCTTAGTTTTTTTCAGACACTATCCTTGCAACACAGACGCTGCCCTTTTATAAGATACCAGGTAGGTATTTGTTACCCTGTCTACCCGCAGCCCCTGGGAACTGAAACTACTCAGATCCCGGCCCCCACCAATCAGGTCATATTTTTGTACCATGTGACTCTTAGCTGATTGGACTAAGGCAGCCACCTGATCCTGTAGCAGTTTGCCTATTGGCTGGCTGTTTACTCCCAAGACCCTGGTATGAAAGGAGGGGCTGGGCTAAATCATAGGCATATTTGAAATTAAGATGAAATAAATCAGCAGGAGGGACAGATGCTGAAAGGTGGTTTAGACATGGAATCAAGACTTGAAGCCTAGAAGGTCTTCAAGCCTCTGTATTTTGTGATTCAAATGCCCACCTGTGCCTTTTCAACACATTGTTCTCTTCTGCCTGGAATTCTGAGGGAGGCCCACAGATGGGAAGGACCCACTGTGCTCTGCTGGGCTCATACCTCTAGGCTTGAAAGCTGGACTCAGTCCCCCCCTCGCTATTTTGAGGTCAGTGGGCACTTACTTCCCTTACATGTAAGCCGCCGAGGACCAGAGTCTGGCAGGGCCTAGAAGGCCACTGTGTTGGGAGCGCAGAATGTATGACTGCCTTCTACCCTGTGGATCCGATGCAGTAAAGAACATTGCATGTTGTAAGGGGAGAAGGTGGAGGAGTCGTCTCATGTGTGATGAATGGGCAAACAAGGTGGGTTTCTGGAGGGATCTGGAAGTCCACCTTGGGGCAGAATTTAAGTACCTCCCCAGACTAAGCACCTTCCTCAACCTGACACTGCCATTGACTGGCCATAAAACAAGGTGGGGTAATTTGTAACTCTAGTTACATAACTTCTGAGACTTAGCACTTCATCTTTAAAATGGGTATGTAGTCAAGAACCCAGGGCTACGGAGACAGAGTTTATGTAAAGTACCTAACAGTGCTCAAGACGTTTAAGTGCTTCGATATGAACTCCCATGAGACCTCCAGCCATCTGCAGGCTGTCCCATTGTCTTCCTCTGCTCGCCTTTGGGCTCTAGCAGCTCCTTAGATGTGAGCGTCTTGTCTCAGCGTGCCCCACCGGTGACCACTAGAACACCTGCACCTAAGTGCTGAGGTGTATAGTAATCAGTGTCTGCTCCCACAGGGCATGGAGGGGTCTTCAACCCACTTGAAGTCTAGAGATTACCCGCTTAAGGATACATGGGCAGAAAAAAACAAACCAATGCAGTTGTAAAGTAGGGTGGGACATCATGAACTAAGACAAACTGACCTTTAAGATTGCCCCTCCAAGCCTGGGCTCGAAGGAAGTGTACAGTTTTAGTTGCTCTCTTGCATGTCCATCCTATGGACTACACACTCATGTGCATAATTAAAACTATCCTGCTTCACAGATGGGGAAATAGAGGGCACCCCCAATATGCCTGCCAGTGCTAGTAGCCAGACAAGGTCAAGAGGTTGCCCCACCAGTAGAACATATCCAACCTGCAGAAGAGGCATCTATTAGGTTTCAGAGATCTGAAAGAACCTGGCATTTACACAAAATTCATTTCGAGCTCCCCCTTTTTTCCCTTTTTAAAAAAAAGGGCTATTGGCTGTGCTGGGTCTTTGTTGCTACAATTGGGCTTCTTATTGTGGTGGTTCCTCTTGTTGCAGAGCATAGACTCTAGGGAACATGGGCTTAGTGGCCCCACGGCATGTGGGATCTTCCTGGACCAGGAATCAAACCCATGTCCCCTGAATTGGCAAGTGGATCACCAGGAAAAGGCCCTCTAGTTCCTCTTAAAGAGCGATGAACTAGCAACACTGGGTCTGCATTCCCACGTGACCTCAGAGGTATTGAGGGAGCCCAGCTCTGGTCGAAGACAGGTGTACTACTGGCCAAGCCCCACATTGCCCATTTCATCTGCCTTATGTGTCTGGTTCCTATGAGTACACTTCAGTTTGAGAAATCTGAAATAAGTTTTGGTATTTATAGAATACGTTAGGTCCCAAGAAGGGACAGGATACCAGGGATATGACTTAGTAAACAATGCAGCTTTCTTTTTTTTTTTTTTATTCTTCCAATTTTATTTTATTTTTAAACTTTACATAATTGTATTAGTTTTGCCAAACTTTTAAGAGTGGGACTTTGATGAGCTAAAGCCTCAAAAAATAACCAATTTATGGGCAGGACATTCTGCTGAGTCAGTGTTAATTGAAAAATTGACAAATTTGGAAATTTGTCTTCAAAGACAACCAGATGACTAAAGACACTGCATTGTATTGGGGCAGAAAAAAATACATATATACACACACATTATATATAACAACATATTTATAACATTAAGCTATACTTGCAGTCTTTCTTTCGGCTACAGGCATGCAGAATTTTAGTTCCCCAACCATGGTTCAAACCTGTGACTCTGCAGTGGAAGCGTGGTGTCCTGACCACTAGATGGCCAGAGAAGTCGCCCATACTTGAGGTCTTAGTGTTTAGGAAACCCTCTTCCTCTATGCACTAAGTCACAGAACTTTTATATATCCTTCTTCAAAAGGTGGTTATTGCAACTAGAGTCTCTCAGTTCCTTGGTTTTCCAGGGTACGTCTTTACTCTTCTAGTTAGATGCATTTTTCTTTTAAACAAAGCTGTAGCTAAATGGTATCCCAATTCACCAATACACTTTGACAATGACCTCCAGCACTTGCAAATGTGAGTGCACACTCCAGGGGTAACTGTGAGGTCTAGAGTTAGGTTTGCTTCCTCTACAAGCATTCGTTGAGATTTCAGGTGAAGGTCCCCCAGATTAGCACTTTCAATATTGAGAAGACCTCACACAACTTGAAGGCTCAACTAAGATTTCTCCCTTGGAGGGAGCACTGGGGAGGAACACAGCTTCATGTCACCTCATTGTGCCTACATGCTAAGTTGCTTTAGTCGCATCTGACTCTTTGCAACCTCATGGACTGCAGCTCTCCAGGCTCCTCTGTTCATGGGATTCTCCAGGCAAGAATACTGGAGTGGGTTGCCATGTCCTTCTCTACTCTGTGCCAAGCACTGGTCCACGTGGGATCAAGGGGCAAGTTGGGAGTCCCTACCCTTGACCCAGTCATGTATACAAATCTGACTGTTAAGGTGCTGAGATAAATGAGACTTTGCTATGTAAGGGACTAGTGGCCCAGTAGCACTGAGCTCAGTCTTCATGTCTGGGTTCAGTCGACAACAATTTGCAGCATGAAGTTCATGGCGAAGTGTCTTGGCAATACATGATGTGTTAGTGCTTTCGGAAAGGTAAGTTTCAAAAGGGGTTCAGAGCATCAAAAATGGATCCTGATTCTTCCAACACCCCTCTCCAGTCTCCTCTGTCTCAGCAAGTGGCAGCATTTAGTCACTACACTTCATGCTCATAAAATAAGCATTGTTAATTTTCTTTTAATTTTTTAAATATTTTAAACTTCACAATATTGTATTAGTTTTGCCAAATATCAAAATGAATCCGCCACAGGTATACAATGTGTTCCCCATCCTGAACTCTCCTCCCTCCCCATACCATCCCTCTGGGTCGTCCCAGTGCACCAGCCCCAAGCATCCAGTATCGTGCATCGAACCTGGACTGGCAACTCGTATCACACATGATATTATACATGTTTCAGTGCCATTCTCCCAAATCTTCCCACTCTCTCCCTCTCCAACAGAGTCCATAAGACTGTTGTATACATCAGTGTCTCTTTTGCTGTCTCGTACACAGGGTTATTGTTACCATCTTTCTAAATTCCATATATATGCATTAGTATACTTTATTGGTGGTTTTTTTTTTTTTCTGGCTTACTTCACTCTATGTTTTTTTTTTAAAAGACAAAGGGTGTTATGGAAGTGTCAAGTCCCCTGCAGGTCAGAGCTCACAGACTGTTGAGCCCAAATTCATCAACCCAGGCTACTTAAATATAAGCATTCTCCTCCACGAAGGCCTTTTCATCTCAGAGTGGGGCTCAGACTTGGGGTCACAATGGGCTTGTTTACTGACCTCTATTTCCCCACAAGGAAGGAAGGAAAGGTTGAGAATGGATTCTGTGCAGAGTCAGGGCCCAGACTAGAAGGAAAAGACTCTCCTGGCTCCAGGAATGATGGGTGGAGAGAAGGTTCTGAAAGAGACACCTGCTCTACAGTGTCCAAGCATCAGAGGAAAGAGACGTGAGGATCATCCAGGTGTGCAAACTGCCATTATAGCTGGAAGGCTACTTACTGGTCCATATTTGGCTTAACAGTCTAGACCAAAGGTCCTCAACATTTTTGACACCAGGGACCGGATTCCAGACAGGTGGCTGGGGGAGAGGGGATGGTTTGGGGATGACTCGGGCACATGACATTTATCGTGCACTTTATCCCTATCATTCCACTGGCTCCACCTCGGCTCAGGTGTTGGATCCCAGAGGTGGGGACCCAACGTCTAGACAGCTGTTACCAGGTGCTCCAAGGAAGGGGGTGCCAGGGCCAAGAGGTGGCAATTCTCCCCTTCCTTTGGCTTCTCCAAAAGCAAACAGCCCTCTAGTAGAATCCAGTGCTTCGGCCTAAACCCAATCCCAATTGCAAATCAAGGTGAGCTTTCAGGGGCCCCCTCTTTTGAACCCTGAAGCAGCAAGTTTGCATTTTGTAAGCAAGATGGACTCACAGCAAAACTGTCTTTGCAATTTACTGACTCTCTTTATCCAAGATGCTCCTGAGAGTCTTTTTTCCTCCATCCGGGGGCTGGACCACCAAGGTGAACTTTGTCAGCTTGGGAACTATTCCATTTGCTCTCCAGCTCATCTCAGAGGTGGAGAGAGGAAGAGGGAGGGGGTGGGGAGAGCACCGGGAAACTCAGGTTAGCCGGAGTCCCAGGCAGGTCAGGGAAGACCCTGATTTCTTCTCCAACCCGCTGTGCCAACCATCTGTCCTCATTAACTTGCACTGGTTTATGGGTTTTTTTAATCCTTCCCACATAGACACACACTATGAACATACCACTTTCTTTTTATAGCCTGTACTTTCTTTCATGTTCCGATTGTTGGCCTCGGAGTTATGACATCCTGTAGGACTTGCTGGTAGACTGGAAATTCCACAAACTCAACAAGCATTGCTAGGGTGGAAAGGAATCTCTGCCCCCTAGATCTGTGAACTGTGTCTAGAGACACCTTTGAAAACTCCAAACTAAGGTGTGACCAACCATCTCATGGCTGTGCTCACATTCCGTGCATCCCAAGGTTCAACCATCTCTGCTTCACCTACACTCAACTCACATTGAGCTTGTCACTGGCTGCCTAGGGGCTTTCTTGCTCCCTGCCCTGGCCAATAACTATTCTAATCCTTAGACCAGGGCAATCCTGCTAGTTTATTGGAACGAAACACCTGCCCTTGTGATGGTCATTAACCCAAGAGGTTATGAGGGTCTTCCTTCTGGTTTTCTTAGTAACTGATGAGCCAGCTGAAAGTCAATTCCTCCTATACCAAGTTCCTTCCTCTAAGTATGGAGAAAGGATTCTATACCCTGCCTGTTGATTGCTGTACATGATGGGTCGTTGTTCCAGGACTTGGTTTCACACATTTAAGATTCCCTATCCAATAAGTTGCTGACGTCTGTCACTGTCTCTGGGCTCTTCATTTGGTCTGGTGGCTGGGCAATTCCATGACTTGCAGCCCAACAGCCAACCATGCTTATTTCAGATTTGAAGCCCAGTAGGACAGCCTCTTTAACCCAAAGCAAAAAACCCTCCAAAGCCAAACTCTCCACTTCCTTCTCCTGCTGAGGCAGCTCCCCCAAAGTGTGTGGTGTGGGGAGGAACCAGCACTAAGGAGACTACTCTCCCTAAATCGTTATTCACCATCTAAAACATTCAAGAGTTCTCCATTCTCTTAAAGAGACTTTCTAGTTAAGTCTAACTCAAGTGAGGAAGCATTTTGCCAAGACCTGAGGATGACCTAGTTTAAGCTTGCAGGAACAAACCGTCCCAATTAAGTTGGCCTTTTATATACCATGATTCTCTCATGTAGGATTAGTTGTCCAATTCTGTCTTCATCTGCATTTCTTTTAAAGGGAATTGTGCTTTTGTTCTGAAGAGGTCAACTGAAACTGTTTAGGAAAACCCTGGGATTTAAAAAAATGTCACTAGAACACACGATGGTCCTTTATCCTCACATGTGGTCCTGAGACAGGCACATCTTTAAAGGTGATTATTTGATTAGGAGAAGACTGGTGTTGGCAGTTGGCAGAGAACCCAAATGGAACACGAGCTAACTTTGCATCATTCCTGCCTCATTGCAGGTGCTCCACCTTTTCTCCTTTCAGAGGTTAGGTGAGCATTTCCAAGCGAGTCCGTAGGATCCCGAGTCCACTGTTAGCCCCAGAAGTTTGTGGTTACTAAGTCTGAGACTCTGGTTTATGCAGCATTCAACATTCCTTTGCAGGGCATGTCATAGCTTTCAATATGTAGATATGGATGTGAACTTCTAAGACGTTTATGACGTGTAGCATTCCCTCAAACTTATTTGGGATCAGAACCTTTTATCACGCTGCAAGAAAAAAGGTCAATTCTTGGATTCTACACACTCAGACAAAATTGAGGATTGGTTTTCTGCAGATCAAGAAGTAGAAAAAGTTGTTTACCCAAGATCTTCGTGGCCTTAGACCCAGGGCAGATGCAAGCTTCCCCTACGTTCCTTATCCTTTTTTCTGCTTCAATTTTTCTTCATAGACCCTATCACTACCCAATGTATTCTGCACACTGCATCTAGAATATACCACACAGGCAGGCGTTCTCCTGCACTGAATAATCAGCACCTACAGTAGTGTCTGGAGTATAGTCGGCAGTTTGAATTTGGCTTCCTCCACTGTAACATGCCCAGGCTTCTGCCTAAGGAGATCTGGAACCACATCTTCATATTCTGCTCTATAACCATGTCTTATCAAAGTATCATTTCACATCTCAAAGGCTTCACTAAATCATGTCTGATTTTTTGCGATCCCATGGGCTACAGCATGCCAGGCTTCCCTGCCTTTCAATATCTCCAGGAGTTTGCTCAGATTCATGTCCAGCGAGTCAGTGATGTCATCTACCCATCTCATCCTCTCCTGCCCCCTTCTCTGCTTGCCCTCAATCTTTCCCAGCATCAGGGTCTCTTCCAATGAGTCTCATCAGGTGGCCAAAGTATTGGAGCTTCAGCATCAGTCCTTCCAATGAATATTCAGGTTTGATTTCCATTAGGATTGACTGGTTTGAGCTCCTTACTGTTCAAGGGACTCTCAAGTCTTCTCCAACACCACAATTCGAAAGCATCAATTCAAGAGAAGACTTAGGCTTCAGTCAATTTGATGTTGATTTGATGCTGACCCTGATTTGGTAATTTTCCACTTTGGGGCCTATGTAATCCCAGATTGAGATGCAAAGTTGGATCTAAGAACAGTGTCCATCTGTGCATCCTGAACAGATCCCTTTGGAAGCCAAGACCTGAGCATGCAGTGCCCAGAGGACCAGGCTTAGTCATTATTCTTGGCAACAGCTTTCATGATCTCTGGAGGCCTGGAAAGAACATGGGATGATGTGCCTTGATGCCCTCATCTCATAAGTATCTTCAGGTTCGCCCAGAGTCAGCACCTCCCAACGGGACATGGTGGCCTTCAGAGCATCTGCAGTGTATCCAAGGAGGTTGGAGGACCCATGTGTATACAGGCACCACCACAAGAAAGAGAGTCGCCATGGGAGAAATTAAGGCTCTGCAGCCTTTAGGGAAGAAGGTTAGATCAACTCATTCACTGGGCAGAGAACCATGGCCAACCACAAGGCACAATCTCCAGACACATGAAGGTAGACACTCATTCTTTTTTATTGGAAAGCAAGCCCCGAGAGGTTAAGAGACTCAGGCCAAGACCCACAGCTGTTAAAACTCAGGCTGGAACTTGCATCTGAGGTTCAGGCCAGGTCTCCTCCGAGAAGCACAATCGCTCTGGAGAATTTGGAAGATCTCAGCCTCAGGCCAGATGACAGCTTAGACTTTGCCCAAACTGACCCGTGAACCCGAGACGACCTTGCCTTTGTCCTGAGATTATAACTCTCCAGCCTCATTTGTACATTGAGCCTGGGTAAGAGGACAGAACTTAACAGCCAAGCTCCCTTTTACTCCCACTGGAGGTTTCCAGATGGAGATTGTACACGAAGCCCCTAGGCTGACCCATGATGCCAGCAAACATCACCCGGACCAGGAAACTGAGGACTGATTCTTCACAAAGCCATGCTCGTGACTGCTTCAGGAATAACATACTAGGCTGCCCTAGGAGGCTGCATTGAGAAAAGGATTCCACATTCAACAGTAGCTCACTGTGAACCAAGCACTGTTATGGATAACCTGAGACCCACGGAGGAGGGTGAACAGGTTGGCCGTGGGCATCACTGGGAAAGCAGGGTGGGGTCCCCTGTCTTTGATATAGTGCTGCCCTGAACCGTCAGACTCATCTCCTAAATGTAAAGGAAAACGTGGCTAGTGTCTTGCAAGTGTTTAAACGGCAGAAACATCCTCTGAGCGACTCCTCTGATGAGGGAGGAGGGAAGCGAGGGATGTATCGGCACTTGGCTTTCCTGACACTTGACTGATGAACACACGGATGGCCGGCACAAGAACTACTCCCTGTGACCCACAGGGGGCAGCACTCAACCAACATCAGGAGAGAAAGTATTAAAGCCCTTGGAGGAAAAACCCTTGGCTCAGTCCCCTACGAGGGGCATTTCAGTTCAGTTATTCTCATTATTTTGGATGAGCTCAATCTAAACACATGAGCCCTTTAAATCTGTCTCTAGGAGTCAGATATGGAAAAAGTCAGTCAAAGCACAAGTAAGAATTGTAATACACTGTTGGCAGCTTGAAGGAGGTGGGCACATGGACGGGGGGTGTAGGAGGGCCTCTGGGAGCTGAGGGGCCTTCTGCTGCCAGCCAGCTAGGAGGTGACCGCAGTCATACACTGCACGTGAATGGATTTCATCAGAAGAGGTCAGGTCCGTGACACCCATGGTGTAAGCTGTGGACCGTGATGGCAGTAACAGCAATGGCAGTGTCTTCCATGGACTTTCACAGATGCTACGGACATCCTATAAACTGAAGGGGAGGGTGCATTCTAAATAAGGTCTCAGAAGGCAGCCCGCTTGGTAAGTTGAGATGTCTTGCGAGTGTTTTACGTTCCTAGTTTTGAAGGCTGTGTCCCCAGGAAGGAAAAGTTCCTTCAAAAGAACACCCCTTGTTCTAGTACGAGACTTGGTCCTAGGAGCGCCAACATCTTGCATGCTCCAGTTCTGTCATAGGTGCTGAGCACAGTGAGGGAGAGAAGACCTCAGTCCTCAAGGGGATCTGACGGAGATCACAGCATGGATGTGGTTAAGTAGCACCCCGTGACTTCTATCCCATCCACACACCCCCTGGATAACCCTTTGGGTGTGAGTGAACTTCTGCATGAGACACCAGTCCCACGATTGTTACAGGGTAAGGAAACTATTCTACTGAGCACAACCTAATCACATGAGCCCTTTTAAGTTTGGGTCTAGAAATCAGACATGGCAAGCCAGAAAATCAAAGCACAAGAACCATAATGCGCTTGTTGGCAGCTTGAAGATGGAGGGGGACACACGAGTGGCCTTCAGCTGCCAGCCAGAAAGGAGGTGAGCTCAGCCTGACACTGCGAGAAGCTGAATTAGACCAATAAGAATGAGCTTGGAAGCTGAGTTGACTACTAGTCTCCCAATGAGGCTGACACCCTGATTTTGGGCTCGAGGCACCTGAGCAGAGAACCCAGCCACCTTGAGCTTGGTCAGCACCTATGGAAGAGTGAGCTTGTGGAACTTTAAAGCTGCCAAGTTTCTGCTGTGCAGCAGTAGAAGGTTAATACTGTCTCCCTGTACAGTAACGATCGTCGTGCATGCCATGAAGAAAAAGCACGAATACACGTGCATTACAGGGGAACCAAAGCTTGGCTGTGGGGTTTGGGACATCCCCTTTCAGATAACAGTGCCTGGGATGACACACGACCCCGTCTCCGCTGTTCTCTTGGAACAATCAAGCCATCAGCAGAGGCTTAAAATGCTTAACGAGGCTCATCAGACCAGGGTTGGATTGAATCAGAGCAACCGATGTCAGAAATGGTCAAACCTCCATTTAGAGGGCCTCCATCAACTAGCATCGAGCTAGAATCTCCATCTTGTTATCTGTGAATGGAGACCTAAGCCACTGGGACCGTGCAGAGGGCTTCTCAGGAGACATTAACAGCTGACATCACCCAGGTTGGAGCCACGCTCACCCCCCTCGGATGTCAGTTCCTCCCATTAAACGTGAGTTTGAGTTTCTCAGTCAATCTTTAAGACTGGTTCCCCTAAGAAGAGACTGTTTCATTTGGTAAGATGGAAGAGAAATCCAATTGCTGAGGATCTTCTTTTGAGTGCCAAATCTACACCAGGAGCTTCTTCGAGCCTGTTTGCTTCTTGGGAAGGGTGGGATCTTTCCAAGGATGGGGACAGATTCGGAGGAAGGAATTTGTCTGGCCTAAGTTTCACATCACATCTCGTCTTTGCTCCCTTAAATCTCAGAAGGATTTCTTTTCGAGTGTAGGGGGACAAGCAAGTAGAACTCTCAAGCTGAGCATGGGGGCAGAAAGTACCTTTGAGATGGAAGCCAATATCATGTACATGGAAAATCTCTGCAGCAAGTCAGTATCAAACCCAGTTTGATATTCTAGGGCCATCTTGAGCCTGAACTCTAAGACTAGCTGAGCCTGCTATAAATTTGCCATGAGGATTAACTTGTGCTGATTTTTAGGAAAACAGAAGATGGAAGCTTTGTTACCTCTCCCTTAACTGTCTAAAAAAAAACATAAAAGCTCTGTTCCCTGGGGTGGCGGGTGGGGGAAGGCAACTGGAGATATCTGTAAAGAATATGGGCTAAACCTGGAGGAAATGGCAACCCTCCAGTATTCTTGCCTGAAAAATCCCATGGAAGAGCCGCCTGGCAGGTTACAGTCCACAGGGCCGCAGAGTTGGGTGTGACGGAGCATACACATTAGACACAAGGAAGCCAGCTTTGCCTCTAGGCTCTTCTGGCTGCTCTTATCCACAACTGTGCCTGTTCTTTGGCTTCTCTTTTGAACTCGTTCTGACATCTTAAATAGTTCCCTTACTGATTATGAGTTCAAAAAAATCTTTAACACAAAATATGGACTAGGTATGGTGGTGGAGACTTGGCAGGGTCGAGAGACCAGAGTTGCTGTGTCCCACTGACTCTACATGTGGCCCAGTGACCAGACACTTGAATGTCCATCTCCATGTGAATTGCCTTCCTTGGCTTTGAGCTACGTAAACTATCCACCCCTCTCTTGTCCTTATTGGAGACGATCTATAGAGGCGAAGGGCTTTGATCATTTTGGTGACTTAGTTTTCTTGAACCACTCCCACCTTAACCTTAACGTTTTGTTTTTCTCCAGTTCATCTGTCTCATGTTGATTTAGTTCTTAGAGCAGCCAGAAGAGTCTAGAAGGGTAGAAAAAAATTTCTTCCAACACTGGGACTGTGGACTGAGCTTATTGGACTAATACAGAAGTGATTCCAAAATATCATGGATGTGTGTGATCTTAAGGTTCCATGCCACCCCAGGAGAACATTCCTTTTTATTATTTTTTTTGTCTTTTTTTAAAAATTTTATTTTATTTTTAAACTTTACATAATTGTATTAGTTTTGCCAAATATCAAAATGAATCCGCCACAGGTATACATGTGTTCCCCATCCTGAACCCTCCTCCCTCCCCATACCATCCCTCTGGGTCATCCCAGTGCACTAGCCCCAAGCATCCAGTATCGTGCATCGAACCTGGATTGGCAACTCGTTTCTTACATGATATTTTACATGTTTCAATGCCATTCTCCCAAATCTTTCCACCCTCTCTCTCTCCCACAGAGTCCATAAGACTGTTCTATACATCAGTGTCTCTTTTGCTGTCTCGTATACCAGGAAAAAAACACCAATACAGTATACTAACGCATATATATGAAATTTAGAAAGATGGTAACAATAATCCGATGTACGAACATTCCTTTTTAAAAAACTTATTGAGGTACCATTGCTTTCCATGGACACCAAGGGAGGACTGTGGGATGAATTTCTTCCATTTCTATAGAGAAGCTGAGGCAAGCTCTCATCTCCCCCGGAGGCTCAGTCACTTCTGAGTGTCTCCATTGTTCTACAGACACTCCAGGATTTTGTTCTTGTCCTTTCTTCCAGCCCTGTGTTCCTGCTCGGTGCTCAATTCTGGGAAACCAAACCTTGGCCAGCTTTCAGCACTCAATCCACTTGGACAAAGCTGGTGTGTGATCTACCTCAAAGTCTAGTCCACGGTGATTCAGGAAGCGGAGAGTTGCCAGTGGCCGTAGAGTACCACGTCCTAAACACTTGCCAGACCCTATGGAATTTAACCCCTGCTCTCCTAGCTCACGGGGTCTGCTTTTCCTCACCTCAGGCTCCCCCCTATCTGGCCCCAAGGTCTGTGCAAAGGCCCTTCTTCCCTCAACTTGGGCTTCCAAACTCAGATTTTTGGAGACTGAGCCAGTGCAAGTGGGATCCCACAGAGACTACCTAGGGAGGCCATCTACCTCTCCCCTCAAAAAGGGAGCCACTGATGCTCAAAAGATAATAACCCCTCCCCAGGAGAGAAGGCTGGACTCTACCCCAGCAATTGGCATGTGTGCAATAAGTTCTGATGGATGTAAAAGCAGGTACTTCTTTACAGAAGTCTGTAGTAGGCTTCCCTGGTGGCTCAGATGGTTAACAAAAAAAAAAAAAATCTGCCTGCAATGCAGGAGACCTGAGTTCAATCCCTGGGTCAGGAATGTCCCCTGGAGAAGGGAATGATCACTCACTCCAGTATTCTTGCCTGGAGAATTCCATGGACAGAGGAGCCTGGCAGACTACAGTCCATAGGGTCACAGAGTCAGACACGACTGAAGCGGCTAACACACACAGACTGATGCTAGAGCAAGGCTCAAGGAAGGGCCGGGAGTGGAGGCTCACAGCAGAGTCGGGTCGGACTCCGCTGTTCCTGCTCGTTGCCTTTGCCGAAACCCAGGTGCACATGCTTTTGTCTTGTCTGCTGAAGAATCATTTCAATTCCTAGACTTCACTTCACATTGTACTGACATCTGTCCCATCCTCCCCTGGTTCCCAATCAATGCCATGCCAGAACTGTGTCAGGGCATGCATTATTTATCTCTAATGGGAGCAGAGTTACTCAAGGTGCCAATGAATCAATGGATTCAGATGTGCCATCAAGACCCTCCTCAATCAATAGGTAGAGGACAGATTCAACAAGGGAGGGGGGGTGAGAACAGGAGGGCTGAAGATTTAGGACAGTAAGTGCTGGCCTGAGTCAGAATCTGAGCTGCAGCCTCAGCTCAGATCCAAGTCTTTCCCCAGATGGGGCCTCGGTTTACCTCACCTGTATAAAGGGGCAGTGAGGCTAAACCAGCTTACGACCCCTCTTTAGCACTTGTCTTTTTTAATTAAGAGTCTTGAAGTTTCCAGGGACCGTTTCCAGGACTAGCTAGAAATGTTCATGGCAGTTGAAACTAGTTAGTTTAACTAGCTCAGGAGCCTTCAGAAGTTGAGTTTTGGAAAAGCCATTATTTTTACAACAGAAATGACTCACGTACCCAGAGGCAGCTGAGCCCGGATCATGCTTTCCACGATGGGTATGACTTCTTAGATGGTTCTGCCCAGGGTATGGGTTGACCTCATTTTGGGTATGTTAGAAGTAATCCCCCGCTCATAAAAGATGGTTTGGAAAGTAGAGATTAGAAGGGAGGCTTTAGCAACACATTTCCCCATGTCTTAGGGCTTGGTTTTGTATCATCTTAGAATCACTTAATGGCGTTTAATGATTTGCTTCCATGACTTGGACTCCAGCCTTGACTCTACGCCTAGCAGACATTTGGGTTTAGTTTTGCTGTCATAAGTCTTTTGTTCCTGAAACTTCGGTCCTCAAGGGGTGAGGTTCTGGTTGCTGGCCATCGCTTTTTGCCAGCTCTTTCCTGGTGAGGTCGTTGCTTACTCCCATGGATCACAGCTGTGCTATTGAGGCCTCAGGCTTACCTAGGAGACACCAGGCAGGTAGGATCCCGGCGCCCCCTTAGAGGAGTATTTCTTGAGGTCCCCGACTTGTATTAGAACTAGTTAGAGTACAGTCAGGGGCTCAGGCCTGATAACATCTCAAACAGTGCACACCTTGCTCTTCACATCGCTCATATTCTGCCCTGGGCTTCCCTATCTCTGGGAACACTGCTCTACATAGCCCACACAACTGGGAGTTCCAGCTTGGATGGGTCACTTCCCTTCATACCCAGCAGCCCATCTTTTATCAAGTCCTATTTCTTCTTCTGTCCCCAATCCATCTTCATCTTAGCATCTTCACTGGTACGGGCTTGGACCCCAGTTCCATCTCCTACCTGGATAACTGGGGTAGCTTTCTGTTCTCCCACTTCTTGCTGCCTATTATCAACTTGAGACAGCGCCAGTGATTGACAAACACTCAAAGTTTTGATGATGTCTTCACCCATCATCTCTGGGATAAAGTCTGAAATCCATTCACCATGACAAGATCCCACAGAACAGGGCTCCTGCCCAGCTGCTCTCATCTTAAAGATGCTGCCGCCACCCCACATGCTTATTATACTCCAGTCACTGTGCTTTTGTGCTTCATCCCAAACTGATCCTACCTCAGGATCTTTACATCAGCTATTCCTCCCCCACTTTGGATGTTTGAGATTTTTGTTCAGACTTTAGCTAAGTCATGCATCCATTCATTCTCAGCTGAGAACTCTGCGTTACTGAATCTAAAGTAGCCAGTGAGCCCTGTACTGGGTTTCAGGCACAGGGGGTGTGAGGTACACTGTTAAAGTATTCCTGCATCAGGTATTATTTAGTCTCTAAATTGTGTCCAACTCTTCTGTGATCCCCCCCTAGACTATAGCTCCTCTGTCCATGGGATTTCCCAGGCAAGAATTCTGGAGTGGCTTGCTACTTCCTTCTCCAGGGGATTTTTCCCACCCAGGGACTGAAACCATGTCTCCTGTATTGGCAGATTCTTCACGACTGAGCCACCAGGGAAGCCCACACTGGGATATGGATTCTCCAGATTTGTCATAAGTGCCTTATCCCAACAGGATTAAGAAGCCTCGTGCAGGTGACAATCGAGTTAGGAAGGAATTTCTTGGGGAATCTTTCACAAGAAATGAACCTAGGCAGAGAGCACGTTTCAGGAACAGTTATATTCCTTTTTTCATAGAACCATTCTCTTTAGATATTTAGTCTTATTGCCACCCCCAAGAGAGTCTGGTCCTCACACCCAACAAGATAAGGTTCTCGTAAATCAAATGCTAGTATCAAAGACCAGATTGATGTCAGAATCCAAGTCTAGGTTTATGGAAAAGCTAGATCATTCCTTATTCTTGTTCTTGGTTCAGTGTCTGACATGTATCAGGTGCTTAAAGTTTCTTTCTATCCTCTTATTCAACCCTAGATATCAATGTTTTTATTGCCTTGGATCTCAGGTAAGATGTGCTTATTAGAAGCAAAGCCCTTAAGAACAGCAAAATGATCAGGTCTAGAGATTAGAACTGCTGTCCCTCCAGCCCAATCTTGGCTCTAGAAGGGACTTAAGTGTCCAATCTTTCCTAGACTTCTAACTAGGATGCCAGGGGAAGTTGACCATTCCTAAACCAGCATCATGCCAACTTCCCATGAGGCTCCGTCATCCGTGACTTGACTTTCTCTCCAGAGCACCCAGTTGCTGCACAAAGTGATGGGCAACAGCTTTCAGGGCTGTGACAGTGTCACAAAGGTAGCCCAGCTCTGATCCCCTTGCTCCGATTTCTGTAGGGCTGTTTGGTGGGGAAGCGATCAAAGCCATTAACTGCTGGGAACCCCAGAACCCATAGCTGTCTTGGTTATAAGGTACTGGGCACCAAGTCACATCCATGGCAAGTGAGTGAGACAAGATCCTGTGACTTCAATCTGACAGGTTATCTGGGGGAGAAAGAAGGGGGCACTGGGGGTGGGGAGAGAAAGGATAACCTAGGAGGTAAGAACGGGTGTGTGTGCTCACTTGTGTCTGACCTCCTTGGGACCCCATGGACTGTAGTCCACCAGGTTCCTCTGTCCATGGGGATTCTCCAGGAATTGATAGCCATTCCCTTTCTCCAGGGGATCTTCCCAACCCAGAGATAGAACTCACGTCTCTTGCATTGGTAAGTGGATTCTTTACCTCTGCACTACCAGGGAAACCCAGGTGAGAACAGAGGCAGTCAACCCCGTCCCCCATCAGGCTCCTTAGGGGCACAATAAGGAGCTTGCAAGGGCCACCAGTGCTCACGTCACATTATGAAATGGCTGAGGTGTGATGAATGCCAAAATGCTGGTAGTTACCATCTGCCTAGAGATTAATGAACATGCAGAACTTGAAAGGATACCAAGGAGACACTTCGGATGGCCTCAACAAGCTGAGCTAAGCTAAATTCAGACTGAGTCACAGGACCCAGGGCAGATGGTTTCCTCCCCCAGCTTTCCTCATTTGATGAGGGTGATGATGGTACCTAGCTGGCTGGGTGATGAGGATCCACTGACAAATGTCATCCCAATTGAGGCAGACACAGGCCTAGTAGAGCCTGAGCTAAACTTAAGTCTCTAAGATACAAGATTATGAATTTGGAGTACGGAACCCAGCTTAAGCTTCATCTTTAGGGTAAATCAGGACATTCAGAAGCAGATCAGTACTTAGTACACGCTAAATGCTCAGCACGTGGGAACCTTTATCAGTGACCTAGTTAGGAGAGGAAAAGTCATCCCAGAGCCGTGCAGTGCTCGTTATGTTACGACTGATGGGCTTCCCTGGTGACTCAGTGGTAAAGAACCCCCCTGCCAATACAGGGGACGTAAGGGACGAGGGTTCAATCTTTGGGTCGGGAAAATCCCCTGGAGAAGGAAATGGCAACCCACTCCAGTATTGTTGCCTAGGAAATCCCAATGGTCAAAGGAGACTGGCAGGCTACAGTCCACGGGGTTGCAAAAGAGTTGGACACGATTGAAGCGGCTTAGCATATGCATGCATGCAATTCATAGATTATCTAGTGTTTGGCTACAAGGAATGGGTGCAGAGGGACTGAGGCAGGAGAACATGAAAATAAACTGAGAGGGGGCCCTACAACGCTTGACGGGGTTAAGAGAACTTCACTTCAGGTAGAACTAGTTGAGGCTTAATGACAGACTTCGTAGCTTACGAAAATCTCAGTCTACTGCAAATGTAACACCCCCAACAGCAGCTGAGACCTTAAGAGTTGGGTAAGCCTCACACTAGAGGTTAGTCAAGCAGGGGGGGACCCATGGGGCACAAATCTACTCCCAGGTCCCTGGACTTAGTCCCAGCTGTGCTGAAAGGTGGGCCCTGGGGATGGGAGCGTTGGGCCCTTTCAAGGGTGTTCTCAAATTAGCTTTTTTTGTAGGAAAGGGGCTCCCACAACTTGGCATAAATTGTCTTGACCTCCACTGGGTCCACAGGGTGCCTTGGGGAAAAAAAGACAGCTGTATAAGGAGGTCTGAGCCACCAAGCACCCCACTTCCTTCCTCCCTGCCCAGTGCACGAGGAGCTGAATTCAGAGAAGAGTCAGCAGAAATACAACCACGGGGATCCCTGGGGACTCTCGCCTGAGCTACTTGGGGTTGCCTCACCAGAAAGCTCTTCCCGCTCACAGAAGTTTGAAGTGAAAGAACTATTTTTTGATTTGAGGCACCACTCCTGCTTTCCCCAGATTAAGGGTCAGCTTTCTCTCACCTGTGCTTTGTACCAACACAAAGACTTGATCATTTGAGTGATATACCCATTTACTTGACATTGCATGATGATGTGCATAAGCACATATGTATTCCCCAGTTTAATGATGAGGAAAACTTTATAAGTACCAGGGCAACATGACTTGCCCAGGAGGGCTTCCAAAGGAGTTGCCAGGCCAAGGTTTCAGCTTGGGCAGCTGACTTCAGAGCCCTAGTACCCAATACCCTGCATGACTCGGACTCTCAGTGAGAAAGACTCTGGCTTTCAACCCTACTTTGTGCCAACCCTCCTGCGCCCCCGACCCCTCCTGGGTCATTGTTGACCTGCCTCCCTCAGCTGTGAAAAGTTTGGGAGATGGAATTGAGAAATGCCTACCGAGGTAGAACATTGTGAGGTTGTAGTGACCAAAAGCTTTTCCTTCCCCAAAGAGAAAACCCAGACAGCTTTTAACCCATGTCAGGAGCTGCTCCCAGCTGTCCAAAGTTGAGCTGTAATTAACATTCTCCACCTTCTGTCCCTCCTTGCATGCTTTGGAAGGTAGGCTTTCAGAGCCCAGCATCCTTACAAGGTTACGTAGTAGCCAGCGCGGAGTACTGCCCTGGAGGAACTGGACTGGAAGAGGAGCAGGTTCACCGAGAGTGCCCTCTCTGGTCAGACAGCCCCGCTAGTAGAAATAGAAACTCCATTTTTTCCCATTGCATTTCCCTATTATAGTCAACACGCCCCATGTGGAGCCCACAGACTGCTCAGAGGCTGGGGTCCTGCCGTAGACAGGACCTCAGGGAGAACTTTGAGATGCCTAAAAGTAGCTTTTTACTTCTTGAAATCAAGAAGAGAAGAAGGCTAGCTGAGTGACCTCCCGGACAGACAGCTTGACTCCTTCCTCTTTCAACTCCCTCTTCAATTCCCTTCACAGCCCCTGGAGGACAGGCAAAGGCTTGTAGGGGTGTCAGAGCCTAAAAAAGCTTCCTTGTAGAAAAGACAAATCCCCCCCAACTATAACTCTGGACCACCCCTGCCCCCCAGCCACAGTTCCAGCATCCTTCTCATCTCTGATTCTAAGGAAGTTCCCTGCTGCTCTTTCTTCCTCCTCTGGGTCAAAGAAACGTTGAAGCCTGCACCAGGATTTTTCCTAAACTCTAGAACATCTTAAGAAAGAGAAAGCCTAACCAGCAGCCACCCGCCCCCTACCCCCAATAGGGCATCCTTGGTTTAGATAAAAGAAAGCGTCTTCTATACTGACCCCCACCCCTTCCCCTAAAAGGATGGCAGGCTCCAGAGAAAAGAGTTGAGGACGGGCCCAAAGCAGTGCTTTTAAGGCTTCCCGTGGTGCTGCCCATGCTGCCTATTGGCTGGTTATGTTCCTCCCAAATGCCGTTCACCTGGTCCCACGAGTGGCTCCTGCAAGTATTTCATTCCAGGTGTTGCTTATTAGGACTGTGACGGAGGCTCCTAGTTGATGCCAGCTGTCCTGGTGTAATTAACAGCGCCACCTTCCTCCGTCAAATGTGTCCCTGTTTAGATAATAAAGGGATGCTCTCCCTAAAGATATGTGTCCTTCTATAGCCAATGTGAGCCTGTGGAAGCTGTCTCCCACCAGAAGGTCATCATCAAGGACAGAGCCATTTGCAGGGGGCGAAGGAGGTGTTAGAGTGTTCTGGCGAATTCCCCAGCTCCTGTGAATAAGCTGGGGCTGTGAACTCAGCTTCCCAAAGCCTGGCCAGGCTCTAACATAACCAGAGCCCCCACACATACCCAATTTTAGCTCAACAGTTGCTTGAATTTAGGGTGTTCTCTTGAGAGCTGGGGGCTTCCCTGGTGGCTCAGTGGTAAAGAACCCACCTGCTAAGCAGAAGATGCAGGTTCGATCTCTGGGTTGGGAAGATCCCTGGAGAAGGAAACGGCAGCCCTGTCCATGAGGTTGCAAACAGTTGGACGAAACTTAGCAACTAAACAGCAACTCGACAGCTGGATGTGAGATTTTCATCTATGGTTTTGTGTAAGTTCTCCCTTCTTAAACTGTTTGTATTGGGTTGGCTAAAAAGTTCGATTTTTCCTGTTACATCTCACAGAAAAATCCAAATGAACCTTTAGGCCTAACAAACACTAAAATCCATACCACTGCAAATCCAAATTCCAGTTCTGCCAACTGAATCACTGTGAAGTCTGGCTAAGTTCATTCACCTTCCTTTGCCTCCATTTCCCCCTCTGAAAATTCTCACAACCTAGGGATGTTATGGGAGAAGGCAATGGCACCCCACTCCAGTAGTCTTGCCTGGAAAATCCCATGGACGGAGGAGCCTGGTAGGCTGCAGTCCATGGGGTCGCTGAACAACTTCGCTTTCACTTTTCACTTTCATGTGTTGGAGGAGGAAATGGCAACACAATCCCATGTTCTTGCCTGGAGAATCCCAGGGACAGGGGAGCCTGGTGGGCTGCCATCTCTGGGGTCACACAGAGTCGGACACGACTGAAGTGACTTAGCAGCAACAGGGATGTTATGAGGATGAAATGAGTTAATATCTGGAAGTCTTCAGAACAGAGCATGGGATGTAAGTACTATAAAGGTCTCTGAAAAATAAGCAGAAGGAAAAAAGAAACAGAAAGGATAATTCATCTATGAGCTGGCTTTTTAATTCACGCCCAGCACTACGGATTGGAGAAACTGCTGTTACCAACATCCGCACTTGGCAGAAAATTAAGATACAGAGGTTCAAAGATATTCACAAGAGTACCTAAGAAGAAAGTGACAGGTTTGATTTAAAAAGAATGAAATAACACCATTTGCAGCAGCGTGGATGGACCTAGAGATAATCACACTAAGTAAGCCAGATGGAGAAAGACAAATATATGATAACGTTATCCATGGAATCTGAGAAAAATGATACAAATGAATTTATTTACAAAACAGAAATAGATGCACAGACATAGAAAACAAACTTGTGGTTTCCAAAGGAATAATGGGGTGGGAGGGATCATAAATTAGGGGTTTGGAGCTAAGAGACACACACTACTATATATAAAATAAATAGATAACCAATAAGGACCTACTCTGTAGCACAGGTAACTGCTCAATACTCTGTAGTAACCTACATGGGAAAAGAATAGATAAATATGTATAGCAGAATCACTTTGCCGTCCACCTGAAGCTAACACAACACGGTTCATCAACTATACTTCAAATAAAAAAAAAGTGGCAGGTTTGGATTTGAATTTGGGTGCTGCCAATTCCAAATTGCATGCTCCTTTTACTGTACAACCAAGCATGTATTTTATTTATGTTCAACTTAAAACCCCCACATTGCAAGGGCATCTCCTGGTTTAGGCATATAGGAATTTGCTAAGGCCAGCTTTCCCCTATTTATAACCCCCTGATTGTGCAGACTTTGATCACATGCTCCTTTGGCCATCCTATTTCGAGACTGAAGAGGCGACACGATACAGTTACTGAGTCTTCTGGGTATGCACCCATACTTGAGGGTATTCCAGATCCTTTTAAGAAGGATGTGGGGCAGAAGATTGTAAAGAGGGATCATTCAATTGCTGTTACTGTTAATAATAATTAAACAAATCCCTCCAGGCTTGGGAAAATATAAAGCCTGTAAGGATACACGATCATTATAACAAAGGAGCCACTACCATGTCAGCTCTGTGACGGCAGAGGGTTTGTTCAGTTTCCTTAACCTCTGAGCCTAAGAACAATTCCTGGCACATGGGCTTCCCAGGTGGCACGGTGGTAAAGAATCCGCCTGCTAATGCAGGAGATGCAAGAGACACAGGTTCGATTCCTGGTCGGGAAGATTCTCTGGAGTAGGAAATGTCAACCCACTTCAGTATTCTCACCTGGGAAATACTATGGACAGAGGAGCATGGTGGGATACAGACTATGGGGTCACCGAATCAAACATGACTGAGCATGACGAAATAGGTATTCAGAAACACTTCTATAATGACGATGAATGTGTGACTGAACAGATGAGCACAGAATGAAGGAAACAGTGTAACCCAATGGATATGAACATAAGTTTTGACATCAGACATGTGACCTGAAACTCTAGCTCCATCCTGGCTTACCCAAGACCATCCCAGGTTTTAACGTTGAAAATCTTGTATCCCAGGAAAGCCTTCTGGATAAAACAGGACTGTTGATCACCATATACTAAAGTCCCCTGACTTCTCCAAGCCTCAGTTCCCTCAACTGTAAATGGGATAGCAATATTATGGAACCTTATGGGGTTGCTATGGGATAAGATAACTGCATGGAATACTTACTATGGGTGCTTTGCACATGGAGAGTACTTATCGGTGGGCACTCACTATTCCCATTACTTCCATCGCCTTCTGGATCTTGAAAATGCATCCTGCTTCTTGATACATGTTCCTGACCCTGATGAGATTAGAGTCCTTGGTTTTAGGGCAGAGGAAGGAGGCGAGCCACCTAAGAGCCAAAAAGCTGGTGCCTCTTGGCGGTTTTCCTTGGCAGGGAAGTGGCCTCCCCCTGTCCCCCACCCCCACCACCCCCACCACCCCCAGCTGCTTTTTTAGCCATCATATCTGGCGGCTCCGTGCTGATTTCCAACAGATGTTCCTCTAATGAACCACGCTGGAATCTCAGGCCCTTAATATAGTGCCGGGGTGTGATAAGTTCGAAATGGCTGTCATCATGGCCCGTGAGGATGGTCTGGCCATTGTTTTAGACTGTCTTCCTCTGATTGTTCTGTGAAGGGGAATTTATTTTCTTCCATCACCTCTTCGGCCCATACAGTCTCCTGCCCCCCTCCCTACCCACTATTCTGGGGCCCCAGCTCCTGCCCGAATTAAAAGTCTGAACCTTCGAGAGAATGCTCAGTGTACCACGATGAGGGGGGATGACAGAGCGAGGGGATGGGAAGGAGGGGTGATTCAACAGAGACCTGAAATCGATATTCTCGGGGTACGATCATGCAGATTCACAGACTCCCAGGCGAAGAGCTGGCTCCTGGGGGACCTGATGCAGATATTCTCTGAGCAGGAGGGACTGTGGTCCAGGGGGGAGGCCCTGGTGTCTTGCAGCTGGGACTCAGCGGGGGGCGTCCATTTACACAGGCACGGACCTTCTGGATGAACAGGGAGAAAGAAGCCAGGGATGGGGAGAGGTTTCCAGTCCCTGTCTGGTCACGTCTGGTTCGTCTGAATGATCTCAGTGCCCTGGTTTGGTGGGGTCAGGAAGCCTTCCTGAGGGTTTCCTGAGTGCCAGCCACTGATATACACCGCCCAGACACAGACTGCCCTGAAGGCGTGACAGCAAACAGCTCATTAATAGAGAATCAGAACCCCTACCCTCCGGCTGGATCTGTTTGCTATTTGCATCAACTAACAGCAAGAGGCTGGATGCTGTTTCTCAGAATACATAATTTCTGCCAATAACAATAAATCAATAAATAGCAAACATTTCTGAGTTCTTACCAAAGCTCAAGGGCCTGGCTCAATGTTTCCTATATATCATCCATGTAATTCTCTCGATGACCTCATGAGGTAGGTGCTCTCATCTCAATAGGTAACAAAGGCCCAGAGAAGTTAAGTCACTTGACCAAGACCACACAGCCAGCCAGTGGCCAAGGCGGCATTTGAATTTGAAGAGAGCTGACTCCAAAGCCTAATTTTAACCACTCTCTAAAGTGGGCATCCAAATTCTGACTATTCCAAATTTCTGGTTGTTGAGAGACCAGGAGAACAATTTCACCTATTTGGTTATAAGGTACTTAAAGAAAATCTATTTAGCTTCATTCTTAACAAAAGACTAGGACTGGGTTTTTCATCATGTAATCAGAGCAACACAGAGAATTCAAAGAATCTGTTGCATCGAGGTTTCTCATTTTATGGGAATTAACCTATGATCCGTGGTCTTTCTCCTGACAATAAGTTCTTCAATCCTCTGATATTCACTTGGGGGAAATTTAATCCATACAGAATTCACACTGTACAGCAACCATCCCTATAGAAAGGACCTTACAAATTATTCCTGTATGGAAATATCATTGCTATCCACAATATTTGGGGGGGGATCCGAGGAAAGGTAAAAACCAAACACGGCAATAAGAAGAGAGAACATAAATAATCCTCACTCAGTATCTTCAATGAATCGGTGCAGAGGTCTACAATTTTTTTCTACAAAGGCCCACAAAGTAAATATTTTAGGTTTGGCAGGCCATACAATCTGTCACAACTATTCAACTGTGCCATTGGAGCAAGAAAACAGCCATAGACAAATGAATGTACAAGTGAATTAGAGTGGCTGTGTTCCAATAAAACTTTATTTATAAAAACAGATGGGGAAGGGGCTGGCACAGTTGATAACATACAGTTAGGAGGATTTCAACCTGGTGACCTGACTTGGCAGTGTGTTGATAAGCTTTTAATCTAATAAGTTTAAATCTAATATCAAAATAAATAATCCTAATAGATAGCCTTATGTGAAAGCTTTATAAATGCCAGTTTCTTTGTGTGTTAAAGAATTAAACACACAAGGGCTTCTCTGGTGGTCCTTGCAGTGCAGGGGATACAGGTTTGATCCCTGGTGGGGAGAAATAAGATCCCACATGCCATGGAGCAACTAAGCCTGCGTGTGCTGCAACTACTGAAGCCCACAAGCCACAACTAGAGGGCCCGTGTGCAATGAAAGATCCCACAACCAAGACCTGGTGCAGCCACATAAATAGATAAATAAACAAAATAAATGAAAAAGAAGTAAATACACAACGTGTCCTGTATGTTCAACCACTAAGCAGTCATCCAAACCTCATGATGTAGCTACTGTCATCTCTGGTTCTAGGGCAGTACCTGCCACCTAAGAAGGACTCACTCCATCCTAGTTGAGTCAATCAATTTGCATTTTAGGGATGGGGGAACAGAAGCTCAGAAAGTTTAGTTGTTTGCACCAAGCTTTTGAGCCCATAATAAACACTCAGTAAATTTCAGCTCCAAGACAGAGCTAGAATTGGAAACCAACTATATACTAGCAGGTGTGAGGCTTGGGACTATTAAAGGTAGTTTATGAGAGGGGCAGACTGATCCTTGCAGTTGCCCGGACTCTGCACTTGCCCAAGTGTGCAAAGGCTCATCTATCCACACACACTGCTATGTCTCCCACCACCTGCAGCTGACTCTTTTGCCTTCACATGGCTTCCTAAGCACAGATGTTTTGGGAGACTATCTAACCCAGCCAAGCCAGCCTAGCTCCTACTCTCAAGCCTTTCTTCCTCTTTGGTGAAATCCCAACTCTCTTGAGTGAAGCTTCTCAAGGGCAGGGGAGGGGAAATGGGCCAAAAGGGGGTCTGGCCACCTGCAGGCAAAGAGCAGATGTATACTGAGCAGCAGCAAAATGCCAGATCCTTGTCCAGACAGTGGACCCCATCACTGCAAGCTATCCCAACCCCCAGGGAGATGGATGCTATTGAACACAACCTCCTCTTCATCCTATAAGTCGCTTCAGTCATGTACGACTCTTTGGACTCTATAGACGGTAGCCCACAAGTCTCCTCTGTCCATGGGATTCTCTAGGCAAGAATACTGGAGTGGGTTGCCATTTCCTTCTCCAAGCGATCTTCCTGACCCAGGAATTGAACTGGCATCTGTTATCTCTCCTGCATTGGAGTGGAAACTGAGTGCACCCATCAAGATCTTGCAGAAGGTCCCCTGGTCCACTGGCTAAGACCCCACACACTCCCAATGCAGGGGGCCAGGGTTCGATCCCTGGTCAGGGAACTAGATCTCCCATGCCACAACTAAGTGTTGGCATGCTGCAGTGAAGATCGAAAATCTTTTGTGCCATGGCTAAGACCAAGTGCAGCCAAATAAATAATAAAAGATTGTTAAAGATCTTGCAAGAAGCTGATGGTCCATTCATGTGGGTAATAAGAGGTGAGTTTAATAAAGGGATGATTTACAAAGGCACAAGTGGATTTGGTGCAGCGCCCCAGAGGAAATACCAGGAAGGAACCTCTGTACCTCACTGTGGTAGACAGAATGATGTTGACCTCTGTCCCACTAAAAATGTCCACATTCTAATCCTAGAACATGTGAATACAATACCTTACATAGCAAAGCAGACTTTGCAGGTAAGATTAAGCTAAGGATCTTGCAACGAGGGAATGATTGGGTGGGATCAATGTAACCATAAGCCTCCATCTGAGAGGGAGGCAGGAGATGTGCCTTGGAGCAGTGGGGATGCACTTTGAAGATGGAGGAAGAGGCTACGAGCTGAGGAATGCAGGCAACCTCTAAGCATTGGAAAAGGCAAGGAAATGGATTCTTGCTCTGCAAGGAACCACCCTGCTGATACTACAACTTTAGCCCCAAACTGATTTTTACACTCATGACCTCCAGAACTGTAAGGTAATAAATCTGAGTTGTAACAAAATGATAAGACAACCCACACTTTAGGAGAAAATATTTGCAAATGATGTAACCAATAAGGGATTAGTCTCCAAATTTTACAAACAGTTCATGACACTTAACGGCATCAAAACAAATAACCTGCTCGATAAATGTGCAGAAGACCTAAGTAGACCTTTCTCCAAAGAAGACAGATGGCCAACAGGCACATGAAAAGATGTTCACCATCGCTAACTATTCAGTTCAGTTCAGTTCAGTTCAGTCGCTCAGTCGTGTCCGACTCTTTGCGACCCCATGAATCGCAGCACACCAGGCCTCCCTGTCCATCACCATCTCCCGAAATTCACTCAAACTCACGTCCATCAAGTCGGTGATGCCATCCAGCCATCTCATCCTCTATCATCCCCCTTTCCTCCTGCCGCCAATCCCTCCCAGCATCAGAGTCTTTTCCAATGAGTCAACTCTTCGCATGAGGTGGCCAAAGTACTAGAATTTCAGCTTTAGCATCATTCCTTCCAAAGAACACCCAGGACTGATCTCCTTTAGGATGGACTGGTTAGATCTCCTTGCAGTCCAAGGAACTCTCAAGAGTCTTCTCCAACACCACAGTCCAAAAGCATCACTAACTATTAGAGAACCCCAAATCATAACTAAGAGATATCACCTCACACCAGCCAGAATGGCTATCAACTGGAAATCCACAAACAATAAATGCTGTAGAGGGTGAGGAGAGAAGGGAACCCTCCTACACTGTTGGTGGGAATGTAAATCAGTGCAGTCACTATGGAGAACAGTAGGAAGGGTCCTTAAAAAGCTGAAAATACAGCTACCATATGACCCTGCAATCCCACCCCTGGGCATATAGCTTGAGAAAAACATGGTCCAAAAGGATACAGGCACCCACCCCAGTGTTCGTTGCAGCGTTGTTAACAATAGCCAAGACATGGAAGCAATCTGAATGTCCACTGACAGAGGAATGAATAAAGAAGATGTGGCAGATATATACAATGGAATATTAGTCAGCCATGAAAGAGAATGAAATAATGCCATTTGCAGCGACATGGATGGACCTAGAGATCCTCAAACTGAATGAAGTAAGTCAGACAGAGGAGAAGCATCATTTGACGTCCCTTACATGTAGAGTCTAAAAAGATATGATAGAAATGAACTTACTAAACAGAAAGAGACTCACAGACTTGGAGAAAGATCTTATGGTTGCTGGGGGAAGAACTGGGGGAAGGGGTAGTTAAGAAGTTTGGGATGGACATGTACACACTGCTGTATTTAACATAGATAAAAAATGACCTACGGTATAGCCCATAGAACCCTGCTCAATGTTATGTGGCATCCTGGATGGCTGGGAAATCTGGGGGAGAGTAGAAGCGTGTATATGTATGGCTGACTCCCTTCCCTGTTCGCCTGAAACTATCACAACATTGTCTGTGAATTGGCTGTACTCCCATACAAAATGAAAAGTCTTTAAAAAATAAATATGTTGTTTGAAGCTGTTAAGTTTGGGGTAATCTGTTACAGCAGCGACAGGAGACTAACACACATCCCTAGACCTGAAGGAGCAGAGAGAGGAGTACCTGAAGGGAGCTGGGTTGTTCGAGAATATAGACAGCCAGCCAGAACAGAAGGATCCAGAAGGCAAACACCCTGAACTCCTGCCCCCTCCGTCGGCTCTCCCCCCAGGCCCCCACTGGCCAACTCTAGCTGGAGGACAGAGGGGTGGACAGTTGCTGGGGAGGGGTGGTGAAGAGCTGGGTAGACAGATATCTAGCCCAGAGGCAGACAAAACTGTTAGCACTGGGCTCAGAGAATAATTGCTCGCCTACGATGACACAGTAAAGGTCGGATTCCGAAAGGATGTTGTCAAAGACAGCATGAGGAAGGATGTAACATGTGCTACTTTTGTGTAAAAGGGAGGGGAATGAAAGTTTATCTGCCTATTTACTTGTTCGTGCATAAGAAAACCGAAAGAATGTATAATTAACTAAGAACAGAGGTCACCAGGTGGGGGTGGGAATTGGGCAGACAAAAGGCATGAACAGGAGGTAACTTTTTACTCTATTTTCTGGGATATGAACAAGATAATTTCTCAGGGGAAAAAAAATGGAAGAAAGAGCAGAAAGAAAAGGAGAGGAGAGGAAGAGAGAATATGAACATTGATTCTCTCCAGCTAACCTTGGACACGTTGCTTTACTTTTCTTTTCTTTTTGTTTTTCTTTTGCAAGGATTGCAACAAAATAGAATTGCAAGAAAATATAAGCTTCCTAAAATGTTTTTGGAACACAGTGAGGGTGGAGAGAGAAGGGAAGAGATGGAGAATAAGAGAAGGAAAGCAAGAAGCTTCCAAATGTTCTCCCATGGAATTAGAGTCATATAGTCACAGAAATCTAAACTTGACTTTATTTTTATTTACTTATTTATAATTCTTTATTGAATTTGTTACACTATTGCTTTTGTTTTTTTATGTTTTGGTTTTTTGGCCACAAGGCACGTGGGATCTTATAGCTCCCCAACCAGGGACTGAACCCACATCCACCTGTATAGAAGGGTGAAGTCTTAACCACTGCACCACCAGGGAAGTCTCTTGATTTTATTTTTGATTGGAAAAAAAAAAGAACAGTTCTGAATGATATACCACATCACGGTAGCAGTTGTTATTTTATGGGCACAGATTGAATTTGTCCAATCTTCCCTCCCTTTTGTAGGGTTGATATATGATTTGAGGAAAATGGTTTATACCTCCGGTTAACAAAATTCCCCCATTCATGTGAGATGGGAAGACAATTTTCCAAAAAAAACAAGTTTTCTCCCATGCAAGGAGTTTTTGCAGTGCTCTGATGATAATTCTAGTCATTTTCACACTATAGCAAAAGAAATCAGATGGGTCATTCCTTTGAAATACATAGACCCATTAGCAATATAGAGAGGCAGAAAGAAAGGCAGAAAGCCAAAATTAAATATAATCAACTCTTTAATGCGGACAATATTTCATATGATAGGTGTGTAGAACTCCATACTGCTCCTACATGACCATACTTCTCAGAAAAATTGTCACCCAATCTATTTTGAAACCTGTCTTTGTGAGTTAATAACATGCCATTCAAATGTGCTGGTCATGAATTCTCATTCTACAACCTATTTTAAAATAACTGCTTTGCCTTCATCTTACAAAGGACCGTGACTTAGTCAATCCCTTGCGTTAGACATTAGTTATTTTCCTTCACACGGTTATAAATATTGCTACTGTGAACATCTTTCATGTGTTAACTGTGTACGTCCTTGATCATTTCCTTAGGATCAATTCATGGCTGTCAAATTTCTTCATCCAAGACAACAGTTTTACAGCTCTTGTTGTAACAGGGTAAATCCCAAATTTCAGAAAGGCTATACCAATTTAATTGCTTCACTGTGGCCTTTCAAAGGGATCATTAGGGACTCTCATTCTGCTTTGGTTCACCAAATGAGCAGAGATTTCATTTTTTCCCTAATTGGAAAAGATTCGGTTAGGAGCATAGCCTAACAATGGTCACTAATAACCCCTTTGATCTGCCCCAGGGAACGTCAAAACAAGTTTGCCCTCCTCCCTCTGAAGGCAATTGGAATTCAATTGTCCAATGAGCTCCTCTTTCTGTCCAGTCATTGCTGACCTTTGGGACATTAAGGACTGTCCCAAGATGCCTCTGGAGCCAGGGAACTCGGCCTCCTTGGTCTGGCAGTGGCAAATGGACTGTCCCTGACCCCACACCCTCCAGGGGCCAGTGGTCCAAGGCACCTAAAATGATAATACATTCAAATTAAACCTTATAGGATGAGAAATTTCACACCCATTAGACATACCACCATTTAAAAAAATTACACGTGGAATGTGTCTTTGGTTCGACTTAGTCCCCTGGGCTGCTGCAACTAAATAGCATAGACCGGGTGCCTTATTAATGACAGATTTTATTCCTCATTGTTCTGGAGATTGGAAGTCCAAGATCGGGGTGCCACCACAGTAAGGTGAGAGCCCTTTTGGGGGTCACAGACTTCACCTGTGTCCTCGCGGGGTGGAAAGGAATAGGACAGTGGTCCCCAACATTTTTGGCACCAGGGGCCAGTTTCATGGAAGACAATTTTTCCACAGAATGGGGTTGGGGATCAGGGGGGAATGGTTTCAGCATGATTCAGGCTCATCACATTCACTGTGCATTTTCTTTCTATTATTATTACATCAGCTTCACCTCCTTAGATCCCAGGGGTTGGGGACCCCCCAGGAATCTCTCTGGGTTCTCTTTTATAACAGCAGCAATCCTATTCACGATTAGTAAATGAAAATACACATTCACTTCCTCAAGGCCCCACCTTCTAATACCATCACATTGGGTTTTAGGATTTTATCATATGAATTTGGAGGGCACACAAGCATTCAGACTATAGCAGCCTCCCTAGGGCTGGAGCCTGGGATGGAAACTTTTGTTCAAATGCATTATTGAGGAAGAACTCTCTAGAGAAAAGCCAGGAAGGAGGTGAGGGAAGCAAGTTCAGAAGCCACGGTATCTTGTGGTTCAGCTGAAGTCTGGCCTTGACCTGATCCCATGAGGAGTTCAGGAAATCAGACAGCATCACAGAATCATTTCCCAGACCCCTTGAGGCTGGGGGTCTTTGTACCCTTTGTTAGTCAGTCATTCAAACTGCCTGCCTCTGATGTGGGGGATACGTGATAGGCAGGAGAGCGATTCTCCATGGAAGGAAGGAGCTCTGAGCTCTTAGCAGCCAACACTCCCAGCAGCTGGGAGAGCGGTGCACCAGCCCAGCAGAAGGATCTACACCAGGCGCCAACAGCATCTACACCAGATACGAATAAATCATCCGCGTGAAACACGGCAACATTTCCAATAAGACTCAGGTCACAGAGGATGTTCATAATAAGCCCCGGGAGCTTCCCTGGTGCTCCAGTGGTTAGGGACTCCAAGCTTCCACGGCAGGGGGCACGAGTTCAATCCCTGGTCAGGGAACTAAGATCCCACTTGCCTCACAATGTGGCCAGAAAACAAGCCACAGATTAAAAAATAAATAAATAGGGACTTCCCTGACAGTCCAGTGACTCAAGCTCTGCACTCACGATGCCGGTGCCCGGGGTTTCATCCCTGGTCAGGGAACTAGATCCTGCATGCCGCAACTAGGACCTGGTGCAGCCAAATAAATAAATACAAATAAATATTTTAAAATTAATAAGAGTTTTTTTTAAAAAATAAAATAATAAGTCCTGTTCCTTCCATCTCAACACAGGAGGCACCGCTGTTCACAGTTAGGTATCTTTCCAGGTTTTATTGGTCTGTGCATCTGCACGTACATCTAAAGAAGTTTGCATTCAGAAATTGCTTCATACTGACTGTCATAGGCTGAATTGTGTCCTGATCCCCTCCCCGCCTGAGGCCTAAATTGAAATCCTATCTTCTGGTCTCTATGAATGAGGCCTTGGGTAGAGAGAGGGTCTTTACAGAGATCATCAAGTTAAAATGAGGTCAGTTAAGAAATCCTGCTCTATTCTTTGCTACTCATATTATTTGCACAGGTTAGCCAAACACTATGCTGTGAGTCAGGCTTCCCCCGTGGCTCAGTGGTAATCTGCCTGCAATGCAGAAGACTCAGGAGACATGGGTTCGAACCCTGGGTCCACCCTACTCTAGTATTCTTGCTTGGGAAATCCCTTGCACAAAGGAGCTTGGCAGGCTACTGTCCAGGGGGTTGCAAAGAATTGAATATAGCTGAACAGTTATGTGTTATAAGCTCCGAAATACAAACTATGAAGTTTCAGATTCCACATATGAGATAAAGGCACTGACATTTGCATTCAAAATTGGCCTTGCACAACATACAGAAGAAGGGTACAATTCATGCTCATGGTTTTTGGTGTTGTTCAGTCACTCAGTCGTGTCCAACTCTTTGTAACCCCTTCGACTGCAGCATGCCAGGCTTCCCTGTCCTTCACCATCTCCCGGAGCTTGTTCAAACTCATGTCCTTCGAGTCAGTGATGCCATCCAACCATCTCATCCTCTGTTGCCCCCTTCTCCTGCTGCCTTCAATCTTTCCCAGCATCAGGGTCTTTTCTAATGAGTCAGCTCTTCACATCAGGTGGCCAAGTATTGGAGTTTCAACGTCAGTCCTTCCAAAGAATATTCAGGCTTGATTTCCTTTAGGATGGACTGGTTTGATCTCCTTGCAGTCCAAGGGACTCTCAAGAGTCTTCTCCAATACCGCAGTTCAAAAGCATCAATTCTTGGTGATGGTTTACATCTTTATTTATGTTTAACTTTGAACCATATTAAATAGCAAATAAAAATCATGACAACAGGTTAAGAAGAAGAAACCACAGGAGAAAGGAAAAAGTTTTATAATTTAGTACCTTTCCTGGGACTTTCCTCCTGTTTCTTAGACAAGGACCCTGCGTTTTCACTTTTTAATGGGCCCCACAAATTGTGTTTCTGGTCCTGACCTGGAGATTTCCCCGAGTTTTGACTTCAGCTCTATATTTTGTTAAAATGCTATTGCTGTCCTTTCTTATAGAGATGTCTGTGTTCCTTGCTCCCCCATCAGTGTTTAATTTGTTCTACTCTGCTCCTGTCTCCCAGCCTCTATCTCCTTTCTGCTTGTCCAGACTGTCGGATTGAGGTCTGAAAACAGACCTCAGATGGAAACTGGGAAGTCGCTCAGTCTAACTCACGTCCCCAGGAAATGCAAGGGTGGGTCCCAGCGAAGGGCTCTGAATTTCACTTTGAGGAACAGAAAGGCTCTCCTTTTCTGGGGTTTCTGGGACCCCCACCCTACTTCCTGCCTCCTTCATCAGACCAGCTCCTCTACCATGCTAGTCCTGCACCCCCAAATCCCACAGGTGACTTGGGGAGAGGTAGGATAGATCAGGAAATAGGGAATCCCAAGACAGAGTCTGGGATGAGATGAACTGGAAACTTAGTCATAACCGGGTGCCCTAAATGGGCAGGCAAGGTGCCTTCTATATAAGGGCATAGAAAGCCCTGGAAGGACCAAAGGGGGAAGAACTGGGCAAAGTCACTCCAAGACAATAGGGGCAATGCTGGGCATTTGTCCAGCTCTGTTCCTCAGCCCAGGGCTCCTTTAGTAAGGCCCCAGATGGTCTCCAGACATTCCAGGGTAGTTCCTAAGAACCGGCTTGTGCCACCACTCTGGGAGCCAATAGCCCTGCACCTGGAAACTCACGTATAACCCTCAAATGATATATTTAATGAAGAAAGCAGTGGGATGGGGTACTGCCCCCTTTCCTCTCTCTCTGTCTCCCCTCTTGGTTCCATGCAGTCCGTATTCACCTATGCGGTATTCACCCAGATCCTATCTCTACAGTCCTGATTCTGGAACATCCCATCACTCGGCTAGGTATTTATCCTTTGGAAATGGAGAAAAGTGCATCAGGAAGGCTGCCAAGAACCAAAAGATCCACCCTGAGAGGAAGCCCCTGGCCACCCACACCCGAGTTCTCAGATTTCACCCCATGGCCTTAATTAAAACTATATACCATAACTGTCAGAGGCTCCCCCAGCCTCTCTGGCCTCCCTGCCCCTCCCTCCATGTGCAGTCTGTTACTCCCCAGGCTGGTCTGGGTCTCCAGGGGCTATGCATTCGGTCAAAGAAGAAATATGAGTTTTGAAATCAGATCATCCTGAGTCCAAATCCAGCTCTATCGTCTTGCCAGGTAAGTGTCTAGGGTCAGGTGATTTCATGTCTCCAAGCTTCAATTTTCTCCTCTGGAAAATGAGACAACAACAAGACCCACCTCAAAGGATTGTCAGGAAGTTTGGGTAAGCAGTATTTCAGCATGCATGGCTTCCTGATGGCTTCATCGTAGGAGGCATGGGTTCGATCCCTGGGTCAGGAAGATCTCCTGGAGGAGAGCACGGTAACCCACTCCAGGAGTCTTGCCTGGAGAATCCCATGGACAGAGGAGCCTGGTGAGCCATAGTCCATGGGGTCACAAAGAGTTGAGCACAACTGAAGTGACTTAGCACGCACGCACGCAGGCAAGATTTGGCCACTGCAGACCTCTCCAGCCACAACCACAGCGTGCAGCCACCCTCGCCCTTGCTGGGCGGCCCCAGTCCTCCTCCCTCCCCCTCTGGCTCTGTCAGTTCCTCTAATGGGCTGTGCTCTCTACTGCCACAGGGACCTCGCACATGCTGGCCCTCTGGCCCCTCCCCTTGGCTTTTAATTCCAGCTCCAACGTTACCTCCCTGGGGGCAACCTCCTATGACAACATGGCCTAGTTCACATTCCACTGTTACACACGCAGCACCACACACCTGTTCTTTATAGCGCTGAAATTTGTGTGGCTTTACATTTAATGGAGAACAAAGAGCCGATTCCTTGGAAAAGACCCTGATGCTGGGAAAGATTGAAGGCGGAAGGAGAAGGGGGAGACTGAGGATGAGATGGTTGAACGGCATCACCCGCTCAATGGACATGAGTTTGAGCAGTCTGAGAGATAGTGAAGGACAGGGAAGCCTGGGGTTGCAAAGAGTTGGACATGACTGAGCGACTAAACAACATCTGTCACCCCTCTGGAGCATGAGCTTAATGAGACTGGGGACCACATCTGATTCAACGCTGTGCCCCCTTAAATCCCCTTACCAGCCCAGTCTAGTAGAACCTACTTCCTACTGCCAAGCCCTAAACTGTTCTTTCCTCTTAGGGTTTATTGGTTTAGGCATCTATCTCAGAGTTTACTCTGGTACTAAAGTCTATGTCTGCCCATGCATAAGGCCCAGTATTGGGTAATTAACCAGGTGCAGCCTCAACCAATGAACGGTGGGAGTTGGCATTTGCACCCTCAGCTCCTTTACCGCTTGGGCAGGGTAACTCTGGGGACATGCCCAATACTGGTTCCCTGAATTGCCCAAGTGGGATTAAGCTCCATTTTTCCACCTGAATAATCCACTCTTTTTTTTTTTTTTGGCTGCAACACACGGTATGTGAGATCTTAGTTCCCCAACCAGGGATCGAACCTACATCCCCTGAATTGAAAGCAGGTAATCTTAACCACTGGGCCACCAGGGAAGCCCCTGAATAATCCACTCTTGATCATCAGCCTTCCTTGTCTGGGTTCACATTCTCCTTGCCCTGTGCAGACTTCCATCATAGCCCACGTACCCTCAAACACTTCTCTCAAACCTTGGGGCTTGTACTCGACTTGTACACAAACCCTTGGGTTTCTGGAGAAACTCAAACAACACTATTTCCCCAGGACCTAACATGGCACCAATGCCTAATAAATGCTCCGTAAAAATCTTGCTTGAGTGAATGATGGAATGAATGCATGCATGTAAAGAAAATTCCACCTGATAACAACTCTTTGGTCTCTGGTTGGGCTCACAGAAGACCCTCGGGTCAATTGACTACCCCTATCTGGGCCTCAGTTTCTCTATGTATAAAATCAGCAAGGTTGAAGCTGGGGATTTGGGGAGCGTAGACCTAGGAGGACTTTAATCAAGCAGCTCTCACAGGGGAAGATGTGAACCTTCCCCTGACCCCTGAATATATTTTTCAATGTTTAAAGACAGTTTTGGTTGTTATCATACAAGTCGGGGAGGCCAGGGATGCTGCTAAACACCGTACAAGGCACAGGACAGCCCCCACCTCAAAGAATCATTCAGCCCCAAATGTCAATAGTCTTGAGGCTGAGAAACACCGTTTGAACTTCTTTCAAACTCTAAAAAATCTATAATTCTAAAATGGCAGACTTCCCAGGTAGTCCAGTGGCTAAGACTCTGCACTCCCAATGCAGCGGGCCCAGGTTCAATCCCTGGTCAGGGAACTAGATCCCACATGCCGCAGTTAGGAGTTCACATGCCATAACTAAAGATCCTGTGTGCTGCAACTTAGACCTGAGGCAGCCAAATAAATAAATAAATTTAAAGCCAAATAAATAAATAAATAAAATGGGATCAAAGTCAAACCCAAAGGGTATATTCACCTGAACTTTCTTTTAGGGGCACAGTTACTGTGGTTCATCTACTCATGCTGCTGCTGCTGCTAAGTCGCTTCAGTTGCGTCCGACTCTGTGTGACCCCAGAGATGGCAGCCCACCAGGCTCCCCCGTCCCTGGGATTCTCCAGGCAAGAACACTGGAGTGGGTTGCCATTTCCTTCTCCAATGCATGAAAGTGAAAAGTGAAAGTGAAGTCGCTCAGTCGTCTCTGACTCCTAGTGACCCTATGGACTGCAGCCTACCAGGCTCCTCCGTCCATGGGATTTTCCAGGCAAGAGTACTGGAGTGGGGTGCCATTGCCTTCTCCGTCATCTACTCATAGGTGTACATTTTTCACTTCTTTTTATCTCCGAAATCAGGATGTATCTGATAATCAATGGTGCATAATAGTTGAATTGGCAGAGATCTTATTCCTTATTCCTTTGTTAGTCTGGGACTAACAAAGTAACTGCATTTCTTCTTCAATTTGACAACATGTGGTCCCTTTTCGCACTCCTGGATGTATATTTCATTGGAAATGAGAGAGTACCTTCCTGTTCCAGGAATGTTTGAGACTGTATCTAAGCCTTGTACACAAGAACCCACCCTTTACCAGACTATTTTCCCACTAGAAAGTATTCTCTCAATATGTGATATCAACAGACATTTTAACCACTAGAAAGTATTCTCTCAATATGTGATATCAACAGACATTAAAAAAAAAAAAACTTGCTCTAGAGCCTTGCACACTAAAAAAAAAAAAAAAAAAAAACTAACAAAATCAAACAAACAAGGAAAAACCCAACTTGCTCTGATCCGAGTCCTTATTTTCTCTCTCCACACCCACGGGGAAAGCTGTTCTTGCTTTATACCATCAACATTCTCATTCTTGAGACATCCTCTAGATGCCTCCAGACCTTCAATCCTCAGAGAAACCCCAGTTTGTCACAATTTTAATAAAAGTCAAACCACTTGAGAGGGCCTCCCCGCAGAGCCCAAGACTCCAAATGGTCTGTGTAGCATGAGGCACTGTTCGTCTAAGCTGAACTGTTCTAAGGATCTCCAAAGGGGTGACCCTAAGAAACACCCTTATAATGACGCAACCTAGGGTAGACCAGATGTTCATGCCCATTCTCCCCACCAATCACTATAACTTTGTCTTAGATTTAATGGTCACCTGGGAGATCATTAAATTCATCCTCTTGGTTCCAGGAAAGGGGCTTTTTCATTATTTATCCTTTATGATTCAGTTCATGTTCTAACACCTCTATGAAGCCCAACGAAGTTGAGTTAATGGCTGGCTCCTCTCTGTGTTCCCACAGCCCCTGGACCACAACTCTCATCACAATAAACTATACTTGTCTTTTGACTTGCCTCTCTCCCATTGGGCCAGTGTACTCAAACTTGAGCCTGCATCAGACTCCCCTGGAGGGCTTGTTAAAACACAGAATGCTGGGCCCTTCCTTCACATACTTCTGATTCAGGAGCTCAGGTTGGGGACAAGAATTCACTTTTCTAACAAGATCCCAGGTGATGTTGATGCCGCACTTTGAGATCCACTGACATCATCCACAAGTCCTTAAGGTCAGAGATCTTGCTTCCTTGAAATCTGTACAGTCCTATCCCATGGTAGGCAGTTGACACATTTGTTAAAAAAAAATTAAATCAGGTATTAATTAAAGGTATTAATTAAATTAATTAAGAATGGCATTAAACTGTATTTAAAAGATGCATAAGAGGATTGGCAACAGGTGCTTTGTCTTTTGGGAGGTACTAACCCAATCAAGTGTCTAATACAAAGATGCCTTACATGGTTTTTTTGTGGTTTTTTTTTTGCTCCTCAGAGTCTACACTTGGCACTTCATACACATTGTCTCTTTCAATCTATCCCCACAAAACTCAGTGACATATGTTTTGTTATCCCTGTTTTTTAGTGAAGTTGGCAAAGACTTGGAAAGTCTTTAATTTTCAATGTGAATTTTCTTACCCCTGGGGTCCTTGGATCTGACAGCAGGCATTTAATTAGAACCATGTGTTAAATAGAATAAATTTTCCTAGAGGTTCAACTTTACTGAAGGAGCTGGAAAAGGGAGAAGATGTTTTGACACATGCATATAAGTCAATTGGCAGGGTTCTGTTTTGCCATATTGACCGTATCAGAATAATTTTTATCACAAACTGTAACACTTAAAGGGCAATTGGCCATGATGCTCTCACAACTTCCTGGTAGTAAAATTCACTTTCCTCCAATTCTGGCTGTATTTGAATGAAGTCACTTGCCTCAAATGGGATTCAAAAGTGTGCTAGTCTGAATTCCAAGCCTATGCTTTTAACAACTTCCTTTTTAAGGGAAAAGGGACATGGCTGGTACAGAACAGGTCGACCAGTTAACTGAGCCAATTTTTTTTTACCAAAGTCCTGGGAGTCTGATGTGTAAAAGGTGAAGTTGGGACTATTTCAAGCAAGCATTGTTGAATCTACACCCATTGTCCCATCATCCTTGCTAACAATATAGCAGTTTGGTTTGGGGTACCAACATCCCAACTGATAAAACATCCTCCTTGTAGGCAAATCATTGCTAATGCATTCTAGTGTGCCAGATACTGTCATCGATGGCCTCCCTCACAACTGGGAATTACTATGTAATCCCTTTCTGGGAAGGATAAGAAGACAGAGCTTTCAAGGAACATTTTGTATCCTTTCTCTTTGGGGATATTTGTATGATATCTGGAGCTGTGGCAGCCACCTTGAGACTGTGAGGGGAAAAGCATGGTGAATGAAAGCCAGCAGGATAAGAATGGCTGAGAACTGGACTTTAACACTATTGTTAAAAGCTCTTATAACTGTCTTAGACTGCATTCCTCAGGTCTCATCTGAGCTAACAGGAAATATTCTTTTGGTTTAAGCCACTACCTGTCATCATAAGTATTCCTATCTGATATATAATCCCAGAATTCATCCTTCCAACACACGCAGGGCTTTGTTCTCCTGCATAGAGAATGCTGTGGAAGAGATTAGGCTAATCCATCCTGCCCATTCATTTTCCTTCACAGCCCAAACTTTATCTCTGAGAAATCTAAATTTCAAGCAATGGTTTTCCTAGGTTCCTTAATCCATTAGGCATCTATCGAGTACCTTCTCCATGCCAGGCACTCCTCAGGGCATTGGCATACAGCAGGGGACAAAAGAGATGAAGTCTCTGATTTTATGGTGCTTACATTCTAAATAGGAGACAGAAGGCAAAACACAGAAATATGTCAGGTGATGATTGATGCTACAGAGAAGAGAGGAGGAAAAAGCAGGCTTAGGAGAGAGAGAGAGGCTGTCTGGAGGGAGGGACGTCCTGCAGACAGAGGAGATTGCAAGTACAAAGGTCTTGCTCATGTTCCACATGCAGCAAAGAAACAGCTGTGGCTGGGAACGCTGGCTTCATTCATTCAGGTGGCGCTAGTGGCAAAGAACCCACCTGCCAATACAGGAGACGTAAGGGACAAGGGTTCGATCCTTGGGTCAGGAAAATCCCCTGGAGGAGGAAATGGCAACCCACTCCAGTACTCTTGCCTGGAGAATCCCACAGACAGAGCAGCCTCGTGGGCTACAGTCCATAGGGTTGCAAAGAGTCAGACATGACTGAAGAGACTTAGCACATGTGAGTGATGGGAGAGTGAAGGAAGCTGAGTTCCCAGATGCAGTGAGGTCTTGCAAGCCATGGTCAGATTTTCTCAGCAGACTTGGAAGCAACAGTTTCTTTACCTCTGGCTCCGAGTTCCTCCATGGAACTCCGTGCTTTCCTTTTCCTCTCATGCCTGCTCTGCCTCTGTTTCCATTTGCTCAACTCCAGGCCAACCCTAGCACAGTGCCTGATACATGGCACTCAACAAAGAAAAAGAATTCTTGAATGTGTGAATGAACATCCTTGATGTATACAAGACCCACTGATGAATAAAAATCCACTCTCTGTCCTCCAACTCAACCTCTCTGTGCCTCAATTCTTTTACCTATAAAATGGTGGTTGTTGTAATAGCCTTCATGTTTTTCTAATTTGCTTCCCTGGTGTCGCAGATGGTAAAGCGTCTGCCTGCAATATGGGAGACGCGGGTTCAATCCCTGGGTCAGGGAGATCCCCTGGAGAAGGAAATGGCAACCCACTCCAGTACTCTTGCCTGGAAAATTCCATGGACAGAGGAGCCTGGTAGGCTACATTCCACAGGGTCACAAAGAGTCAGACACGACTGAGCGACTTCACTTTCTTTCTTTTCAAATTTATTTACTTTTAACTGAGGGATAATTGCTTTACTATATTGTGCTGGTTTCTGCCATACATCAATATGAATCAGCCATAGATATAAGGTATGCATCTTTCCTCTTGAACCTCCCTCCCACCTCCCATCCCATCCCACCAAGCCTTCTTGTTTTTGTAAGAATAAAAATAAGTAAATAAAAAATAAAGCCATAGGTACGTTCTAAATGCCTACAATCCTGTGAAGAGGACCATCTTATCATTCCCATTCTACAGATGATGAAACTGAGGCACTGAACGCTTTTGACCTTTGCCTGAATTCTCACAGCCCTTAAGTGATTGAGTTAGAACTTGAACTCCCAAGCCTGGGGGCAGTCTTAACTCTGACTACAGAGATGACGCATGTGGATGAAGAGAGAGCTTTGCAAACTCTCAACCAATGGTAGCAGGAACCATGTTGATGGTGGTTGTGTGTTAATGTCTTTATTACTGCTTTTAGTATTGTGCTCAGCTGTCCCAGGTAACCAAGGACACGTCCCCCCCCCCCAATTGTTGTTGTTCGGTCACTCAGTCATGTTCAAGTCTTTGAGCCCCCCATGGACTGCAGCACGCCAGGCTTCCCTGCTCTTCACTATCTCCTGGAGTTTGCTCAAACTCATGTCCATTGAGTCAGTGATGCCCTCCAATCATCTCATCCTCTGTCGCCCCCTTCTCCTCCTGCCCTCAGTCTCTGCCAGCACCAGGGTCTCTTCCAAACAAGTTGGATGTTTGCAGGATGGGTGAAACAGGTTACCCATATAGGAGAATAGAACAAAGAAAGCAGAGAATTCTGCCTGCCTTGTGAGAGATCTGTATATCCCTCCAGAGGGCCCAGGGTGGGGACGGGCGATGAGTAGGTGGGGGCGGTGAAGAGATGCAGAGAGGAGACAAGCACCTTCACCTCCACCCCCAACCTTACGAGCCAGGCAAACCACGCACCCCCAGCTGAGGAATCACATAACCATGGCAGCTGTCCAGACAGGAGAGGCCCGCACCTGTTTGCAGTGTTATTTAGCTATTATCAACCTCATCCAGCTGAAATTCAAAGACTGAGGAATGACGGGGGGAAGGGGGTGCTGTATGGGGAGAGTGGGGGCAGCCGGGGAAGCGGAGGTTAGGAAGTTGGAGAGGTAAGATGATCAAATGTCCTAAATTGCCTGCACTTTAATGCCTTATATAAAAATTCCCTGTAATGCATGTTACTATAAATAAGGGTTTGCTGAACAAGCCTCGGGCAAGACGGGTTTCTAACGGAATTCTCCCAGAGGGAACATTTGGAGCCAGCCCGCTTGTGCCCCACCTCTCAAATTATCTCATTGTAAAAAGTCTGACTCCCAGGGCCTCCATTTACTGGGCTGAACTCAGCTATATCATGTCCTTTGCAGAACACTGCTTAGGATTCACCACTTAGCGGAGGGCCGGTTCCCTTACAGACTTCATCTCTGCTTACAGAGCTGTTGGGGGGTGAGGGGGACAGGCTCTCTCTCCAGCTTCCTCCCCATCCAAATCCAAACCAACCTGTCAGAGCTGGCAGAGGCCGACAGCATAATCCCCAGTCCTGGCCCAAAGGAACCCAGCCAGATATTGGGGTCACTGGGGCACACTTTGACAGTTCTTAAGGGAAAGCTCGCAGGATGCACCTGGACAATTGGTCCCAGTTTCTCTAGAGGGAAAGATGGAAGAGGCAATTTCTTTGCTGATAAGATTCAGATTCAACTGGTGGTTTATCAAATGCCCCTAACCTAAACTAGGATAGACGTGGTGGTGGTGTGAAGATGGTGGTGGTGGTTGGCAGCAGCAGAGGTGGTGATGGTGGTGGTGGTTGGCAGCATTGGTAGAGATGATGGTGGTGGCGATACATAGGGGAGACTGAGAAGGAAGAGCTAACATACAGTATCACTTACTACATGCTCTTAACATGTATTGAATCATTTGATTTTCTCCCAATGACCCTAAGAGCCAGACACTATCATATACCCATTTCACAGATGGGAATAACAACAATAAGCAGGTTGCCCAAAGATCATACTCTTCATGGCTTTGACTTCACTTTGACACCAGTTTGGGGCAGGTCAGTATTAAAATCGCCATGTCTTGGCAAAGAAAACAGAAGTGAAGAGTGATGAGATGAGTTTGTTGGCTCCAGGATTACAGATGGAGTGCATCCAGCGTGCCAAACACTGTTCTGGAAACTGCAGTTATGTCAGCAGACACGATGGACAAGCCCTCTTGCTCGTGGAGCATGAGTTGTAACACCTGAGTCATCTGTCAGTGTCCCACTGGCAAGAGAATCCAGGAAAGCAAGAACTTGGCATTCTGTTTCTGTAGACAGAGGGGGTGTCTGCCTTCCCCAGGATTCATTAAGTGGGGAGCTCCCTGGACACTGGAAGGGGATTTGGAGGCTGAGCAGCCAAAGTGAATGCCTAGTGTCTATACTGCATACGGGCAAACAGAATGGAGTTGAAACATTGGGTGCTGGGACCCAGAGGTGACTCTGATTGGCCCTTTCCCTGTGTGAAATTTTCCCGTCTAAGCTCAGAGGTCCCTTTTGCAGTCAGCATTCCTCTTGGCCATAAAGAGGTAAAATCTAGGCTTAGGGAGAGGGGGGCATTGATACACCAAAGGCCATTGGATGGACAAGCAGGATCTCTTCTGCTGCAGCCCAAGGTGTGAGCAGAGAAGCCCAGAGCACCAGCAGAAAGAAGGCTGACCACAGTGCATGGCTAAGAATTCCTGGGGCAGGTTTTCTATAATAATAAATCTCATTTATTCCTCAAAGGCTTACTGAGCCCCTCCCACATATCAGGCTTGCCTGAGACACTGAGAGTACACTGACTTTACCCTAAGTCACTGCTCCTTGTCACACCCGCTTCCTGGCAGCATGGAGACATAGCTGTGTGCTTGCACTTGGCCATCAAAGTGCCTGAGCGGAGGACCTAGACGGAGGACCACGGCCGAATGGCTCACCTTCACTTAGCCTCCATTTCCTTCTATGTAAAATGAGATCAGTGATAACTGCTTACCTCCTCGGATTCATATAAGGATTCACGGAGATGAAACAAAGCAAAAAGCCCAGCATGAACTTTGTTCGATAAACATTCAGTTCAGTCGCTCAGCCATGTCCAACTCTTTGCGACCCCATGAATTGCAGCACGCCAGGCCTCCCTGTCCATCACCAACTCCCAGAGTTCACTCAGACTCACGTCCGTCGAGTCAGTGATGCCATCCAGCCATCTCATCCTCTGTCATCCCCTTCTCCTCCTGCCCCCAATCCCTCCCAGCATCAGGGTCTTTTCCAATGAGTCAACTCTTTGCATGAGGTGGCCAAAGTACTGGAGTTTCAGTTTTAGCATCAGTCCTTCCAAAGAAATCCCAGAGCTGATCTCCTTCAGAATGGACTGGTTGGATCTCCTTGCAGTCCAAGGGACTCTCAAGAGTCTTCTCCAACACCACAGTTCAAAAGCATCAATTCTTCGGCGCTCAGCCTTCTTTACAGTCCAACTCTCACATCCATACATGACCACAGGAAAAACCATAGCCTTGACTAGACAGACCTTTGTTGGCAAAGTAATGTCTCTGCTTTTGAATATGCTATCTGCATTAGTTATCGTTACCATCATCCACTGGGAGATGCGGGGTGAGTATGGGTGTCACCCACTCTTGGCTACCTGAGTCTCACCTTATAGTTCTTATTTTCCATGCCCTGCCACAACTCATTACTGTCACTTAGTGGTAATTACAGTAAGAAATATGTTATAAAGCCACAGCAATAACAATCATGGACTTCCCTGGTGGTCCAGTGGCTAAGACTCCACTCTTCTGGTGCAGAGGGCCTGGGTTCAATCCCTGGCCGGGAAACTAGATCTCATGTGTTGCAATTAAGAGTTCACATGCTGCAACTACAGATCCCACATGCTACAAGGGAGATCAAAGATTCTTCCTGCTGCAACTAAGACCTGGTGCAGACAAATAAATAAAATACTAAAAAATTACAATCATAATAGCAACTATAATTATTGAGTACTTGCTAGAGAGCAAGCCCTGAGCTAAGCTTAAGGTCTCCTATTCAAAATACAGTCCTCAGACCAACAGCATTGGCATTCCCTGGGGGTTGAAATGCTGACTTTCAGGTCCTACCCTGGACTGCTCTCCACCACCCCGTCCAAGGTGGAAGTTTCCAATCACTTCCGCCGCCTGAGCATTCAGGCAGAGTCAGGTTTTGGCAGGTGAGGGACAGCGACACAAGAGGGATAGCACAAAGCAGAGATCCGGAGAGCAGCGAGAGAGATCCCCAGAGGACAGGCAGAGCAGCAAGCCCTGTGTCACGAGGGGCCAGATCTTTCCACACTGGAGGAGAGCAAGATGACAGTGTACTGTGCATAGTCTACTGAACCACGAAGAGAGGACTGAGTCCGTCCTGCTGCCTGGAGCTCTCTGTGTTTTCAAGTGCACTTTCAAAAATAGATGACAAATATCCTTGCACTTTCCCAGGTGGTTCAGCGGTAAAGAATCAGCCTGCAAAGCAGGAGATATGGGTTCCATCCCTGGGTGGGGAAGAGCCGCTGGAGGAGGGCATGGCAACCCACTCCAGTATTCTTGCCTGGAGAATCCCCCTGGACAGAGGTGTCTGGCCGGCTACAGTCTGTGGGGTCACCAAGAGTCTGATAGAACTGAGCACACAGTGGACAAGGGATTACTGCACTAGTGATTCCGGGCTTGCAGTCTCCCAGTTATAGAATCACTCTTCCTGCAGAGCTTTCCAAATTCAAGATCTCTGCCCACAGCGCAGGGTGTGTCTTGTCACTGCAAACCAGAAAGAAGAGAACTGCCCTCGACTCCCAGCAGCAGCACAAGGGCCGGCGTTCAGAGCTCTCTGGGTCACAGCTTTGAGGTGAGGGCTTCAGATGGGGCCCCACCTAGATGTTTGAGAGAAGGAATAAATGGTTGGTCCAAACTCACAAAAGTTGTGCTAGCCATCAGTGAGAAGCAGTTTTAGCGTGAACGCCAGACCCAAATCAGCAAGTTGCTGGACAATCAAAATAATTTATAGCAGCTGTTTGCAACTGCTGATCATGAACAAAAAAGGTTAGATGCCCTCAGTTAAAACACACACACACACACACACACACATATATACCCACACAGCTGTGCCTTACTATGCTGTACACACAATAAATTTTTTTCACTATATGCAATGCTAATTATTATGACTGTAATAATAATAATAGTATTATTATACCAAATCAAGCATCAGAAATTGTTTTCCAGTTTATTGATTGCTTCATTTTCTTGAAACTTCATATTCTATTTTTATTTTTGATTTTTATTTTTTAATTGAAGTATACTTAATTTACAATATGGTATTACTTTCAGGTATACAGCAAAGTGATTCAGTTATAAACACACACATTCTTTACAGATTCTTTTCCATTACTGGTTATTTAATTTTATAAATATATATAGTTTATTGAAGTTTAATTGACTTACAATGTTTACATGCACAGCAAAGTGATTCAGTTATACATATACACATATATTATTTTTCAAATTCTTTTCCATTGTAGGTCATTATAAGATATTCAGTATAATTTCCCTGTGTTTTATTATATGTCCTTGTTGTAAAGATTACTTCCTATTCAACACTCAGACAGTAGAAGAGATGCTTGCGGGGAAACTTATGGATGAACCCTAAGCCACCTTTCTCCCATGTGGAATAATCTGTCTGAAGCAGGACAAATCTTGCCAATCCCACCACTGGCTTCATTTGTCTTTAGAGATCAGAGAAACCTGTCCTTTGAGAAAAGCCAGGCTGGCCTGAGCCAGGGGGGTTCTGCAGGACCTCAGAGGGAGGCTCTCATCTCAAGAACCGGGCTGCCCTTTTAACCAGCCCTTCATCTCTGGCCTGAAGCACAGACAATTGACATCCTCTCCAGCGTCCTGTTTCTCTGAGGGCTCACAGAGCATGCCTCTGAGATACAAATGGAAGTGTGAGAATCTTCTGGTTTTGTTTACCAGTATCCGCTTGTTTACCATGGTGGATGGCAACCTGGAATGGAAAAGGAGGAAGCGGGGGGAGAGGAATGAGGGAAGGGAGAAAAGAAGGAATGTAGAAAACAAAAGGAAGGATGGATTTCACAGTCATTCACACTTCTTAGCTAAGGGCTCTGTGTCTCAGAAAACTACATTTCCCAAGCTCCTTTGTTCTCTGGATAGTTGGCCCAGGGGAGGTCCTAATAGTAGATACCCTAGGTAGATATTTAGGAGAATCTCTCTCTCTCTCTCTCTCTGCTTCCTGTGGCATCTCCAGTCTAGACTGGGTCTCCTCTGGGACTCCAGCTCCCTTGAGATATTCTCCTCCTCCATGGTCCCAGCTCCTTCCAAACAGCCCTTATTCTGGTTCCAACTTATTCTAGATGCATCTGACTTCTGGTAATATCACCTTCTGTTTCTCCAGCCCTAGGGCCAGTATCAGCTTCTTGATGTTGCTAGTCTCTGGGTAACGTCACCATCCCTTGCTTGACTGCTATCAACTCCTGTGTCTATGATGTAACCAAGTCCCTGTTTTAAATTCCCTCTGCTTGAAAATCCTAGGGTGTTTTGCTTTGTTTCATTTTCTTTTCTTAGCCAGATCCTGACTGGCGTGGATGGTCTCATTAACCCAATTATTAAATGTTGTGTAAATATGTATACATATTGTATCCTCATATTATACACCTTGTGTGTGCCCAGTTACTCAGTTGTATCCGACTCTTCATGACCCCTGCCAGGCTCCTCTGTCCATGGAATTTTCCAGGCAAGAATACTGGAGTGGGTTGCCATTTCCTTCTCCAGAGGATCTTCCTGGGATCCCTCTTCCTGGGATTGGCCCAGGGATCAAACCTGCGTCTCTTGTGTCTCCTGCACTGGCGGGTGAATTCTTTACCACTGGATCACCTGGGAAGCCCTATTATACCCCTTAAGCTAATACAATGTTATATATTGATCATCTCATTCAAACTTGGCATGAAGTGTGATGTAGATGAGGTCTCTCTCTATTATTATTCTACCTTCTTTTCCACTACCATCTTCCACTCTCCTGAATGCCTCATCTTCTCCAAACTGCCTAAATTCTCAGGCTCTGCTAGTTTCTCCTTAAATGTAACCCGTTCTCAACTAAACTTCACTCCATTCGCTATTTTTGACTAAAGTGTGAGCCACAAAACACTTCCTCTTTACCTCTTCCAGGAATCGCTGCATTTGAACCAGAAGTTAACGCTTAGCATGAAGAGCTTTACAGGAGAGGGTCATGGGCAGAAGCTTTTTCTGATCCCTTTAGAACATGCTTCAGGTGCAGAAGTCACTGTGGCCACTTGCAGGACAATGTCAGATGATATCTGGAGAGTGAGAGCTGGTGGGGTGATGAAAATAGGGTCTCACAAGCTTAAGTGTGCAACAGGACCACCCGGGTACTGCGTTGTTAAAACACAGACTTGTGGGGCCCCACCTGCAGAGTTTCTGATGCAGCAGGTCTGGGATGAGACTCAAGAATGTAAATTTCAAGTTACACTGATGCTGCTGGCCTGGGGACCACACTCTGAAAATCACTGGGTTGGAATAATAATGTGCACTCTGAGAATTTATCATATACCCCCAAACTGTTTTAAACCCTTCGCAAATACCAAATCTTTTAATCATCACAACAACTAAACATGGAAATCGAGGTACAATGAGGCAAAAAAAAGTCTTCAAAGGAATTCCCTGGAAGTCCAGTGGTTAGTACTCTACACTTCCATTGTAGAGGGCACAGGTTCGATCCCTGAGGGGAATTAAGATCCCGCAAGCCATGTGGTGGGCCTTCCCTGGTGGCTCAGTGGTAAAGAATCTGCCTACCAATACAGGAGACCCCGGTTCTATCCCTGGGTCAGGAAGATCCCCCAGAGAAGGAAATGGCAACCCACTCCAGTATTCTTACCTGGGAAATCCCATGGACAGAGGAGCCTGGTGAGCTACAGTCCATGAGGTCACAAAAAGTTGGACACGATTTGGTGACTGAACAACAAAGCCATGTGGTATAGCCAAAAAATAAAAATAAATAATTTTTTATCTTTAAAAAAATCTTCAAATCACACTACTCATACCTGACAGATTTAGGATTTGAATACAGAAGGTCTGGCTCCAAAGCACACGCTTCTAGCCATGGTGCTGCTGTGTGTCTCAGTGTCCAGGCTGTGGGGAATGGAGAGACTTGGATTCTGGCTCTCATTTTGGTGTGTGGTCCTGGGCAAGTCACTTGACCTGTCTGTGCCTTGGTTTCCTTGTCCCTCAAAGGCACATCCTCATAGTATCTGCCATGTAGAGTTGTAACCACGATTTCATGAATTAGGCAGATTCAGATTCCTGGCTCCACAAGTCCTTCGCCAGCTCCTAGTCCATCCCCAGCTGAAGTTCAGGGTTCCTGGGCTGGCTGGTGGTGCCCTTCTTTTCTGCCTAAAGGTGTTCTCCCATGCCACTGCGGGGTGCGCAGGTGTCCTGGGCCTCTCTGGGGGCAGTTCGGAGGCGTGTTCTACATGGCTCCTCAGAGAGATACCAGGGAGATCTGCTCATGAACATGCTGTATTGTCCGTTCAGGTTGCTCTAACAGAATACCATAGACTGGCTGGCTTAAACAGCAGACTTTATTCCTCACAGTTCTGGAATTTTGGAAGTCCAAGACCAAGGAGTTGCAGATTCAGTATCTGGTGAGGGCTCTCTTCCAAACATGCAGAAGGCCACCTTCTTGCAGCGTTTGCACGTATAATCCCACCATGGAGAGCTCCTTGCTACAGACCTCATCTAAACCTGCCTACTCGCCCAAAGGCCCACTTCCTATACCATCCTATTGGGGGTTATGGTTTCAACCTATGAATGTGGGTAGGGGGGTGGTGCACAAATGTTCAGTCCATCACAGACCTCTAATTGTCTTCATCCCTGCTTTTTGCTCTCTCCTAAATTTCTGCTTCCCAGAATCAGCTCCCACATTTTGCATGCTCAGTCACTAAATCGTGTCTGACTCTGCTATCCCATGAACTATCATCCGCCAAGTTCATTTGTTCATGGGATTTCCCAGGCAAGAACACTGGAGTGGCTTGCTATTTCCTTCTCCAGGGGATCTTCCTAACCCAGGAATCGAACCCGGGTCTCCTGAATTGCAGGCAGAGTCTTTACCACTAAGCCACCAGGGAAGCCCTAAACCACCTACATCTATTTTCTGATGGCAAGATTTGCTTTTGGAGAAACTAAGATAAAAGACATGTACAGACTATGTAAACTATTTAGTTCAATGACTGGCAATCAGTCCAGTGCTCTTTGCTGAAGAATCCCCATGGACAGAGGAGCCTGGTGGGCTACAGTCCAGGGATCACAAAGAATCAAACATGGCTGAGTGACTAAGCACAGCACTGGCATGTATGATAATAACAACTACAACAACAGAAGTACTCAGAGACAGTACTTCTTTTATTTATTTATTTTTGGCTGCCCTGGGTCTTCACTGCAGTATGCAGGCTCTTGTTGTAGAGCACAGGCTCTAGGCGCAGGCTCCAGTAATGGTAGCTTGCAGGCTGTAGAGCACAGCCACAGTAATCGTGGCACATGGGCTTGGTTGCCTCCTGCATGTGGGATCTTCCTGGACTAGGGATCAAACCCGTGTACCCTGCACTGGCAGGCTGACTCCTAACTACTAGACCACCCGGGAAGTTCTGAGAGTGTTTCTTAAATGCCAGGCCTTTTATACATTTTAACTTATCTAATCTGTGTTGATAAATATAGGTGTTATTGGCTTCTCATTATTATTATTATTTACCTCTAATCTCCCTAGCTCCTCACAAAAGTAATATTCACCTCAAGTCATTTTTCTCTCCTTTGTTGTATTTTATATCACCCTTCTTAATCACTGTTATAGCACCTATGGATCTGAATGTATCTCATCCATTTATTTGTTCCCATGTGGATGGCTTATCTCCCTCACTCAGGGCTGAATGATGAATTTCCCTGCCCTCATGCATTTTTGCCTTTGTGGGCTTCTCCCTTCTATCACAATAATATCAACATTAGAAATTGTTTTTGATAGGTAAAAGTCAATTTTCATGGCCTAAAATTTTTTTTTTTTTTGCATCTGCTAATCTCGGACTCCCAATCCATCTCTCCCCTCCCCCCCTCCCCCTTGACAACCACGAGTCTGCCCTCTATGTCTGTGAGACTGTTTCTGCTTCATCAATAGATTCATTTGTATCATATTTTAGATTCTACATATAAACAATAAGGCCCTACTGTATAGCACAAGGAACTATATTCACTCTCCTGGGATAAACCATTTATCCAATGGTTTATAAACCATTATAAAAATTTATAAATATTTATATTTATAAATATAAACCATCTTTATATTTATAAAGAATATAAAAAAGAATGCATATATGTATAACTGAATCACTTTGCTATACAGCAGAAATTAGCACTATAGATCAATTATTCTTCAATTAAAAATAATTAATTTTAAAATATTTTTCTGATGAGAGAAAAATGAAAACATTTCTATAACGATTTTTTTTTCTTCTGATTTTAAAGAATTGAAAACATTATGCCTAGTGGGTAAGCAGGTGCTTCCTAGGATGTAAACCCCAGCAGAATAGGAATCATTTCTGTCCCTCTCTCAGCATGGCTCCCAGAGGTAAGCACCCCACCCCCTACCAGCCCAGAGCTGGAATTGGACCCCCATCCTGGAATCCCTCCCTGGACAGGGCTGCAGTAAGGTATCCTGGGAGACTCTATGCAAATAGGGCCTCCAGGCTCCACCCCCAGCTTGACTTATACGGGGAGCAAAGCTTTGGGCTCATTGTCACCCTGATCCTGTCCCTGGGACCTGTCCCTGGGACCTGATCCTCAGGCGCTGGACAGTAAGAAACACGCCTGGTGGCCCCTAAAGCACGTGCTCCGTGCCTGTCCTGGCAAGGATGGAGCTGCCGACTGATCCTCGCCCTCCTTCCCCGCCAAGTCCCTGGCAGACCTGTTGAATGGGGCTTTCATTTCCCTGACCCCGGGGTCATCTGTTCTCAGAAGGTGAAATATGGCGGCCTGGCGGAGGACAGAAGCCGGGGAGATAAGCGCCAGGGAGGAGCCTCCCGTCCAACAAGCCGTGACTAATGATGATTGGGACATGTTTGGTGGGGCAGAATTTATTTGGCTCCTGGTTACCTGGGGATTAACTCTTGTAGGATCTCGTGCCCCGCTCTGGAGGTGCCTGGTGTACACACACACGGGGCTCTAGAGCCTGTTCACCCAAGCATAGATAGGCTTTGGTGCAGAGCAGGCGTTCAAGAAATATTTGTGGTAGAGAAGGAGGAAAGGAGGGAGGAAGGAAAAGAGATGCACATATATTCTAAGCTCTGAGCATAATAAAATCAGTTCACTTCTATCATGTGCTTCCCGTGGGCCAGACACTGACAGCTGAATGATTTCCACACATCACATTTAACCCTCACGAATCTACCAAGCACACACTTAGAGCAACACATTTAATAGATGAGCAAGTTGAGACTGGTGGATTATTTTGTATGCTTTAAAAATATATATATTTCTGTACAGCTGTGCTGGATCTTTGTTGCTATATGAACTACTCTTTAGTTGCAGCAAGCAGGTTTCTCATTGAGGTGGTTTCTCTTGTTGCAAAGCCCACTCTAGACACATGGGCTTCATTAATTGCAGCATGTGGACTCAGGAGGTATGGCACAGGAGCCCAGTTGTTCTGAGGCATCTTGGATCTTTCTGTACCAGGGATCAAACCCATGTCTCCTGCATTGGTAGGCAGGTTCTTAACCACTGAGCCACCAGGGAAGCCCTGTATGCTTTGTTAAACCATGAAAAAGCAGAGTTGGGAGCGGTTATGTAACATGACAGTCACACAGTGGTCAAGTAACAGCACAGGGCGGGAGCTTGAACTGAGACTTGGTATTTCTGCCTTCCATTCTTGAGCTCTGAGCCAAACTTTCTAGTGAAAACTCTGGAGCATTTCCACCTATTGCCTCATTCAGGGTTGCTGTACTTTCCTTTGTAGTAAACAACCTCAAAATCCCAGGAGTGTACAACAACTAACATTTATCTTCAGACTTGTGGGTCTGTAGATTGGCTGTGACTAGGCTGGGTCAGGCTGGGCTCAAGGCTTCCTACTGAAATCAGCGTTTTTCTATCCACTGCTACTGCTGCTAAGTCGCTTCAGTCGTGTCCGACTCTGTGCGACCCCATAGACGGCAGCCCACCAGGCTCCCCCGTCCCTGGAATTCTCCAGGCAAGAACACTGGAGTGGGTTGCCATTTCCTCCTCCAATGCATGAAAGTGAAAAGTGAAAGTGAAGTCGCTCAGTCGTGTCCAACCCTCAGCGACCCCATGGACTGCAGCCCACTAGGCTCCTCCATCCATGGGATTTTCCAGGCAAGAGGCTCACGCTAAAGGCGCAGCTGTGACTTGAAATATACCTTCTTCTTGGTGGAGCCTAAGAAAACAAATCCAACCAGAGACCCATCTTATGCCTTTGCTCCGCCCACATCCCCTAGCATCCCATTGGCCAAAGCAAGTTACGTAGTCAAAGTCAAGGGGTGGGCCTTCGTCTCTCCACCATGTCAGGGGAAGGATGCGGGAAGTACAGTTCTGTATTATTGAGAGAGTGAAGAATGGGAACTAACAGATCGACATGTGCACCATATGAGAACAAGTGAGCAATATTCGATGAGGTGGGAGCTGCAAAAACACAAAACACATGGTTTTACCCCTGCCTTATTAACTTCCCTGGCTCAGTTTTTATATACAGATGGCTTCACAATTCACACCCAACAGAAAAACACACACGCAAGCACACACCGCCGCAAATGATTGTTCATCCTCTGATTGGCTGGCCACTTTAAAGTCATGTGGAGCGGGGAGTTAGTGTGCCTCCCCTCCACCATCACCACCGCCACCACCAGGGGAAGTTTGGCGATGTCTGGAGACATTTGCATTGTCGTGACTTGGGTGGGAGTTGTTATCGGCATGTAGTGGGTTGAGTCTAGAGATGTTAGCAGCACCCTCCCTGGCACGGGTCAGCCCCCTACGACGAAGTTATGTGCTCCCCAAATGCCAATAGAGCCAAGGCTGAGAAACTCCGCTGTCGAATATAGCAATTAACCCAACCTGGTGCCTGGAAATCCTGTTAAAAATACAGATTCCAGGGGCCCCAGTGTAGACACCTTGATTCAGAAGGGCTGGGATGTGTCCTCTTGGAGTCTGTATTTCCGAATACAGAATCGCTCTTCAGGAAATTTAGATCCACTGATTAGAGCCTGAAAACGGCTTCTTTAGGTCCTTGTTATGTCTGGACGGGAATCCAGAACCAAAGAGGACTTGAGGATTTAAACAGAAGAATCCTTTTTTTGAGCACTTCTTAACGTTACCCTCGCCAGAAACCCGGCAAATGTTCGCTACCCAGCCGGCCCACGGTTCACGGTGTTCGCCCACGAATCGAATCTCCAAACAGCCCAGGCAAGCTACAATTTCTCCTGCTTCTCTGCCTTTCACTTTTAAAACCAGGAGGAATTTGAGGGAAATGTAAGCCATATGTTTCAGAATCATTTACACTTAAATCATGAAAGTACTGCCGTGGTTTTTAAGAGCTATTTGATGTCCAAAACACCTTATGAGGATTTTCAAAATAAGCTTTTTAAAGTCTCTCTCTACTTTCAGTTGGATTGCTCCCTGGGTAAGTGAATTCAAATGATATGAAGCTGGGGGAGGGAGGGAGGGCTGCTGGAAACCCCAGACCAGGAACTTGAAGGAAATTTGACACTCAACAAATCAGGTCTTCTGCTGTCACCTAAAGCATCCATTTCATGCAATAAAATCGATCTTATTTTTCCTGATGATTATGGATTCAAGCGGTCACTCACTGAGGTCTTTAGACATCTTCCTTCTCATTTAGCGCCTCACTGTTCCTCAGGTTCCATTTTTAAACCATTGCCACTCACTCTAAATGGAGATCCAATTCCTCCTTCCAGTGGGCTTGTTATTTCTAAATCACAACCCCATTCTGCTGCCAACATCACATGTCACTCTTCTCTCCTCACCCCAGGGGGACCGGGGTGGGAGGCCGAATCCTAAAACTGACCATCTACTCGCTTACAGCACAGGTGGGCCTGCCCATTTGGAAAAGCCATTTGGCAAAATATCTAATCCAAGACATGCTCATTCACCACAATTCTGCTGTCAAGGATCGAGCCCAGGGAAATAATCCTAAGGGTGAAGGGAGACATAGCTACACCTGGAAATATTCAGCATCGTTGATCACAGAGAAAAAAAGGAAAACAACCTACCAGAATCAAAATAGCAAGTGGGTTCATTCAATGATGGTTTCTCTGCTTAAATGCCAACATAAACACTGATGGCTATTCAGGTTGCATGCTAGCCATAGAAAAGGGAAGAGAATGAACTCTGTCAGCTAAGAGGAGCTGAATTATAGGTACCCCAGGAAATTCTTGGGAATGTGTTGGAATTAACTGGACAAAGGGAAGAGGGAAAGATATTCCAGCTAGGTGGGATAACATAAGTGGAGGAGAGAGGTGAGTGGAAAAAGGCACGTAATTTGGTGCTCGTGGAACTCAAGCTCCAGGCAGTGAGGAGAGAACTCTGAGGTCAGAGAAGGGACAGAGGGCAGAGCATGGGGTCCCCATGGCCACTTGGAGCAACATGGACTTTAGCCTGGAGGCAGTGAGGAGCCACTGAACTTGTATGAACTGGAAAGGGACACCGCTGAATCTACACTTTTATGAGATGGCTGTGGTCCCCGCGTGGAGGCCAGGTGGCAAAAGATGGAGAGGAGACGAAGAGACTTCACTGGAGACTTTTTAAGTGGTACCCGAAAGAGATGCTGAATGCCGTGAGGAGTCAGGTTAGAATTCATTCATTCTGCCATCATTCATTGTGTTATCAGCAGAGGTGGGATTTGTTAGACTCAATCTATAGGGGAGAGTGGCTGAACCTTATGACTAACAGGCCATGGGGAGAGAGGCAGAGGGATGGGATGGTTCTGGAATCTCTGGTTCAAACTTCTGGGTAGGTGCTGGTGTCATGCGCTGAGCTAGAGGTAAAGGAGGGTGGGAGGAATTTGGGGAAAGACACTGAGTTCAACGTGGGGCCACGTGGGCTAAGATGAAGATGCCCAGCCAGAAGTTGGCTGTTCACGCCTGCAGCCTTAGGACCAGGTGTGGGCAGAGAGACCCACAGGAGAGGCAACACTTTCTGGTTGTGTTTGAAACCACGAGAGGGAATGAGCTCACCCGGGAGGGGTTGTGCTGGGAAGGATAGGACCAGAGATACCCTAGGGAAGGCTTTTATCAAAATGTCATATAAAGCCTGTAGGTCCATTAAAAGGCAGGGGCGGGTGGTGGAATTTTTCAAAGAGAAATTGCTAAGCAGGTGCTCTCTCTGGTCTCCTAGCTGGATGTATGTGAAGACATCTATCTATGCAAATCACACAGTGGGGAGAAAAGAAAAGCAGAGATGAGCCGGGCAAGGATTTCAGTGAAAACATAACTTAAAGGGAAGCTGTGGACATGGATAAGACAGTGTCCATGGAGGGAGAAGCAGGGACAGAGGATTGTGGCACAATGGGGGACATGGACAGGTGAGAGAGGAAGAAGAAGAGGGTGGGGAGATATGGCTTTATGAATGAATGAACCAAGAAAGGAAAAGAGAAGAAAGGAAGAGAATAACAAATGCTGGAGAGAGTGTGGAGAAAAGAGAACCCTCCTATACTGTTGGTGGGAATGTGAATTGGTGCAGCCACTAGGAAAAACAATATAGAGGTTCCTTTAAAAAGTAAAAATAGAACTACCACATGATCCAGTACTCCTGGGCATATACTTGGACAAAATTTTCATTTGAAAAGATATATGCATCCCAGTGTTCATTGCAGCACCATTCATAATAGCTAAGACATGGAAGCAACCTAAGTTGACAGATGAATGGATAAAGAACATGTGGTACATATATACAATGGAATACTACTCAGCCATAAAAGGAGCATGAAATAATGCCATTTGTAGCGACATGGATGGACCTAGAAATTATCATACTAAGCGAAGTAAGTCAGAAAAAGAAAGACAAATACCATATGGTATTTGTAGAATCTAAAATATGACAAAATGAACTTATCTACAAAAGAGGAACAGACTCACAGACGTAGAAAACAAACTTATGGTTACCAAAAGGGAAAGCGGGTGGGGAGAGATAAATCACGGGTTTAGGATTAGCAAATACATATTACTATATAGAGAATAAACAACAAGGTCCTACTGGATCAGTTCAGTTCAGTTCAGTTCAGTTGCTCAGTCATGTCCGACTCTTTGCAACCCCATGAATCGCAGCATGTCAGGCCTCCCTGTCCATCACCAACTCCCAGAGTTTACTCAAACTCATGTCCGTCGAGTCGGTGATGCCATCCAGCCAGCTTATCCTCAGTCGTCCCCTTCTCCTCCTGCCCCCAATCCCTTCCAGCATCAGAGTCTTTTCCAATGAGTCAACTCTTCGCATGAGGTGGCCAAAGTCCTACTGTATAGCACAGGGAACTGGTTGGTAAAAAGTTCATTCAGATTTTTGTATAACACGGTCCAGAAAAACCCAAAGGAACTTTTTGGCCAATCATATATTCAATATCCTGTGATAAACCATAATAGAAAAGAATATGGAAAAGAATATATGTATGTATAACTGAATCATTTTGCTGTACACCAGAAACTAACACAACATTATAAATTAAGTACACTTCAATTTTTTTAAAGAAAGACTGTAAGAGACCCGGGACCCTGGACTTTTCTTCTGTGATCCTCTCCTGCCAAGAAAGGTGGTTTAAAGTCCAGCTGATCTGAGATGAGGGGTCCCCAGGGACCTGATAGGAGTGAGCCAGGTGGGGAGTGACCACAAGCAACCAGGAGCTGCTCCATTCCTGCCCGCCTCTCAGAACCCAACAGGGCTCCAGCAGTCTTCTCCATCTGCCTCTGGTATCAGCACGCAGAGCCCAAGTTGAAGTCTGATGGCCTCGCATCTCCAGAAGGGCTGCCTCTTGGGAGATGAAGCGGGTTGATTCCAGGTGGCCCGGTCCCCTGATGGAAATAGAGTGTGCAGATTTGAGTTCTAAAGAAAGAAGGATTTTAAAGATGTCCAGTGGTGTTACAGAAAGGACAGCTTCACTAGGTAGTGAGTGCCTTGTGCCCGGAGGAATTTAAGCTGATGCTGGGTGAGCACTGAGCATAAGCTGTTGTGGAGTGGATTCCTTAGCGCCCGAGGACACTGCTGCTGCTAAGTCGCTTCTCCACGTTTTATTTTCACCTTTTCTCATTGTGCTTAGTATGTAGTGAGCACTCAGTAAACATTAGCTATTATGGTGCTTTCGAACTGTGCTGGCAAAGGCTCTTGAGAGTCCCTTGGACTGCAAGATCAAATGAGTCAATCCTAAAGGAAATTAACCCTGAATATTCATTGGAAGGACTGAGGCTGAAGCTGAAACTCCAATACTTTGGCCACCTGATGCGAAAAGCTGACTCATTGGAAAAAACCCTGATGCTGGGAAAGATGAAGGCAAAAAGAGAAGTGCAACCAAGGATGAAATGGTTAGACAGCATCACGGACTCAGTGGACACGGATTTGAGCAAACTTCAAAAGATAGTGGAGGACAAAGGAGCCTGGCATGCTAGAGTCCATGAGGTCACAAAGAACTGGACACAACTTGGCAACTGAACAACAACAGTATTATTGTTAACATTCTCATATAGTTAAGTGTTCAACTTGAAATGACCGTAGGTCAGTAGATACTGTAAGTGGTGAGTAATGGGAACTCCTTAACCTGGACACTGGATATCCCACCAGCAGTCCCACCAGATATCCCACCAGAATACCAAAAAGTATTCTGATTTTCCAAGATAATCCAGAAATCCAGATTATAGGTGAGATTTTTAAATATCGCTTCCAAGACCACTGTGCAGGTCAGGTCTGCCTATGGCCCCCATTTGTCACGTCTGAACTAATGACTATCAGTCTGCTTTTTCTACCTGCCCAGTCTGTGACCTCCAGTAAGTTACTTAACTTATCTGTGCTCGGTTTCCTTAGCCACGAAATGGAATACTCACAGCTTGCCCCCCAGGGCCGTTGTGCGGATTAAATTAGATAATGCAGTCCAAGCCTCTGTGGGGTGTCCACACATGGGAAGACTTAGGAAGTGATAATTGTTGTTGCTGCTATTGATTTTTCCTGTGTTCAACTCATGTTTTATGTTCCAGGCAGAGAGATTTCGTGGCAAATAGCCCACCCGCACCCCATGCTGAGATCTGGTCTTTTCCAAGCGTGTTGCCCTGGATCTCGGCCGGCAGCTTCTTCCTATTACAGGCGTGCCGAGTGATTGCTGGCTTTATACGTACCTGGTGACAACTTTAACCTGGCTGCTGGGGATTTAGGGAGGGGCGACAGAGGCATGAAGGGGGCTGTTTAGGAAGAGCTGAGTGTTGAAATCTTAGTCCCAAGAAAATGGAGACTGGAAGAGAAAGGGGCCCTCGTGGCTCCGCTGCTTCCCTGGGGCCTGTGGGCTCCACAGAGAGCGCAGTTCTGCTTATGCTATTAAGTGGTATTGGGGGCATATTGTCAAATACTTGTCTGGCTCTCCAGGAACCCACATTTGCATGTGTGTGTGAACCAGCTGGGAATTGTGTTCAAATGTTGATGATAACTTCCCAGTTGGGTGGGGCCCAAGTTTTGCATTTCTAATGAGCAGGAGATGTGGGTTCAATCCCTGGGTGGGGAAGATCCCCTGGAGAAGGAAATGGCAACCTACTCCAGTATTCTTGCCTGGAAAATTCCTTGGACAGAAAAGCCTCGTGGGCTACAATCCATGGAATCTCAAAGAATCAAACATGAACTGAGCAACTGAGCACACACACACAGCACAATCTGGGATCAGCGTGACCCATAAACCCCCTAAAGTCAAATGCAAAATTTTATACATATGTGTTTTTCCCAAGGGGTGGGTTGATAGCTTTTGTTCAGATTCTCAAAGAGACTCATAAATAGAAAAAAAAAAAAAAAAAAATTGAAAACCTCTGCCATGCACCCCTTCTGTCTGCCTGTCTCCTCTCTCCCTGGTTCCACCCAGATACAGTATGGTGACCCTGAAAGGAGGCGAAATGAGATCCCTCTAAAGAAGTCCCAGGACATCTTCCTGCAAGCTGGAGACTCAGGAGAGCTCGTGGCTGTGGTCCCCTCTGGAGAGGGGCCTCTGTTAGAGACTGCAGCTGCCAGGGTAAGGGTGAAGGCAGGCACAGGTTGTTGACTCCTCTCCTGCCCAGCAGTCTGCCTGGATACTCGGGCGGCATTAATCCACGTCCGTGGGTACAGCATCCCTTCCCTGGCTCTCTCTCTCCTCCCATCTCGCTCTTGAGCAATGAGAGGCTGAATCTCACTCTACGGGAAATCTCCAAACATTGGAGTCTCTCTATCCATTTTTCACCCTTGGCTTTGCAGCTGGGGAAACGGAGGCTCAGGGTTGAGAAGGAGGATCTTTAGCAACCTACAGTGGGTGGTGGGTGTGTTGTGTCAGATCTCAGCCCCCTCAAAGCCAGCCTAGCACTGTTTCCACCTTTCTCAACTCCATCTCACCCAGACTTACCCTGACTATGCTTTTATCAACCAGGAATAAAGGCAAATCTGCCAATCCACTGTCAATCCCTGGCTAGGATCCAGAAGATTTTAATGTCGTGAACTGCTTTAATGTATTCCTTTAAAAATCAAAAAAGCCCCAAAGCTCTCTCTCCAATGTCACCCACTGGACAGTCGGCAGGCTTTATCTGCCAGCACTTAAAAAAGAAAAAAAAAAAGAAGAAGAAGAAGGGAAGATATTGCCGCTGAAGAAGAATCCGAGGCCCCCGGAATCTTAACAAGGCAGCTCTGTTTCTTATCATCTTCAAAAAGCCTTTATTAAGCCTCTCTGGGCCCATGTGGCTGAGCGAGGCACTTTACAGAATCAGATCAATCAGCGGTCCGTCAGCGAACGTGTACAGCGCACCTACTGTGGGAAACTGGCAATGTGGGGGGTATCGGGGCAGGAAGGTGTGACCCCTGACCTCACACGAGGGATGCCCAGGATGTGTGCTGCCTGAGACGCCACCTAATCCGAGTTAGGGTGGGACAATCACTGGACATTGTCGGGAAGTAGAACGAGAAAATGCATCCTCTTGCTTGGAAGAGGACAGAGATTTGAACCCCAAGGCAATGAAAGCCCCCAGCATCCCCTCACTGGACGGTTGCAGTTTTTATCAGCTCTGTCTCTTTGGGGCGCCTTGGCTATAAGGTATCCTCAACACCCAGCGGAGAAGCCTGGTGCTCAGAAATGTCTCCCAGACAGAAGCCCAGTGTGCAAGGCCAGAGGAAAACATTGCATTACAATACAGATAAGTGGTTACCACAGGGGGAGGGGGTTGAGGGGTGAACAAAACATGTGAAGGGAGTCAACTGTACTGTATGGATGGTAACTAGACTTGTGGTAGTGGTTACTTTGTTGTATATACAGATGCTGAATTATAATGCTGTACACCTGAAACTTACAAGAACAAAATATTGTATAGCCAAATAAACAAACAAAAAACCTGAGTCCAAAAAATAAAATACTAGAATAACTTACATTTGCTCAGTGATTCAGATATTCAGAGCATACTCGAGTGGTCACCTAAGGCAGATGTTGTTGTCTACATTTTCACCTGAGGAAACGGAGGTTCAGAGAAGTCACCCGACTTGCGTAAGGTCCCATAGAGAGGAGCACAGCTGACAATAAGCCTGCGTGTGCTCACTTGTGTCTGACTCTGTGACCCCATGGACTGTAGCCTGCCAGGCTCCTCTGTCCATGGGATTTTCCAGGCAAGAATACTGGAGTGGGTTGCCATTTTCTTCTTCAGGGAATCTTCCCGACCCAGGGATCAAACTCCTGCATCTCCTGCGTTGGCAGGTGGATTCTTTACCACTGCGTCACCTGGGAAGCCCACGGTCTGTACAACATTTATTGAGCATCTACGCTGTGCCTGGCAGGGTTTTAGACCGCAAACCTATTGAGACAGGAGATAGAGATTATTTTGTGTATTATTTTATCCACAGCATCCTTCTTTTTTTTTTAGCACCTGGCATGTCGTAGCTGCGTATATTAGTTTTCTATTTTGCATAACAAAATCACCACACGCTTAGAATCTTGAAGCAATACACATTTATTATTTCATGATTTCCTTGGGCCAAAAGTTTGTGCCCAGTTTAGCTGGGTCTTCCACCCAGATTTCACAAAGCTGCAGTCAAGGTGTCTACCAGGCCGTGTTCTCATCTGGAGTCTTGGCTGGGGAAGAATCTGCTTCCAAGACCATTGAAGTTGTTGGAAGAACTTATTTCCTGAAGTTGAATGACAGATTGCTTCATAAAGGTTGGCAGGAGAGAGGTTCTGACTCAGGCAGGACCCAGTCTTTGTTTTAAAAGTTTTCACTATATTAAGCCAGGCCCACCCAGCAACCTCTCTGCATTAACTCAAAAAAGCATAAATTTAGCATTGTAATCTACAGAATTCCTTCCTCTTTCCCATAGTCTATTGGCCAGAAGCAAGTCATAGGGTAACACCCAACATTCAGGAGGAGGGGATTAAATGAACCCCAGGGGTTAAGAGTCATGAGGGGCCACCCTTGGGTCTGTCTGCCACAGTGCTGACAGTTATCTGTTGAATAATTAACTGAGTGAATATAAAATTAGTATATTATATATAATAATACAATATAAAAATATTGTATTATTATATTGAATACATGAGTGAATACATAAATGAATAAATGACTCTATTAATGACTTCATAAATACTAGAGACACAAATATGAACCAGATCATCATCTGGCTCTAAATATTGCATTCTTTCTCTACAACACACCACTGACCTCATTCCCAGAGGTGCCTGTTAGCTTTGAGATCCTGAATTCTGTGACCCAATGTCTGTTACCTCCTGCCTAAGCCGCCAGTACCCAGAAAGCAGGGAACAAGAACCCCAAACAAAGAAGCCACAAAGAAGCAGGAAGCCTATACATCACGCAGCAGCCTCCGTGCTGGAAACCCTGTTGAAGTGCAGACAGCACTTTTATGTTAGTAGAATGGTGGTAATGGGGACACATTTTTAATAAATACTGGCAGCATCGAGGTGTCCGGTAGGAGCTGCTTCCTCACACTCATGCTCAGTCTTGATTACTGACCTGAAGCCGCCTCTCCTGGGAACTGTAAGTTATGTCTTTCCTGGAATTTTGAAAACCATTCCAAGCTCTGATGTGGTTCTCAGCTCTCTCAATGAGAAGCCAAAAGATTTTTTTTTTTTTTTTAGGAGGGGAGAGGATGGAATGTTGGTCCAGCGTGAAATACACAGAATTAAGCGTCTGGGTATACAGAGATCTGATAGATTGATATGAATGACTAACACTCCCCAGCACTTGTCATTGCATGTGCATTGAGTCATCTCAGCGTCTCATCAGCTCTGATGTTGGTGCTGTCATTGTCCCCATTGTCTCTCTGAAGAAATGGAGGCGCAGGAAAGGTGAGGTAATGACCTGGAACCATCTGCTTCCTCGGTGACAGAACCAAGATCCAACACCAGGCAGCTGAGAAGCTGTTCTCTCCTGCTGTCATTGGGGAGGTGTTGGCTGATGTACTGGCTTGTCTGCTTCTAAATCAGGAGAAGAAATCACTGTCTTACAAGCTGCAGAATCAAAAAGGCTAGTGCATGTCCTGGCTCCACCATCAGCTGGATGTATGACCTCCGACGGTCTGTTCAACCTCCTTGTGCTTTAGTTTCCTCATCCATAAAATGGGAACAAACCAGTCCCACCTCACAAGAGTCCCATGAGGTTTGAAGAACATATGAAAATAGGGGGATTGTGCCTGGAATGTGGTCCCTTCCTCCCTCCCTTCCTCCTTTCCAGCAGCCACCCACCCACTCACTCACCCACCCACCCATCCACTAACTTATCCATCCATCTAGCCATCCTATCAACCATCCATCCATCCATCTATCCATCCATCCAGTCAACCATCCTTCCATCCACACATACATACATACATCCTCTCCTCTTCCCCACCTTTGTTCCTGTGTCAGTGGTTCTGACCTCCACCATTTCCTATTTTGGACTCTAAAATTCACCCCTTGCACTTGAAGACAAATTTTCTGACCCAAATCCCCACAGCCCCTCAGGACACAGCTGATATGTTCTACCTATCCTTAATCTGAACAGTGTTAGGAACCACCTAGTCCCAAAATCCAGGATCCAGCTTCACTTTCAGATTTGGGGTTGAGGTCCCCACAGCTTCCATCAATGCCCCTCTGATTTCTCTGAACTTCCTCCCAGCATCTGGCCACTCCTTCCCCATCTGCTGTGTGGGTCACTTTCCTCTGCTCCTTCCTTGGCTGCAGATGCTCCTCAGGCGTCTCTCTTGGCTTCCTCCTCATTGTGCATGTTGGGGCTGGACTATTCCCACCACACTCCTGACCATCTGTGCTGGGGATTTTCTCCATCCTCACCTCCAGATCCAGACTCCACCCTGGACTCCTGCCCAGGAAACTGGCAGAAAGCTGGCTTGCCTGGATGTGTCAACAGACCCTCTTGCCCTCTGACTTCAGGCTGGGAGTACCAGGAGACTGGATGGGTAGGAGAGAGGGAGCACAGGGAGGCCGGGTTGTCTATTCCCTGCTGCTTCCTCCCTGCTGGTCTGTGGGCTGAATGGATCCCTCTTCCAAAGCCTCTGACAGGTAGCCCCTCTTTCTTGGCCTCCGCTCTCATCAGATCCTGGTAACCAACCCCATACACACCCCTTGAGACCACAGGACAGCGGGACATGTCAGCTTGGTTAGGCTGTGCATGCGTGCTAAGTCGTTTCGGTTGTGTCCGACTCTGCGATCCCATGGACTGTAGCCTGCCAGGCTTCTCTGTCTGTAGGATTCTCCAGGCAAGAATACTGGAGTGGGTTGCCAGGCTCTCCTCCAGGAGATCTTCCTGACCCAGGGGCTGAACTCACATCTCTTATGTCTCCTGCATCCGCAGGCAGGTTCTTCACCACGAGCGCTGCCTGGGAAGCCCTTGGCTAAGCTATAGTGCCCTGTAACTCAGTCACAGGCTCATCTAGGTGTGGCTGTGAAGGTATTGTGTAGACGAGGTTCATTTCTAAGGTCAGTTGGCTTTAAGTAAAGGAGACCACCTTCTGTAATGTGAGTGGGCCTTGTCTAATCAGCTGAGAGGTTTTAAGAGCAAAAACTTAAAGATTTGCCTGAAAATGAAGGAATTCTGCTCCAGAGCTGAAGCAGCTGTGCCTATCCAGGAGTTTCTAACTTGACCAATAGACTTCAGATTTTGCAACCCCCAAAATAGTGTAAGTCAAGTCCTTGAAACTGAAAATTTTTTAAATTTTATGATGGCTCAGATGGTAAAGAATCTGCCTACAATGCAGGAGACTTGGGTTCAATCCCTGGGTGGGGAAGATCCCCTGGAGAAGGGAAGGGCTACCCACTCCAGTATCCTTGCCTGGCGAATTCCATGGAATTCTGGCAGGCTACAGTCCATGAAGTTACAAAGAGTTGGACATGACTGAGTGACTAACACTTCCACATTTTCGCTTCAGATACATATATACACATATTATATATATGGTTGCTTGATTTCTTTTTTCCCTTTGCCATACCATGTGGCATAGAGGATCTTAGTTCCCCAAGCAGAGATCAAACCCATACCCCCTGCACGGGAAACACAGAGTCTTAAACACTGGACCCCCAGGGAAGTCCCTGTGTACATATTATTTGTATATCTAAATCTTATCACCTACTAGTTCTGTTTCCCTGGAGAAGGCTTTCTGATGCAGGTGGTAAAGGCTCCCATGGGTGCCAGTCCCAGAGGGCTTCTTCACTTCTTCATGAGTTTCCCTTCCAGCTCACATTCTTTTTTAAATTTATTTTTAATGTTTTGTTTTTATACAGTTTTTTAATTGATGTATAGTTGATTTAGAATGTTGTGTTAGTCTTAGGCGTACAGAAAAGTGATTCACTCATACATGCATATATACCTTATTTTCAGATTCCTTTCCATTTGTTGTTCTTCAGTCGCTCAGTCGTGTCTGACTCTTTGTGACCCCATGGACTGCAGCACACCAGGCTTCCCTTCCTTCACCATCTCTGGGAACCTGCTCAAACTCACGTCCATTGAGTCGGTGATGCCATCCAACCATCTCATCCTCTGTCATCCCCTTCTCCTGCCCTCAATATTCCCAGCATCAGGGTCTTTTCTAATGAGTCAGCTCTTCGCATCAGGTGGCTCAAGTATTGGAACTTCAGCTTCAGCATCAGTCCTTCCAATGAATATTCAGGACTGATTCCGTTTAGGACTGACTGGTTTGATCTCCTTTCAGGCCAAGGGGCTCTCTTATAGGGTATTAAAAACTATCAAGCACTTTTATACAATTCTTTTTTTTTTTAATTTTTAAATAATTTTTTTGTTGTGGACCATTTCTTAAGTCTTTATTGAATTTTTTTTTTTTAACAATATTGCTTCTGTTTTATTTTTGGTTTTTTGGCCAAAACACATGAGGGATCTTAGCTCCCCTACTAGGGACTGAATCTACACCCTCTGGATTGGAAGGTAAAGTCTTAACCACTGGACCTCCAGGGAAGTCCCCTATATACAATTTTTAAAGGTTGCTTTCCACTTAACATTGTCATGAAACCTGCTCATATTCTTATAAATAGTCCCTTCATTAAACTCTTCCCGGTTGCCCAGTTCGGATGTGTATCTAGTTCCTCCCTAGGCCCTGCCTGACAGTGCATCAACTTCAGGACAAGGCCCAAATCTATAGTTTCAGCCCAGAGCTCACATCTTCAGCCATGAACCTGGTCACTGTCTCCCCTTAAACATCCTACCCATATCCAGGACTCTGAACATCCCCAAAGGAGCCCATCAATCTCCTTCTGGTACCCAATGAGGAACCTGGATGGTCCCTCTGCAACACCACCCTCCTTCTGGTACCGAATCAGGAACCTGGACACCCACTCTGCAACACAATCCTCTACCCATCAGTCACCACCCTTGTCCATTCTCCTTGCTGACCAAATCATGAGGATAACCATCTATTCCCTGAGTTCCTGCTGTGTGCCCAGAACCATTTTGGGGCTGGGTATCTGGTGATGGGCAAGACAAACAAAGTCCTGGACATTTGGGTCAGGGAAACAGGAAATAAACAAATGACTATGTCAGATAGTGATGAGGAGGCAAAGTGGGAACCCAGGTCTGACTCCAGAAGATTTGATGGTTTAAAAAAAAAAATTTATTTGGTCTTAGTTGCAACACCTGGGATCTAGGTCCCTGACCAGAGATCGAACCTGAGCCCTCTGCATTGGGAGTGCAGAGTCTTAGCCACTGGGCTTTGCTCTTAACTGTGGCTTCTTTTGACTTAGAATCTCCATGACCTTCCGCTTCACAACCAGCTGGCATCTCCTGTTGTTCACCTTTGGACGAACTAGTTAGTTCGTCTTTGGACCGGGAACCCGGCTCACCTCACCCTTCTCTTTGCTGGTGTTGTTTTTCTGCCCAGACCACTGGCCACAGATACTCCTGCTCTACATCCAAGCAAACCCTATCCATTCTCCAGGTGCCATTCAGATTCCTCTCTCTCTTCCCTAGCTCTTTCTTCTCCTCCTAAAAATAAACCTCCACTGTTCCAGCCTTCCCCAAGCTGTCCCTTCCCTGAACCATTTGACCTTGAACAAGTCACTCTCCTTATCAGTAAAATGGAGACCGTAAACATCTCCAGGGCCCCTCGCAGAGGCTTGAAGGAGCACGTGAGAATGAGGCGCCCTGAAGATGTTTTCATAGGGTCATACAATTTTGCAAAACCAATCATTTCTTTTTTTTTCCCTTAAAGATGACCCTTTAATTGAATAATCTTTAGGCCCCATAAAATCTGGATCTCCTTCTGCCTCTTCTCCATGACCCACTTGTCTACCTCTTAGAGTTTCCAGGGAATTGAGTGGAATTGTGTGTCTGAAGCTCTTAGCACAGTGCTTGGCACAGACTAGATACTCAATAACTGTTGGTCACATGATGGCCATTACCTCCACCACCGTCAATGGTAGTCATCAGAGGCAAGCAAGAGAAACTGGCTTCAGCTAACTTGGGTTAAAAAAAAAAAGGAATTATTGAGAGAATTTCTAGCAACACCTAAAAATCAGCAGGAAGGCTGGTGAGCCAAGTCCAGGAGACAGACAGCAGCAAAGGTTGGTATCCTGGCAGACAGAGGGATCCTGCCTCTCATCTCTGAGGTTCATGATCAACAGCATCATTCCCTTTTATGAGTTTACTTTTCCCCCCTCTGAAGAGGAGTGTTCCGGGCTTTGCAGATAAGACAAATAGGTCTGCCTTAAATATTTCTATTACTTAAAAGTTCATAAATCTATTGGTTTAAAACTGTCAGCACGATGGGAAAATTCTGAGATGGAGCCAGGCTTATCACCAGGCGAGGAATTTGCCTGAAGCGGGGGCAGGGTACTGAGTGAAGGACAGTGGCAGTGCCCAGAAGTGAACTGTCTCCTCGGCCCACCCATGACTCTTGCCCTCAATAAGAAACATTTAAAAATCTGGTTCTCATAGCCAGATGAAAAGCTTTTGCGGTGGGGAACTGGCCCATCATCGATTCCTCTCACCAATGCCAGGGTCTTTTTGTCTGGCATGAGTTGACATCGGGGGCTGATGCTTACCCACTCTCCCAGCCGGCCTTGTGTCTGGAAAATTAAAAGTACTTTCCACTTGCCCATCATTCCCTGTTGAGCAGTTGGAAAAGACCTGATGTATCGGTGAACATTTATTAACAACCTCTCTTGGATAGGGGGAGGCCCTGATTTGCTGGTGTAAATATTCTCAGCAAGGCTGATATCACTGAACACAGCAGGAAGAATTGCCACATCGCACCCATTATATGGAATTTTCACCTCTCAATTTCAACAGGCAGAAACGACCTTGAGAAGATAGGAAGCGATATGTTTTGAGTATTTACTACCTTTGTTTTGAACATATTTTATTTAACTGGGAATTTACATAATTTAACTTTTCATAATATCCATGTTTAAACAATGAATTCATAAACATTCTAGAAATTAAACAGCTGACTGTTTCATGTTGGTACAACCCAGTCCAACACAACACTGGGTCTGGGCTCCCCTTTGGGATGTGGGATTGAACCATGACACCTCCACTTTCTGGCTCTGTGACCCCGGGCAACTTATCTTATTTCACATGAGGACTTTCTCTGAGCTAAGGCTCATACAGAATTCATGATAAATCAAGTTCTCTTCAAAGTCCTGGATTTGATCTTTGTGAGAACTCTAGTAGATAGACAGATGGAGAGACTGAGGCATGGAGACACCATGTGACTTGTCCAAGATCCCCGAGCTGGTAAGTTACAGGGCTGGGATTTGAACTCACGCCCTCTGCCTTAGCTCTCTGTTCTAACCATCGCCCCATCCTGCCCCTCTTTTCTGCGCAGCAGCACCTTGCTCTCTGCATATAAAATGCAGGTGTGTTTCTGCATCTCCTGGGGTGGTGGTAAGGATATAAGGAATACATGAATTAAACCAAGAGACCATTTGGTGTGGCACCCGGCATTCTGGACGCCCCCAATTCACGGTCATCTCCAATGAAGGGAAGAGGTTTTGCCTGAACCAAGGGGGGAAGGCTGTGCCATCAGCTGGCTATGAAGAACACGGATGAGTCATCAGCTGTCATTCTATTATTACCCAGGCTTCAGGCAGCCAGCCTCTTATCTCTACTCCCTTGGTGAAACTATGCTCTCTCCCCACAGAGAAACCTCAGCACACAGCACTGGTGGATTTGGAAAACGAAGTCAATTTGAAACTTCAGTAAGTGTCTGGATCTTGCCATCTGACCCACTGGGTGTCACACAACTGAAATTTAGCCTTTCCCCAGCCTTCCAAGGTTGCCTTTGAGAAGGATGGGCAGATACCTCCATCAGCAGCTGTCACTCACCGTGTCTCTGTGTGTGTGTGTGTGTGTGTGTTAGTTACTCATTCATGTCCGACTCTTTGCGATCCCATGGACTGTAGCCCACTAGGCTCCTCTGTCCATGGGATTCCCCAGGCAAGAATACTAGAGCAGGTTGCCATTCCCTTCTCCAGAGGATTTCTGCGACCCAGGGATTGTACCCGGCTCTCCTGCATTGCAGGCAGATACTTTACTGTCTGGGCCACCAAGGTCATTCACCATAGGAGAAGAAAAAGCCTGAGTAGCAGGAAACCCAGGATGCCCTCAATGGTCCCTCTGAACCGCAGGCTAGAAATTTCTCCCCTCTCCCTATCAGTGCTCTGAAAGGCTATGCTTCTTTGTCCTCTAGCTTCCTCTTGGATTTTGCCAAGAAAAGATTGATAGAAGAGGGTAGGAGGAAAGAGAGAGATAGGGGTATCTCTTCTCCTGCCCTACCGCCACCCCTCCCTGTGCCAGCCCAGTATGGGTTTGGCAGCCACTGTCTTTCTCTACCCAAACCTGCAGCTTCTTCCAGGCAGTGCTCTCCTAAACTGTTGTTCTCTCCAGGTACCAGAAACCTCTACATCACCTGCCTCATTGGGTCTGAATCCAGCAATAGTTTCCCCACATTTGTCAGCCTCCGGGTTCTCTGCCACCCTTCTGAGTTCCCTTAACCCAACCTCTGCCTTTGCAAACAACTCTTCCTTCAACTCCCTTTGACCCCTCAAGTGTGCATCTATTTCCTGTCTATTTCCTGCCGGGATGTCAAGCCCCTCTCCGAACCTCAGTTTCTCCATCCGTGAAATGGGATAGCTTCTGCCCAGCTCACCTTGCAGAGGTTGCCTCAGGGGCAAAGCAGATCCTGGATGGGAAAATCCCCTGGGGAAAAACAAAAAGTTCAAAGTGCCACCCAGGAGCCAGGCATTAGTGTTATTAATAAAAGCCAGATAGGTCTCCTCCATCCACCTCGGCATCCCCCTCCCCTCTCACGCCCCCTGACCCTTCCACGGCTCAGCCTGGCCAGCCTCCTCCCCTGGGTGATGTTCCCACTAAAGCCATCTTCCATTCCCCCGCCGGCCCTGCACCTCCATGTCTGCCGAGGGATGAAGTGCCCGGCTAATATAAGCGTGTTTACATTAAAATATAAGGACAATTACACCAGCCGATCTAATAGTCGGCTCTGTATATGTTACCAAGTACTTAGGGCTCTCTTTTGGAAAGCCATTATGCCCATGTGATTTCCCTCAAAGCCTTTCTTGAGGATTTTGTTTTGACAGGAGGGCATTAAGGGGTTGAAACTGATAGCATAAGCACACCACTTACACACTTTGATCAAATCGACCCATAATTCTCCTAGAGAAAGTCTTGTATATATTAGGAAGGAAATTAATTTTATGACCGCTGTGGCTTTGCTGGTTAATGGCCCAGCAAGTCAGCCTGCCCCAGAAGGCGGGCTGTGGGAGGTGAACTCACCACTTTCCTCCCAGGCTCACCATCCACGGGGGAGGATGCTCCACAAGGAAGAACAATCCAGAGGGTATCAGCCAGCGGGAACCTGGGATGCTGCAGGACACGGATGCAGGGGAAGCTGCAACCCCTTCCTTCTGACCGCACCTCTGCCTCGGGGCTATCCCAGCTGGAATGCCCACAGTGCGCTCACAGAGTGATGCACATTTGGCTCAAGTCCAGAGCCCAGGTCACAAGCTCTTGGCAATGGGAGAAATTCAAAGACCGTAATTCGGAAGACCGAGGCAGTGACGTGGTATCACACGTTTCTATGAATTAAGAAACAAACTAGAGAGAAGAAAAGAATTTATGTAATGGGAAGATCTCTTTTTGTCTCACTCTCTTCATCTGCCTGCCATGCCACTTAATGAGGCAGCCTGGATGGGAAGGAATTTTGGGGGAGAGTGGATACATGTATATGTACGGTTGATTCCCTTCACTGTTCACCTGAAACTATCACAACACTGTTAATCAGGCATACCCCCATTCAAATAAACAGCTTTTTAAAAAATAATTAAGGGATCTGAGTTAAAAAAAAAATACTTGCTCCAACGTGGGTATAAGGTGCCAGATGCAAACAAGGTCTCTTGGGTTCTTCTGGGCTCCTGGATGCTGAGTGTGACTCCAGGGGTGCAGATGATAGCGTTTTGTATTAATACAACATGTACCCAGGCAGCCACTTCCTCTGGCCACTTAAAATAGAAGAAATACCAACTTGTTTCCATTCCTGAGAGCTGATGGTGAGTAAAGGAGCACTTGGGGTACGTGTGGTTCTTGTTCTTCTTGTGAATTTTAGAACTGAACTTTCCCTTAAAAGACAACTCCTTGTACTTAAAAAAAAAAATTCAAGTAAATTTTTTAAAATCTATGGAAACTATTGTGAACATCATCAGACTGGGGGTGAGGAGGGGTAGTGGAAGAGGTGAAACCACATCACAAATGTGGATAATTGTTGGACAATTGGTGATAATTAGGTGGGGTACATCGTCTATTTTGTTGACTGTAAATGTTTGAAAATTTCCACAATAACAAAGGAAAAACCTTCAGGTTGGGGAACCTCCCTGGTGGTCCAGCCATTAAGACTTTGCCTTCCAGTGCAGGGAGTGAGGGTTCAATCCCTGGCTGGACTGCTAAGATCCCACATGCCATGTGGCCAAAACACCAAAACATAAAAGAGAAGCAATATTGTAACAAATTCAATAAAGACTTTAAAAAAAAACACTTAAGGCTAATTCTCTAATGACCTCATTTCTACTCTTTTGAGTTCTGGAATGCTTACCGAAGACAGAGAGAAAAGAATAGAATCAATATCTCATGGGACGAATCAAGTGTAACCTCACAGTACATGTTGTGTGTAAGAATGTCATTCATTACAAATATTGGGGGGGGGTTGTTTGTTTTTTCTCTGAACCAAAGGAATGCAAGAGTTTCTGGCATACAACGGCAAGGCATGAATTTTGTAGTCATGTGACCAGTTTTCCCCTCCCAGTTCAGTCTCTGTGCACCTTAGGCAAGTGGCTTGACCTCTTTGAATCTCAGTTTCTTCATCTGCAAAATGGAGAGAAAGAATTATTTGACAGGATTACACGATAACAACACAGGGAAGGTGCCTGGCATGACCCAGGCACTGAGTGCTTGGCATTTGCCACATGCGTGAGCTTTCGACACTCCATGAGGAAGCCCCTTCTTCTAATAACAAGGCTCTGTGATTTTCCTCTGGGCAACTGCCCAACTTCCCCTTCAGAGTCCGTGTGACTTAGGTGTTGTTGACTCTGCTCCCAGCCATGGTCATGGGCGTGTGACTCAGGAGGACCAATCACATCCCCTTCCTGCCTTTGAAACTGAGTTGCAGAAGTCATGTGACCCTGTTAGAATCAGGATGCATCAGTACACTTTCACTGGGTCTTTTTAGCAAAAAGCATGCTCCTGCAATATATCACAGGTGAGCATGGAGACCTAGAGTTTCCATCAGCCTCTACTTAGAGGAAAGCCAAGATGGAGGGAGATTGAACAGAGAAGGGAGAGAGAGAAAGAAACCCAGTCCCTGGTTCAAGCTATTCCTCCATCCATTGGATTTTTCAGCCTCAGTATCTAATTAATGTCCTTTGGGACTTAAGCCAGTCTTAGGTTTTCTATCACTTGCAGTGGAAAATTCTGAAATGATTATGGTTGTTGTTATCATTATTAAGATCACTTGTCAGAACAGCCTGTTTTTTAACCAGTACATAAACATCTTTCTGAGATGGAGCCCTTTGGGATTTGCTCTTCTCAGATGATATTATCCACTCAGCTTTGTAATTTGTAGCATTTTGTGGTATGTCTTGTCATCGGAATCATTGCCACACCACAGATGGGCGTGAGGACTCTGGTCTAACAGGGCTGACGAGGGAGGGGGAGGAGACAGTCTCCTGCCAGGCAAACTGTCCAAATGCCTAGGCTCTTGGCAGGGCCTCTAGCATCACACCAGTGGATCTGCAAGCTTGGATACCCTTCAACACGCTTTCGGGGCTATTGATGCTTCTGGAATTGCAGCAAGGCAACCAGAGAGCTAAGAAGTCCACAGCCAGCTTGGGCTATCAGGGACCCAAACCTCATTAGCCCATGTTCCAATTATCTGTTGCCACATAACACATTGTTCCCAAATTAAGGGTGGAAAACAACAATCGTTTTATAGGCTCACAGATTCTGTGGGTCAAGAATTGAGAAAAGGCACAGTAGGCTGACAGCTCTGATTGATCATAGCTGGGGCTTTGGCTTGGAAGACAAATGGGTGGCAGTGACTTGAACAGCTGGAATCATCTTGAAGCTGCTTAACCATGGCCAGTCCTTAGGCTGGGATGACTGGAATGCTAGGCTCAGCCGGGCTTGTCAGCTGGAGCCCCCGACATGTGGCCTCCCCATACAGCTCGGGCTGCATCCAGCATGGCGGCTGGGTTCCAAGAGGGAACATTTAGAGAAGAAACATTCCCAGAGAATGAGGTGCAGACTGCATGACCTGCTTCTGGGACTCTACCTTGGGAATCAGGCAGCCTCACTGATGCCATCTTCCAAATGGGTCCCTAAGGCCACCCAGATTTAAAGGGAAGGAAAGAAGATTCCACCATTTGTGGGAGAGTAGCAGGTAACATGGCAGAAGAGTGTGATGGATGAGAGGCATCACTGCAAACAAGTCTGGAAATACCATCCACCATGGCCTACAGGCACTGCCGCTGCACTGAAGGTGGATATAACATCCAGTGTTCACCAAGCATTATTAGGTGTGAAGTATGGTGCTCAGCAGCTTGTACACATGATCGCATTGCATTCTCACAACACTCTCTGCCTCTATGAGGCAGTTACTATCTTTATGTTCGTATAGAAGTAGAGGAAACTGTGGCTCAGAGAGGGCAAGCAACTTGCCCCAAGTCACCCAGCTAGCAGGTGGAAGACCTGAGATTTGAACCCAGGCCCATGTGAGTCCAGCTGCATGGTCCATGCCATGCTGGTTTGCTCCACGTGCACACTGAGGGCACGCAAGTGTGCTCGGTCACTCAGTCACGTCTGACTCTTTGTGAGCCCATGGCCTATAGCCTCCAGGCTCCTCTGCTGTTTTGCCTACGACTTTCTTTTTCCTCTTGCACTCTGTCCCCACTCTGCTTGTCCTTGAGAAATTCTTCTGTCTTTCAAAAAAGGCCCTGGGAATTCCCTGACAGTCCAGTGGCTAGGACTCTGTGCATGACAGCCAAGGGCCTGGATTCAATCCCTGGTTGGGGAACTAAGATCCTAGAAGCCATGCAATGTGGCCAAAAAATGAATAAATAAGATAAAATGGACAGCTAAAAATATTTTTAATTAAAAAATGGAAAATAAAAAGGTCCTGCTCTTCCTTTTCTGATTTCATCAAGATATATCAAGGTTAAGAGCCTCAACTTGACTTTCATAGATAAAGCAGAGGCTACTCTCTGACACTGAAAAGAGACAAAAATCGTTGACCTCCCTGGCTGCTCAGTGGTTAAGACTCTGAGCTCCCACTGCAGGGAGTGTGGGTTCGATTCCTGGCCAGGGAACTAAGATACCACATGCCTCACTGTGTGGCCAAGAAGTTAAAAAAAAGAAAAAAAAAGTTTCTAAAACCAAGCCTCAGAGAGAGACGGTAACTTATCAAGGTCACACTCAAGTTTCCCTGGCTCAAATTACCAACCTGTTCATGGATTACACATCACCTTTGAACAGTACCTGGGCTGGGCCTCCCTGTAATATGTAAGGGGAGGGTCCCCGAAGCTCCCGTCTGCCTCACCGTGACCAGTCCTTCTTTTCCACCCATCAGAGGATTCCCTGTGTCTCCAATCAGGCTGCTCCCAGGGTTGTCAGGCACATAAATGATGGATATCCTTGGCCCCTGTCTCTCCCCATCTCTGCCCAGTCTCCCTGCCCTCAATCCCACACCAGCCTTGGCCTCCCAAGCTATCTCATCCCCTCGCTGGGATGGGGGTGGGTGGGTGGGGGACTGGGGCACATTCAGAGAGCGTCCAGCCCTGAGAAATGTTTACACTAGAGATTAGCATTTATCTCTATACTTTCAACCTCTCTCCCCATGCTCACTGCTGCTGTCTGCCTCGAGTCAGGGGGGGATGGTCCCCAGAGATGAGAGCCAGCCAGGCTGGGGCCATCTCTCTGGCCTCTGGGTCCCCTGAACCCCCTTTCCCACCATCTTTAGAGATGGTCCTCTTGTGCTGTTCTTATTCGATCTCTGAAAAACCCTGTGGTTTCTGGACAAAGGCTGAAGCCTCTGTAAAAATGTTTAGGAAGTGGGCTTTCAACAGACACCGAATCCAGCCGCTGGCGCCGTGATCCAGAACTGAGAAACCAGTTGTTGTTTGTAAGCCACCCAGTTTACGGCATTCTGTTACAGGGGCCCAAACAGACTAAGATGTTGCAATGCATGGTGAGCTTCATCCACGTGCCAGCCACTTGCCAAAGGCTTTTTCTTCTTCTTCTTCTTTTTTAATATTTATTTAATCTCAGACACCTGAGATCTTTGATCTTTGTTGTGATATATGGGATTTTTTTTTTTTCAGTTGCAGCATGCAAACTCTTATTTCCAGCATGTGGGATCTAGTTCCCTGACCAGGGATCAAACTCGGGTCCCCTGCATTGGGAGCACAGAATCTTAGCCACTGGACCACCAGGAAAATCTCCCAAATGCACTTTCAAATGATGTCTTTACAGGTATCCTGATGAAGAGGGTCTCATTGTTGGCCTCTGTATAGGAGAAAGGATGGCGCCCTGTTGCCCAAGGCAGCCCATCAGGATGGTTGTAGAGCTTGGCTTTAGAGGCTGGGCCTCTTTTGCACCTCATCTGCCAGGACTGTGGTCGACCCAGAGGAGCTGTGCTCTAGGTCAATGATTCCCAACTGAGACCTCCTGAGCAGCAATGGGAACACTTGTTAAAAATTCATAATCTGGGGCCCTTCCAGACCTGCAGCCTCAGAAACTCTGAGCTTGGGGGCCAGCAATCTATATTTTAACAAGCTGCTTGGGTGGTCCTCCTGATTGCAAGTTTGGGAACATCTGCTCTAGTCTAGGGAGATCCCGGACTCCTGGAAATCCGTGACCTCAGAGGGAGGTCACAAGCCTGTCCTTGCAAGGCTCTGGGCAGATTAAAGGCACAAGAGAGGTAAACGGAAGATGGAGAGGTGAAAGGAGACAAGAAGGAGGAAGAGGTGAGAAGAAAAGGAAGCACAGAGCGAGGACCAGTTATCAAGCAAGGAATCTGATATAGGCACTGCTGTGGGTACAGGCTTCAGCAATATGTGAACCTTGAACTTCCTGATGTTCAAGCTGGTTTTAGAAAAGGCAGAGGAACCAGAGATCAAATTGCCAACATCCGCTGAATCATGGAAAAAGCAAGAGAGTTCCAGAAAAACATCTATTTCTGCTTTATTGACTATGCCAAAGCCTTTGACTGTATGGATCACAATAAACTGTGGAAAATTCTGAAAGAGATGCGAATACCAGACCACTTGATCTGCCTCTTGAGAAATTTGTATGCAGGTCAGGAAGCAATAGTTAGAACTGGACATGGAACAACAGACTGGTTCCAAATAGGAAAAGGAGTTCATCAAGGCTGTATATTGTCACCCTGTTTATTTAACTTATATGCAGAGTACACCATGAGAAACGCTGGACTGGAAGAAACACAAACTGGAATCAAGATTGCTGGGAGAAATATCAATAACCTCAGATATGCAGATGACACCACCCTTATGGCAGAAAGTGAAGAGGAACTCAAAAGCCTCATGATGAAAGTGAAAGTGGAGAGTGAAAAAGTTGGCTTAAAGCTCAACATTCAGAAAACGAAGATCATGGCATCCTGTCCCATCACTTCATGGGAAATAGATGGGGAAACAGTGGAAACAGTGTCAGACTTTATTTTTGGAGGCTCCAAAATCACTGCAGATGGTGACTGCAGACATGAAATTAAAAGACGCTTACTCCTTGGAAGGAAAGTTATGACCAAACTAGATAGCATATTCAAAAGCAAAGACGTTACTTTGCCAACAAAGGTCCGTCTAGTCAAGGTTATGGTTTTTCCTGTGGTCATGTATGGATGTGAGAGTTGGACTGTGAAGAAGGCTGAGCGCCGAAGAATTGATGCTTTTGAACTGTGGTGTTGGAGAAGACTCTTGAGAGTCCCTTGGACTGCAAGGAGATCCAACCAGTCCATTCTGAAGGAGATCAGCCCTGGGATTTCTTTGGAAGGACTGATGCTAAAGCTGAAACTCCAGTACTTTGGCCACCTCATGCGAAGAGTTGACTCATTGGAAAAGACTCTGATGCTGGGAGGGATTAGGGGCAGGAGGAGAAGGGGATGACAGAGAATGAGATGGCTGGATGTCATCGCTGACTCGATGGACGTGAGTCTCAGTGAACTCCGGGAGTTGGTGATGGACAGGGAGGCCTGGCGTGCTGCAATTCACGGGGTCGCAAAGAGTCGCACACGACTGAGCAACTGATCTGATCTGATCTGATCTGGTGGGTAGAAAAAGAACATGCCTCAGCACAATAAAGGCCGTATGTGACAAACCCACTATCAATATCATATTCAATGGTGAAAGGATGAAAGTATTTTCTCTAAGAGGGACAAGAGAAGGATGCCCATTTTCACCACTTTTATTCAACATAGTATTGAAAGTCCTAGCTGCAGCAATCAGACAAGAAAAAGAAACAAGGTATCCAAATTGGAAAGAAAGAAGTAAAACTATCACTGTTTGCAGATGACATGATGCTATATAGAAAACTCCGATAGACTTCACCAAAAAACTATTAGAACTAATCAATAAATTGAGTAAAGTTGCAGGATACAAAATTAAAACACACAATTCTGTGGCATTTTTATATGCTAAAAACAATCTATCAGAGAGAGAAATTAAGGAAACAACCCCATCTACAACTGCATTAATCAGAATAAAATACCTAGGAATGCATTTAATAAAGGAGGTGAAAGAAAGACCTGTGCTCTAAAACTGCAAGACATTGATGAAAGAAAGACAATTCAAATAAATGGAAAGTTAAGGCCATGCTCATGGATTGGAAGAATTAATATTGTTAAAATGTTCATACTACCAAATGAGATCTACAGATTCAATGCAATCCCCATCAAAATCCCAACAATATTTTTCATAGAACTGGAACAACTGATCCTAAAATGTGTTTGGGACCACAAAGATCCCAAGAGTCAAAGCAATAATGGGGAAAAAAAGAATGAACTTGGAGGTATCATGCTCCCTTTATATAATCTTATATAAAGATGATAGTTTGAAATCAAACTATAATAGTAATCAAAACATCATGGTACTGGAACACAAATGGACACATAGATCAACAGAACACAACACAACAGACAGCCCAGAAATAAACCCACACTTAAATGGTCAGTTACTCTTTAACAAAGGAGGCAAGAGTATATAATGGGGGAGAGACAGCCTCTTTAGTAAATGCTGTTGGGAAAACTGGACAACCACATATGAAATAATGAACCTGGACAATTTTCTTACACTATATACAAAAATAAATTCCAAATGAATTAAAGGCTTAAATGTAAGACCTAAAATCATAAAATTCCTAGAAGAAAACATAGGTAGGACTCTCAGATCAGTCTTAGCAATATTTTTTTTTGAGTCTGTCTCCTTGGACAAGAGCAACAGAAGCAAAAATAAACAAGTGGGACTACACTGAACTGAAAAGGTTTTAGAAAGAAAACCATCATCAAAGTTAAAAGGCAACCTTCAGAATGCTAAAGATATTTGCACATAATAAAGTTACTTAAAGAAATCATACAACTCAGTGGAAAGACAACAACAATCCCATTTTTAAAAGGACAGAGGACCTGAATAGATATTTCTCCAGAGAAGACTTACAGATGGCCAACAGACCTGTGAAAAGATGCTCTAAATCACGAATCATCAGGGAAATGCAAGTCAAAACCACGATGAGAGTTCACCTCCCCCCTGTCAGAACGGTTATCGTCAAAAGGACAATGAATAACAAGTGTTAGTGAGGATGCAGCGATAAAGGAACACTTGTGCACTGCTGGTGGGAACGTAATTGGTGCAGCCCTATGGAAATCAGTATGGATGTGCCTCAGAAAGTCATGCATAGAGCCACCGTACAATCCATCAATTCCACTCCTGGGTAATTTTCCCAAAGGAAATAAAAATACTCATTTGAAAAGATATGTGCACCCCGATGCTCACTGCAACATTACGTACAGTAGCCAAGGTAAGGAAGTGGCCTGGGAGAATTAAGATGAATAGATGAGGAAGATGTAGTATATATACAATGGAATATTGATCAGCCATAAAAAAGGGAAATCCTGCCATTGTGACAACATGATTGAACCTAGTGGGTATTATGCTAAGTAAAAGAAGTTTGACAAAGAAAGACAATTACTGTAGGATCTCACGTTTATGTGGAATCTAAAACACAAACGGACAAACAAAACAGGAAGAGACTCATGGACGCAGAGAGCAAACTGATGGTCGCCAGGCAAGGTGGGGGTTGGGGTGGGGGGTGATTGGGCGGAACAGGTGAAGGGAATTAAGAGGTACACACTTCCAGTTCTTACAAAAATATATTTGTTGTTGTTCAGTCACTCAGTCGCGTCTGACTCTTTGTGACCCCATGGACTGCAGCACACCAGGCTTCCCTGTCCTTCACCATCTCCTGGAGCTTGCTCAAACTCATGTTCTTTGAGTCTGTGATGCCATCCAACCATCTCATCCTCTATTGTCCCCTTTTCCTCCTGACTTCAATCTTTCCCAGCATCAGGATCTTTTCCAATGAGTCAGCTCTTCACATCAGGTGGCCAAAATATTGGAGCTTCAGCTTAAGAATCAGTCCTTCCAATGAAAACTCAGGACTGATTTCCTTTAGGATGGACTGGTTGGATCTCCTTGCAGTCCAAGGGACTCTCAAAAGTCTTCTCCAACGCCACAGTTCAAAAGCATCAATTCTTCGGCCCTCAGCCTTCTTTATGTTCCAACACTCATATCTATATACAGGTACTGGAAAAACCATAGCTTTGACTAGATGGACCTTTGTTGGCAAAGTAACATCTCTACTTTTTAACATGGTGTCTAGGTTGGTCATAGCTTTTCTTCCAAGGAGCAAGCATCTTTTAATTTCATGGCTGCAGTCACCGTCTGCAGTGATTTTGGAGCCCAAAAAAATAAAGTCTGTCACTGTTTCCATTTTCTCCCCATCTGTTTGACATGAAGTGATGGGACTGGATGCCATGATCTTCATCTTTTTGGATGTTGAGTTTTAAGCCAGCTTTTTCACTCTTCTCTTTCACTTTCATCAAGAGGCTCTTTAGTTCTTCACTTTTTGCCATAAGGGTGGTGTCATCTGCATATCTGAGGTTATTGATATTTCTCCTGGCAATCTTGATGCCAGCTTGTGCTTCATCCAGCCTGGCATAAGAAATATAATCAATAACACTGTAATCATTTAGATGGTTACTAGATTTATCATGGTGATCATTTCATAATGTGTTTAGTTTTCAAATTACTATGTTATACACTTAACATAATATTGCATGTCAACTATACTTCAATTAAAAAACCACAATTGACTGTTCACAAGAAAAATAAAGAAAGAAAAGAAGTGAGGAAGCAAGAAAGAAAAAAAACATTTATGGGAAAAAGAGAAAAAAAAATCTGTCCTTCTCTCCCATGTTATAAGTCTAAGTATGGTGATGACTGGGGATTTTTTTCATTTTTCTTTCTGAATTTTCCCATATTGGGGGATGGCATGGGTATAACTTTAGAAATAGTATTTTTGTAAGCAGAATAAATGTTTTTCAATAATATGGATGACAAGGAAAGAGTTTAAGCTGTTGGAATGTACAAAGAAGACTTCTAAAATACACTGATGACTATAATACAATGTGCTAAATACCCCCAGAGTTCAGGGTTTTTCCTAAACAAAAAGTGTGAGAAGAAAGGGGAAATATACCAGGAGATAGTGCTTTGGTCACAAAACTGGCACTGTCTGAGGAATTTCTCAAGTCATTCTGACTTGAGAAGGTCCCCACTGCCTCAGAAGAGATTAGTATACAGGTTCAATAAAGCAAGAAAAGTGGCAGGTAACTGGCGATGGGTTTGTAAAATTGTTGTGAAACATTCCAGGCAACAGCATCCCAAGGAGGCAGAAGGGATGAATCCTGGAGCAAGGCAGCCACCGTCTCCCTTGCCAGCCAGAAATGGGAATAAACCACCAATGGCTGCCGAGCTGGGGAATGACCCTGCAGAGGAGGTTGCTCCATGGAGTCATGGTTGCGGTCTGCCTGCCACTGACGCTCGAGATGCTTGGTGTGACTGCGTTGCAACTCATTCTAAGGAAAGTGGTACAAGAGCCCTGTCCCAGGGTCATAAGGACCTTGGCCCTGCCACTTGCTATGGTGATGCCATGACATCCACAGATGCTGGCTGTGCTGTTGCAGGGATCCTTCAGCATTCAGCACTTTCAGGGATCTTATCAACTGCAGAGAATGGTGTGGTCCATGGTTAGACCTTTCTGCAAGTGACTCACAGCTAACGGCTCGTGGTGGCAGCGGAGCAAAGACCTCCCACCATGCTGGCCCAACTTAAGACAACTCGAGAGAGCCATTCTAAATCCAGAGTTTTCCATGCTGTTACCTAGGACCAAGTCTCAGCCACAGCTCCACCTTCCCCTATGCCCACACTTGCAGCCTTCACCTCCCTTCCACAGCTAGTAAGAGCATCCCCTAATAAACCGCTTGCATCCCAAGCTTGACCTTAGAGCCTGTTTCCCAGGGAACCTAACCAGTGTCTGCCTGTGCTCAGTAGATCAGTCGTGTCCAGCTCTTTGCAACCCCATGAACTATAGCTGCTAGGCTCCTCTGCCCACATGATGTCCTAGGCAAGAATACTGGAGCAGGTTGCCATTTCCTTCTTCAGAGGATCTTCTGACCCAGGGATCAAACCCACATGCCTTCTGCTAACAGTATTGATCTTGGATGGAGTGATCTCCTTCTGCCTCTTTTCCTTTTCTGTAAAATGGGGGTAGGAATGATGCTCACCTCATAAACTGGTTGTGAACATTAAATTATCATATATTATCTTATATGTCCAAAGTGTCTAGAGGAGTGTTTAGCATGCAACAAACACTCAATTATTGTCACCTATTCTTTTTAAATTTTATCTTATTTTTAATTGGAGGATAATTACTTTACAACATTGTGTTGATTTCTGCTATACACCCACATGGATTAGCCATAGGGGTACACAGGTCCCCTTCTTCATGAACCTCCCTCCCACCTCTCACCCCTTCCCACCCCTCCAGATTATTGAACACCAGATTTGTGTTCCCTGAGTCATACAACAAATTCCCACTGGCAATCTGTTTTATATGTGGTGGTGTGTATGTTTCAATGCTACTCTCTCAAATCATCCCACCCTCTTCTTCTCCCACTGTGTCCAAAAGTTATTGTTACCTACTCTTGTTTAGTTTAATTTTCAACCCCTGTACATAAGAGCATGTTAGGAGGGGTTCTGCTGAAAGATAGTCATTTCTAGTTCTAATTCTATCTGGGCATCACCCGTATCTACTTGAGGCAGATATTTTCCATGTATCCGGGGCCAGCTCCCCACCATTCTACAGCCTGCTCTGTGCCTAGGAGGTGAACTCGTGTGGACTGTACCCTTGGCTCCTATGCTTGCCAACTTCTGGTTGGGTTCAGCCATTGGGGCCCCTAGGAGGAGGTAGGAAGTGGGGAGCAGAGTTGGGTTTCAGTATTTACTCCAGGGTTTTTGCCTTGGATTGGATGTGACTTCAACATAGAGTCACAGCTTTTCTCCAGGTAGCTGTCTCCATGTGAGTTTCAACTTTGAATTCCAATGACTACTACTTCCTCTCATCCTTTTAAACCTAGGCATGCATGTATGCTCAGTCGCGTCCAACTTTTTGTGATCCAACAGACTGCAGCCCACCAGGCCCCTGTGTCCGTGGGATTCTCCAGACAAGAATATTGGAGCAGGTTGCCATTTCCTCCTCCAGGGGATCTTCCCAACCCAGGGATCGAACTCACATCTCCTCTGTCTCCTGCATAAGTGGGCAGATTCTTTACCACTGAGCCACCCAGGAAGCCCAAACTTGCTATTACAATTCACAAAACATCCCCTAGCCCTTACCAGCATCTGTGCTCCTGTCCACAACTTTATTAACAGTCTCCTTATCCAACTCCTTTCAAATTCCCCAGTTCATGTCACCATGAGTTGGGACCCCAAATGTCCTCCTTCTGGGACCCCAAATGACATATTATTCTACTTTTCTTGCCCTCTTTTTTATTGACGTATAGTTGATGTACAATATACAAGCTACAGATATGCCACAAAGTGAGTCACAATTTTTAAAGGTTATACTCTGTTTCTTATAAAATATCAGCTCTATTCCCTGTATTGCACAATATCTCCTTGGAACTTATTTATGTTAGACTATTTTTCATTCAACAGACTTCACTGAGCCCACATGGTAAGCCCAACCACATGCTGACCACCTTGTGAGCCTAAGTCAACTCAGCCTTGCTACAGCAAAGATGGTCCTCACACCCCTGGGCGTGGATGCAAAGAGCGGATTCGACCGCCTGGGAAGACAGGACCTGGAAGTTCTTTTCACACGGAGAGGCTAATGAGCTACGCATTTGCTGTTTCTTTCAAAGGCATTTCCATTCCCCAACTCAGTAAGAGAAACAGGGGTAATTGTGTTCTTGGCTTTCTCCACCGAGCGCTGTGCAAAATTTAGAAGTTGAAACCCAGTCAACATAAATTGTAGCTCCAATTATTTTTATGAGACCAGCTGTTCTTCCCCCATAAATGAGGACTGGGGAGGAAGAGGGTGATGCTTGAGCCACAGTTATTCATTTCTTGCTGGTGCAATGTCAGGCAGTGTAACCCCTGGGTTGGAAAAGCATCTCATGGAGCTACAGCCACCATCCCCCCACCAACCTTCATAGTACCACCTACCTCTGTACCCACCTGGTACCCCAGAGGGAGGAAGGCCCCAGAACAGCCAAGCAGAAGTGGATGGAGAATCGGCAAGGCAAATCCTCGCCCTATTGGTTCCAAAACATGACACTTATTTATCCCATTGAGAAGGGGTCAACTGAATCCACTCATAGAAGGGTCCATAATGCCCTTCACTTATCCTCTCCAGGAAAACCTGTCCTTTGTCCAAGTTCCAACTTCCTTCTGCAAAGTGTGAAGTTACGATGGAAACAGTCAATTTTGTTTACTTTGCCTGTAATATAGCTCCGGCCAGAGGAACGAGTCCTGGGAAAAGGCTGTGTTCCAAAGGCAGCTGCTGTGAGCTCTGGGTCTGGGATCTGAGAGTGGGGCATTGGCTACACTGTGGTACCAGGAGAATTTGGGGTATCTGTTTCCTTGCCTTGCGAGTGACTTCCAAGGGCTTACCAGCCCACAGTGTATCATTCCACCAGCCTCTCCCTACATACACTGCAAGAAAAAAAGAAACACAAAATATAAAAGTTGTGGCAGGAGGGCAATTTATTAGTCAGAATAGAACTTAAGTCACTAGAGCAAAGGCCAAAATAAATAGGGCTTCGGTAAGATACAAATTTATTTCTCTGCTTGGTGATAGTCTGCGCATAAGGGATCCAGGGCTATTGCAGTGGCTCCATGGAGTGAGGGCTCTCATCTTGGGTTTCTCTGCCATAGTCAACAGGAGCCTTCTTCATCATGGTCCAAGAAGGCTACTGCTCACTCAGCCAGTGGGGAAGGGGAAGAGGAAGTAGAGGACACGTCCCTACCCTTGGATGGCACAAGGAGGAAGTTACATATGTCTAGAATTTAGTCACATGGCCATGAACAGCTGCAAGGGAGGCTGAGAAATGCAGTCTTTATCTGCATGACCAGCTGCAACTTGGCAGTTCATAAATAGTTCTTTGCCAGTGGAACAATCTAATACAGTCATTAAAAGCACAGATTTTAGAGGCAGACAGTCCAGGGTTTGACTCACAGATCCCCAACTTTCTTGCTGTGGTCAGTGATCAATGAAGTAGAAAAATCCACGTAAACCCAGGGGCCAGAAGAGACAATATGGAGGAGAGGAGGGGGAGGATTTTGGAACGATGGGTTGGAGCCCCACACAGAAGAGCATGGACGCCCGGCTAAAGAGTCCTGTGGACACTGGCAAGCCATCAGATGTCTTTGAGCAGGAGAGGGCAGATATAATCAAGACATGCATACTCCACTCTTCATATAAACTATTCTTTTTTAATATTATTCACTCTGGATAAGTCTTTCTTCTGGCATCTTTTTCCCTCCACTCCCCACATATTCCCAGGGTCGGGGGACATTGGACATGTTCATGCCACAGCCTGAGTCACAGGCATATTCCCAGAAGCCACTAGGAAAACCTTGTGATAACTATCCAAGTGCAAACCACAATAAAATATACCACTAGACCAAAACTAAACATACTACCAATTCCACTTTCCTTTAGATGGGTCCCCAAAATGCCTGAGGTCACAAATGACATGAGAGAAACCATAATGGAGAAAGAGTTGGAATAGATGGGGCTTCCTCGGTGGTCTAGTGGTTAAGACTCCACCTTGCAATGCAGGGGACGTGGGTTCAATCCCTGGTCAGGGAACTAAGATCCCACGTGCCATGGGGCAACTAAATCTGCATGCCACAACTACCGAACCCGTGAGCTGCAGTGAAAGACCCCAGGTGCCACAGTCAAAACCTGACACAGCCAAATAAATAAATAAATATTAAAAAGAAGTTGGGCTTCTTCCCAACTTCCCTTTTTTTTAGAAAGAGGAAGGGGCTTTAAACTTTACTTTTGCAAATTTTACAAAACTTATCACCGTGCATACATGCAGGGGAAGGGACTAAGGGGAGTGAGGAGCCCTGGAGTTTAGCATCTGGTAAACCTACTTAAGTACCACCATGCTTAGCATATGGTATGTTCTCACTAAAGAATGAGCACAGGAGTTCAAGATTCCCAGACTCCTTTGCAACAGCTTTATGCTCCATGCTGGAATAGCAAACAGTCCCATGGCAGGCCCTGTTTTCCCAAAGAAATTAAATCTGAGCAGTTCACACTTGGTAACAAAACTGGGGTTGTGCAGAGAAAGTAATTCTGCTTTGGCTTCCAGGAGTCCCTGTGGAAATTTTTTATGTGTCCATTTTTAAAGGCAAAAAAAGTTAATAAGCCAAATAGCTTTGCTAAAAACAATTCAAACTTTGTTCCTACAAACCCTTTGCCAGAGTCATCAATGTCCCCACCCCACCCCCCACCCCCTGCCATCCCAGAGGCATAGAGTTTTTTCAAGTTCCAGTTTAAATTTAGATGCTATTTTTTTCTGATGGGGTTTGAAAGTCAAAGGAAAAATCAAGTTCTCCCTCTTGGATTAGAAAGCATCCACAGATTCTGTTTCCTGAATTTCACAGAGAAGATAAATTATTTTTGAGAAGGTAGCAAACCAGAAAACAATACAGTTGCTTCAAAGAGGGGATCTCAGATAACTGAGAGGAAAGAATCTGTCTCCAATGTGTGTTTTTGTATCTTAGGAAGAACCAAACCTCAAGAAACATTTGTCTACATCAGAAGCTTAGCGAGACTCTTGAACACATCATCTCAAAGTGAGGCCTTTCCAATTGTTGCTAGGATGGTGGCTGAAGAGATTGATGAAATATTTTACAGCCACATCAAATGATTGGACTATGAAACCAGAAGGAAAGTAGAATTATTAGTTAAGATATAGATTTAGCCATGTTAACAAAGAGACATCTAAATGCAGTGACTAGAAAATGATGAAAGCTTGTTTTTCATGAAAGTAGACATCTGGGTCAGTGGTCAAGGTTTGGGAGTTCACTGATATCAGGGACCCAGCCTCCTTCAATCTTGTGACTCTGCTGTCTCTAACCTGTGGCATCCAATATGGCTGCCCCAGATCCTGACATCAAGTCTGCATTCCAACCTTCTTTCTGAGAAGGGTGTAGCAGGAAGTGGCAAGAACACTTCTTTCCAAGGGTGTTACCTTGAAAAACACACATCCTCTCTGCTTTGACTCAGTCCCATTGCCACGCCCAGCTGTAAAAGACTGGCCAGGAAACGTAATCTCTATTCTAATTAGCCAAGTATCTAGCAAAAACTTGGAGGCTCTATTACTGAAGGAAGAGAAGAGGGGCAATAAGAGATATGTAACAGTCTGCCATGGTCATCAGCTGATGGTATCTTTTATATGTATTCATTATTCCGACCAACCCCTAATTCAGATCTCAGTCCCCCCAATCACCACTTTTGATTCATTTATTTAATAAATTTTGAGTGCCTAAGAACTAAAAAGCCTCTAGATGAAAGTGAAAGAGAAGAGTAAAAAAGTTGGCTTAAAACTCAACATCCAGAAAACTAAGATCATGGCTTCCAGTCCCATCACTTCATGTCAAATAGACAGGGAAACAATGGAAACAGTGAGAGACTTTATTTTTGGGGAGCTCCAAAATCACTGCAGATGGTGACTGCAGCCATGAAATTAAAAGACGCTTGCTCCTTGGAAGAAAAGCTATGACAAACCTAGATAGCATAGTCAAAACCAGAGACATTACTTTGCCAACAAAGGTCCGTCTAGTCAAAGCTATGGTTTTTCCTGTGGTCATGTATGGATGTGAGAGTTGGACTGTGAAGAAGGCTGAGCGCCAAAGAATTGATGCTTTTGAACTGCGGTGTTGGAGAAGACTCGTGAGAGTCCCTTGGACTGCAAGGAGATCCAACCAGTCCATCCTAAAGAAAATCAGTCCTGAGTTTCCATTGGAAGGACTGATGCTGAAGCTGAAACTCCACTACTTTGGCCACCTGATGCAAAGAACTGACTCATTTGAAAAGACCCTGATGCTGGGAAAGATTGAAGGGAGGAGGAGAAGGGGACGACAGAAGATGAGATGGTTGGATGGCATCACCGACTCGACGGACATGAGTGTGAGTAAGCTCTGGGAGTTGGTGATGGACAGGAAAGCCAGGCGTGCTACAGCCCATGGGGTCGCAAAGGGTCGAACACAACTCAGCGACTGAACTGAACCAAATACATCCTGGATGCTATTCTTGTAGCAAAGTTCTTACTCTCATTGAGTGCACATCCTAGCAGGTGGATGCTAAAGGTAAACAATACATAAATAAGATTTTCAAAGGGTGATGAGCACTGTTCAGACAATGGAACGAGGTGATGTAGATGCAGGAATCAGTGTCATAGGGAGGATTTTAGGCTGGATAATCCTGGAAGGCATCTCTGAGGAGGTGACATTTAAGTGGAGACCTGCATTGTATAAAAAAGCCTGCTATGTGAAGTCGTGGGGACAGAGGAAAATGTCAGAGCTAAAGGGGACTTCTCTGGTGGTCCAGTGGCTAAGACTCCATGTTCCCAATGCAGAGACCCTGAGTTGCATCCCTGGTCAGGGAACTAGAGCTCATGTGCCACATCGAAGACCCAGTGCAGGCAAATAAATGAATAAATATTAAAAAGAAAAAAAATAATAATTTGTACTTCTTTAAAAATTTTTTAATTGATATCTTTTTAGTTGCTATTATTTTTTTAGCCACACCATTTGGCATTGGGGGTATGTGGGATCTTAGTTCTCCAACCAGGGATTGAAGCCCAGCTCCCTGCACTGGCAGCGCAGAGTCTTAACCACTAGACCACCAGGGAAGTCCTGTGTACTTCATTTTTAAATAAAAGAAGCAGAAAGAAATTCAGGACAGACAGTGACAGGAGGGAAGGATTAGATCACACAGGGCCTCGAAGAGCAGAAGAAGGAGTTTTCTATGACTCTAACCTCTGAGCAAGAACAAATACATAGTCTGCCCTGGCCAAGTTGACTTTGCAGAAGTTGCTGTGACTTTGAAGCGGAAAGAGCGAAGGGCTATTGAATTGTAAATCCCTGATGAGGTTTCTGTAAATAACGTCGGTCCGCTCTGTAGGTTGTTCTATGCCCCGAGAAAACACTGCCACCCTTTCTCATCATCCCTTTCCCATCAGAGCTCTCAGGAGAAACCATCGCAAGGGGGGGTAACCCCAGCTGACAAGCCAGCATGGCGCACCTCAGAGAAGGCCAGTGACTATTCCGAGATCAAGCACCTAACAAGCTGTAGTAGAAAGATGGTCACTTGTCTTCAGTTTCACAACAATCTATCTCAGAACCCTTCCAAAAAGAACTTTGGCCCAAGGAGAAAGAAAAAAAATAATGATGATATCCCTTAATCAGGAAGCACCATTTTTTCTTGTATTTTATGTGTATATACATCTATACATGGGCTTCCAAGGTGGCTCAGTGATAAAGAATCCACCTGCCAAAGCAGGAGACGTAAGAGACACAGGCTTGATCCCTGGATCGGGAAGATCCCCTGAAGGAGAAAATGTTTACCCACTCCAGTATTCTTGCCTGAGAAATCCCATGGACAGAGAAGCCTGGTGGGCTATAGTCCATGGGGTCACAAAGAGTCGGACACAAGGGAACAACTGAGTACAAACACAGATAGATAGAAAGATAGACAGTAGGTAGGCAGATAGATAGATGATGCATAGACAGACAGAGAGATACACAGACATGTTACAAAAGTCCACGTGATTCCACTTTTCTGAGTGAACAGGACTGAGACACCTCTATCACTAGCCCTGTGGTTTTACACCCTGTGCACATAATTTAAGTAGTTCATTTATTAAACGTTACTCCGTTACTTGTTTCAGCGTGCCAAATATATTTTTCTACCAGGACCTGACTAATATAAAATATCTAGAAAAAAAGTACTCCAAAATATCATCTGTGATTATCTGTATAATAGTGAGTATATAGGACATTTAAACACACACATAATTATGCATGTATCAAACATGTATCAATTATTTGAATACTTGTGGCAGAAATCATTGTCTCTTAACTATCTATTCTCTCCTTCTTCACTTAGTAAAGGATTTCCCCCCAATTTTTAGCTAGGTATATGATCATCCAGCTAAAGACTACATTTCCCAGTCTCCTCTGCAGTTAGTTATGGTCATGTGACTATGTTCAGCCCAATGGGATGTGAACAGATAGAACAAACCTGAGTACAGGGCAACCACAGAGCTGTCATTTCAGTCCTGGATGGCTTGTGCTTGGACTGATATGAAAGGGAGAAATGAACTATCTAAATCAATTTGAGTCTTTTGCATCTTGATTAATTCGGGTGTCAGACTCAATGGGGATGTTTGTGTTGAGAAAGGAAAAGGAAAGTCCTCAAAACATCCGTGTATGGAGTGAGGTGAGCATGAGAAGAGGGGACAGGAACCTCCATTTCTGTCTCTTGCATCTTGGGATGCTTTGGCTCTGACTCCCTTCCCTTTTGCACCTCACTTGATCCTCCTGTAAACTGCAGTGACCTTCCTGCTGTCAGGGTGGGCTTTACAGAGCAGTCATCAACATCACAAGCAGGCGTGAGAGCCCCATGATGAGCTGTAATGGGTACCAGCAAGACACAACTTGGGTCAGACAACTTGTGTTCGAATCCTGGCTCAGTCACGCACTAGCTTTTAAGAGAGATTAGTGGGATCTGTTTGATCATAATTGAAAAAATGGTTTGAGAGCCAAAGAAGAAAGTGCTTTCGCATTCTGAAAGCAGGTTAAATGACACAGATGTCTGGGAGATAGATGGCAAGAGAGAGGGAAAAGTAGTCTCAGCTAGCGCTCAAGGGAGAGAAAGCACAGAGGGAGTTTCTTCCCCAAGAGAAAAAAAAGAATGTTTAGTGAGTCATCAGAGATGCTTTCTTGCCTGAATTACAAGGAAGGGTTAAACAAGAGGAGGCAATTGAGTCAGGCTTACTGTGGAGCTAGGGGACCAGGCGGAAAGTATTGATTTCCTCTGAGCCACTATGGACTGACCCATTAGTTCAGGCTCACTGAGAAGGTGGGAAATATGCAAGTCGCACTTGGCTACATTTTTAATGATCCCTTACTAGGACATCCAACATCTTCCAAACAAATGCATGGAGGAGGGGTTTGGAGCAGGGAGTGCTAAGTGAGAGGTGGTCCAGGCATCTTGGAATGATGCATCTTGAAATCCTTTTCCCAAGTCCTGGTGACACAGTGGGTGCTGAGTATGGGTCAAATCTTGAACAGCAAGCTGCTTAGGAAAGAAGAGGCTAACAAATCTTAGCCACGTTTTAGCTCAGACTCCAGAACACAGCCTTGAACTTCCCGTCTCCTACCCACAAAGTGAAGCTGAATTCATCACCATTTTTTTTAAGTATAGTTGATTTAAAATGTTGTGTTTGTTTCAGGTGTACATCAAAGTGACTCGATTTTTTAAAATTATTTATTTTCGGCTGCACTAAGTCTTCTTTGATGTATGCAGGTTTTCTCTAATTGCTGCCAGTGGGGGCTATTCTCTAGCTTAGGTTCCCCGAGGCATGTAGGATCTTCCCAGACCAGGGACTGAGCCCGTGTCCTCTGCACTAGCGTGCATGTGTGTGTGTTCAGTCGTGTTTGACTCGACTGTAGCCCACCAGGTTCCTCTGTCCATGGAATTCTCCAGGCAAGAATACTGAAGTGAGTTGCTATTTCCTATCCAGGGGATCTTCCCAACCCAGGGATCAAACCCACATCTCTTGTGTCTCCTGCAATGGTAGGTGGATTCTTAACCACTGGACCACCAGCTAAGTCTGATTCAGTTTTATATTATATATTCTTTTTCAGATTCTTTTTCACTATAGGTTATTACCAGATGCTAAATATAATTCCCTATGCTATACGGTAGGTCCTTACAGTATGGATTTATCACTTAAAAAAAATTATTGGAATATAGTTGCTTTACAACTTTGTATTGGTGTCTACCGTACAGTAAAATGAATCCGGGATAATGTATACGTATGTCCCCTTTTTTTTGATTTCCTTCCCATTTAGATCACCACAGAGCACTGAGTAGAGTTTCCTATGCTATACAGTAGGTTCTCATTAGTTTATACATAGAAGGATTCATTACCTCTTAACCTGACTGTCTGAAATCGTTTGGCTCACTCTCCAGGTTGTAAGAGCCATGTTGTGTGGGTTAGATTCCCATTTCCACCACTTGCTAGCAATATGTCAGTGAGAAAGTGACTCAGAACACTCTCAAGCTCTAGATTTTCCTGTCTGTAAGATGGACATAATTATAGTACTACCTTATGGTTTGGTTTTTAAGGATAAGTGATATCATCCATGAGAAGGGCTTGACAGAGAGCCCCGGTTCACAGAAATACTCAATATACTTTAACAATCTTATGATGGTTTTATGTATATTTTGCCGTCTGTAACAAGCAGATTCCACAGAGTCAAGGGCAAAGGAGGAGGAGAAAAGGGAGCTATATGGGAGTAAAGTTTTTATATTTCACCAGAATTAAACTGTACGGATCTGAATGAGATGGTGATAAATGAAGACGCATACTGTGGGCCTTCCCTGATGGTCCAGTGGTTAAGACTTTGCTGTCCAACTCAGGGAGTAGGGGTTTGATCCCTGATCAGGGAGCTAAGATTCCTATGTGCCTTGGGACCAAAAGTAGCCCCCCAAAGACATAAAACAAGCACTATTGTAACAAATTTAATAAAGACTTTTTAAAATGGCCCACATCTCCCCCCTCAAAAGATGCATATCGTAACCCTGAGGGCCACCACTGAGCAAATAAATACAGGAAAAATCTCAACCAAGGGATTAAAGTGGTCCTTTAAAAATATTTTATAAAAAAAAAAGAAGGTAGAAACAGAGGAGCCAGCTCCTCTTGTGTGCCGGTCCTCACAGGCCACTGGTATTTTATCAGACAACAGGCTGCTGTCCTTCAGACAATCAGTGGGGCTGCCGGATCGCTTGATATGACCAGCTGTGGCATGATTAAATCAGCTGGCCCATCAGAAAGGCTCACTGCCGCTTAGACGAACTGCGGACGGGATTCCTCCAGAAGGGGTTATGAGTTTAGCACCTGAACACATCACAAGAGGTGGCCAGACCGGCTATCACAAAACCATGGTTTATGTAAGGGACTGGGACACAGTGCCCGGGCGAGGGGAAGGGGACAGATAACAGTACCCTGGCAGATTCCGTACAGAGAAGGAAGAGACAGCTCCATCTGAGCGTCTGGGCCCCTTGATCATCCCAGTCGGACGATCCATCCATCCAGTGGAAGAGAAGACCAGGGAGATCCCTAGCGAACCAAGACTGGGATTATGATGCTGTTTCTGCGACCAAGCCGGACGATGGGTCTTGGGAAGCCCGTTGGCCTGCGTGCGGCATTACCATCGCCCACCTCTGCCCACCCTGGCCACGGGCAGGAGCCCTGCTCATAAATCCTCTTGCCTGACAAGCCACATTCTGTACCACGCAATGCTACCCTCATGACTTCCGTCGATTAGACCTAAGGGCCCAGGCAAGAGAATTATACTTTTTAAATGTATGGAATTTGGCCCGGGTGGCACTAGAGGTAAAGAATACAGGAGACATAAGACATGCAGTTTCAACCCCTGAGTTAGGAAAAATTCCCTGAAGGGGAGCATGGCAACCCACTCCAGTATTCTTCCCTAGAGCATTCCATGGACATACCTACATTCCAAGGTAGCCCATGGAGTCTGGTGGGCTACCTTCCATGGGGTCACAAGCAACTTTCACACACTATTCTTTGTCCCACATGCTAAGTCACTTTAGTCATGTCCAACTCTTTGTGATCCCATGGACTGTAGCCTGCCAGGCTCCTCTGTTCACAAAATTCTCCAGGCCAGAATACTGGAAGTGGGTAGCTGTTCCCTTCTCCAGGGTATCTTCCCAACCCAAGGAGCGAACCCAGGTCTCACGCATCACAGGCAGATACTTTACCATGTGAGCTACCAGGGAAGCCCAAGAATACTGGAGTGGGTAGCCTATCCCTTCTCCAGGGGATTTTCCTGACCCAGGAATTGAACCAGGGTCTCCTGCATTGCAGGCAGATTCTTTTCCCAGCTGAATTACCAGGGAAGCTCCGGAACAAAGAAAGATCTTAGCAAACTGCAGTTTTGAGGATGACAACAATGATGGGGAAGATGAAGCAGAGGACGGTAATGGTTGTGATATGTTCCCTTTTCTGGAAAGCTTTCGTTGGTACCAGCAAAGATGTTTACTCAGGGCTGTCATGGTCCCCTGAGCCTCCCCTTATCATGACACATATATGGCATTGTCATTACTTTTGACTCATCTCTCTCCATCAGCAGACAATAAATTCTTTGTAGGCAGCAATTGCATCTTATTCACCACTATAGCTCTGGTGCCCAGCCTAGAGTTTGACACACATTGGGCTCTAAGGTACCCATCCAAAAACTTGCCTCCTGAAGCACTTTCCCTGTCTCTCCCATGGATTGTTATTGGAATAATGTAGACCAGCATGCGTGTCTAGGATCTCTTACATACCAAGTTTGCTGTGTGACCTGAGTCGAGTTAATTAACCCCTCTGTGCTTCATTCCTCTCACCTGTGAAACAGGGGTTCATAACATTTCCTCCCCTAATCAGTTGGTTGTGAGCTTGTGCTCACAGAATAAATATGAAAATATCAGCCCATTCATTCATCAGATATGTATTGTGTGGACTTCTCTGGTGGTCCAGTGGATAAGAGTCCCCCTGCCAATGCAGGGACATGGGTTCAACCCCTGGTCTGCGAAGATCCCACATGCCATGGGGCAGCTAAGCCCACGTGCTGCAGCTACTGAAGCCCATGGGGCTAGAGCCAGTGCTTGGCAACAAGAGAAGCCACCACAATGAGAAGCCCGCACGCTACAAGGAAGAGTAGTCCTTGGTCACTGCAACTAGAGAAAGCCCCAGCACAGCCCCAAAATAAATAGATTTTTTAAAAAATATGTATTTGTGTACCAGCTCTGGGAAAGGCGATATTCTAGAAGCCAGGGTCTAGTTGCATCTATGGGAACGTTGCTGTCCCATGAGGGAAGGCAGACCACAAACAAAGAAAGATCCAGAAACATACATCATAGGTTAGTATAAGACACAGCAAGGGGAGGCAAAGATTGCACTCAATAAATATTTATTATTCTCACTAACATCCCACCCTGAACACACACTCTAGGGAAAGCAGAAAAGCAGCGAAATTGGGACCGCGGAGCGTTTGGGTCCCGTGGTCTTTTTCTCCGGTCCTGGGTAGAGGTTCCTTCAGACCCTCACACCCCTGGAGTTGATTTCTGAAGCCAGAGGCTGCCCCCTCTTCGCTGGGGGCGGGAAGGGCGGAGAGCAAAAAGCCTACTTTTCATGACACCTGCAGTAATCCTGGGTGGAATGCCTCTGAAAAGATGCAGGAGAAATTCTTAAAATATATTTCCCTCCAACCACAATATATTCCATATGCTCGGAATGGGTCGGGGAGGGAGCCTGGTGCGCTCCGTTACCTCTGGTAAATGTTTCTCTCCCACACTGGGGAAACCCTTATCAGGGAGTGCTCCGTATCTGACAGCTGGAAGGAATTTAGGAGCAAAAGCAAAGTGCCATTTGCAGAAGAGGAATCAAAACCGCAAGAGGACTTGAGGGCTTCTCTCAAAGTGAAAGGGTTTAAGGCTTCAGACTGCTTAGCCTGGGGGCAGGTAGTGGGGAGCTCTTTGGGGGGAGGGGGAGTATTGAGAGACCCTCCCCCACGAGGGTCTGCTGCGCTGGGCGACCTTAGGAAGGTCACCCCCCCACACCTCTGAGCCTCTGTTTCTCCCTTGGTTAAAAAAGAAAAAAACCAACCACTGTGAGCTCTATATTTCGAATTCTATTAACCACAGATGATCCATTGAGGGCCCAAGATGACTCATTCTGTGATTTTTTCCTGTGGATACCAGAAGCAGCATCAAGTTGATGATGGGTACAGAATGGAGCGGAAATAAAGCGGGGAGATGGGAGCCAGTCTCCTAACTGGGAAGGAAACTATTTTATTTATTTATTTTTACTGAAGTATAGTTGATTTACAGTGTTATGTTAGTTTCAAGTATGTAACAAAATGATTCAGTTATACATGCATGCTAAGTTGCTTCAGTCGTGTCTGATTCTTTGTGACCCTACGGACTGTAGCCTGCCAGGCTCCTCTGTCTGTGGGATTCTCCAGGTAAGAATACTGGAGTGGGTTGCCATGCCCTCCTCCAGAGGAACTTCCTGACCCAGGTATCAAACCTGTGTCTTATGTCTCCTGCATTGCCAGGGGGGTCTTTACCACTAGTGCCACCTGGGAAGCTCTCCGTTATACATACACGCACACACATATATATATGTATACACATACATATACATATTCTTTTTCAGATTCTTTTCCATTACAGGTTATTACAAGATACTGAGCATAGTTGCCTGTGCTACATACAGGAGGTCCTTGTCGTTCAGGGAAGGAAACTCTTTAAACCAGTGGTTTCCCATTTAAGGGCACACTGGGATCTCCGAGGCAGCACTGAAAGTATTGAGGTCCTGGGACTTCCCTGGTGGTCCACTGGTTAAAACGTCATGCTTCCTCTGCAGGGGGCACGGGTTTGATCCCTGGTCAGGGAACTAAGATCCTGCATGTTGCAGTGTGGCCAAAAAAAAGGAAAAAAAGAAGGTATTGAGGTCCCAATGCCCAGAGATGATGCTGCTTGGGTATTAGGAAGTTTAAAAAGAAACTCCCCAAGTAATATTGATGCTTAAACAAAGGACGGTTTTGGTGACTACGGTTTCCTGACCTTGCTAAATCCAATCCTTTCCCACCGTTTTTGTGCTTTGGGGCTGAAAAGTGAGTCTCTCCAGGAGAGGCAAGTCTATGGCATGCTTTGGAATAGACAGATCCAGGTTCAAGTCCTAGCTCTGCCACTTAATTGTTGTGTGACATTGGGCAAGTGAACAACTCTATGCATCAGGAAAGTGGGGGTGAACATCACAGCACCCACTTCACAGGTGTTGTGGGGATTCACTGAGATCGGCAGGTAAAGACTTCTGCAGCTCCTGGCACATGGTCCATGGGCAGTGATATCAGTAACAAATGATGGTTGATCATGAGCTCTCAGCAACACGCTCTGGTGCCTTGGAGCAGTGGTCCTCACATTTGAACATGCATCAGAATCGCCACGAGGGCTCCTTAAAACACAGGTCACTGGACCCCAAACCCCAGAGCTTCTGATTCCCAGGCTCTGGGGTGGGGCCTGAGAATTTGCCTTTTTAACAAATTCCCCAATGATGCCGATACTGCTGACCCAGGAACCATGTCCTGAAGACCACTGTCTTAGAAGGCAATCCAGAACAAGACATCCTTCATACAAGGTAGAGGACTCCCCTCATCATAGGGTGCCCATCTCTCTGAGGCTCTGAAGACCTGCAGCCATGTAATAATTCAGGAATCTACACAATAGAAACTGAATTTTATGCCTGGATAGTCTTCTGAGCTCTATTCCTCTCCTTTCATTTTGCACTTGGAGAAATAGAAGCTGGAGAGAAAAAGATCTCAGGGCTAATCAGGAGCAGGTCTTGTACAACCCTCTTCTAGGGACAGCATAGCAATGACTTGGGTGCACACCCACCAGCTCCCCCGGCACTCTGGTATCTCCTTTCCCCACGTTTTTTTTAAGAAAGGCAATAAGAGTCAATAGCTCTCTTCTCTGCGGGCCTTGTCAGAGCCTTTATGAAAGCCAGAGGCATTATAAATAGTAGTAGGAAGATGATGTATCCAGCTGCTAATAATATTGACTTTCCCTCTTTCCTCAGGTTCTCAGGCAGTTTGATAGGGCATTGTTAACAGTCTTACAAAAAATGATCTACCAATAAATTGTAATATTTTGCTCACGATGGATTTTTGCATTTCTCTTTTTAATAATACTTTATTAAACTATTATCTATCTTGATTACTGAGATTTGGGGCACCGCCTTGGATTCTGCACCCTCAGCAAGTGCCCCATTCACCTCCTCTTAGTCCTGGACTCACAAAACATCCTCTAAACATATATGACTTTGGACATTATTCCTCATGGAGCAATGCCAAGGGAATAACATTATATAGGGAACACACTGTGAAATTTGTTTTATCATCACACACAGTTAAAATAAGTAAAATGCCATGAGGTTCCTTTTTTAATGTCAGAAAGGACTGGAAGGAGGAGATGAGTGATTTTTTTTTTTTTTTTTGAGATTCAATAGTTAAGAGTAATCTTTATGACAAAATGGAATTTTCAGATGGAACCCTAAGACTGTAGCTGTCAGCTACTTCTCAGTTATCTAATGGCAACACAGTGCTCTTTAATAAACAGCACAAAGTTTCAGGAGCCTGGAATAATCAACAATAATTGCCTGTGTGTCTGAGTGAGCAGCAAGGCAGCTCTGTCAGTCTTGGCTGGGACTGATCACACGACGCTGGGGTTGGCTGGCTGTTGTCTGGGGCAACCAGTGTGGCTTGGCTCCCCTCCATTTGCCTGTCCTCCTCCAGTGGGCTAGCGTGGGCATGTTCTCACGGTTACCGCAGACACGGGATGGGGAAGAGAGGGAGAAAGAAGAAACCCACAAGGAGTCTTGACGCCAAGGCTCAACTCACCGTCATTCCTACAACAATCAACAGGTCTAAGTAGACCATGTGGCCGGTCCAGCTGGAAGAGGTGGGGAAATAAACTATTCCCCTTTAGTGAGAACCTGTAAAGGGCTTGCAGACTAGAAAAGGCGAAGAAGCAGGGCCATTCACACACGTGATCGCCAATAACAATGCCAAATCGTGACACTAATTGCGCTACAAAAGTTCCAAAGTTGACGCCAAAGAACTAATTAGTTGACTCGTTCCTCTCGCCTCCATCAAGTATATGAAACGGGTCTGAAAGCAGAGCTGAGAAGAATATACGTCTTTTTAGAAATGTATACTATAAGTTCTAACTCCCCAAAGAGTAGGGTGGAGCAGATACTTTGATTCGAGGGCAAGAAACAGGAACTTGAAGGAAACTACCCAGAGAGCCTCCTGGAAGCCCTGGAGGCTACAGCATGGATACATGCTGAGCTTTTATCTGGCTCCCATCCACAAGGGAGAAAAGATACAGAATCAGACTGGTTATCCGCTCAGCTAAAGGAGAAGTGGCTCCCTTAGGAAAAGGCTTCACTCTCAGAACTTGTTGGAGCAAATGGTTCTGAGCGCGTCTCACAGCCCAGTGTGAGCAACGTGTGTGAGAGCACAGTAGATGTCACCCTCAGTCAGAAGAGAAACCTGGAGAGGTGGGAGGATCCCAGCAGAGAGGCACCAATGCCATTGCAAGATTCCGGGAAGCTACAGGAAGGTTAAACAGTGAGCAAAGTGGTGCTCTCTTAGCCCAGGTCAAGGACAGCAGGTGAATGGGTCTCAGCGACAGGGCATCTCCACTCCTCCAGTGCCCACGTGGGAGCCGGTCAGTCTAGAGAAGCTAGAACCATTAATTGAGTCAGTCAAGCAAGAACTTCCACACATTGCTCTCCTTTCTCTACCCCCACCTGTTCAAACCCAAAAGTCAAAGTTGGCCAGTGGGGGCAGAAAAATGACAAACGAAAAAGAGACCAGTTAGCAGGTCCTACCTGGATGGTTCTTCCCTCATTGCTTAGTTGGTAAAGAATCCTCCTGTGATGCAGGAGACCCCGGTTCGATTCCTGGGATGGGAAGATCCCCTGGAGAAGGGATAGGCCACTCCAATATTCTTGGGCTTCCCTTGTAGCTCAGCTGGTAAAGAATCCACCTGCAATGTGGGAGACCTGGGTTTGATCCCTGGATTGGGAAGATCCTCTGGAGAAGGAAAAGGCTACCCACTCCAGTATTCTGGCCTGGAGAATTCCATGGACTATACAGTCCATGGGGTCACAAAGAGTCGGACACGACTGAGTGACTTTCACTTTCATCTGGAAGATGGAAGATGAGTTGATTTTAAATTCAGTTTGCAGTTGGACAGGGCATCATAACTCGTGGAATGAGACGTGGTGATATAAAGGGACGACAGTGTCTTTTATCACTTGGCAACCCAGTCCAGTATCTTTGCCTGGAGAATCCCATGGGTTCTGGCAGGCTACAGTCCATGAGGTCACAAAGAGTTGGACATGACTAAAGTGACTTTGCACCACCAGCATCACTAAAGAGTAGGTAGAAAAGGCCTCAGACAGCATTCACCTGGGGACAGTGGGAGAAACTCCTGATGAATACATTTGACAGAAGTGGAAGACAAGGGACTTCCCTGGTGGTCCACTGGTTAAGACTCCAAGCTCCCCCATGCAGGGGGCCCAGGTTCGATCCCTGGTCAGGAAATTAGATCCCACATGTCGCAACCAAGAGTTCGACGGCAGAAACTAGAAGATTCCAAATGCTGCAACTAAAAAGATCCTGCATGCTGCAACTGAGACCCAGCAGAGTAAAAGAAAGAAGGAACGAAAGAAAGAGAAGCCAAAAGTAAAGTTGCTTTATGAAGACTCCCACCTTGGGCCCCACTTGCATCTTGTGGGTTTCAAAACATCCATCTGCTTCTTCCTCTGACTTGAGAAAGAATTTAGTGTGTGTGTGGAGGAGCCAAGATGATTAGGAGATTAAAGAAGATGTCATTCGAACATGCCTACAAGTAAGCTTAGCCTTTCTCAAGAGAGGCAGTGGGTAATCCACTTCAGAGAGAAGCCAAAGAGGACTTCCCTGGCAGTCCAGTGGTTAAGATGCTGCCCTTCCAATGCAAGGGGGCACAGGTTCGATCCATGGTCGGGGAACTGAGATTTCCCTCATGCTGTGTGGTGTGCCCAAGAAATTTTTAAAAACTAAAATAAGACTAGAGCTAAGTCAAAGAGCAACCGTTAGGGGGAAAAAAAGAGAGAAAGGCTAAAGGGTTGAGGGGACAAAATGCAAGCTTTCGAGTTCTGATCTCGGTTTTCTCATCTGTATGATGGAAATGATAATGGCAGAGGGAGGATAAAGGGGGAATTTATACAAATTTATACAAATCTTCAGTGTACAGGAGGCACTCAATAAATGCTTATTTCTGTATGCTCCCGTCCTCCAATGGGAGGAGAGCTGTGATCAGATTTTCAGTGAAGAAGTTCATTAAAAGCATTTTGTATTTCAATCTCAAGTATCTTGAGGCCAAAGTCTGGGTACAGAGAGTCAGATCGTTTAGGATTTGTGGAGGTGGGCGGAAGATGGAGGGTTGGACTTCCCCAAGCAATAGTACCAATCCATGTGCCTTTTCCTGCCGTTCACAGGGATCCCCTCAGCTCCTGGAATAATAGAAGAAACACATGGGGTATGTATGTAGTACACGCTTCCTCTTAGAAAACCAGGAAAAAAAAAAAAACCTTATGGCTTTGATTTTCCAGTGTCTTATTATTTCATTAGCATTGAGAACAGAAATACAAGTGAATCAAAATTCAGGAAGATGCTCCATTCTTCTGCTTGGATTTTAAACTGAATGTATTCCGGGCTATGACTTCTATAGACACAGGCACAGTTTTCCACAATGTAGGTACTGAAGTGGCATTGCACTTCTAAAAGATTCATCACGGATTCATTATTCATCACTGCCCTTTCCTTACCTACAAGCCTGGTTTCTCAGATGGGCCACACGCTTGCCCACCCCCAGGCACACACATAGGCTGTTCCTTCTGGCTAAGATAACTTGTCCACCCTCAAACACCATCTCCATCCCCTTAGCCTTCAGGTAACTTAGCCAGATCATCAGCATTTCTTAGAAGCCTCCCCTAACCCCTCAGTCCACATTAAAACCCTTATGTGCGCCATATCAACCAGTGTGCAAGCATGTGTGTGCACAATTGCTCAGTCGTGTCTCACTCTTTGCAACCCCATGGACTGTGGCCCGCCAGGCTCCTCTGTGCATGGAATTTTCCAGGCAGGAATACTGGAATGGGTTGACGTTTCCTCCTCTAGGGGATCCTTCCACCCCAGGGATCGAATCCACATCTCCTGCATCCCCTGCATTGGCAGGCAGATTCTTTACCAGTGAGCCACCTGGGAAGCCCTATCAACCTACATCCTCCAAAACGGGCTTTGAGGACCCTTAACATCTTTAATAGTCTGTATTCCTCACTCACTTATAATATCCACAACAACAGGAACCCTGTCTGCCTCTGTGTTTACGTATCACGTATCTCCGGAACACAGCAAGGCTTGTCCTAAAGTGTTGCTCAATTAACAAACATTTCTAGTCCCACCTGTATGAATTTATTGTCGTAAAAACAAAACCCCAAGGGGAAGAGGCTTGCTGGTTCCAAGCCTCTAAAAACAAAGTTTCTAAAAATGAGTGAAGGGGGAAAAACAGTTTTCACAAAGAATGTTTTGACAGGTACCTCTTAAGTTTGCATTTTCCAAAACCTCGTTCCCTTGCCTGGATCACCTTTCGCTGCTTTCCCAATTCTTGCTCTAATACCCAAAGCAGGGAAAGGTCATAATTCACAGGAGTGATATTTGCAGATTAAAATAAAAACAGCCACATTCTGCAAGTTAACGCTGACATTTGGCAAAAAACAAAAGTCTCAGCCAGAAAAATATGTGAATGTCGGATGCTTCGCAGGACATGGCCAGATTCCTTTTTTTTCTCCCAGAAATATAACAGGGCAGTCCACATTCTGGTTTGGACGTCTTCCCATTTTCTGGAGTAAAGGGAAATACAATAAAAACCTGGACGATGAGCTCATGGACTGCTCGATTTGTCAAGATGTATCTCTTCTAAGTGACTTTAACAAAAAAAAAAGGTTCGAGACACTTCCAACAGATTTATAAAAAGCAGCAGAGCTCTTCAGAGTTGGGCGGTAATCACAGACCTCCAAGAAAGGGAGGGAGAGGAAAGTTGCTCTGCAACCTCTGGCAAGGAGCGGATGGGAAAGAGAATCAGGTCTGAGGCACGGAGGGAAACTGGGAAGCTCCGATGCACTGACTCCTGGTACCACCAACCTTTCCTTGGGAGCCACGCGCTACCAGAGTTAACCATGCTTTTAAACCATAGTCACCTGGCTGGTGATGAGGTCTGGAGCGTGAAGACTGGCCAAGGATCCCTGACACTTAATACCTAAACCATTTTCTTCTTCTAAATCTTTTTTCCTTCTGTGTTACACATGTTTAAGACACTATATGATTAGCTATAAAGAAGTAAGTTTTTATATATTGCCTATTACCTTACAACCTCAGAAGAACTTTTAACATTTTAACATATGTCTTCCCTGTCATATTCAAGGGTGCTTGGATACACACATTCATTCTTACAAAAATCAGATATTTATCACAGGTACTATTTCACCAACTGACTTGTTTTATTCTTTTTTTTTTTTTTCTTTTTTTAAACACAGTAGACAGGTAGATGTCTTGCTTTCTAACACCTGTGTTAATTGGGAGCCATCACTTCATTTAGCAGTCCCCAGCCTTTTTGGCACCAGGGCCTGGTTTCATGGAAGACTGTTTTCCTATGGATTGGGGGTGAGGGGGATGGTTTCAGGATGATTCAAGCACACAGCATTTATTGTGAACTTTATTTCTATTATTATTACATCAGCTCCACCTCAGATCATCAGACATTAGATCCCAGGGTTTGGGGAGCCCTGACTTAATTTAAACACTCTGAACTTCAATTTTCTCATCTCTAAAAATGGCGATAAAAATAGCCTCCACCATGTTAGGCACTACATAATAGCTGGCAAACGCCCAGGATGTCATGAATCCTATATATGTGCTATGTTCATGTTCCCATATAATTTCCACGTAATTTAAAAAATCCTACATAAAGTTCTATTGTATAGATCGCTGGTTTAATAAACCATCCCTTTCTGTCAAACATAGGCCCATTTTAAAACATGTTTACAATTCTTTGGCATATTTATCCTCATTTTATTCTGATAATATCCCTGTGGAATTGGTATTAAGAATGCAGACGATAATGGCTAATCTTCTACAGTAAGGATTAGCAAACATTTTCTATAAAGGACCAGATGGTAAATGTTTTTGGCTTCGCAGGCCTTATGGTCTCTGTCCTGACTACTCAATTCATCCCTTGCCAGAGAAAAGTGGCCACAGACAAACATAAGCAAATGGCAGTAACTGTGTTCCCATAAAGTGTTACTTACAAGAATAGGTGGCGGGCAAATTTGGCCAGGGAGCCATAGTTTGCCAATCCCAGAGCACTGAATGGCAGACCCTATTCTAAGAGAATCTTCTGAATAATCTGATTTTATTCTCCCAACGACTCTAATGGGGTAGACCCAAGTATTAAACCCATTTTGCAGATGGGAAGACCATCCAGGGTTACAAAGCAGATACATGGCTGGGTCAGAGCTCACCCTCACTTCTCCCCAACTGCCTGTTCATCTTGCCTAAAAGTGAAAGTGTTACTTGCTCAGTCATGTCTGACTCTTTGCAACCTCATGAACTGTAGCTTGCCAGGCTCCTCTGTCCATGGAATTCTCCAGGCAAGAATATTGGAGTGGGTTTTCCCTTATCTAGGGGATCTTCTCGACCCATGGATTGAACCCGGGTCTCCTGCATTGCAGACAGATTCTTTGCCATCTGAGCCATCTGATTCTTTGCCAGGGAAGCCTAATCCCTTCTTAATTCTGCTCCTAACCTCTTGAATCCTTTTCTCCAAATCGACGCTCACCTTCCATCCTTCAACACCCTGGGACAAACTGCAAAGTCTTGGTTTATAAGGACAGCAGCAGTGATGGGCAAACCCTCTGATTTCTGGCTTCCAGGTTAAACTGCACACACAGAAGTGCCTCTGGGAGCCTGGCTGGCGAAGGTTGCAAACCCTGTTTCCAGTCCCTTCCTTATCCACTCCAGCAATAAATTCCAAAAATGATCCTGCCCCAGACCCAGTGATGTCAAGATTTTGTGCTTGTCTGTGAAGCTCTGGTCTCAGAGATCAAAGTTAGAAGCACAGCCCCGGGGGGCCCAGTGGAGAACTTCCAGAAAGATTCATTCACATCCAGTAGGAACTCGCAGCGACCCCAACTCACACATGTACTTTTTATTCTCACCAACAGCCTCTGAGCAGTTCTCTGCAGCCAAGCAGGAGAAAGTCCCCATGCCTTCTCTTAATTTATTGTCCAAAGAGGCAGGGTTAGAACTTCGGAGAGGATCTTGTGCACAAAAGCCAGCTGAGAGTTTCAAAGTTCCGAGGGGAGGGTCAGGTGGCAGCCTTTGCTTACATTTTTCCAAAATGCAACATCTGATGGGTTTTTTTTTTTTTTTATCACGGAAAGGCAAGAGGCACTGTAGAATGGCTGTTTCTCTCTAGTCAGTTCATCCAATTGATGACAGGAAGTGACCATAAAGTGTAAATGTCAAAATTAAACCCTCTTTCGATGAGGAAACTAATCACAAAACATTAAGTCTAACCTTCAGTCTTATAGCTACTCAATTAAGCAAACTCTTAGGAATCAGGCATAAATCTTTAGGCCAAGCATCTATTCAAGAATTCCTGTTTTGTTTTTTTCTCCCCCTCTCACTTTTAAGTTTAGAGATTGGTGAGCATCGTTAATTTCATTGTGTGTTAATATAAAAATATCTGCACAAACTCATGCACAAGTCTATGGGTTTTAATATGGAATATGAAACACCGAGACCCAAAGGATGTTCCCAACTTGATGTTATGTTTTGCAAAAAAAGAAAAAAAAAAAAACAGGAGAAAGAATGTGTTGTGGTCCACTGAGTTTGAGAAATGCTGCATTGTCTTCACCCTTCTGGAAACTCACAAAGTATATTAGGATAATAAAGGCTCTAAGAAATACTGCAAAAAAAGAGTGATGGCCCTTTCTTTAACCTAGCATTTTCTACAAAAGGAGTACATGGCAAATATTAACATCCCACCAAACTAGTTCAGTGGAACACATTTTAGGAAATCTCATTTTAGAGCAATGCTTATTGCAAGGCCAGATCATCGACTGATGGCAGGGTTTTATGAATGAAGTTTCATTGTCAGCTTTACACTTTCTCTGTATACATCAAAATTTACCCATAGAACATGAATTTCTTTCACAACCAGCAGGAGAAAAAAATAAATGCGTAGATAGGTTCAGTTCAGTTCAGTTGCTCAGTTCTGTCAGACTCTTTGAGACCCCTTGGACTACAGCACGCCAGGCTTCCCTGTCCTGAAGGAGCTTCCCAACTCCTGGAGCTTGCTCAAACTCATGTCCATTGAGCCTGTGATGCCATCCAACCATCTCATCCTCTGTCATCCCCTTCTCATTCTGCCTTCAATCTTGCCCAGCATCAGAGTCTTTTCCAATAAGTCGGTTCTTTGCATTAGGTGGCCAAAGTATAGATAGGTAGATAGTTGCTATTCAGCTCTGTAAAAATTAATAAAGGGAACTCTCGCTAAAATGAAGTCAAGAAGCCAGAAGGGGGAGCTCTCACATACTTACCACTCAGGTCAATACCGATCCCAACAGGAATCCAGCAGGAAGTGACACTACTGTACTTTACTCCCTCCAGCAGAAGGGGGAAAAAAAAAGTCTCCTTGCCTGGCAACAGCTCAGCCAATGGAAAGCCACTATACTTCAAACTCCCAGTTTCCTCCAATGAAATCTTTGTTTATAAGAGCTCCTCCCAGTTTCCCCTTCTCCTCTATAAAAGAGTTTCCTTTCCTCTGAGAATTGAGCTTGCATGTGGTTTTCCATAGTTGCCTATCCTATTGCAATTGTTTCAGTTCAGTTCAGTTCAGTCACTCAGTCGTGTCCGACTCTTTGTGACCCCACACACTGCAGCACACCAGGCCTCCCTGTCCATTACCAACTCCCAGAGTTTACTGAAACTCATGTCCACTGAGTCGGTGATGCCATCCGACCATCTCATCCTCTGTCATCCCCTTCTCCTCCTGCCCTCAATCTTTCCCAGCATCAGGGTCTTTTCAAATAAATCAGCTCTTTGTATCAAGTGGCCAAAGTATTGGAGTTTCAGCTTCGACATCAGTCCTTCCAATGAATATTCAGGACTGATTTCCTTTAGGATGGACTGGTTGGATCTCCTTGCAGTCCAAGGGACTCTCAAGAGTCTTCTCCAACACCACAGTTCAAAAACATCAATTCTTCTGTGCTCAGCTTTCTTCACAGTCCAACTCTCACATCCATACATGACTACTAGAAAAACTGTACCCTTGACTAGGTGGACCTTTGTTGGCAAAGTAATGTCTCTGCTCTTTAACATGCTGTCTAGGTTGGTCATAACTTTTCTTCCAAGGAGCAAGTGTCTTTTCATGTCATGGCTGCAGTCACCATCTGCAGTGATTTTGGAGCCCCAAAAAATAAAGCCTGCCATTTCCCCCACTGTTTCTCCATCTATTTGCCATGAATTGGTGGGACCAGATGCCATGATCTTTGTTTTCTGAATGTTGAGCTTTAAGCCAACTTTTTCACTCTCCTCTTTCACTTTCATCAAGAAGCTCTTTAGTTCTTCTTCAATTGTTTGCTACTCCCAAATCAATCCATTTGTCTGGTTAAAAATAACTTCTGTTTTATTGTTCAAGGTTAACACCTCTGAACCTATTCAGAAGTCTGAAAGCAGTTTAATGCATATGATCATCTCTGTGTCACTTATATTACCAAAAAAATTTACAACCCCATGTATATCCATACAATGGAATATTATTCAATCATTTAAAAAGGCAATGTCAGAGTTCTTAATGACACAGAACATACCTATGGTATAATGCTAAGTAAAAATTGTGACACACACAGAATTATGTATTTTTTCTTAACTATGAAAGAATGCTTGTGTCCACAGACAAAAAAAAGAAAGTAATATGGCTTCACTGAGAGTATTCCTGGATAGTTGAATTATGATTTACTTCACATTTTTCTTCACGCATTTAGATTTTTATAGTAAGCATAAGTTTGGAAGAAAATTGATTTTGCAGTTTACAGCATACAGTTTCATCTAAGAGGGATGGGAAAATATATTTGCATGCCAGATTAAATTAATTATGCTATAGAATTACAGTGTCAACAAATTCTAATTGTAGTTTGAGAAGAGGGAGATGAGGGAGCTAGGGATTCCTCAAAAGTCAGCTCATAGTTTTTTCAGATTATTAGAGGATAGGCTTGCCAGGTTTGGCAAATAAAAATATAAGACCCTCAGTTAATTGAATATTATGTCATTGAATTTTTTGCATTTGTAAAAGAAAATTATTAGTATTGCATTGGAGCAACAAGGAGACTAATAAAACCCACAGAAATTGACTATGTAATTGCAAATATTTTAGTGACAATATATATAATGGAGTGATCCTAACAGAAGAAATACCCTTACATCATGTTTTTATGTCACTGTAAAAGTTTATTTAGTATCCAAAATATATATATATTATATATATGTGGTTTTCAAAAAAATATTTTTAGATGAGTGTATCTCATGCAACATTTGGAATACGCTTATATTAAAAAAAATATTGGTTATTTCAAATTCAAATTTGACTGTACATCCTATTTCTTACCTGGTAACCCTACGGGGGTGGGCACATGCCAAGCAATCTGGGAAGATAACGTCCCAGGTGAGCACGCAGATTGATTTTGATACTTTTCCATTTTTTTAACATCACAAATGTGGGCAGAGGCTGGGTTTAATCAGTTGGGTATGTAGCTCCACCTGGGAAAGTAGGATTCCTTTTGCAATTAGGGCTCTTAACCTCTAGTCCATTCATTCAATCAACAAACCTTGTGGACCACCTACTTTGTACCGGGCACAGCGATGGATACTGAGCTGGGAGTATGGAAGTGACAAATAGGACAGTTGGTGTGTTTAGGTGAATTTGACCACCTTGGGGGTCTAGTCAACCTTTCAGGATATGTTTGTGTTCCTTTTTATTAAGGAGGGGCTCCCACTGCCGCATTCTTCGTTTTACACTTAGATGAGATTGGGCATGTTCAGGATGGCATGGTCATAGATTTCCCTGTACACCAGAAAGAAGGAGCGATAATACTAGGGCATGCATCTCTCCTTCAGACACACACACATACACACACACACACACACCATATTCATTTCCATCATGCTTACATTTGAGGGGCTGGAATAGGAGGAAGGATCAGGGCCCTGGACTTGACCTGAGGAAAACTGTCAAAAGGGAGGTGGAAGACATCACAGCAAACACCATCCACATCCCAACTTGCCTTCGAGCGTGTCCTGCAGTGGGCACTGGGCACTTTCTCCTCTACAATGTCAGGGAGCCAGGTCTCCTGTGCCCACGTGGTCTGAGGCCAGGGGGACTGGATGTGGAGCCAGACAGAGTTGGGGGGGGAAAGGAGGGGGTGACTAGCATGGTTGTCACAAGACTCTTGGTCAAGGGACAAGCCCCCAGCTAGTCCACAACCCGCCTACAAAGGGAAATGGATTAGCAGCTCACTTTCAATCAGGCTGAGTTACGAGCTCAGCGATTTGTGGGACGTTTACATGAACCAGAAGATGTGTTATCTGATGAAAATTGCTTCATTTAATATCCTAGCTTGACAGGCAAAGAACTGTACCTCTCTGGGAGAATCTGCCAGGGTGAATGATTTTTTTTTTTTTCCTAAGTCCCTGGACATGTTTATCCTCACTTTACCCAGCAAAGAACAGAAAAACAGTTTTGGGGTCCGGTGGGCAGTCTGCCATTGGGCTGTGGGCCCAGGGAGACCTCAGAATATCCACTTTCATTGCATTACCCAAAGGCAGCCACACTCAACCTATACCCTGGGATGTGAGTGGTCCGATTGGAGGTTGTAAGAGAGGAAGCCAGTCAAGCACAGCTCAAAGCCTGGCTGTTGATGAATTATGATTCAGCACAGATTTTTAAAAAAAATTAAAGATATAAAAATAGAGGCTTACCATGAGGGCGCTGTGTTTCCACGAGCTTTTTATTCATTAATTTCAGACAAAGCTACTGAGGGCTTGCCAGGCCATTCACAAATTTAGCATGCATCAGAATCACAGGTAGAGCTTGTTTTTTCATTTTCATTTTCATTTCAGGTTGCTGGGCTCCACTCTCAGTTTCTGACTCAGTGGGTTTGGGGTAGAACCCAAGAATTTGCATTTCTTACAAGTTTCCACGTGTGGCCACAAACCATACTTTGAGAACCACTCTGCCAGGCGCATGGAAAACAGTATCACCTGGAATCTCCTTGCTCCATAAGTGCGATACAAGACAGGCTCAAAGCCCCCATTCCATGCCTCAGAGAAACCTAAACCCCACCTGGTATGTCTGCCACTTCCAGGGAGCTTATGATCTCCCTACCACCTTGAATGTCAGGGATTAACTTCTACTGTTTGTTAATCGCTGTGTTTTCTTTTTTCTTTTTTTAAATTCAGTCCACCCTTGTATAAATTTTGCCCTTTTTCTAATTTCAGATCAAGTAAAATAAAAACAAAAACAATCTCATAAGGTTTCTGGTTACATTACAGTTTTTATTTAGAACTAAAAGATACTAGCAGGGTTTACATTGCAGACATGCAAAACAGTTAAGATTAATCCTTAGACATCCCCGATGTCCAATATCTCTGACCACCTCCCACCACTGGAGGATCACGTCCCTAGCCCTTCCCTAGCCCTTTGCTGGGTGTGGCAGACTTTCCCCAGCTCCTCCTTCTGCTTCTACCCCTTGCATCTGTTCTTCTCATCCCTGCCCCACTCACCGCTCTAGGCTCCACCTCTTGGAGTTCCAAATCCTCCATACTCCATTTCACTGAGGATGCCCTTCTCTCTAGCTTTACTTCCATACTCAGATCCAGCTCCATTTCTGCATATCCAAAGTTGGGCAAGTTCTAAGCAAGACAAAAAGCTTTACTTTTGGCAGGAAGGTTGCTAGAGTCACTTACAGTCCACCCTGTGCCCCCTCTTCATGGGTTGTTGATGTTGTTGTTGTTCAGTCGCCAAGTCGTGTTCAACTCTTTGAGACCCCATGGGCTGCAGCCTTCCAGGCTTCCCTGCCCCTCGCCATCTCCCAGAGTTTGCCCAACGCTCATGTCCATTGAATCTGTGATACCATCCAACCATCTCATCCTTTTTAATCTCCTTATCCTTCAAGGGTAAAGAGATGTATAATATAGTACATGTCTGGGCCAGGCTAACAGAGAAATAACACCTGTCACATTATTACAGAATTAGTGTGTATTTTCAAGTACTAGAACCTAAGCAACTATTGAGAGCTCTGGGATGAAGGTCAGAGGACAAGAACAACAGTTCTAGTTATAGAAACCATGGAGAACTTCCTGGAGGAGGCAACACTTATGCTGAATTTTAAAAGATAACTGGAATTCACCTCTTATATAAAGTGGGAAGGGTAATCCCTAAAGAGAGAACAGCATAAGGATGAAGATACAACTGTTAACAACTTCCTTCAAGGAAATTCTCACACTCATTTTTCCTCCATGCTCATCACCTTCTGCTACAGATGATAAGAACTAGTTTCAGGCCTCCTGTGGCAAATGCTCCAACTCCTTCAGCATGTGTGAGCGCTCAACAGCCATCACTATTTTCAGCTTTGAACTTTGGGTCAAATTCCAAGATAGAGGAGTCCTTTTTTATAATCCCATTACACTGGTGAGCAATTATTGAACACCTACTGTTTAAGAATCTGTGCATGCTGAGCATGTAGAGAAGAGATATTGGAGACTTCACACCTACTCCAAGGGTCTGAAACATAACTGAGGGGGCAAGGTGTCTCCAGTCTTCATAGCGAATGAGCATACTATGAAGCTATGTGGTCGTCATTAAGCCACAACGCTGTACTGTGTTGTCATCTGTATCATGGAGACAGACTGTGTTTGGAGATAGAAAGAGGGGGAAATGAAGAAATGTCTGTATATTTATCACAGCCTTTTCAATTGCACATAACAGAAATCCACCACCCCTCCCCTCAAAAAGAATATTGTCTCACACAATATTATTTCCGTACAAGAGGAAATCAGCACAACAAAGGAAACTATAAGCAAGGTGAAAAGACAGCCTTCAGAATGGGAGAAAATAATAGCAAATGAAGCAACTGACAAAGAATTAATATCAAAAATTTACAAGCACTTCATGCAGCTCAATTCCAAAAAATAAATGACCCAATCAAACAATGGGCCAAAGAACTAAACAGACATTTCTCCAAAGAAGACATACAGATGGCTAACAAACACATGAAAAGATGCTCAACATCACTCATTATCAGAGAAATGCAAATCCAAACCACAGTGAGGTACCATCTCACCCTGGTCAGAATGGCTGCCGTCAAAAAGTCTACAAGCAATAAATGCTGGAGAGGGTGCAGAGAAAAGGGAACCCTCTTACACTGTTGGTGGGAATGCAAACTAGTACAGCCACTATGGATAACAGTGTGGCGATTCCTTGAAAAACTGGGAATAGAACTGCCATACAACCCAGCAATCCAATCCCACTGCTGGGCATACACACCGAGGAAACCAGAATTGAAAGAGACACGTGTGCCCTAATGTTCATCGCAGCACAGTGTACAATAGCCAGGACAGGGGAGCAACCTAGATGTCCATCGGCAGACGATGGATAAGAAAGCTGTGGTACATATACACAATGGAATATTCAGTTCAGTTCAGTTCAGTCGCTCAGTCATGTCCGACTCTCTGCAACCCCATGAATCACAGCACGCCAGGCCTCCCTGTCCATCATCAACTTCTGGAGTTCACTCAAACTCATGTCCATCAAGTCAGTGATGCCATCCAGCCATCTCATCCTCTTCGTCCCCTTTTCCTCCTGCCCCCAATCCCTCCCAGCATCTGAGTCTTTTGCAATGAGTCAACTCTTCGCATGAGGTGGCCAAAGTACTGGAGCTTCAGCTTTAGCATCATTCCCTCCAAAGAACACCCAGGGCTGATCTCCTTCAGAATGGACTGGTTGGATCTCCTTGCAGACAATGGAATATTACTCAGCTATTAAAAAGAATGCATTGGAATCAGTTCTAATGATGTGGATGAAACTGGAGCCTATTATAGAGTGAAGTAAGTCAGAAAGAAAAACACTAATACGGTATATTAACGCATATATATGGAATTTAGAAAGATGGTAATGATGACCCTATATGCGAGACAGCAAAAGAGACACAGACATAAAGAACAGACTTTTGGACTCCGTGTGAGAAGGCGAGGGTGGGATGATTTGAGAGATAGCATTGAGACATGCATATTACGATGTGTGAAATAGATCGCCAGTCCAGGTTCGATGCATGAGACAGGGCACTCAGGGCTGGTGCACTGGGATGACCCTGAGGGATGGGATGGGGAGGGAGGTGGGAGGGGGGTTCAGGATGGGGGACACATGCCCACCCATGACTGACTCATGTCAACATATGGCAAAAAACCACTACAATATTGTAAAGTAATTAGCCTCCAATTAAAATTAATAAATTAACAAACAAAAAAAAAGGAGGAAATCAGGCATGGATGGATCAAGGTGATCATCTGACTGCTGAAAAATGATCATCCAGATTCTAATTCTCTTTTTTTTTAATTGAAGCATAGTTGATTTGCAATGTTACATCAGTTTCAGGTGGACAGCAAAGTGATTCAGTTATACGTATATACCTATTCTTTTTCAGATTCGTTTCCCTTAACAGGTTATTACAAAACACTGAGTACAGCTCCCTGTGCTGCGCAGGAGGTCCTTGTTGGTTTCTATTTTGCACATAGTTGTGTGTATCAGTTTAGTTCAGTCGCTCAGTCGTGTCCGACTCTTTGCGACCCCATGAATCGCAGCACACCAGGCCTCCCTATCCATCACCATCTCCCGGAGCTCACTCAGACTCACGTCCATCGAGTCGGCGATGCCATCAGCCATCTCATCCTCTCTCGTCCCCTTCTCCTCCTGCTCCCAATCCCTCCCAGCATCAGAGTCTTTTCCAATGAGTCAACTCTTCGCATGAGGTGGCCAAAGTACTGGAGTTTCAGCTTTAGCATCAGTCCTTCCAAAGAAATCCCAGGGCTGATCTCCTTCAGAATGGACTGGTTGGATCTCCTTGCAGTCCAAGGGACTCTCAAGAGTCTTCTCCAACACCACAGTTCAAAAGCATCAATTCTTTGTTGCTCAGCCTTCTTCACAGTCCAACTCTCACATCCATACATGACCACTGGAAAAACCATAGCCTCAACTAGACGGACCTTTGTTGGCAAAGTAATGTCTCCGCTTTTGAATATGCTATCTAGGTTGGTCATAACTTTTCTTCCAAGGAGTAAGCGTCTTTTAATTTCATGGCTGCAGTCACCATCTACAGTGATTTTGGAGCCCAGAAAAATAAAGTCTGCCACTGTGTGTGTGTTGTGTGTATATTTATCCCTAATTTCTCCCTCCCCCCTTCCCCTCTGGTAGCCATAAGTTTGCTTTCTGTCTGTGAGTCTATTTCTGTTTTGTGTATAAGTTCATATGTATCATTTTTTAAAATTCCATATATAAGTTATATTTTATGATACTTGTCTTTGTCTGACTTTACTTCACTTAGTATGATAATCTCTAGGTTTATCCACTTTGCTGCAAATGGCATTATTTCATTCATTTTTATTGTCAAGTAGTATTCCACTATATAAATACACCACATCTTCTTTATCCATTCATCTGTTGAGAATTCTCTTTATCTCCAGCCTCTGTTTTCCTTTGTTTTACATTCCTTCTTAAGCCAATTTGTTCCTTTAATTGCTCCAAAATCTTAACACTTACCTCTTAGATACTTCAGCAGAAAAGAGAGTTTCTCTTTCCTAGCAGCATCATCAGAAATATATGGACTAACCTCCATGGATTTTTCATGGACTAACTATGAAACCAATCTCCATAGCCAGGGGAATGCTGACTCTCATTAGCCAAGTCCAAGGCACACATCTTCCTATCCTGGGAGACAGTGGTTACAGCTGACCCTATGTGAACAACCAGGACTAAAACAGGTGGAGCAGGGGAGCTGAGGGAGGTGGCCCACCAAAGAAAAGACATCAGACAGGCAAAACCAACAGGTATGCAGCCACTTGAAAGTGTAAAATGTGAAATTTCTTTACTATCAAGTGTGAGAGGTTATCATTAGTCCCGCAGTGAATTATCCTCAGGTCACTGCCACCAGAGTCCCTGTACAGCAGTGCGGGGCAGTGACCAGAAACATGGCCACTGACCTCAGACTCAGGTCCATGTTCTAGCTGCCCCACTTAGCACCTGGGCGACTTTGGGGAAGCAGGTTCAACAACAGAATTTATCTGTGAGATTAATAAGGATTGAAGAGTGTAGAAGAGTACCTCTGCTGTTTTATGTTTTACTTATTTTTACTGCTAAAATTATATGTGCAAATTTATGCATCCATAAGATGCATTTTTTCCTGGTTAAAGGATCCATGCCTTTTTTCAGATTTTCCAAAGGATTTGTGATGGAAAAAACCTCCCTACTCCTTTGAGACAACAGTCCCCCAGTGCGGACCTACCCTGATCACGTGCATGGAGGAGGGGTTTGCACGTAGTCGGTCCCAAGAAAGTTTCAGTCCTCTTGCAGTTTTTCTGGGCCAGTAAAAATCTCAGGGCTTAACCTATTCGCAGGACAGGAATAGAGATGCGGATGTAGAGAACTTGGGTTGGGGCAGGCAGGGGACGGTGGGACGAAATGGGAGGTAGGACTGACATGTATACAGTACCATGTGTAAAATGGGACAGCCAGTGGGAAGCTGCTGTCCAGCGCAGCAGGCTCAGCTCTGTGCTGTGCTGACCTAGAGGGGCGGAGGCGGGTGGGTGGTGAGTGGGAGGGAGGTTCAAGAGGGAGGGGATATATGTATACAGCATGCTAAACAGCAAAGACATTACTTTGCCAACCAAGGTCCATCTAGTCAAAGCTATGGTTTTTCCAGTAGTCATGTATGGATGTGAGAGTTGGACTATAAAGAGAGCTGAGTGCCCAAGAATTGATGCTTTGAACTGTGGTGGTGGAGAAGTCTCTTGAGAGTCTCTTTGACTGCAAGGAGAGCAAACCAGTCAATCCGAAAGGAAATCAGTCCCGAATATTCATTGGAAGGACTGTTGCTGAAGCTGAAACTCCAATCCTTTGGCCACCTGATGCGAAGAACTGACTCATTGGAAAAGACCCTGATGCTAGGAAAGATGAAGGTGAGAGGAGAAGGGGACGACAGAGGATGAGATGGTTGGATGGCATCACCAACTCAATGGACATGAGCTTGAGTAAGCTCGAGGAGTTGATGATAGACAGGGAAGCCTGGCATGCTGCAGTTCATGGGGTCGCAAAGAGTTGGACATGACTGAGCTACTGAACTGATAGCTGATTCACTGCTATTGCACAGCAGAAACTTACACAACATTGTAAAGCAATTATGCTCCAATAAAAAAAAAAAAAAACTAAAATGAAACCTCAAAATTTCTTTGCAAGAGAGCCTTAAAGCTCAGATCCAAGTTTTCACGCAAGCCTTGGGTGTTTCTCAGGGCTATGTGGGCACCCGTTTTGCCTCAGTCATCTTGGGTTCATTAGCGCAAGACTGCATCGGATGAATCTTCTTCAATTCCTCAACTTAAACAAGAGACGGGCTCCAGACCTCTGAAGAAATAGCTTTGCTGGGCATCCATCACTTTGTCAGATTCCTGAGAATATGAAGCACCAGCGCATACTTTGTGGTAGCCCACATTTGAGAGCAGACCATGTAGGCACAGAGCTAAACAGGTCTTCAATTTCAATTAGAAACCCCGTCCAGATAACCCAGAGTGGGGAGGAAGAGGCGGTGCAGTATTGGGTGGGCATGCGGTGGCGGGGAGGGGGTGGGGGTGCCGGTTGATGGAAACACGGGGTCTCTGAAATCTCCGCCGCTCTGCCCTTTGCCCTTCCATCCGTGCCTCCCTCATCTCTGACTCCCTCCCACTGCCACCAGAGACAGCCCCCTCCCACCACACAGTGGAGGGGAGGCCGGGGTGGGGGAGCGGAAGGGTGGGTAAGGGAGAGCCCTGGTGTAGAAAGAGCGCTGCACTGGAGGGACCAACGCAGGGAAAATCAGAGAAGGGCAGGCTCTGCTGTGTAGACAGCTGTGTAAAGGAAGTAGTTCCATTACAAGGCTTTTTCAAATATTACCAAAACACACAGATCCCTTCCATAAGAGACATGGGTTCCATTCCTGGGCTACGAAGATCCCCTGGAGGAGGGCATGGCAGCCCACTCCAGCATTCTTGCCTGGAGAATCCCAGGGACAGGGGAGCCTGATGGGCTACAGTCCATAGGATCGCAAAGAGTCAGACACGACTGAAAGCGACTTAGCACGAACCCATGCACGCACGCGCCAGTCCCTTTGGCCTGTCCAGTCAAGAGGATCTTTGCATCCAGTTCTCCACTTTCTGCCAGAATCAGAATCATACAGCGATGCTCTTTGCTATGTGATTTTCCGGGTCGCCACTGGCTTCCCAGTGCCTAGAACTGCACCTGCCACGTGGTACGTTCGTGGGAAACATTTACCGGATGAAAGCAAGGCAGAGACTCCGCCCTCCGTAAACGAGGACTTGCCATTATTGATTTAGAATCACATAGAGACCAGTCCAGATCCAACTCATTTCAAAGCCTACGATAGTCCCCCTATCCCACAACCTCTTATTTGAGAATGTGAAAGTGTGAAAAGTGGAAGTGTTAGTCGCTCAGTCATGTCTGACTCTTTGCTACCCCGTGGACTGTAGCCCAGCAGGCTCCTCTGTCTGTGGGATTCTCCAGGCAAGAATACTGGAGTGGATTGCCATGCCCTCCTCCAGGGGATCTTCCCAATTCAGGGATCAAACCCGTGTCTCCGGAGTCTCAGGCAGATTCTTCACTGTCTAAGCCACCAGTGAAGCCCATTTAAGTATATATATGTTGAGAGTTCTGTCCCTCAAGCCAGGAGCCAAAAAGTAAGGGGTGAGGCATGCACGATCTACTGAATGCAAAAAGAAAATCATAAATCTTCTAGATTAGCTCATTTTTCAAAATTTCTACCTATCTCTGTATATGTTTTAGGTACAAAGTTTACTACTACAACAATTCATATGCATACCCTATTAAATATCATACATATTCTATATTGGACATGTTTAAAGATTTCTTAATGATTAGGTGCATGATCAAAAAGTATAGATATTATCAATAACAGGCTGGACAATTAAATTGTGATATGTATTATATAACAGAATGCTATGCAAATTAATAAATACTGCTGCACTCAACAACATGGATGAATCTGAAACATAGTATAAAGTAAAAAATGACCAGATGCAAAATAGTGTCTTTATGATACCATTTATATAATGTAGAAAAACAGGCCAAATGCAGTTCTAGCATTAGAAGTCGGAATCAGAGTTAACTTTGGGCAGGAAGGTGGGTGGAAACTGGGAAGAGGGATGCTGGGGGAGCATCTGAGGTGTGGTAAAGTTTTATTTCTTCATCTGGATGGCAAACAATGGAGTGAGCCTACTTTGTGATAGTTCACGGAGGTATACACTTGTGCCGTGTGAACTTTTTATATATATGTTTTGCTATGCGTGGATGAAAAAAGGTCGATGTGTCCATCATAGACAGAAGAGACCTGCATAGGTTTGTTACTTTCCCCACTGAATGATAGGCTCTAATTCCTCATCCCTTGGACCTGATGTGATAATGTTTGGGTGACTCAATGTGGAGTTTCAGAGCAAAATCACCCATCAGAGGAGTCTGGATTTGCCTGGAAATGGCCAGGCCCTAGAACCCCCACCACACTCTGTCACTGGTGGGACACACCCTTGACACACCCTCGGAAGATCCCCTGGAGTAGGAAATGGCAACCCACTCCAGTATTCTTGCATGGACAATTTCCTGGACAGAGGAGCCTTGTGGGTACAGCCCATAGGGACACACCCTCGGCTGGGTTGCAGGGGCTCCTTTAGGAGCTGCAGGGACTCCTTTAGGCACTGTAAGCTGGAGGCTGCCATGGGAGCTCCTGCTTCCAGCAGGAGGGCAGATTCTTTCTTGAAGGCATTTCCAATTGCACACCTCCATGGCGGCTACACTGAGGACCTTGGCTGACCTTCCGGGATTTGCAAGGTTAGGACCTAAGAATCCCTGTAGCTTCTGCCTGAGACTCTTGGAACAAGGCCTCTGGGAAACCTGAGCTTCCTGGCTGCTCTGAGACTGCCATATTGTGGGGAAGCCCAGGTTAGCCACGTGCAGAGGCACATGCAAGGAAAGACAGGTGAGTAGGCAGCAGCCTCATCTGTTTCTAGTCTTAGACACGTGACGTGAAGAAACCATCTCAGGTTTTCTGACCCCAGTAGACACCATATGGAGAAGAAACAAGGAAAAGAGTGAACAGTCAGATCCGAAGCCCCAGACATATAGCTCCTGGCAAACCCTCCCAGCCATTTCAGTATTTGAGTCACTTCAGCTAAGACCTCAGTTGTTTTGGAATGTGAGTGAGCCATCCTTACTCTGCCATGCCTGGATTCAATCCCTGGGTCGGGAAGATCCCCTGGAGTAGGAAATGGCAACCTGCTCCAGTATTCTTGCATGGAAAATTTCATTTAGGGAGAAGCCTTGTGGGTACAGCCCATAGGGTTGCAAAGAGTTGGAAATGATTGAGTGACTGAGCACACACACACACACACACACACACACACATAAGCTTGGGGGTAGCGTTTTAAGAACAGCATTGGGTCACTGGCACAAATTATTTAAAAGAAAAAAGTGTTTGGAGATCTTGCTAGTCTAAGCCACATGGATATGTCATTGGAGGAAGGAATCATCTCCTTGGGTAATCAGAACCTCTAGTGCCTAAAGTTTAAAAAGAATGCCTGCGATTATGAATAATAGCGTAGCACATTCATTGTGCTGTTTACCAGCTAGAGCATGTGGCTTTACTTTTCTGGGCTTCAGTGGGCTCGTTAGTAAAATGGAAAAAATGAATGAGGTTGAAGGAGACAAAGCATCTGAAATACGTAGCATGTCGCCCAGCGCAGAGAAAAGGCTCAGCCAACATTCGTTATCATCCACACCATCATCATGATGTCAGTCTTCCCATCTGGCAAAAGGAGAAGAATAAAGCTTATTCCATCCACCTGTCTGCATGGAAAGGATCAAATGGAGTCCAGAGCTCACAATCAGCCAGCCACAGAGGCCAAATTCTTTCCATCCACTCCCCTGCCCCAAAGGTAGTGGACTTGATCCTGTCCAATAAGGGAGATTTGTGCTGAACCCCAGCCTCCCAGACAGCAAAAAGCAAGTTGGGAAAGGTCAGAAATTTAGGGAAGGCTCTTCAAAGCTGGCACATTTTCCAAACTGCACTAAAAAGTCTGGGCTGGTGGAAACACACATCCCTGTCTCCCCCCAGCCCGGGAACCGTCAGACCCCGTGATCTGCACATCCCAATGCAGAGCTGGGCTACATGATTCCAAGCTGGAGTGTTGATCAGAACCATACCCCCATGTGCCAGAGCCACAGAGCCGGGCTGGAAGGCCTCCAGGCACAAGCTTCTCTGGCCAGATCAGCCTTTCTTTAATCCTGAGCAAACCCTCAAATGTGGCTTGTGGTACTTTAAGAAGTTCTGGTCTGGCTTGTTCACTCTTGAGATCTGCGTGGGGGAAGGAGAGAGAGAAAAAAAAAAAAAAAGCTGGCCAAAGAAGTGGTTGCAGACAGTATGCTCGTATTTCTGAATCGCTTTCTAATCCTTCTTACCGGTCTCCCCTCTCAGGGGCATCATGAGGTTAAATATTGCACTTGGTTTTTATTTATTTTGTCTTGTGTCTCTGGTTTTGAGAAGGTAAGTATCTTTGTTTATCCTCCCAACAGGAGGAAATGGGATTTGAAATGGCTGTTTATGGCTCATACGTGGATTACGGAGTTGCAATGCATCACTCTCACTCCCTGCCTCTATAATTTGCAGAGCAGGGAAGAGGGGGGGATAAAGAGTTTCTATTGTTATAGTAGGAGAATAAGAATAGTGTTAGTTAAGGAAGCCAGCACTCATGAGGCCAAGTGACACACCTGCTATCTCCTTTCATCCTTACAATAGCCCTGTGACCTAGAAAGATGGGGTTATGAGCCTCATCTTACAGAGGAGAAAGTGGAGGCTCAGAGACGGGAAGTGGCTTGCCCGTGGTCACACAGCAAATATCTGGCAGAGGCTGGATTTGAGTCCAGGTCTCAGACTCCCAAGTTGCCAGTAAATGCTCCAAAGACAGCTCTACATTTCTAGCTGTACTTTAGGTCCCAAGGGCTTCCCAGGGGGCACAGCGGTAAAGAATCCACTTGCCAATGCAGGAGACACGGGTTCAATACTTGGGTTGGGAAGGTCCCATGGGATAAGAAATGGCAACCCACTCCAGTACTCTTACCTGGAAAATTCCATGGACAGAGGAGCCTGGCAGGCTACAGTCCATGAGGTCAAACAGAGTCAGACATGACTGAGCACACACACGCACACAAAATGAATAAGAGCTTTGTTTCACTGCAGAGGACAAAAGACGACGGATAAAGGTGATCACCAAAGGGTCCCTGAAGTCCTTGGGTTCAGCTCTTCCCACTCTATGGTTGGGCTTCCCTGGTGGCTCAGTGATAAAGGATCCACCTGCCAATGCAGGAGGTGTGGGCTCAATCCCTGGGTCGAGGAAAATCCCCTGGAGTAGGAAATTGCAGCCCACTCCAGTATTCTTGCCTGGGAAATCCCATAAACAGAGGAGCCTGGTGGGCTACAGTCCATGGGGTTGCACAGAGTCGGACACGACTTAGTGACTTAACAACTCTATGGTTCCCCAGAAGCAGCCTGCTTTTGTGAGCCTTATTCGGCCATGGGTTGACCTCTTACATCCTTGCATGTTGGGTATTGAAGGACAAACAGCCTCAGAAGCTTTCAATTTCAAGTCTTTGGACCATGGGGAGGCTAGTCGAGGACCCCTGGAATTTCCACTTTGGCTCCGTGATGACTGTCTCACCAGCACCCTGGTTTCTGTGGAGATGAGAGCATGTTGGCAGCCACATAGGGAGGTGTTATGGGGACACTGTTGATGGCTTGGCAGGACTCGGACAACGAGACACAATGTATCCAGCCTCAGGCGAGGGGAGTCAGAGGGGCCCCAAGGTAGTCTAAACATGCGGTTTGTCTGCTCAGCGCAATGACCTCATCACCTCCCTCCCAATGCCCTTGGCATCACCAGCCTGGCAGGTTTGATAGACAAGAAGATGCACCTTCCAGATCCTTCTTCAAGGACTTGATGTCCAGCTGTAGGGAATGGGGTCAACAAATGACCCCCAGCAGTCAGTCCCCAGGTCTCTCTCAGCTCGCCCAAGGTCATGCCCTTCTAGGGACAGCTTCCAGTGGCACCTGAGCAGGACAGAAATTTATATACGCCTGGCCAGTTTGGCCCGATACAGGCCACTCAAAGTCTGCTTCCAGAACCCCTGCAACACGGATGCTTAAATTCTTCTAATCTCCAATCAATCCTACTTTTCCGTATGCCAGCCCCTGCCAAATGATGTAGCAGTATTTCCTCTGACATACTCTGACATAAGTATGCATCACCTAGCTGTTTCAGATCAGATCAGTCGCTCAGTCATGTCCGACTCTTTGCGACCCCATGAATCGCAGCACGCCAGGCCTCCCTGTCCATCACCAACTCCCGGAGCTCACTCAGACTCACGTCATCCTCTGTCGCCCCCTTCTCCTCCCGCCCCCAATCCCTCCCAGTATCAGAGTCTTTTCCAATGAGTCAACTCTTCGCATGAGGTGGCCAAAGTACTGGAGCTTCAGCCTCAGCATCAGTCCTTCCAAAGAAATCCCAGGGCTGATCTCCTTCAGAATGGACTGGTTGCATCTCCTTGCAGTCCAAGGGACTCTCAATAGTCTTCTCCAACACCACAGTTCAAAAGCATCAATTCTTCGGCAGTCAGTCTTCTTTACCCAGGAGCTAATTCTGTCTTGAATGTATCAGAAAGATTGCCACTGTCATAAGACAGGCATTAATTTCTTGGGTAGTTTGGGCTAAGAATAGTAAAGCTACCAGGGTCCTATCTTTTTGTGTTTTTTAAGATTTTTTTTTTAAAGTGTGGACCGTTTTTAAAGCATTCGTTGAATTTGTTACAATATTGTTTCTATTTTATGTTTTGATTTTTTGGCCACTAGGCATGTGGGATACTAGCTACCCGATCAGGGATTGAACCTGCACCCCCTGCATTGGAAGGCTGAGTTTTAACCACTGAACCACCAGGGAAGTCCCATAGCAAGGCCCTATTAACCCAGAACCTTGCACACCCAATCTCATTTTATCTCCACAGTAGCCTTCAGCAAGATAAGATTATCCCCATTCTACCAAGGAGGAAACCGAGGCTCAGAGAAGTGGAGTGAGTTATCCTCAAGAATTCAAAGGTTAGTTTTCAACTTCCAAACATGGCTGCCTGAGCACATGTCTTCCAGAAGATCTGTGAATATCAGGTCTTGATAATCACAGTATCTGTGAATATCAACAGATATTCCTCGGGGTAGAATCTTGGGAAAGTGAGGTCAGAGAAAGGTAGTGTGGCTTAATGGCTAAGAATTCAGTCATGGTGCTAGACAACCTGAGCTCCAATCTCATGTCGATCACATATCAGCTCTGTGACATTAGCCCTGTGATGTAACCTCTCTGAGCCTCAGTCTACTTTTCTGTAAAATGGGAGAATGAGGGCGGTTCCTACCTCCAAGTATAGCTCTAAGGACTGAAATGCTGAAGCAATGCCTGGTACAGAGAAAATCTTCAATAAACACTGGATGAAATTATTAGAGAATAATTGCTGGAGACGAATTACTCCTACAGGTCTCAGCCAGAAGAAAGTGTTGTGAATCTCAGTTTATGCATCTGCATAGAGGGACCCCTTACAGAATTCGTATAAAGGTTAAGAAAATAGTATATGTAAAGGGTCGTGGGCAGATTTGCTGCTCAATAAATGAATACAGTAAGTGAGTAAAATGACTGGAGTTTTTATCCTCTGTGAATCTGCAAAGGTACCAAGTGCGTGGATGCACTCAGTCACGTCCAACTCTTTGCAACCCATCGACTGTAGCCCACCAGGCTCCTCTGTCCATGGAACTTTCCAGGCAAGAGTACTGGAGTGGGCTATCATTTTCTACTGCAGGGCACCTTACAACCCAGGGATCAAACTCGAATTTCTTGAGTCTCCGGCACTGGCAGTTGGATTTTTTTTTTTTTTTTACCACTGCCCCACCTGGGAAGCCTGAGGCACCAAGGCTGAGCCTCAACTGTGTTCTGTGTTTCCAACAGAAGAACGGAATTGCTCATTTACCAGTGATTCGGCTTCACAGATGAACCAAAAATGTGTTTATTTCACTTGGAGGCAGAATGTTTACAACTCGTTACAGGAACGTTGATGATCCCGTGGTGAGGATGCTCCCTAGAGCTGATCAAGAGGATACCCTGACCCAGACTCCCCCAGCATTGGATCCCCTTCCTTGAACTATTTCTAAGTGCCCCCTGATGCCAGGGACCAGCCAGGACTGGTTCTGCTGTCTGAGCAGATGGCTCTGAGTCTAGACAGGATCCATTTGGGTTCTAGTCTCTAATATTCCCCTTTTGGCTCTCTCTGACCCTTGAACCCATGCGTGAGGTAAAGAAGATGCCTTGAGGAACCCCAGAACTTGCACTTCTAGGGTTGTCACAGGACCCCATGGCTGGTCCCTGTTTCAGGAGGGCAACCTGGGGTACAGACCACCCCCCGCCCCAGACCTGTGTGGTATTTCTTTCATGGAATCCTGCCACCAGAATGGTCCTGACATGTTGATTCTGAGTAACTCAAATTATTTATATAGGCAGGGCCCTGCAAAACATATTTACCCAGGACTCCATACACTCTGGGTACAGCCCTACCTGAGGTTAGAATTTTTTATCAAAAATTAAAAATTTGTGATTTATTTTTTTGATTTATTATTTGTGCCATGGGGCTGGAAGGATCTTAGTTCCCCAACTAGGGACTGAACCAGCCACAGCAGTGAAACCCCCAGGTCCTAACCACTGGGCATCCAGGGAATTCCCTGTGTATTCCTTTCTATATAAAGATAAGTGTCTTTTATAATATTAAATGAGGAAGAGAAATGGGCATTTAAGGGATGGCTTAGGAAATCGTTTCAAAACAAGAACTAAACACATTCAAAGTGAAATAAAGGAGGTGGACTTTGGTAGTGAGAAGTGCAGGATCCTCTGATCTGGTCCAACTCCTTACAGATGGGGAAAATGAGGCCCAGAGGGTGAAGGTGAGTTGCCCAGAGTTGCCCAGCAGTATCTGGGCTAGATTCTATGCTGGCAGGATGCTTGGACTTGCTGACAAGCACAGTAATTGATTGATAATAAAACCAGTCACCCATGGCCTAAGACGGAGTTTACAACCCTGATGTTAATGGACCCAAGAGAGGCAAAGGGTGCTGGTAACCACTTTCCCCTCATCTCCCGGGGCTAATAGCTTTATGGAGGTCATAAACTACTGAGTATTTCAATGATGAGCGTGACCTCCCTTTGGCCAAATGACCCACCCTGCCTTGATTGACAAGCAGGCCTGGCATTCCTTAGAGATGTAAGGACCAGCCTTCCTCTGGGCTTGTGGTCTGAACCTCAAGACCTCAACCCTCTGGGAATTTCCCAGAGGGCTTTGGGAGTTGTCGGCCCTCGCTTGCCTGTCCTGACTCAAGACAAAAATAGTTCAGACCAGCAGCTTCGGCAGCAACTACAGAGCTCAGTTCAAACTGGATTCTTTGATAATTATCCCTTCATGAACATAGAACAGTCTGGAAACCAAAGGAAAGGCCATTAGTCTCTTCTAATCTGAGGCAATAATTCATTTTCTTAATCATGTTTTCAGCTTATTTTAATAAACATGATGGCCAGCACCCAAGACAGTCCCCAATGAGCCTTGTTGCCTGAAATGAATGCCCTTCTGTAGGACCCTCCCCCATGAAATAGAGCTGATCTTAGTAACCAGTAAAATGCAGGCAGATCTTGTTTTCTCATACTTTGCAGATATTTCATTTTTTACAGATTAGCCTGTGGCAACCCCAAATCAAGCAAGTCTATCGGTGTCATTTTTTCTAACAGCGTCTGCTTATTTCCTGTCTCCATGTCACAGTTTGGTAATCCTTGCACTGTTCTAAATGCTTTCATCATTCACATATTTATTATAGTTATCTGTGATCACTGATCTTTGATGTTACTACTAAGACTCACTGAAGGTTCAGATGATAATAAGCAATTTTTAGTAATGGAGTATTTCTTTCTTTTTTTAAAATATTTGACCTTGCCACACGACATGAGGGATCTTAGTTCCCTGACCAGGGGTTGAGCCTGTGCCCCCTGCGTTGGAAGCATGGAGTCTTAACTACTGGACTGCCAGGGAAATTCCTAGAGTACTTTTTAATTAAGATGTGTGCTTTTTTTTTTTTTTTTTAGATTGCATGCTATTGCATACTGAATAGACTTCAGTATCATGTAAACATAACTTTTACATGCACTGGAAAACAAACAAAATTCCTGTGACCTGTTCATCATGGTGATCAGGAACCCAACCCACAATGTCTCTGAGGTCTGTCTGTATTGCTGAATTAACAACCGAAATAAAATTTGCTGAGAAATAAAAAGGTGTGACTTCTCAGGGGAGGTCATAGAAGATACTGCAACTTTCACCTTGCTCCCTCTTTTCGATTGATTCTCTGGGGGAAGCCAGCCACCATGTCATGAGGATGCTCAAGCAGCCACCTGGAAAATCCACATGGCAAGGAACTGAGGCCTCCTGCTGACAGCAAGCACGCCTTGGCAGCCGTGTGAATGAAATGGTCTGGAACTGGATCCTCCAGCTCCAGGCAAGTCTTCAGATGAGTCCACAGTCCCAAGTGACACCCTGACCCTGAGCCAGACCCCTCTGGCTAAGCACCTCCCAGATTTCTGACTCAATAGAGGCTGTATGAGATAATAAATGTTTATTGCTTTAAAGTGCTAAATTGGGGGGTAATTTGTTACATAGCAATTGATAACTAATACAATAAATATCCATTATGTGCCAGGCCCCTGAAATCGATACTAGCATGCAAAAATGAACAAAAGAAATATAGCCTCGACCCTCCCAGGACTTAGAGTTCAGAAGCAAATCTTATGAAGAGGGTGGAGTTAGTCTGGCGGGATGAAGATTGAATGGAAATTTGGATCTGATATCAGTTCAGTAAAAATATGATCTTTTCTAGGAAGGAAAATTGAACAAGTAACTTTCAGTTTATGTTTTTGTATTTTTTAACAAGTATATATTGCTTTTAACCCTGGGGAAAGAAATGGCAACCCACTTCAGTATTCTTGCCTGGAGAATCCCACCGACAGAGGAGCATGGCAGGTTACAGTCAGTGGGGTCGCAAAGAGTCGGACACAACTGAGTGACTTTCACTTCACTTCACGTTGCTTTTAAAGTTATTTCTATCAAGGCATTTTCTCATATATACTTCTCATGAGAATTTAATTGATAGACTTTTTTTTAAGAAAGGCCTCTTGGCGGCATAGATCAAAAAATCATTTAAAATCTGCATATCCTTGATGCAGGAATTCCCATTAAATTCATTTATTACAAAGAAATATGCACAAATGTATGAAAAGAAGGACATGAAAGGATGCTTGCTGCAGTGTTATTCAAGGTGCAAAAAATTACAAATAGCTTGAATGTCAACAATAGCAATTTGGTTAAACTACTACTTCATCACAGGCCATCCATATGTTAAAATCTTACATAACAATCAAAATCAATGAGGTAGCTCTCCATTTATTTTCAAGGAAATATATCCTGACTTAATGCTGAGTAAGAGAGACAGGTTACACAACAGTATATATTGTATAAGCCCATTTTAATAAAAAGCATATACACTTATGAATGAAATTATTGGAAAGCTAAACCACAACTCATTAATGATGTTATGTCTAGGTAGAGGGATTATCCACACATATATTTTCTTATTTCTTTTGGCTTGTCTGTGCCCTTTTATTTTTATTTTAAAAACACAGATTACTTCAGGAATATATAGGGTTCCAAATATGCTTTCATTAAGGCCCCCTGAATTCTCATTAATGCTGCTCACCTTTACTTCTTAGGCTGTTGGTCTTGCTCTGATTCTCTATGACAGACCAGCCCCCAGGTTCTGACCTGCTTCTCCTCTTTGCCTTGACCAAGTTCTGGGGATGGGATAGAGTCCTACATCCTCAAACCAAATAGAGAACACAGATTTCCCTCAGGGTGCCCTAAGCCACCCTGACCACTTCCCGCAGAGAAGACCCATCTCCCCAGAGCGCCCCTGACTTGTGGGTTAACTCTGCGCAAGTAGCTCCCATCTCTGGCTCCAAGGGCGGAGGGAGCCCAGGAGAATGATTTACTGCCCACGCAGGAAGCAGGCCAATGGCGTTCCCCACTCGGGATGGCCCTTGAGGGATTTGTGGCTCCAGCCTAGAAGCTATTCAAAGACCATAAACTGACTTAAGCGATCAGGAATTTTATCCAATTGAAACAAAAGCCGGAGGGAAGGACCCTCTACCTTCAAACTTGGCCCAGGTCCGTCTTGCTGTAGGCTGGCATCCTCTGGTACCCCAAGTAAGAGACGTCCACGTGGATCATTTCCATCTCTCAAGTTCACAATCTAGCTCAGAGGATCTTTTCCCTATTCCTGTGACTGGTATGACCCCAACCAACATTTCAGAGGTTTTTCCCACCTTCCATCTCACGTTCCTTTAAATGATTCCATTCATCCATTTGCCAACAAGATGTCTGCAGTAACACACTGCATCCTGAACTTCATTCTGAAGACAAGCAGGTGTTCATCTGTTCTTTCCAGAATATTGGGTGCTTTGTACAGGATGAAGGTGGGGCTCACCCTGGACCAAGCACTGGATATGGAACCATGAATAAGCCCACCTGGTTCTACAGTTGTGAGGTTCACCTTCCAGGCAGGGCAGAGATGCTTAACAAATGAATAAATAAGGAAGACGATTTCTTTGTATTTATCTTTTTTAAAAAAAATCTGTTGGTCACATTGCACAACATGTGGGATCTTAGTTCCCCGACTAGGGATTGAACCTATGACCTCTGCATTGTCAGTGTGGAGTCTTAACCACTGGAACACCAGGCAAGTCCCAGGAAGACAAATTCTGATGGGAGGAAATAGAATAAGTGAGAGGAAATAGACTCACAAGTTGGAGAATAACTGAGCCTTCGAACCACGTCAGGGAAGTCTTTTCTGAGGAGTAACATTTGAGTCAAGATCTAAATAAAACTAGAAAATCAGGGACCAGGAGAATCTTTCACAACTACCATAGCTCAGTGGCCAACTTGGGGTGGTCCCGTTCAGCCCCACTCAGGAACAGGCTGTGGGGGCTTTCTGGTCCTCTTGATGACCACCCATCTCAGTGACGTTTAGAGCCCCAACCTTCACCTCCGGTACCCTCCACTGCCTGGGATAATGGAGGGAGAGGTTGTTCAGAGGAGAAAGTCATTCTGTGACCCAGCAAATCTCAGGGTCCCGTGGACAGATGCTCAGCATAAGGCATGCTGGCTGTGGTTGAGAGGAGGTCCGAGCCAGACTTTGCCAGGAAGAATAGCCCATGCAGTCCCCAGCACTCACTGAAGTAGAGATGGACAATTTCGTGCTGCTCAGATCCTACTTGGCCTATAGATGCAACTTCAGGGGGAGCTTAATCCAGCCCCTTGGATCTGTTCAGCTTCTTCATCCTGTGAACTCCCTTTAGCTCTTTCTCTTTTCAAATCTTCTCCATCTTCCCCCTCCCTCCCAGCCTGGACATCCTTTTCTAACTCAGGGGGATGAAAGCATACTATTATTCACAGTAAATACCAAATATACGATCCAGGACCTGCGTCACAGGATGTAGGATTTTGAATTTCAAAAACCAAGATGAGGCTCAATTTTGGTTTTGTTTCTGTCTCAACTTTTCCCCGAGGCAATGGGCATCCAGAACCATGCTCAAATTGTGGGTAGGGAGTGACCAGAAGGGGGAGCAGGCACAATCTGAAACATGAAGGTAGCAAAATACCAAAAAATATTCCACTTCATGGTTTTTTTAAGACTTTTTTTTTTTTTAATGTGGGCCATTTATGAAGTCTTTATTGAACTTGTTACAGTGTTTCCGTTTTATGTTTTGGTTTTGTGGGGCTGAGAGGTATATGGGATCTCAGCTCCCTGACCAGGGATCGAACCTGCACCCTCTGCGTTGGAAGGCCAAGTCTTGGCCACTGGACCACCAGGGAGGTTTCTCACTTTGCTTTTTGTTTTAAAAATATTACTCTACCACAAGTAGAGAGCATCTTACAAGGCACAGAGCTCCGGACTAGAAACACCACAGTTACAAGGACCAGGCTCTGCCCTTTCATGAGTCCAGGGAAAAAGGATGAAGAAGGAAGCAGATCGAAGAAGCTGTCCGAGGTAGGATGGGAGATGGGGTAGAAGAAGGTTCCAGCAGTGACTCGAAGTTGACAGTCCCGGTCAGCACAGGGGGGCGCTCCAGAGCAGAGACAGCTGGGTAAAAATGGCCAGGCCTCAGGGCATCTGTCACAGGCATCTGCTGGGGCTGCAGAGGTGGCCTCAGCTGAGAGCCACGGAGGATCCTGAAGGTGCTGCAGTGGAAGGCTGTGGGCTACCAAGCTCTGTGCCTCGGAACAGGGAGCTCTCTGGAAAAGAAAATCTGAACCCAGCACACTGTGATCCCACACCCTAAAGAGAGCAATTAAGTGGTACTAAAGAGATCCAATAAAGCAGAAATAGACGTTTTTCTGGTTTATTGACTATGCCAAAGCCTTTGACTGTGTGGATCACAATAAACTGTGGGAAATTCTGAAAGAGATGGAAATACCAGACCACCTGACCTGCCTCTTGAGAAACCTATATGCAGGTCAGGAAGCAACAGTTAGAACTGGACGTGAAACAACAGACTGGTTCCAAATAGGAAAAGGAGTACGTCGAGGCTGTATATTGTCACCCTGCTTATTTAACTTCTATGCAGAGTACATCATGAGAAACGCTGGGCTGGAAGAATCACAAGCTGGAATCAAGATAGCCGGGAGAAATATCAATAACCTCAGATATGCCGATGACACCACCCTTATGGCAGAAAGTGAAAAGGAACTAAAAAGCCTCTTGATGAGAGTGAAAGAGGAGAGTGAAAAAACATTCAGAAAACAAAGATCATGGCATCTGGTCCCATCACTTCATGGGAAATAGATGGGGAAACAGTGGAAACAGCGTCAGACTTTATTTTGGGGGGCTCCAAAATCACTGCAGATGGTGACTGCAGCCATGAAATTAAAAGACGCTTACTCCTTGGAAGGAAAGTTATGACCAACCTAGATAGCATATTCAAAAGCAGAGACATTACTTTACCAACAAAGGTCCGTCTAGTCAAGGCTATGGTTTTTCCAGTCGTCATGTATGGATGTGAGAGTTGGACTGTGAAGAAAGCTGAGCGCCGAAGAATTGATGCTTTTGAACTCTGGTGTTGGAGAAGACTCTTGTGGGTCCCTTGGACTGCAAGGAGATCCAACCAGTCCATTCTAAAGGAGATCAGTCCTAGCTGTTCATTGGCAGGACTGACGCTGAAGCTGAAACTCCAATACTTTGGCCACCTCATGCAAAGAGTTGACTCACTGGAAAAGACTCTGATGCTGGGAGGGATTGGGGGCAGGAGGAGAAGGGGACGACAGAGGATGAGATGGCTGGATGGCATCACCGACTCGATGGACATGACTTTGAGTGAGTTCCTGGAGTTGGTGATGGAGAGGGAGGCCTGGCGTGCTGCAATTCATGGGGTCGCAAAGAGTTGGACATGACTGAGCGACTGAACTGAACTGAAAGAGATCCAAAGAGAATCAAATCATCTGACATTTGAGGCTGATAGCATCTCTGGCCAGGAAAATCTAAGCAGAGACCTGAAGGTACAACAAAAGTATAAGAATTATGTAGCTTAGCGGTTAAGAGCATAGCATTTGGCGCTCCACTGGCCTAGCTCAAATCCTGAATCTGCCACCTATGATCGGAGTGGGGTGGGTTGGTTATTTCAGCTTTCTCTTTAGCATAACTAGAATAATCATAGTACCAACCGGATAGCTCTACTGCAAGGATTTAAAAAGTTAATATTTCAGAAAGCACTAAGAAAACGCCTGGCCAGAAAACAGTATTAGGTAACTGTTAGTAAATTTCCAGGTGGGAAGAAAAAAAAATGAGGAGAAACAGCACCTCAGGCAAAGGACACAGCTTGAATAAAGATCCGAAAGACAAAAGCAGAACAGCACAGACTGTAACCCACATCCACGAGCTGTATTCAGCCAAGTATCCCGTTAACCAAAACTCAAGCAGTATTTATTTTTCAGGCATCCATTGACATTCTTTGGTCTTGCCAAACAGCCCACCAGAACATACCGGGTGCTGTGCTGTGCTTAGTCGCTCAGTTGTATCTGAATCTTTCTGGCCTCATGAACTGTAGCCCACCAGGCTCCTCTGTCCATGGGGATTCTCCAGGCAAGAATACTGGAGTGGGTTTCCATGCCCTCCTCCAGGGGATCCTCCCAACCCAGGGATCGAACCCAGGTCTCCCACACTGCAAGCAGACTCTTTACCAGCTGAGCCACCTATCCCTTCTCCAGGCAATCTTCCCAACCCAGGAATGAAGCCAGGGTCTCCTGCCGACCAGGTGATTTTTCTCTAAAATTCATCCAGATCTTAACCGAGATGGACTCAAAGCTGAATCACAGCAAATGCTGCTCTGACCACATCCCTCTCTAGTTAAAGCTGCCATTTCTTTCCAAACAACAGACCGCGACACACATTCTTGCTGCCACCCACAAGAAAAGTGGGGGTGGCTTCTGCGACGCCCACCCCTTCCTCGTGCAGGACTCAGATTCTCTTCCTCTGTTTCTGATCCCTACGAAGTTGAGGCCTGTCCAAGCCGGTGGCTCGTTCATCAGCCCCATTCAGCCCTGCACTCTGAGGACCCCGCCCACTCCTGCCTGCCTCTTTCGCCAGCCCATATGGAATGAGTTGCTCCATTTTTACTCCTTATCAGAGATAGAAATACTTCCCTCCCATGTCTTGGTGGAGTTTTTCTGTGTTTGGGAGCTGGACAGATGCTTAACTCTTATAATTCCAAAGTGCTGCTGGGTGCTGGTTCCCAGGCCAAAGTCCTTGGGTTCACAATCTCTCAAATCTCAAGAGGGGAAGGGAGGGGAGCCCTGGAAGGGAGGGGCATGTCAGGAGGACGCTGGACTTGCAAATAATTCATGCTTCGAGGAATTCAGTTACCTCCCTCTGTAACTTTATTATTATTATTTTTTACTTTAGAGGGCCACTGTATACCCGGATTGAACCCTGGGCCCAGCAATAAGAGGACAGAGTCCTAACCACTGGACCACCACGCAGTTCCTTCCTTCTGTAACTTTAGAAAGAGGTCCCTGAAGTAATTCCTCCTTCGCCTCGTTAATCTCGTACCTGCCACCTCTAGGATGGCAATGATAACAACCAGCATGCTTTAGGTGCTTGCTATGGGCACGTGGAATCTTTCTAGAAACTCACTGAAATAGATCTGTTACTATTGTCCCCATTTTGCAGATGAAGCTCAGAGAGGTAAAGTAACTTGCCCGGGGCCACACAGCTAATAAGCGGCAAAGCTGACCCATCTGACCACAGGTAGAGTCTCCATCCATCATACTCCAGGCCTACAGAGGAACATAAATGCTCAGGCCCCCTGTGATCTGGGAACATCTCTTCACTTAACCCATCGTATTTTACAGATTCTCTAACTTAGGTGGGAATATGTGAGAGACCTCATGGAGAAACAGGCCAGGGGTTCTGTGGCACACCCATCAACTCTTACAAAAAGTGGATTTGAGGCTTGATTATCCACAAAGGAAGAGCAAATACAGTTTTGCAGCTAAGACCCTGGAGAGTCATGTGGAGCTGAGTTTGAATCCTGATGCCGCCCTTTACCGATAAGCTGTGTGATCAAGAAGACATTCCCTCCCCTCTCTGAGCTTCAGTTGTCTCCGCTGCACAATGGAGTAACAATAAAATCTACCCAAAAGGGCCATTGTGGAGATGATTTGAGATAATAAAGACGAAGCACAAAGCCTGGTCCATGATCTAAGTCCTTAGGACAGCAAGAAGATCAAACCAGTCAACCGTACAGGAAATCAACCCTGAATATTCACTAGAAGGACTGGTGCTGAAGCTGAAGCTCCAAAACTTTGGCCACCAGATGTGAAGAGCCGACTCGTTGGAAAAGACCCTGATGCTGGGAAAGATTGAAGGCAGGAGGAGAAGGGGACGGCAGAGGATGAGATGGTTGGATGGCATCACTGACTCGATGGACATGAGTTTAAGCAGATTCAAGGAGATAGCGAAGGACAGGGAAACCTGGTGTGCTGTAGTCCATGGGGTCACAAAGAGTCGGACACAACTTATCAACTGAACAACTACAACAAAACATTAACTATCATTGTATTGATATAAATAATAAATGTTGTAGGTTGATTTAACCCTCAAGACATCCAACAAGTATTTGTGGTACAATCCCCATGTGCAGTGCAGGGGACTGTCAGTGATGCAAAAGAGAATCAGCTCTCAAAGGAACTTGATACGGGAAACAAAAGCTTGATTTGTGACAAGGTCAAGGGCAATTTCAGTTATGAAATAGTTCTGAAAGTGAAGTTTTTTCGTCACAGGTAGCCTACTGTACTCTACTTATGTGTTTAGGGATCTGTCTCCTATACAGCTTTATGAGCTGCCTGAGGATGGCTTTTGAGCCCACCATGGCTCTGCAATGTGCTGTCAGTTCTCTCTCTGTAATATACCCCTTATCCATCTATTTCTCGGGCTTTTCTATGACTTGAGCCACTCTCTCCTCACTTGCCTGGGTGACTACAATAGGCTCCTAGGTGGTCTCCCAGACACTCCCCTGTTCCCTCCTATGATCCAGTGTGTTAGTCACTCAGTCATGTCTGACTCTTTGCGACCCCATGGACTGTAGCCCTCCCAGGCTCCTCTGTCTGTGGAATTCTCCAGGCAAGAATATTTGAGTAGGTTGCCATGCCCTTCTCCAGGGCATCTTCCCAACCCAGGGATTGAACCCAGATCTCCTGCATTGCAGGCAGATTCTTTACCGTCTGAGCCACCAGGGGAGCCCAGAATCATGTTAAATGTACAAATCTCATTCTTTCACCCCTCTATTTCAATCCCAGTGGCTTCCCTTTGCATTAAGAAGATAATCTAACCTCCTTACTCTGGCCATAGGAACCCCACATAGTCAGGTCTCTGCCCACCTCTCTAACATCATCTCCTGACCTCTCAGCCCTGTTCCAATCTGCTGCTATTTTTTTGTTAAAGAGCCTCTTTGTTTATTTATGTTTGGTTGCACAGGGTCTCTGTTGTTATGAGCAAGCCTTCTCTACTTGCGGTGAGCCGGGGCTACTCTTTGTTGCAGTACACCAGCTTCTCATTGCAGTGGTGTCTCTTATGGCAGAGCAGGGGCAGGCACGCAGGCTTCAGTAGCTGCAGCACATGAGCTTAGTTGTTCCACGGCATGGGAGATCTTTCCAGATGAGGGATCAGACCCGTGTCTCCCGCATCGGCAGGTGGGCTCCAACCACTGGACCACCAGGAAGTCCCACCTTCTGCCTTGTATGCCATGACTCAAAGCTTAACAAGTTCATGGCTACCTCAGGGCCTTTGCACTTGCTGTTCCTCTGCCTGGGACATGCGTCTCCCCAGACTTTCTTATCTTTATGTCTTAGCTCAAGGGTCAGCTCCTCAGAGAGATCTTGTCTGATGATCATTTCCAGCCTGGCACCCCCATCTTCACTTTGTATCATATTACTCTATTGTGTCCTTACCTTGCCCTTTTATCGATGTGTTTGTTCTCTGCCCTGCCTCTCAACCCAAACATAAGTGAATGTTTTGGAACCTAAGTTCCATGAGGGCAGGGGCCTTTCTGTTCTGTTCACCACTGAATCCCCAGAGCCTAGTCCTGTCCCTGGCCCACAGTAGGACCATGAAGTATTTGTTGAATGAAATAATGGATGGAGGATTGGGAGCTCCTTGAAAACAGAGACTATCTACTCATCTCCTTCAGATCCAAAAAACCCAAAACAGAGCCTAGCGTCCAGTAGGAGCCAACTTAGGGTACATCCCTCCCTTTAAGAACACAGAGTAAAGTTACACAGATTACTTCTGCTCATGCTCTATAAGCCAGGGCTTAAGTCACATAGCCACAAGTAACTGCAAAGGAATCTGGGAAATGTATTTTTATGCTGAGAAGCTGTGTGTCCAGCTAAAGATTCTATTACCATCACGAAATGTGTGCATGCTCAGTCACTCAGTCGTGTCTGACTCTTTGCAACTCTTTGGACTGTAGCCAGCCCGGCTCCTCTGCCCATGGGATTTTCCAGGTAAGAATACTGGAGTGGGTTGCCGCTTCCTCCTCCAGGGGATCTTCCCGACTCAGGGATTGAAACTGTGTCTCCTTCATTGATGGGAGAGTCTTACCGCTGAGCCATAGGGGAAGCCCCATCATGAAGTGGAGAAATCAAATAATCAAGACTCTCTGCCAGAAGTAGCAATCATTTTTTAAAAAGCAATTTTAATAATAATAACTTACATTCACTGAGTGTTCACTCTGGTCTTTGAATCTTTACAACCACCTTTTGAGATAGATTCCAGTATCCCATTCTACAGAAGAGAAAACTGAGGCTCAGAGAAGTACATGTGACTTCCACACAGCTGCTAAGTGCTGAAACCAGGACTGGACCGATTTGCTAAAAAAGAAGAGCCCGGCTGTTTGTGACTGAAAGAGATGGAACATTATTACCCTCTAAGCCTTGGGGAGCCAGTGAAGACTTAAAACCAGGTAGGTAAACGCATAATAACAGGGCCTGATCTCATTTAAACTTCAGTACTACTTATATCCACATTTTGGCTACATCTGTTTTGTTCACTACTCAATCTCCAATGCCAAATGACATCTGGCATGAAGAGATGCCCTATAGACATTTGTTGATGGTTGAAAAATTGCATTTGCAATTAAATTACTTTACGAGTCATTATAGTTTAATGTCTGTCTCTCTCACTTGACTGCAAACTCTGTTTCGGAATTCCATTTAGCACAGGGCATGAGTCATCGTCAAGTTGTATATTGTTTCTCCAGTTCTAGCTCACAGTCTGGAACATAGTAAGCACTGGCTAAATGCTTGTTGAATGAATGAGAGATCATCCTTGTCACAGAGAATGGAGAGGTTTGGAAGAACCTCTTTAAAATACTGTCCAGGGACCCATCCTTTTCTCAAATTGGAAACAAAATGAAAAACAAGGAAGACAGCTGCCAACAATTGATGAGGCTCCTGTCTCGCAGGCTCCAACTTCATTCTGGAGAGAACTGTCTGGTGAGGCTACAAAGATGGTGAGGTCTCCTGGGTATCAAAGGATGCTGTGTGGCTTTTGAAACCAAACAATCTGTTTTGATGAGTTGGGTGCAAATGAATCAAAATCACGGGAACTAAAATCCCTTGGAACACAAAATGGCTTTGGAATGAGAAAGGACTGCAAAGTCTGGGTCCTGGAAACAAATGGATTTTTAAACTTTAAGGTTCGTTCCAGAACTGACCGCAGGCACTTTCTGGTAAGTAGTTGGGATTGGTTTTGTTTGTTTTTGTTTTTTGCAACATGGAGTAAGCCACAGGTTAGTGCTTTTGCATCTGGAAAAAACTCCTCCTTAGCTAACTTTTAGTAGCAATTAGATCACCATTGAAGCCTTGGGGATAAAACACCCTTCGAAGGAGCAAGTCAAACCAGGAAGCCAGGAAGACAAAAACCCTGTGCTTGGCCAAATAAAGCTTTAGAACGGGTTTTTATGACTCTCTCAGTCTGAGAAGTGCTTACTTCTTAATGCTGTGCTGTGGTCAGTTGCTCAGTTGTGTCTGACTCTTTGCGACGCCATGGACTGAAGCCTGCCAGGCTCCTCTGGCAGCAAGAGTACTGGAGTAGGTTGCCATGTTCAGTTCCGTTCAGTCGCTTAGTCATGTCCGACTCTTTGCGACCCCATGAATCGCAGCACACCAGGCCTCCCTGTCCATCACCAACTCCCGGAGTTCACCCAAACTCACATCCATCGAGTCAGTGATGCCATCCAGCCATCTCATCCTCTGTCGTCCCCTTTTCCTCCTGCCCCCAATCCCTCCCAGCATCAGTCTTTTCCAATGAGTCAACTCTTTGCATGAGGTGGCCAAAGTACTGGAGTTTCAGCTTTAGCATCATTCCTTCCAAAGAAATCCCAGGGCTGATCTCTTTCAGAATGGACTGGTTGGATCTCCTTGCCATGAAAGTACTGAAAATCAGTACAGCGACCATTGTCATCAATGGTCAACCACTCACACCCTCACTCTGCAGTATTCCAGCTATAAGGAATCATTCTTTTTTGTTTATAAGAAATTACAGTCATTCTTTCGTGTAATAAAATATCCCCAGGGACCCCATGCTCTTACCTGTGCATCTGGTTCAGCCTTTCTTCTAAATAAATAGAAAAAGAATAGCTGTAGAATTTTCATCCTCTGAAGCTCCTCTAATATACTCTCTTCCCTCCATGCTTGCTTTCTTCCATTTCCTTGAATCCAGGAAGCTTGTTCTTGCCCTGAACCCTCAGCACCCACTGTTGTCTCTGCCGCCAGTGCTCTTCCTTCCAGTTTTGCCCAAAGGCTGAGACTTCTTCAGATTCAACCCACATGTCCCTTTTCCCAGAGAAGACCCCACTCTGATGTATTCCCTCATCACATTCACCGATGTTTGTAATGAAATCGTTCTCCTTTTGGACTTGTGGACACAGCAGAGGAAGGAGAGGGTGGGACAAGTTGAGAGAGTGGCATTGACGTATATACACTACCATGTGTAAACAGACAGCTAGTGGGAAGCTGCTCTTCAGCACAGGAAGCTCAGCTCAGTGCTCCGAGATGACCTAGAGGGGTGGAATGGGGGGTGGGAGGGAGGCTAAAGAGGGAGGAGATATATGTATATTTATAGCTAATTCATGTTGTACAGCAGAAACTAACACAACATTGTAAAGCAATTATATTCCAATAAAAAAAGAAATAGTTCCCCTGTTTTGCTTATTTAACATTGCACTTCTCTGTCTATAAGCTCCTTGGGGAAGGGGCTTGTATGTGTTATTCATCCTTGTAGACCCCCCTCTACTCAGCCACTCATCTTCCATTTACAAGCCCAGACTCTGCCAGCCAGAGAGGCTGGAATCCCAAGCCTTCAGAGGAAGAGACAGAGACCGAGGCAGTGCTAATAGAGTCAAGAGCCATCCATCACTCTCCCACCTGTGACAACTGGATGGATTAATAATCCTGGTTGGCCAGAAAACAACTGGTAGACCCATCTGGCCCCAAGCTTTTCCCCTGCTTATGAATTCCTGCAGTGGCACGGACTGGGGTTTGTCCACCTCATCCTTCAAGCCTCGCTCAAACCCCACCTCCTTTATGACGCCTTTCCTTCTCTTCCCAGGATGAAGTGTTTGCTCCCACCTCAGATTTCCCAGAGTAAATCCTGTCTGTCCCAGCATTTGGCAATGACTCCTGCACAGGCACGGAATGACCCTTCCAATCTTGTCTGGAACTCTTACTTAAACTTCTTTCTGTTTAACTTTTCAATATCCGTGCTTTCTTTTGCCTTCTCACATTCGCTCATCCTCTGCCTGAGAGGTGGATGATAAACTGTACAGAATAATATTTTTGTCTCGCTCCCCGCCACAGTCTGTTCTCCATATAGTGGTCAGCAACCTGACCTACAACATATCCCATCCCACCTCTCTTCTACGAAAAACCTTCGCTGGCTGTCCTCTCACTCAGAGTAAAATCCAGAGTCCTAACAGTGATTCTCAGCCTCTACAGCACCTGCTATCTCTGAGACCTGTACAGCTGATCTTTCTCCCTTGGCTCCCACCATTCACTCCACTCACTCTAAGACCACTGACCTCTGCCCTTCATCCAGCAGGAAAATCATGCTCCTACCCCCAGGCCTTTGCACTTGCTGTATGCTTGGCCTAGAATGCTCTGCCTGGGATATCTGCGCGGCTCATCCACTTAAATCATTCAGGTCTTTGCTGAATCTACCTTCCCAGACGAACTGACCTGGACTGCGCTCTTCACTCTATTTCCTTACTCTGCTCTACTCTCTGTTCCCGATAACTACAGAGTTCTTATGGACGTATTTGTCTCCTTGCTGTGGAAGAGAAAGAGAACAAACACTGGGAAAAAATTAGTAGTTTAACCACAGATATTATTCAAAGAAAACTGAGGTGCTGCTATCTAAAGGAGATGGTGGGCATCCAGATCAACACAGTTCACTAAAAACACCTCTACTATTTTCAAGGTGGGCTTCCCTCATAGCTCAGTTGGTGAAGAATCTGCCTGCAATGCAGGAGACTGGGTTCAATCCCTGGGTTGGGAAGATCCCCCTGGAGGAGGAAATGGCAACCCACTCCAGTATTCTTGCCTGGAGAATCCCATGGACAGAGTACATGTTCAAGGTACACTGAGCTTGTAGTTTCATGTGGGTCACCTTTGGTATTAAATTAAGGAAGGAAGGAAACTGCCACAGACAGAAGGTTTGTGTCCCCTACAAGATTATAGGGCTCCCCAATGAATACAAGTTCCTCTCCCACTTGTTCAGGTTTTGGTGGGACTGTCAGTCGAGGTGCCGTGGGCTTTCTGGTCAACCAGTGGCCAGGTGACCCAAGCTAAGGCCATGAGAACTTCTCTTAATGAGGGCCAGGAAAACATTTAGAGCTGATTTATCTCAAAGGTTGTATCCTAAGGAGACTCTCCTAGTAGTTTCTGCTCCCTAGAGATCAGAAACCTTGTGCTTTCTATTTGTGTGGATCCTGGTGGCTCAGATAGTAAAGAATCTGCCTGCAGTGCAGGAGACCTGGGTTCAATCCCTGGGTTGCAAAGATCCTCTGGTGAAGGGAATGGTTACACACTCCAGTACTCTTGGCTGGAGAATTCCATGGACAGAAGAGCCTGGCAGTCTATAGTCAGTGGGATCACAAAGAGTAGGACACGACTGAACAACTAACACTTACACTTGTTAGGTGAGCCAATGTGGGTTGTGAAAGAATTCACAGAAGTATTAACAAGGGAAGAAAAGAATTTTTATTCACTTTCCAAGGGAGTAAAGGGGCCAAATACATAGAGTGGGTCTTCCATTGAGTTAAAAAGGAGAAGGTGCAGGAAAAAGGGGGTGTATTCATATCTACACTGGTTCCCAGAAGTAGCTGGGCTGGCTGCACGTCTCTGTAAGATGTGGTTTTTCTGAGAATCTGTAACTTCTTGTCTTCAGTAATTTTCCAGGTCTTGGGTGTCAGAAAGAGACTTGATAGTGACCCTTGACAGGCGCTACACTATTTTGAACAATGTTAGATGGATTTACACTCTTGTTTCATTTCACTTTCAAATCACAGGAATAACCTGTGTCCTTGTCATACACTGTTCAAGTTAGCCTGAGTCATTGAGTCCTTGCTGCTGCTAAGTCGCTTCAGTCATGTCCGACTCTGTGTGACCCCACAGACGGCAGCCCATCAGGCTGCCCGGTCCCTGAGATTCTCCAGGCAAGAACACTGGAGTGGGTTGCCATTGCCTTCTCCAATGCATGGAAGTGAAAAGTGAAAGTGAAGTCACTCAGTTGTGTCCGACTCTTCACGACCTCATGGACTGAAGCCTACCAGGCTCCTCCGTCCATGGGATTTTCCAGGCAAGAGTACTGGAGTGGGGTGCCTTCTCCTTGAGTGGTCTCTAAATACTCATTCATTTGACAGCATTCAAGTTCCTGTTGCCGAGTCTCAACGTTCATTGGTCAGTCACTAGTCTGTAAGACAAAGGGACCTCCTCAGGCAGTTCAGGAGAAAGGATTTAATATAGGTCACTAGCGACAGAAATATTGGAAGAACTAAAAGGGCAAACAAAGCCTAGGAGACAACTCAGCTTAGCGAAAAAAAGTAGGGAGTCACTAACATCTGAGACGGGAGACGGGAGGGACCAAGGAAGGGGCGTTACCAGAACCTGGGAGCTAGGGCTGGCCGTGCAGGGAGTTAGGACGTGGAGAGACATCGAGAAAGCTGGAACCACGTAGGAGACACAATCACTGCCGGAGTCACCATTAGGCACAGTGCTGCTGCGTCATTTCAGTCGTGTCCGACTCTGTGCGACCCCATGGACTGCAGCCTACCAGGCTCTTCCGTCCATGGGATTTTCCAGGCAAGAGTACTGGAGTGGGTTGCCATTGCCTTCTCCTTAGGCACAGTAAAGTCCCTCATATCAGAGAAAGCATGGAGTGTGGGAACATCTTAGCATCTCCCATGGGCCCATCCTCCAACCCGGCCACATCCCCCACTGGAGGCTCATTCCCATTGGCTGAACCTAACCAGAAGCAAAGGACACTGGGAATTGTAGTTCGCAGCCATCAGCTGGCCATCTTTCCACCCTGTTGGATTCCAACAGGGCAGTTGAAGGGACACACTCAGATGGAGAAAGAAACAAGCACATTCTGCCACTGGACTGCCCAACCCTGCCCTCCACCAGAAAGTCGCCCTGTAGCCCTTTTCATTCTGAGCCATTGGCCTGGCCATCGCTCCCCCTTCCACTCCCTTAAAGTCCAGTGGGCCGGCTGATAATCAAAAGACCTGGCTTTGGCTGTGTACTCAACGACTGAAGGTGACTCAACTCTGAGCTCAGGGCAGTGCCAGCACAGCAGAAACCGAGCCCTTCCCTGTCTAGATTTTGATGAATTCTCCAACAGTTGCTTCTACCCTCAGAATGAAAAAATAATGTTTGTGCAGCCCGGCCCATTAGCGCGTGCTTCCCTGGTGACGGCGCCCCTCCGCCTCTCTGCCGCAGGGCCTCCCTTTCTGAGTTCCAGCCAGAGCTCTTGCTAACATGCTCTCTGAAAGTCATTTTTGGACCCAAAGTGAGGAAGTGGGGCCAAAGCTCACTTTGTGGAAAGATTTTATTTCCATCTGAGTCCACTTCAAGGAACAGCGAGGGATTAGTTTTGTTAGCTTTTTTACCTCCAAAAATCCTGCCAGGCCTTTTCCCAAGCAGATTTATGGAATTGCTGGGCAATCACGTTTCAAACTATGGAGACCAGCAGCCCTTTCTTCGGAGATGTCTCCAAATTGGCTGGCATCACTAAATATAGGCTAAATGAGAAACACTCAGAAGGCTTGGCTCCTGACAGTCTATTCTAAGGCAGTTTACCGAACTTGGTGCCATCCCACAGGGGGCCAGTGAATTCCCTAGAATCCCCTAGATGCCGGGTGAACTGAAGACAATGCGAAGAACTCATTCAACCTCAGGTAATAAGAAGAAGGTTCAACACTGGTAAGGAAACTGACATGGAGGAAAGCAGTGGTTCCCTGACTTCAATATGCACTCAGTCCCCTGGGGATCCTGTTAAAATGCAGATTTAGATGCGGCTGGTCTGGAGTGATGTCTGATACTCTGCATCTCTTACCAGCTCCCAAGTGATGCTGCTGCCGGTGGTTCAGGAACCTCACTTTGAATAGCAAAGGCCTAGACTCTGGTATCGGAGAAGGCAATGGCACCTCACTCCAGTACTCTTGCCTGGAAAATCCAATGGACAGAGGAGCCTGGTGGGCTGCAATCCATGGGGTCGCTAAGAGTTGGCCATGACTGAGCGACTTCACTTTGACTTTTCACTTTTATGTATTGAAGAAGGAAATGGCAACCCACTCCAATGTTCTTGCCTGGAGAATCCCAGGGACAGGGGAGCCTGGTGGGCTGCCGTCTATGGGGTCACACAGAGTCGGACACGACTGAAGTGACTTGGCAGCAGTAGCAGCAGCAGACTCTGGTATGGGCTTCCCTGGTGGCTCAGACGGTAAAGAATCTGCCTGCAATGCGGGATACCCAGGTTTGATCCTTGGATCAGGAAGTTCACTTGGAGAAGGCAATGGCAACCCACTCCAGTATTCTTGTCTGGGAAATCACATGGACAGAGGAGCCTGGTGGGGTACAGTCCATGGGGTTGCAAAGAGTTGGACACAACTAAAGTGACTTAGTATGCAGACTGTGGTATACAAAGTAGGGTGTCTAGAATAATTCTTTGGGACTTCAGGGAAATATCAGAACTTCTATTTATATTCATTTTTTAGCTCATCCTTCTTATTTCTAATTTTTGCATATACTTAGAATATTTATAATATGGTAACTAATATTACTAGAGTTTCAGCTTTAGCATCATTCCTTCCAAAGAACACCCAGGGCTGATCTCCTTTAGAATGGACTGGTTGGATCTCCTTGCAGTCCAAGGGACTCTCAAGAGTCTTCTCCAATACCACAGTTCAAAAGCATCAATTCTTCAGTGCTCAGCTTTCTTCACAGTCCAACTCTCACATCCATACATGACCACTGGAAAAACCATAGCCTTGACTAGATGGACCTTTGTTGGCAAAGTAATGTCTCTGCTTTTGAATATGCTGTCTAGGTTGGTCATAACTTTCCTTCCAAGGAGTAATCTGGGAGGGATTGGGGGCAGGAGGAGAAGGGGACGACAGAGGATGAGATGGCTGGATGGCATCACTGACTCGATGGACGTGAGTCTGAGTGAACTCTGGGAGTTGGTGATGGACAGGCATGCTGCAATTAATGGGGTCACAAAGAGTCGGACACGACTGAGTGACTGAACTGAACTAATATTACATGAATCTATTGTATACAGATAAGTATGAATATAATCCATCCTCAATATTTTAAACTGGTAAGAATGCATAATTTTAAAAGTTTGAAGATGCCTGGTCAGGTCCACAAAGAGTATACTTCTTTGAACATTTGGAGGAAAACTTTATAATGTAAGAACACCTCCTCCAAGCTGACCATTAGTTTTTCCTCTAGTCCCAGACCACCTTTATATGAAAGGGAACTAATCAATGAGCACCTATTATATACCAGACATTGCACTGAGTGTTTTGCTCCTTTACTCTGTGAGGTAAATCATGAACACCCACTTAACAGATGGAGAGACTGAGGTACAGATAGGGAAAGGAACTTACTTCAGTTTCCTCATCTGGTAGAGCATCTGACTTAAATGTTGGATTCAAGCAGAGAAAACATGAGCTAAGGAAATAATGCCGTGGTTCCCAGTTAGTCATTGCTAAGAAAGGCTGCTAGGATGTCTGAAATCGTGGTGTCTTAGCTTTTACCTGTTTCTTGTCTCATTCCAACTAAACAGTTGGTATGCCCTGTCTTTTATACATGGATGGCAGCTTCTCAGAGGCAAATTCCCAGAATGCAAAATGCAGTCATGCTGGGAATCTCCTGGTAGTCCAGTAGTTAGAGCTCTGTGCTTCTACTGCAGGGGACATGGGTTCAATCCCTGTTCAGGGAACTAAGATCCCATATGCTATACGGTGTGGCAGCAGGGAGGGTGGGGGGGGGGGGCGGGGGGGGAAGCAGCCACGCAGTGAGCTTTATGTACTTTCTCATCTGTGTCTCAAGGCTTGGGAGAAATTAAAGTTATATGCAATCTGTGCTCAACCTCCAGTTCTTCTTCTTGCCTATTTTCTTTTAGAAACAAACTCCCTCCTTCCCCTAAGAGCTAACTCTAGGACAGACACTGAGCTCAAGTTTTTATGTTATTGTTGTTGATTAGTCACTTAAGTTGTGTCCGATTCTTTGTGACCCCATGAACTGCAGCATGCCAGGCTTCCCTGTCCTTTACCATCATCCAAAGTTTGCTCAGACTCATGTCCATTGAGTCAATGATGCCATCCAACCATCTCATTCTCTATTGCCCCCATCCCCTCTTGCCCTCAATCTTTCCCAGCATCTCCACAGGTGATGAAACAAGTGTTCTGGCTTCCCCGGGCCCTGGTAAAGTTTTCTTTGGAACCCATCAGAGTGTGAAGTTTGGGGAAACCAGTGGAGCCAAGGTGCCTAAAGCTGGTGTGGTTCTTTTTAAGTCATAAGTCAAAAAGAGCCTTGAGCAGAAATGTTCTCACCTGCCAGAGAATTGAGTTTGGTTGCCTTCCCCTGCCAAGGATACCCAGAAGCCATCTGGGACCTCTCCAGATGTGGAGAAGTGTGTGTGTGTGTGTGAGTGTGTGTGAATATAAGTGTGTGTGAGGGTGTATGTGACAGTGTGTGAACATGTTTGAGGGTATATGTGAGGTGTGTGTGAGTGCGTGTGAATAGAAGTGTGTGTGAGGGTGTTTGTGACAGTGTGTGAACATGTTTGAGGGTATATATGAGGTGTGTGTGTGTGTGTGTGTGAGGACATGTGGAGTGTGAGTGCTCATTCGGGTTTAAATATGAGCGTGTTGAAGGGTTACCGTTCACAGTTGGGGGCAGAAAAGATGCCAGAATGCTTGTGAGCACTTCAGAGATGCTGTTGGTCTCCAATGAGCACTAGAACATCTGAGAATATCCTAATGTATGCAGAGCTAGAAATGACAACTATGGTCATGGTTATATTTTTTAGATGACTTTTTAAAAAGTATTTATTTATTCGGTGTGCGAGGGCTTAGCTGTGGCATGTGAAATCTTTTAGTTATAGCATTCAAACTCTTAGTAGCGGCACGTGGGACCTAGTTCCCTGACCAGGGATTGAACCCAGGCCCCCTACATTGGGAGCTCAGAGTCTCAGCCGCTGAACCACCGGGGAGGTCCATGGTTATCTTTATACTCAAACCAGAGACAAGACAGCATCATCCTTAGTGTGAACACCAGCACTGGAGCTGGATGACCCTGGGTTCAGATCCCAGCTCTTTTACTTCCTGAGCTGCATGGTCTTGGGTAGGTCCCTTCACCTGGGCTTTGAATGGACATAAGACCTACTTCACTGGTTGTTGTGGAGATTACGTAAGGTCATATGCACAAAGTGCCCTATGGGGTGCCCGGCAGGTAGTAAATGCTCCTTGCATGAAGATTCTTAAAATAATAATAATAAACCTGGGCACAGGTAAGAGTAGAAAAGGTGCTAAATAGTAAGGGAAGGAAGAGTAAGGGCTCAGGATCCACTTGCCAGAGTTAACCACGTGGCCAAGTCTTAAGTCAGTGGGACAGGAAGCATACCCCTGACACAGTAAACCATGGCAAGGGTGCTGTGCTTAGTCACTCAGTCATGTCCGGCTCTTTGTGACCCCATGGACTGTAGCCCACCAGGTTCCTCTGTCCGTGGGGATTCTTCAGGCAGGAGTACTGGAGTACGTTGCCATGCCCTTCTCCACAGGATCTTCCCAACCCAGGGATCGAACCCAGGTCTCCCACATTGCAGGCAGATTCTTTACTGTCTGAGCCACCAGGTAAGCCCTGGTGGGGGAAAGGGTGGGTGGCAAGGGTGGGGGAAAAAAGAAAGACTACTAAACAAATAACCTATAACCATTGTCTGTAGGTACTACCTCCCTTAATTCTCATGATAGCTGCATGTGATTATATCATTTGATAGGTTAAAAAAAAAAGACAAAAAGTGAAGCTCAGAGGTTAGCAGTTTGACTAAACCTTGACTAAAGAAATTTCACTGGACTTCATTGTTCCTTAATTTCACATTTCCTTTAGTCCTCCTGCCACGTTTGCACATATTTATTTTTCATGCAAATAAATGTTTTATGATGCTTCCTCCCAGAAGCTCACCTATAAGCCCACAGCATTTATGTAAATACTTACATGATTAATATTACATGAGCCCTGTTCCTAATTTACTACAAAATCCAAGCTTATCATCTTCAGAGCTGTGTCTCCCATAAGTAGAAAATTCCACTCAGCAATGAAACAAGTAAATATGAATTTATGTATGTAGTAGATACCGTGGGAAGTCCGCTCTCAGCCCACACCCTTTTTCTGCAAGCTGATGACTTCCTAGAGCAAGAATTTGCAACTCTCCACCCAATAGCTTCCCCTGCCTTAGCTCATAGGGTAGACCAGAAGTCCAGGAATATCCCTCAGATAATGACAGGCTGGAGTTGGAAGCTGCATGTGCCAGGTTCTTGTCCATCTGGAGAAATTACTCCAAAGCAAGTTCTCTATCACTTCTCAGAGATCCCCAGCAGGACTGAGCCTCAGTTTTCCCCAGCAGTAATCTGTTCATTAATGCATTTATACTGACCACTTTCCTTCAAATTTTTCTACACCCTTACTGGTGCTTTCTGGAATCACCGCCCCCTTCCCACCGCCCCCCCCCCCCCCCGCCGCTAAAGCAAAACAAAACAAAATACAAATTACTGGCACTCAGATCTTTCTTTATCCGAAGGTCTACTTTGGGGCATCTCCACCTAAGTCAACAGATGAATGGTTGGATGGCATCAATGACTCAATAGACACGAGTTTGAACAAACCCAGGAGATAGTGAAGGACTGTGAAGCCTGGCATGCTGCAGTCCACCGGGTCGCAAAAAGTGGGACACAACTGAGCAACTGAACAACAACAACAAAAAAATGTATTTGGCATTCTCCATCTACTTGCTAACGGCTTGCATTTTTTCATTTGTTTATTGCAAAATATTATTACATTTCCCAGAAAGGGATTACTGAGGCCCTGTTGCAAACTCTTGATACTGTCAAGAGAAAACTGCACCTTCCAGGACACTGTTCCAAGATACCAGGTTGATTTATTCAATATGGAAACAAGAGAGAGAGAGGAAGCCACGGGGAAGAGAGTCCAGAACTCTAGCCACAGGGAAAGCTCCTGAACAACTGCTGGGCTCATGCTTCCTTCCATTTCTGGCTCAGCTGGGTTTGGGAACATCATCCTTCAGAGCTCTAAAAACTAGACTAAGCACAACCCAGGCGAGGGCCCGCTGTCAGGAAATTCCTGGTTCTGCGACTGGGAGGGCGCTCGTGCTTGTTTAGGTTGCTTATCTGCTGGCCCCGTGTTCACCTCTTCCATGGTTCCCCCGACGCCCTTGCCTTCCACGGCGTCACCACCGACTTCAAAGGCTTCTCCACCCTTGGAAGTGACTCTTGGGTGCGTGGGTGGCGGGGAGAGAGGAAGCGAGACTGCAGCCGCTGGCGGCTTGGCAAGAAAGGAAGGCTATTGCAGAGGCCAGAACTGCTCCATCCTGCAAGGGGGCCAAGACGTCAGGGTAAGTTAAGCAAGCACCACCTACCTCCCACCCCTGCCACAAGGCCAGGCCTCCCTTTCCTCCGGGTAGGTCTTGACACTCTGAATTCATCATCCTGACCTGGCAATTTGATAGCTGGAGGGGAAAGTGGGCTTTGAAAACAGCCAACCAGGCTCGAATTAGAATCTAGGGCTCAACAGAGAATAACTTCTCTAGGACTCATCGGGATCATCCATAAAATGGGAAATGACCGTATGGGCTTCCCTGGTGATCCAGGGGGTAAGACTCCTCCTTAAAATGCAGGGGACATTGATTTGATCCCTAGTCCAGGAAGATCCTACATGTGGTGGAGCAACTAAGCCCCGTGCACCACAACTACTGAGCCTGCGCTCTGGAGCCCACGAGCCACAGCTACTGGGCCCACGTGCAGCAACTACTGAAGCCCGCAGGCCCTAAGTCTGTGCTCCATAACAAGAGAAGCCGCCACAGTGAGAAGCCCACGCACTGCAACTAGAGTAGCCCCAGCTCCCTGCAGCTAGAGAAAATCCACGCACAGCAACAAAGACCCAGCACAGCCATAAATAAGGAAATAAATATGTTTTTTTAAAAAACCTTGGAAATGACTCTCTTTCTTGCCTGATGTTTTGAAGGGCCAAATGAGAAAATGAAAATCATCCAGGGCTGATGACAGCCTAGCACATAGTAGGTGCTTCCTAATTGCCGAACTGCATTGCTGCTCCTGTTATTACTACCTCCCCAAAAGGCCCTTGGCTGATTTCCCTTACTAAGCTTAATTCCATTTTTATGTTTTCCTCTCCTTTCCTTGCAAACCAGAATAAGTCATTCATCTTGCTCCCCTCCCAAATCCTTCCTTGCTCGAATATTCTCCTGGGGTTTTCTTAGAGCTACCACCTGGAATTATCCCAGTGGCCCTTATGTGAGGCAATAAGATCTCTCTTTATGAAAAAGACAGCCCCAGAAAAAAAAAAAAAAACAGTGGAAGCATTCTAGATGGGCCCCTCAGTCAGCCCAGAACAATATCCCCTCTATTGAGACTGTGTCGTAAATATCTTACTTGCTTATCCTAGACTAGAAAGTCGTCTCCCAGGCCAAGAGATTGCTTTTTTTTTTTTCCCCATTTATTTATGGGGAAGACTTTTAAAACCTCACTCTTTGGGTCTGTAAAGCCTGTTATTGACATGGAAGATGGGAAGGTTCAACTAAGTTACCTTATTACTCAGTGCCTCAGTTTCCTCATCTGAAAATCTGGCATGTTACTATTACTGTTACTATTTCTGAGCACTAATCATAAGACAATTAAGAACCATTAATAATTCTAGTAAGAGTAACAGTTCTCAGTTACGGAGGATTTTCTGTGTTCCAGGGAACTGTGCTAAGTATTTTGCTTCATTCATGTCCAACCATCCTCTGATTTGGAGGGTATTGTTAGCATCCCCATTTTTCAGATGAGGAAACAGGTTCAGACAGGTCACATAAACCTAATCAAAGTTATGTGGTAGTAAGAGCTGGAGTCCCTTGGACTGCAAGGAGATCCAACCAGTCAATCCTAAAGGAAATCGGTCCTGAATATTCACTGGAAGAACTGATGCTAAAGCTGAAGCTCCAATACTTTGGCCACCTGATGCCAACAGCCAACTCATTGGGAAAGACCCTGATGCTGGGAAAGATTGAAGGCAAAATAAGAAGGGCACAGCTGAGGATGAAATGGTTTAGATAGCATCACCAACTCAGTGGACATGAATCTGAGAAAACTCCTGGAGATAGTGAAGGACAGGGGAGCCTGGCGTTCTGCAGTTCATGCGTGCTGCAGTTCATGGGGTCGCAAAGAGTGGAACACAGCTTAGCGACTGAACAACAACAAAGAGCTAGAGCCAGGACTTTAACCTAAGTCAGTGAGACTCAAACCCTTAATCACCCCCAACAAGCCACCATGCAGCACTGTTGCCATAGTGACCAAGGATCCAATAAGAAAACCCATAGAACATCAACAGCACCATTGGGTGGGATGGGGTTTGTCTTTCCTTCTATTATTTTTATTATAAGATCAGCTTACCCTAGTAACTACCAGCGCCTGCAGCCCAAACAGGCGGTAACCAGGGGTCACTGTGTGTTCATCAGCCTCACCCAAGAAATAATAATACAACATCTGCACCTTTCCATGACCTCCCAGTCCCTTGGAGCTATGAGCAAGCTCATTCCTCTATAAAAAGAGAGAAGCCAAATTCATTTTAAAGCAGCTGTCTTCATTATCTGGAGGCAAGTAAAAGCTTACAGTAGCCCCCTCGGCATCTGGCCCAGTTTGTCTGTTCCTCTGTGAACAACCCCAGAGTGGGTAACTGCTGAGCGAATTCTCTGAAGCCCAGTGGAAGGTAGACACAGGCCCACTCCAGCCTTGGTTTCATGTCCCCCAAGGTCCGCTGAGCAGCTATAGGCTGACCTCTGGAAGAACCTGCAGACAGAGGTTCAAATACACAGCTGGAAAGAGCTCCCTGGGGCCCAGATTAGACAGATCCAATGCTTTTGATTCCCACTGACTTAGGTTCAAATCCTGGTTCCAGCTTTTACTACTGCATAATCTTGATGAGGTTTTTTACAACCTGTCTGAAACTCAAGTTTCCTCATCAGAGAAATGGGGATGCTAACGGGGGTGCTCTGCAAGTCAGAGAGTTGGAGGTGAATGAAGCAAGTTGCCAAGTGCTCTTGGGCTAAGTCAATAAAATTTCTCCCCTTAGTGTGCTCAGCTTGAGACTAGAAGCCTGATTCCTTCATCTTTCTCTCCTACAAGGAGACTGGCCCTTCACACGGTTGCCTTCTTCTCAAGCGTCAAATATGAACCTGGTTGCCACCTCCTCTGAGAAGCCTTCCCTGATTACCTGACCTAAAGGAGACTCCCCCGGGTGTCTATTACATCACCCAGTTTATTTCCATTTCACCATGAGAAATTACCTTTTTTGTTTAGTTGTCTGATGGCTTATTGCCAGTGTCCAATAGAGTAAAAGCCACAAGAGGGCAGGTTCCTTTTCCGTCTCATTGACTTCCATGTTTCCAGAATCTAGAACAACACTTGGCTTGTAAACAAGATTTGTTGAATGAATGAATTCAACAAACAAAAAACTGCCTAAATGAGAGATGGGAGATGAGCACTTGTTGCCATTAAGCTGGTGAAGGCAAAGAAAAATTGACAGACCAGCTGTCCTGTGAGTTTCCAGAACCTTCCTTGCTTCCTTACATCCCATCCCTGGCCCTTTTCTCTAACTCTCTGGGATGGTCAGTCCTGCAGACGCTGAGCTTTCGGGAACAAGGGCCATTGTTTCCTTTGACTTTTTTTAAAATTTATATATATATATATATATATATATATATATATAGTAGATTTACAATGTTGTTAGTTTCAGGTATACAACAAAGTGATTCAGTTGGTTGATGGTGGTGGTGGTTTAGTCGCTAAGTTGTGTTCAACCCTTGAAACCCCATGGACTGTAGCCCTCCAGGCCCCTCTGTCCATTGGATTTCCCAGGCAAGAATATTGGAGTGGGTTGTCCTTTCTTTCTCCAGGGGATCTTCCCAACTCAGGGATCAAACTCAGGTCTCCTGCCCTGACAAGTGGATTCTTCACTGCTGAGCCACCAGGGAGCCCTAGTGATTCAGTTAAGCATACATACGTATTTTTTTTTCAGATTCTTTTCCTTTATAGTTATTACAAAATATTGAGTGTAGTTCCCTGTGCTATACAGTAGGTTCTTGTTGGTTATCTATTTTATATATGGTGATGGTGGTGTTTAGTCACTAAGTTGCGTCTGACCCTTTGAGACCCCATGGACTGTACCCCACCAGGCTTCTTTGTCCATGGGATTTCCCAGGCAAGAATACAGGAGTGGGTTGCCATCTCCTCGTCCAGGGATCTTCCTGATCTAGGATCAAATCTGCGTCTCCTGAATTGGCAGGCGGATTCTTTACTGCTGAGCCACCAGGGAAATCTGATTTTATATATAGTAGAGCATATATGATCATCCTTTTGGCTTCAGTCCCTAATGCCATCACAAGGCCGGGCACCTCATGGGGTGAGAGCAGGGCTGGCACAACAGACTTTCTGGGTTTAAATCCCATTTCCTCATGCCCTGGAGGCCCTGACTTTCTAGCCTGGAATAAGCAAGTAAGATATTTGACTATCTATTCATGCTCTCTAAAGCTCAGCTCTAGTCACAACCCTCTGGAATTTTTTCCTGGATCATTCCAGAAAGTGATTCACCGATCACTCTTTCCAGAGCCACCTCCAGTCCCCATTGTACTGACTCCATGAAGAGTCCTTATCAGATTATAGTTTCATCCATTTGTTTATTTAAACCTCTCCTCTACTGGTCTATAAAGATATATACAATGCAGCTTTCCAGAAGACTATCCTCTAGACAATAGGAATTAAATATGGATTTATCCAGGCTCACTTCTCCCACTGGCTGATAGGAGCTTGGCCAAGTCATGCAAAATCTGCTAAAGGAAGCTGTACATCTGTGGAGAGGCCAGAGCCTATCTCTTTCAATGGTAACAATGTGTCTGTAAACACTTTCTTGTGTGTGCCCTTTGTTGTTGTTATTTAGTCACTAAGTTGTAACTAAGTCACCAGGCTCCTCTGTCCATGGGATTTCCCAGGCAAGAATCCTAGAGTGGGTTGTCATTTCCTTTCCAGGAGGATCTTCCCGACCCAGGGATCGAAATTGTATCTCCTGCAATGCAGGTGGATACTTTCCCACTGAGCCACCTTAGCCATATTTGGTGTAAATATTATCAGTAGTCATTATTTTATGCCTCATTCGTTGAGTTCATGCTGTGTACCAGCTCTGGAGATGAGCACCTTACCTAGGTCATCATCATAATTCCATATGATATTAAGAGGTAGCTATTACTTATTTCATAGGTGAGTGAGCCTAGACTCTCTCAGAGAGGTCAAGTAACTTTCTCAAGTTTACATAGCTCAAGTGGAGCCAGGGCTCTACTTATGTCCTAAGACCCTTGACCTTAAGCATTAAACTAGTATTATGCTATATTCTTGCAAGTGAGACAAGCAAAAAAAACCTTCTCCTCCCCAGATGGGTACTTGAGGTATAGACAATCACTAGGAAATTCACAAGAAGTCACTAATTTGCCCAAAAGAGCCTAAGGATCAGCTAAGCTCCTGGAAGAGAATATTCTTATTGATTCAGAAAAAGAGAACGAGGTTCAGAGGGCAGCAAGCCCACAGAACACGCAGTCTTCCAGAGATGCCTGGCTTCAGACATGTGTGTGAATTAAGCACTTGGCACCGTGTAGACACTGGATGGACGTGAGCTGAAGCGATGCATGCCAGCAAGTGCGGAGGGCTCCTGACAGATGTGATATTTCACTCGGGACCATTCATCCACATGATGAATGTCAGGCAGCCAGGCTGAGCCCCGGGTCCCACCAAAACCAGCAGCCCTGGGAAAAGCACTCAGCATCCCACAGCCCGCTCTGCATGGCTTGGGAGCTGGCTCTCTCAACAGTGACTGTCTGGCCCTCCCCCCTCCCTCCACCGCGAGCTCCACCGTGGAACGTTATCAAGTGTTTCCTGACCCAGCAGTAAGTACCTAACACCGCCTGTACTCACCCTGCCCACCCCCTGCCCGCGCACCTTGGCTACAATATCCCCTCGTCATAAATCACACAGCCATATTAACTGTCTCTCAATCAATCTCTTCCAGGTGTGGGCTCAGACAGTCTCTCAAGGCGAGTGTCTCTCCCCTTGAGGCTTAGGCGCTAAGAGCCCCTTCGTCTGGGAATAGTTTAAAGCCAGATCGCTTTTCTTCCTTCCCAGGGTCTCTTGGTTCAGACCTGAGGCCCTCAGGATCCACAGACACCACAGAGAGCCTCAAGAAACCTGGGAGAGGGTCAAATCAACTCAGAAGGCATGAGACACTGATCCTTATCAATGCCCAAAGGCTTGGTAAATATGGGCCATTTGATTTTTTTTTTTCCACCAGCAAATATTCTACATAGGGAGTCTAAAGTTTAGAGCTTGAAGGGTAAGGGGATGGGCCTTCCAAACACAATTGTTAATATTAGCTAGTTTGAGAGAGTTCACGTTTCCCATGGTCTGCTTCCTTTTGGGACACACAGATGGGTGTGGCAGAGATAACGCTGTGTGTTCAGAAGATGCCATGTCAATCTTTTATTTCCCAGGATCCCCTGTTAGGTTGAAGACATGTGACTAAGTCCCAGCCAATGGGAGGGAGGTACCGCTGGCAGGTTCAGTCATGACACTTCCTGTGCTTTTATAATCTTCTGCTGTTTCTGTGATCACCCAGGAGACCATATATTTAAGATGGAAAGAGGACTTCCCTGGTGGTCCAGTGGTTAAGAATCCGCCTTCCAATGCAGAGGATGCCGGTTTGAGCCCAGATCTGGGAACTAAGATCCCACAAGCCTTGGGGCAGTGAAGCCCATGCGTCACAACTAGAGAGAAGCCCTTGAATTGCAATGAGGAGCCTGTGGGTGGCAACTAAGACCCAACACAGCCAAACAAATAAGTAAATGCTAAAAAAAAAAAAAAAAAGAAGAAGAAGAAAGGAGCCTGGATCCCTGAATCACCACTCAAAGGAGAATGACCAAAGATGCCCGACCCATATTAGACTCTGATGAAAGTGAGAGTATTAAGCCACTGAGTTTGGAGGGTTTGTTATTGCAGCATTATTACTTAGCCTACCCTGACTAATGCAATTCGATTTAGAAAACTCTATTAACTTTCAAAATATGAGTGCAACCCACTTACGTATCACCTTCCCTAACTCATCTTTACTTGTAAATGCCACCGATGCTGTGATTAGCAGGAAACCTGGAGGGAAAGAACATGAACTACTGGGATTATACCCAGGGAATTGCAAGTCAGGCTCTCGGTTTGTTCCACAATTAGACTTTAATTCCATCAGGGAATAAATGATAAAACTACTCCAATATATGGACTTCCTAGACATGAGTTAGAATGTGATTTAATTACATACTAATGTGTGGATCTAGTCAAGGCTTAGTTTTCACCTCCTCATTTGTAAATAGGGTTGCTTGTAGCACATCTTGTTGGCTGTGTGCTGTTGTGGTTGCTGTGTCTATGCCCCCCTCTTCAAGACTCTCCACTGGAAAGATTGCAAGCTGATAGCCCTCAGCTGTCAGAAATTGCCTTGTCATGGGACTTCCCTGGCGGTCCAGTGGTTAAGACTTCATCTTCCAATGAGGAGGATGTGGGTTCGATTCCTGGTTGGGGGGGCTAAGATCCCTCGTTCCTTGCAGCCAAAAAAAATCAAAACATAAACAACAGAAGCAATATTGTAACAAATTCAATAAAGACTGTGAAAATGGTCCATATTTTTTTTAAATTGCCTCATCAGCAGAAAGTTATCTCATCCAAGGTCATAACCCCTTCCTGGGACAGCCCACATCCAATGACAAGTCCGTGGAGAAACAGAAACACCTGACACCCTTTACCCAACTGAGGACAACTCTGAAGAGCCATCTCAGCTTCAGAGTTTGTGGTGGACAAATTATAAGATGGTTTTCTCATCATTTCTGCCCCCTGGATCCTCACTTTCTCATATAATCCTCTCTCCATGAGCATGGGTAGAACATAGAACTTGCTTCTAGCAATAGAACGTAGCAAAGGTGCCATAAATGTCACTTGTGCGATTATATCACATGAGATTGCAATGTCCATCTCACTAGCAGACTCACTCCCTTGCTGGCTTGAATGAAGCAAGTGGCCATGGTGGCAGGGCTGGGGGGTGGTGGGGCTCACACAGCCAAGAGCCAAAAGTGTCCTCCTGCCAACAGCCAACAAGAAACTGAAGACCTTAGAAATAGATCCTTCCCCAGTTGAGCCTTGAGATGAGACCCAACCCTGTTTGGCATCTTGATTGCAATCAGTTAAGAGACCTTGAATCAGAGGACAAGTGAAGTTGTGCATGGACTCCTGGTCCACAGAAATGGTGAGATACTAAATGTGAGTTACATTAAGCTGCTAAGTTTGTATGAACAAAAGGTTCCCTGTGGGGTCGGCTAAAACCTTCATTAAGACAGCATCACAGCCCAACCCCTCTTTCTGCCCACCTTGCTTCCTCACCTTCCTTTCCTCAACTGTCAATACCAAGAGCTCTCCCTCATAAAACTCTTGCACACTAATCCTCATCTCAGGTTCGCTTCTGAGAATCCCACTTGTGACATCTATTCAATACCCATGTGTTTCCTTTTCTACTTTATTGACAAATTCGGATTTTGTTGACCTGATATTCCTCCAAGGGATCCTACACTTCCAATGCATCCCCTGCATTAGAAGGGGAGGCAGACCTCAGCCCCTGGGCTACATCCTGGTTAGACTAAGCCTATTATGAAAACCCCATTCTTCTTGCTTTTAGGAAGAGCTTCTTGAGCCAATTTTGACCAATGAGGTTTGAGGTGTGGGCCAGGGCTTCTAGGAAATAGACTTGAGAAGGATAGACCCTCTTCTGCTTACCCTGGACATTGTTAAGTCATTGTAGAAACTGTAAATCTTGCAGTCAGCTGGCACCCACGCAAAGAGCTGATCAGAAGGCTTAGGAGGAACTCCTCTGGCAGACTAGTGGTTAAGACTCCAACTGCCAATGCAGGGTGCGTGGGTTCAATCTCTGGTTGGGGAACTAAGATCTCACATACCACAGAGTACAGCCAAAATTAAACAAACAAAAGCAAAAACTCAGGGCAGCAGAGCAAGACAATGGAAGAAGCTAGATCCTTGCTTGGGTTGGCATCACCGAGTTAATCAGCCCTGGTGCTGCCCTGACTTGAGACTGCGATGAAACAGTACAAGTTTTATTTAGGCCCGCCTAATGCATTCTAACTAAATCAGTTTAGGTTGCCACTTCATAGGGTGGATTAGAGAGTTGAATTAAGTTGATGGTGTGAGAGCCATGGGAATATACCTCGCAGAGTCCCAACTACAAGGAGAGTAATTGGCCAAGGGTTCCAGCTGCCGCGCTTTGAAACCCATCGCCAGGTGTGCACCAAAATCACCTTGTCCTCGGGCTGCTTCTCCAAGGACTGAGCACAATGAGATTCTAAGGCAGGTGTGTTCCCAGGAGAAGTGGGATTCCTCTGATGGGTGATCTTCATTCACAGACTCCTCGTTGACTTTGTGGAACCTCACTGGATGCCTGGACGAATGTGTATCTACCTAGGTGGATGGCTGACAACTTCCTTCCTTACTGCCTGATGTCTTTACACCCAGATCTAATGTCTCTCAAATCCTGGCCCATTGGCATAAGCTAACACGTGTGATTGTTTTAAAGACTTTTTATTTTCTCAATGTCAATGGCAACAAGAAACTTGAGACATTTCTGACTTCTTCCCTGATGTACCTGACGTCTCTGTACATGGGAAATGGAGTGAAAATGTACATTTCCTGAATGTTCTTATTATCCACTGAGACCTTCTCATGGAAAGAATGTGTACAAACAAGAGCGCCAGGCTGGGATTTCTTAGGTTTCCATTTGGCCTTCAGCTCTGCTAGCGGTTTTCTCTGTGACCTGCACCACCCCCTCCCCATCTCTGAGCATTGTTTTCTGCTCTGTCCATGACGAGAATTGAATGAGATTATCTCTGAGGCTCTTATCTTTCCTATCATGCTCTGTCATTCACAATATGTTTAGCTGCAAATAACAGACAAATAGAGCTTCCCAGGTTGGCTCAGTGGGTAAAGAATCTGCCCGCAATGCAGGAGATGCAGGAGACACGGGTTTGATCTGTGGGCCAGGAAGATCCCTTGGAAGAAAGCATGGCAACCCACTCTGGTATTCTTGCCTGGAAAATCCCATGGATAGAGGAGACTGAAGGCAATGGCACCCCACTCCGGTACTCTTGCCTGGAAAATCCCATGGTCGGAGGAGCCTGGTGGGCTGCAGTCCATGGGGTTGCTAGGAGTCAGACATGACTGAGCGACTTCACTTTCACTTTTCACTTTCATGCATTGGAGAAGGAAATGGCAACCCACTCCAGTGTTCTTGCCTGGAGAATCCTAGGGATGGGGGAGCCTAGTGGGCTGCCATCTATGGGGTCACACAGAGTCGGACACGACGAAAGTGACTTAGCAGCAGCAGCAGCAGAGGAGCCTGACGGGCCACAGCCCACAGGGTCACAAGGAGTCAGAAACAACTAAAGCAACTGAGTGTGTATGCATGCAGCGGACAAATAAAGCATGATGTCATTAAAATGTATTGTGTATTATGACGTCACATAACAGGAAATCTGAAGGTAAAAGTTTCCATAGCTGTTGCAGCTGCTCAATAATTTTATCAAATTATTTCAGTTCTTTCTCTTCACCATATTTGATGTGCTGGCTTTCAGTCTCATCCCTTTGGTCTCATGGTCACATGATAGCTGCCAGAGCACCAAATATCACACATCATTCCAGTGTCCAGATCAGAGAAGAATGGGTCAACCGCAAGGTGTTCCTTTTAAAGAGAAGGAAAATTTTTCCTAGAATCACCCCCAACAGGATCCCTCCTTTATTCTTTGGTCAGGACTGAATCACTGGCCACTTCTTACCGCAAAGGAAGCTGGGGAAACTAGTACTTGAGCAAAAAAAAAAAAAAGAAAGTGGGATTGCCATGGGCATTTTGCTGCCTTGATCAGGGTAAGGAAAAAAAGCAAGGAACTGACTGTCTGCTTGAGAGGCCTCAAAGGTGGGTATCCGGTCATCCATACCCCAATCTACTCAGAGAGACAAGGCAGCCAGGCATGAAACAATTTGAGGCCACATGTAGGCACATATCAGAAAACGGGCAAAAACAGAACACCTGAGTGGCTGAATGTGTGTGGGTATTCTGGCAGGGGTATGGGGGCGGTTGGCAGGGGGCGTCAGGGGTGGCAGTTGGAAGGGAAGGAGCAGGAGGAGAAAGGACGGGTGAAGGGTACCCTCCTTCTGTAACCACCTCTGCATTACTGTACTGAAATGCCCCACGCCCCTCCTCACTACAGCCAGAGCGAACTTGTCACAAATCTCCCTGGCTGGAAACCCTGGCATGTTTCTCCATGTTCTAAAGAGTAAAGACCAAATTTGTTACTGCCATTGCCAAGGCCCCCTGTGACCTGGCCCCTGCTAGTTCCCTAAAATTGTCCATCTCTCTTGCCTTCAGGCCCCCTTACTCCAGCCACACTGAATTTTTCTTCCTGTTCCACGAATTAAGTTCAGTCCCACCTCAGGACCTTTGCACACGCTGTTGTTCCCTCTGCCTAGAGAATCACTTCCCCTACTTTTGTTAGCTAACTCCTACTTCTGGAGAAGGAAATGGCAATGCATTCCGGTACTCTTGCCTGGAGAATTCCACGGACAGGGGAGTCTGGTTGTCTATAGTCCATGGGGTGGCAAGAGTTGGACTCGACTGAGCAACGACACATCAACAACTCCTCCTCAGCTTTCAGATGGAACAAATACTTCCTCAGCGCAGCTTTTGCTCCAGTCCCCACACTGTGACATAAATCAACCTCTTCCCCATGTGGTTAATCTGAGTCTGCCTAACTTTTCCACCTCCCAGCACACACACACTTGTCTTTTAGCTCCAAGAGGGCAGACATGGTGTCCACATTACTTAAAACATTATCCCAAAAGCATAATGGAGTGAGGAGCTAAACTACATGTGTTTAAATCTCAGCTATTCCACATATCAGCTGTGTGACCCTGAGCAAGTTCCTTAACCTCTCTGTGCCTCCAAATATTTCTTCATGTGTACAAGGACAAGAATAAACTCTGCTTCATAAGATTGTCTTAAAGACTAAATGAGTTCATGTACATTAAAAGCTGAGCATGGTGCCTGGCATATTATGTGTTAAGTATTGTATTATATAAGTGTTGTTACTAGCATTACCGGAAACGTGGATCCCCAGTACCCACCTATGTACTAGCTGGTACATAGTGCACAAAAAATACTTGTTAAGGAGAGAAATGAATGTTTTTCTGTCTCCCTAAGTGAAGTGAGCCTGCCAGTCTCCTTTGTCTAGGGAATTCTCCAAGCAAGAATACTGGAGTAGGTTGTCATGCCCCCCTGCAGGGGATCTTCCCAACCCAGGGATGGAACCCAGATCGCTTGCCTTGCAGGTGGATTCTTTACCATCTGAGCCACCAAGGAAGCCCTCGCCTCTCTAAGGGCAGAGATAATTATATGCCTTTTCATTTCTTTATCTTCATCACTTGGCGCTGGACCGGGCACATAGTAAGTGTGCAAGTTGTCCCTGCTGCCTCAGGCTGCTGGTTCAAGCCCTTCCCGTCTTCCTTCTCAAATTGAGGAGAGGATTTTCAGCTCCTTGCGGTGGGACAGCCTCCCCAGCCCCCTCTCATCTCACCACTTTACCCAGAGATGCAGAACAGCTTTGATCACTGACAGGAGCCTTCTAGGAAGAAAGAGAAAGAGAGAAATCTGGCAATTTAAGCTCTCTGGACGTGACACTTATTAATAAAATGAGTGGCTGTCAGCCTCTGCTCCAATCTGCTGTCCATTCTCAGGAGGCTCTGGGCAGCCACAAAGCTGGGAGTGTAGCAAAAGGGAGCCAGGGAGAAGCCGCTGCCTCCAGATATAAATGCATAAATAAGCTCAGGCCACAAAAATATCAGACCTCACTGGATTTCGATGATTTTAAGTGACCATAAACCCAAGTTTCTCCTCTGATTTCCTATTGTAATGAAGTTTTACTCCTACAATCATGAATACATTCTCCTTCTTTAAAAAAATTAACCTGGTAGGTCAGTTCACATGGACCCTACCCTCATCTTAGTCCATTCGGCATGTCCCAGGAGCAATCCTGGAACTGCATTTCATGATGTTTGTATCTTTCTAGAACCCATGTGATGCTTTACATACCCACACACTGGTGCTGGTGGTAGTTTAGTCACTAAGTCATGTCCAACTCTTGCAACCCCGTGGACTATAGCCTGGCTCCTCTGTCCATGGGATTTTTCCAGGCAAGAATACTGGAGCGGATTGCATTTCCTTCTCCAGGGGATCTTCCCAAGCCAGGCTCCTTTGTCCATGGGGTTCTCCAGGCACACTGGCTGCCTTACTTTGTATGTGGCGTAGTCCCTAAGTCACGTCTGATTCTTGAGACCCCAAGGACTATAGCCTGGCTCCTCTGCCCATGGGATTTTCCAGGCAAGAATACTGGAGTGGATTGCATTTCCTTCTCCAGGGGACGTCCCAAGCCAGGAATCGAACTTGGGTCTCCTTCACTGCAGGTGAATTTTTTACTGACTGAGCCACTCCTTTATTTTGCCTGTGTATGTATTATTGATATGGAGACTTTTCCAGTGGGATAGGTTGATTTGTTGTGTTTTGTTTTCTGAATGGCACCACCTTGAACCTATGATTCTCCACTTGTTTTGTTTTTCTTTTCATTCAGTGATGTGTCTGGGACTCTTGCCATAGAGGTGCATACATGTCAACCTCATTCTTTTTCACTGTCACATAGCACTTCTAAACGTAGAGAGGGCCCAGTTTATTAAACACTAACTGCATGGTAAAATATCAAGGTGTTTGTGTGTGTTGGTGAGGGGGGCAGGGGGCGTCCTTTCTAATATGAATGCCCAGGCCCATCCTTGGGCAAATGGAATGAGAGTGCTGAAGACAGGATCTAGGTATCAGAATATTCCAACTCCAGCAATTTTAACTTGCAGTCAAAGTCAAGATTGATTCATTTGTCTAGTCCCCTGTTCATGCATATTTAAGCTATTTCCAAGTCGTTGCTGATTTAAAACAAAAAGAAAAAAAGCCTGCTGGCACTTTGTACATTCCCCCTTATGCATTGGTGCTGGTATTTCTCTAGGGCAGGGTTCCTCCACATGGTTGACATTTGGGGGTGGGCAGTTCTTGGCTGGGGGGCAGGGGCGTCTGTCCTGGGCACTGTAGGATGTTGAGCTGCATCCCTAGCCCTGGCCCACTAGACGCCGAGGACACCCCCCAACACACACATCACGCCAGTCAAACATGTCTCCAGACATTGCTAAATATCCCTCGAGGAGCCAGATTGCCCCTGGCTGAGAACAACTTCTCTGGAGTGGGGGCCCCAAAGGAACATGGCTGGATTTTACAGGACATGTACACTTTTTTCTTAGAGTCCACATGGCTAGAAAATTCCTGCACTAATTCATCATTTCTCATTTTCCAGGAATATCCTGCTGGCCAACATCCTGTCCCCTCATCTCTGTGAGTCTGGACTTAGAATTTGGGCTTGAACCCTGAGCATCTTTCACTTCACACTGCCTTCTGCTGAAGCCCAGGGATCCTATCATGTCTGGAAGACAATTCCAGAGTCTAGAATATGAGCCCAGAAGTTTGGAGTCAAAGAGACTATAAAACAAGGGTGAGAAGGAACTGATGTCTTTGTATCTCTCCTTCCTTCCTTCCTTCCTTTCTCCTTCCCGCCCTTCTTTCCTGTCTTTCTCTTTCTCCGTCTCTTCCACCCTCCTCCTCTGTCTTTCTTTCTCCTCCTCTGTCTTTCTTTCTTCTGTTTCTTTCTCTCCATTCCTTCCTTCCTTCCTTTCTTTTTTCCTTTTCTCTTTTAAGGTCATTCTGCCGAGGGGAGGGGAGGACAGTCCGCTCATTCCTTCCCCCCAGCTCAAATTTCCAGCGCGTCCTTTCAGGCTTCTGAAGATCACGGTCTGTGTCCCAGTGGCTCTCTGAGTTTTCTAGGTGATGAAAAGAGTCGACAAGAGGGAGGAAGACATGGTAAGCGGTCCTAAGAAACAAAGAAGCTTCCCAGAGTCTGTGTGCATGTATGCTTGTGTGTGTGCGCACACGTGTGCGTGTGTGCGTGTATGTGTGTGCACGCATGCGCGTGTGAGCAAAAATTAAATTCACAGGCTGGGAAGGAAGAGGAGGGGGAGATGCAGCAGACCCAGCCGGTCGTGTCTCTTTAAGCAAGATAAGCGGCCGGCCCCATCCATCTCTTTGACACTATCAGCCTGTTGTCTAAAGTACTTACAGCTCGCTCCTTGAGAGGAGTCCTAACTGGGCGATGCTGGGGGAGGGGAGCAAGTGAGCGAGGCACCCTGGGGGCCCAACTTCCCCAAAGAGTACCACACAGTTTGCGAGGTGGGGGAGAGGTCACCCCACCCCACCCCCCACCCCAGGCCAGGCCTGTTTTTAGCTCAGCCCTGAGTGCTAGGGAGATGGTCCCGCCCTGGCTCTCTACCTGGGGCCCCGTTCCCAGGGGAACCACTTGAAACTGAAACTTGTCTTTCTTAAGTGGCTGGGGGAGAGTGTGAAACCCAGGAAAGAGAGAGTGAGCAAAAGAGAAAGGCCTTCTGCAGCTGTTCAAAGGGACCTCGGCCATCCCGCCCCAGGATGCTGTAACAACTCGCCATGGCTCTTACTACTCTAGGAGGTGGGGGCCTACCTACGATTCTCCCCATCTCAGAGATAAGGAAACCAGGCTCAGAGAGGTTAAGTAACTCATCGAGGGTCACACAGCTGCTCAGAGGTGTCGGGGGAATTTGAACCTGGATTTCTCTCCATTCCAAAGTTGACTTCTTACCTCTCTAACCAGGGTATTTCTTGCAACTCCTCTGTTATGAGAAATCATAACCATGAAGGATTTGTTCTTTATTCACTCAACAAATACTTTCATTGCCTCCGTGTCAGGTTGTGCTGTGTGCTGGCGATAAAGACTTGACCCTGGGGGCGGGGGGAGGAATCGGGAGGTTGGGATTGACATATATGCACTGCTCTGTATGAAATGGCTCTCCAAGTGGCTCAGTAGTAAAGAATCCACCTGCCAATGCAGGAGACTCAGGAGACTCGGGTTCAGTCTGTGGGTTAGGAAGATTCCCTGGACTGGGAGATGACAATCTGCTCCAGTATTCTTGCCTGGAAAATGCTATGGACAGAGGAACCATGAACCATGTATAAAATAGGTAACTAATGAGAAATGACTATATAACACAGGGCATTACATGTGTGCTCAGTCGTGTCCGACTCTTAGCGACCTCATGAACTGTAGCTGGCCAGGCTCCTCCGACCATGGGATTCTCCAGGCAAGAATACTGGAGGGGGTTGCCATTTCCTCCTTCAGGGAGGAAATCTTCCTGACCCAGGGATCGAACCCACATCTCTTATGTCTCCTGCATTGGCAGGCAGATTCTTTGCCACTACCACAGCCTGGGAAGCCCCATAATATAGGAAATTCTACCCAGTGCTCTGTGGCAACCTAAATGAGAAGGAAATCCAAAAATAAAAGGATATATGTATACATATAGCTGATTCACTTTGCTATACAACAGAATCTAACACGTTGTAAGGCAACTATACTCCAACTAAAAAAAAAAGACTTGACCCCAACTTACTGATTTCTACAATATAGCCCTCAAAATTAAGCCACACCCACAGAGACCTTAGGAAACAGATTTTATCATTTCAGCCTCTCTGCCACTTAACTTTGTCAAATTGTGATTTGTAGGTTCTGTGGCTCATCCAGGGAACCTGAGAGAGACAGTCCTATGATATTCTCTTGTAGCTCATTTGGTAAATAATCTGCCTGCAGTGCAAGAGACCCGGGTTTGATCCCTGGGTCAGCAAGATCTCCTGGAGAAGGAAATGGGAACTCACTCCAGTATTTTTGCCCAAAGAATCCCATGGACAGAGGAGCCTGGTGGGCTACAGTCCATGGGGTCTCAAGAGTCGGACACAACTTGGCGACTAAACCAACCAACATAATATTTGCTATTGGGCTTCATTAATCTTAATGCATCCTCAAGAAAATCACCAAAACAAATTACACAGCATTACATCATCTTTACAAGAACCCAAGGGAAAACTCCCTCCTGGTTTTTAGCAAACACCTCGATTTGTTTGTCTTTTATGAACTCTGTGGGCTCCTATAACTAACTACAGTTCTCTCCTTGTTTTGGCATTTGGAAGCCCGTAGCCAAATCTATTTCTATTAACTGCATGGGATGTTCCAGTTCCAAAAGCTGAGAAGCAAAATATCTTAAAACTTAGTGATGTAAAACAACCCTTACCAATGCTCTTGGATGCTGTGGGTCAGTGATTGAGCCAGGGGACAGCATGGGGCAATCAGTCAAATGACCTGAAGGCTCTTTACTCACATGTCTGGGGCTGGATGCTGGCTGTGGACTGCAGGCTTCAGCTTTGCTCCATATGGGCTGCTCCTCAGGGATGTCTCCCACTGAGGTCGTTTGGGCTTCCTCACAGCATGGCAGCTGAGTTTCAAGAGTGAGTGTCCCAGTGCAGGGGCAAGTTAGGGGAAAACCGTATCGCCTTTTATAACCTAGCCTTGGGAGGTCTTCCGGCTCAAGAGGTCATCACTTGTTCCCCCTAGCTGGGGCCTGGCCTGTATTTAGCTCAGCCTGGGTACTGGGGAGCATTTTTCCACTACTGTCACCATATTCTATTTGCCAGAAGTAAGTCCAGCCCATAATCAAGGGGAGGATCAGATTCCATCTCTTGATGGGAGAGAAGCATCACGGCCCTGGAAGACAGTATGGGACAAAAAAATATCGCCATGGCCACCTTTGGAAAACACAGTTTGCCACACACATCCAAATGGAATTCACTGATGTGTGCAGATCACTCTTGGTTTTATTATTTTATCGATTGCTATTTTCTCCTTCAGGGGATCTTCCTGACCCAGTGATCGAACCCATACCTCTTATGTCTCCTGCATCGGCAGGCAGATTCTTTGCCACTACCACCACTTGGGAAGCCCCATAACATGGGAAACTCTACCCAATGCTCTGTGGTGACCTAAATGAGAAGGAAATCCAAACATAGAAGGAGCACATGTATACACAGTCAAAGATGCTTTTTTATATATAATTTTATTTATTTACTAATTTACTTCCGGCTGTGCTGGGTCTTTGTTGCTGCGTGGGCCTTCTCTAGGCGTGGGCCACGCTTTGTTGCGGTGTGTGGTATTCTCATTGCGGTGGCTTACTCTTGTTGCAGAGCACAGGCTCTCGGTGCATGGGCTTCCGTAGTTGTAGCTCATGGGCTCAGGAGTTGTGGCTTCCAGGCTCTAGCGCACAGGCTCAGTAATTGTGGTGCATGGGCTTAGCTGCTCTATGGCATGTGGGATCTTCCTGGATCAGGGATTGAACCGGTGTCTCTTGCACTGGCAGGCAGATTCGTTAGCCAGCAGGGAAGCCCAGTCCAAGATTCTTGATGGAAACAGGCAGGAGACAGACGGTGTCTGTCATCAGTGCCAGTTTCTGAGTATTTGTTGCATGCTGAGAGCCATGCAAATAGGTCCTTCATTCTGCCTTCGCTGCTTTTATTCACAAACATCCTCTTATCAACATTTCACAAGCAGAGGGACTTCCCTGGTGGTCCAGTGGTTGGGAGTCTGCCTCGCAGTGCACAGTGCGGGGAAACTGGTTTGATCCCTGAGTGGGAGGCTAGGATCCCACTAATCCGCGGGGTAACTGGGCCCCCCACACGGCCACGAAAGATCTAGAGTGCTGCAACTAAGACCCAGTGCGGCCAAATAAATATCTTAAAAAATATTTTACAAGTAGAGAAACCAGAGCACAGGAAATGGAAGATGTTTACCAGATTTGGCATTGTGGAGAAGTGCCAGAGGTGGGGTTCCCTTCTGGGCAGCTTGATCGGTGGCCTCATGTAGTCACCCCACCCCACATGCCTCCATTCTTTAGCTTTGAACCTCATTCCAAGCAAGATCCTGAGATAATACTGGGACATGAAGGTTCTGCAGGATTCATCTGTCTCCTCCCCAAAATGTCTCCTCTGACCACCAAGTCACCAAGTGTTCTTTTTTTAAAACATGGTCTTTTTTTTTTTTAATTTGTTTGACTGCTCCAGGTTATAGATGTGGCATTCAGGATCTAGTTCTCTGTGTGCGTGTGTGCTAAGTGGCTTCAGTCGTGTCCGTCTCTGTGCGACCCTCTGGTCTGTAGCACCCCCAGGCTCCTCTGTCCATGGAACTCTCCAGACAAGAATACTGGAGTGGGTTGCCATGCCCTCCTCCGGGGGATCTTCCCCACCCAGAAATCAAACCCAAGTCTTTTATGTCTCCTGCATTGGCAGGCGGGTTCTTTACCACTAGTGCCATCTGGGAAGCCCATCTAGTTCCCTGAGCAGGGGTCAAACCCAAGCCCCTGCGTTGGGAGTGCGGAGTCTTAACCACTAGACCCCTGGGAAGTACCCCCCAAGGTGTTCTTAAGTGCAACTTTCTCTAAGAAGTAAAAAAGTTTCATTGACTTTCATGTATATATCAAGATTAACATTCTCTCCAAGTTAGATCAGCCAGCCTGTTGCGAACTGGGGGATTTGACAGGAAGTTTCTGAGCACCCACTTCTTGCCAGGCCCTGAGCTAACCCTCAGGAACACAGGCACAGGACGGACATGTAATGTCACACTGGACTGAGATCCACTGGAGGGCGGGGACTATGCTATTTTGGCTTTGCAGTGAGTATAAGTGTCCAACATTGCGGATGGAGGAAGTAGAAGTGTTTGTCTATTTCAGCTATGAAAACCTGGGCGAGTGACAGATCCTCTGAGTCTCTATTTGCTCACCTGTAAAATGGGGACCAAAATGATCCCTGCACACTTCCCAGGTCCATTTTGGGGATCTTTTGTAGATCTCCCTTTTAGCCTTGACTTCTAAAACACTCAACAGTAGGGACTTCCCTGGTGGTCCAGTGGTTTAAGACTCTTTGGCTCTTCCAATGAAGGGGGTGCAGGTTCGATCCCTGGTCAGGGAACTAAGGTCTTGAACGCTGCATGCACGATACAGCCAAAATGTAAAGAAATTAAAAAACAAAAACAAAAAATACTCAATAGCAAGTGTGGAGCCTAGGCATAATAATCACATAAAATGCTTGAAAAAAAACTGAAAGCGTTAGTCGCTCAGCTGTGTCCAACTCTTTGAGACCCCAGGCTTCTCAGTCCATGGGATTTTCCAGGCAAGAATAGTGGAGTGGGTAGCCATTCCCTTCTCCAGGGGATCTTCCCAACCCAGGGATCGAACACGGGTATCCCACATTGCAGGCAGGTTCTTTACCATTTGAGCCACCAGAGTGCTTAGCATGTAATAAATCCTCAATAATCAGAGCTGTGAAGCACTCTGGAGCCTAAACTCCAAGCTTAACTGAAGTTGATAAGGAGAGGGAAAAAGAGACTGGGTGAAATGAGCCTCCTCTCTTTCCCACCTCTGGAAGTGACAGCCTCGATATAATGCAATGAAAGTTGGTGAGGTGGGGTGGGGGGCAGGCAAAGCTGGGGAGATGGCCTGATGTTTAAAAAACAAATGGAAACCTAAAACTCTTTATAAACTCTTAATCCACCAAACCAAAGTTTTGGGCCACATGTCGGAGTTAGTCTACATTGACTGAACAAAATGCTGTCCATGGCTTGGAGCTGGCAACTTCATTGGGGTGTATCTGGTTGAGGGTATCAGAGGAGAGGTTAAAGTGGAAGCCTGTTTGAAGGACACAAGCAGTTAGCTCAACTGAGTAGCTGTTGCTTTACCTCTCTCTGCCCACTTAGCCTTGATCGCTTATTTTGATTTTTCCATGTAGGATGTGGCTGGTGAGTCAGGAAGAAAGGAGAGCTTTCGTTATTTGCCCTTTGCTAAGTTCTTGGAAATATCAAGAATACTTGGCCCTCAAGACAAACCCCAGCTCTGGGCCTAAAAGCTCAGTCCAGATATGTTATATATTTATTCAAGGCAGCAATTGGCCAGGAAACGACTATAAAACACACATTTTGAATAAAAGAGGGAGATTTATGGTGCATTTTCGAATCTGAGTCATATCTCCCTGCCTCCCCCAGGCCTGGAGCCCTTAATCACTAACATACCCCCAGCTTGTACATTCGGTGGGCACAGAATTGCTTCCTTCTGGTCCTGTCCCAGTTAAAGATGTGATGGGGATCGTGCTACTTCATCTGACAGTCAGTAAATGAATTGCCAATTCATTCTGAACGGAGATGGGGGCTGGTTTTTTCCTCGGGAAGCAAAAAAAAAAAAAAAAGTGAGGTCTTTTCATACATATCTTTGATCAGTCGGGACTTGACAAATTATTTTCCTAGGAATTTCTCTATCCTTAATGCCACAGGGGAAAAAAATGGATTTACTCAAAAAGAATAGCTTTTATGTTTCAGAAATTAGAGCAATGTAAAAGCTTTTCTTAGGTTCCTTTATGTATCTCTCTGCCTCTTTCTCTCTCTCCCCTTCTTTTTCTGCAAATGTTTTTTTTTTTCCCCCAGGAAAAGAAGGCAGATACCAGATAGATTTGGGAAACGCCACTGGCAATAGCTAAGCTTTTGGCTAGCTATTTCAATTGCATGAAAGTAACAGAAATGAGGCTAACTCCCTGAATACAACTGGTATTAAGAAAGCAAAGTCAAATCTTGTGCCCCAAGTTTCCCTTCTGTACCTGTTTTTCATTGTGTGTTTTTTTTTTTTTTCTCCTCTGGACTCCTGTTTTAGGGACAAATTTCAACCTTAAGAATACCTGAATTGTGTTTCAACTATCTCATGCTCATGGTTTAAACATTCACTTACCTGACGGCAGAAGGCTATTTCTATACCAAGGTTTTTATCCACTATGGTACAATCTTTAAAAAAAGTGTTGAAAACATCAGTGGTACAGGGCCACCATGGACAGTTGGGCAGGCTGTGCACTGCACTACTTCAAGTGGGCCCCATTTGGCCAGACTATCAATGTGAATGACCTGCTATGAGGGCTGGGCTCTGCTCAGTCTCTATAAGTGGGGGTGGCAGCTTTCAAAAGGAATTCACATTACCGAAGGGAAGCCTGGAGAGTCGTAATTATAATAAAGGGACAATCTGGGGGATGTAGGTGGAAGGAACTCAAAAAGGGTTTTATAAGGGACTAAACTGAATGTGCACTAGTGCTCTTGGTCTGTTTATTTCTCCACTCAAGATTCTCTCTTGGAGAGGGAAGAAAGAGGTGCAATAGGCCTTTCTGGGTCGCGTGCTCCCACCCTCTTGTCTAAGAAGAGGAAAGCTCTAAATTAACAGTGTTACTCTCCTAGTGCAGGTTTCCTCCAAGAAGACCCTAAAACAAGGATTTGGGTGCAGTGGTCTACTTGAATGGAGTGAGACTCGATATTATGGTAACAAGCAGGGCGAGCTTCCCAGGGGGTGCAGTGGTAAAGAATTCACCTGCTAGAATTCTCCTGCAAGAGATGCAGGAGACCTGGACTTGATCCTCAGGTCAAGAAGATCACCTGCAGAAGGAAATGGCAACTCACTCCAGTATTCTTGCCTGGAAAATCCCATGGACAGAAGAGCCTGGTGGGCCACAGTCTATGGGGTCACAAATAGTCAGACACGGCTGAGCGACTAAACAACAGCAGGTCACCTTTGTGAGCAAGTGGGACTCAGTCCCCCTAGGGATCCCATAAGAGACTGTAAAACAAACCCAAAGTGGTCCCATCAAAGGGACAGAAAGCTGAGATATTTACAAGGTAGTACTCTGGTCCTTCATTACTTTTCCCTGGCCAAGCACATGCCTAAGGCTAGAGAAAGACGTCAAAAACAGAGAGACTCAGATACAGGAAGCTAGACCATCCACCCAATCTGCAAGTGACCCAGAGGATGGACCCAGGAGACAGAGCTGGGCACTGACCCAGCCATTTGCTGTGCCCACCAAGACTACACACAATGCGAATGATATAAACCCTCCCAAAGATTCAGGGTGCAATCTCCAAAAGAAGGAAGAACAGATGCAGGGAGGTCACAAAATACCAAATACCCATCACACAAGGAATCTAGAACAAATGCAGTTTGTCTGGGTGTTGGCCCCATCTCTGCCATTAAGTAGCCTCTTGGCCTTGGGCAAGTCACTGCCTCCACCCTGGAGACACTCAGACCTTCGTTTCCTCTTCTCTAAAGATCAGCAGAGTATGAACATCTGACATTTCCAGGGACCTAAACCTCAGGATTAGAAATAGGGCTTCCTGGAAAAGAATCTGAAAGAATAAATATATATAAACTGAATCACGTTGGTATACACCTGAAACAGCACAACACTGTAAATCAAATTCAATTAAAAATACATAGATAAGGGACTTCTTTAGTGGTCTAGTTTGTGCGCTTGTGTGTATGTGTGTGCACATGTGTGTACGTATGTATGTGTATATGTGTGTATATATGTGCATATGTGTTTTTGTCTTTTGTGTGCATGCTTGTGTCTTTGTATATGTGTATACCTGTGTGTTCATGTGTGTGTGCACATGTGTGTACGTATGTATGTGTATATGTATGTATATGTGTGTATATGTGTTTTTGTCTTTTGTGTGCATGCTTGTGTCTTTGTATATGTGTATATCTGTGTGTTCATGTGTGTGTGTGCACATGTGTGTACATATGTATGTGTATATGTATGTATATGTGTGTATATGTGTTTTTGTCTTTTGTGTGCATGCTTGTGTCCTTGTATATGTGTATAACTGTGTGTTCATGTGTGTGTGTGCACATGTGTGTATGTATGTATGTGTATATGTGTGTATATATGTGTATATGTGTTTTGTCTTTTGTGTGCGTGCTTGTGTCCTTGTATATGTGTATATCTGTGTGTTCATGTGTGTGTGTGTGCACGTGTGTATGTATGTGTATATGTGTGTATATATGTGTATATGTGTTTTGTCTTTTGTGTGCGTACTTGTGTCTTTGTATATGTGTATATCTGTGTGTTCATGTGTGTGTGTGCACATGTGTGTATGTATGTGTGTGTATATGTGTGTATATGTGTGTATATGTGTTTTTGTCTTTTGTGTGCGTGCTTGTGTCCTTGTATATGTGTATATCTGTGTGTTCATGTGTGTGTGTGCACATGTGTGCTTGTGTCTGTGTGTGTGCGTGCTTGTGTGTATTCATTAACAAGAGACCAGTTCTCTCAGGACCCAATAAGAGCACCAAGCCTCCAAAATTCAACCCCAAAAAATGGAGCCAGAGAAATATCCAGATGCCTCCTCGTTTCTGCCAAGGAGAACATCCCACACTCAGCAGGCAGCCGTCTTGGACTGGTACCCAGCTCTGTCACTGCCCACTGTCACCCCTTACAGAATCTCCATCTCTTTATCCTCAAAGCAGATACTGGTAACTCACCTTCCTCACAAATTCCATTTGGTCAATGGCCAGAAAATAAATGTGATTTTGTTTCCCTAATTCTATTCCTAATTATAAAGATAATTCATCTTCATCTCAAAAAATAGAAACTATCCAAATACACAGAGAAACTTTAAACACCCACAATTCTCATCAGCACCAACAATTCTCATCACTGTTATTATTGCGTTCTACATCCTGGTTTTTCTCCTCTGAGCATGAATGAATGCAGATGTAGTTAATAAAACTGAGGTGCTGGTGGGCATGCTACTTGTGACCCATTCTTTCAGTCACAATGGGTATTGAGCATCTCCTTCAAGTTGTCTTCATAAATGTGTTTCTTAATGGAAAAGCGGTATTGCACTGTCTGCTTGGACATTAATTTATTTACCCCAACTCCAGTTGTCTCCAGTTTTGTATGATTAAAGAAATCATAATGAGATGGCTGGATGGCATCACCGACTCGATGGATGTGAGTTTGGGTGAACTCCGGAGTTGGTGATGGACAAGGAGGCCTGGCGTGCTGCAATTCATGGGGTCGCAAAGAGTCGGACACAACTGAGTGGAACTGAACTGAACTGAATGAATATCCCAGAAAATAAATATCTGAGCACACCCCAGATTATGACCTTCGGACCAATTCCTTAAAACAGAGTTTTCCAGTTAAATGATTAGCACATTTTTAAGGCTTTTGACTATTTTGCTAAACTCTCCTCCCAAACGGTTTATCTATCTTCATTCCAGCCAGGAGTCTATGAAATTTCCTATTTTCTCATTAGCATCATCATCATTATTATTATTATTTGGCTATGGCAGGTGGTTTGTGGGATCTTAGTTCCCTGACCAGGGATTGAACACAGGCCCTCAGCAGTGAAAGCTCCATGTCCTAACCACTGGACCACCAGGAAATTTCTGTATTGTTATAATTATTATTAAAATGTGCATTCGCTAAGTCAATGAATAAAAAGTTATATGTAACTTGCATTTCATGGATCAAAGTCTTTCTTTATTAAGCATGTACTGAGATAGGGACTTAACTGGACATGTCCAGAGATAATTATCTCAAACCTCACAAAAGTCCTTTGAAGCAGGTAAAAGAGGTCCTTTTCGTGACCAAGGAAGCCAAGGCTTGGACATACTTAGGTTCCATGCTGAGCTCTGCCACACTGTTGTGAGTGCTCCCAAGCTCTCTGGGCTCATACTAATGGTCAGAGTCTCTGATGGCTCTGGTGCTCCTCTGCCTCATAACTTTAATTCCCACACTTGAGTGCTCAGTGTTGGACAAGGAAGCCAGAAGGACGCTGTACTGTTTCTCTCCCAAGTACAAAGAAGCCCACCAGCTCACAAATCCTGTCTGTCCTCTGCAGCTATGGTGAGAAACTGGAAAAGACCTTACACCATCAGTAGGTCTTCGACAGACAGGAGTATCTTTCACACAGGTTGGGACTCCAACACATGCTTGTTGAACAAATGAATAAAGGTAGACTCGGTGATTACTATCCATTCATGAACCTGTAGCTCATTCCTCCACCCCCATTTCTGCCTCAGGACCTTTGCACAAGCTGTTCCCACTGCCTGAAAGGTTTCCTTCCCAACTTTTCATGTGGCTAATTCCTGCTCATCATTCAGCGCTCAAAACCCAGGTTAGGACTCCATGTTTTATTTCTTTATGACATTACGCACACTGCTTTCATAGTTCTCCCTGCCTTTGCAATTACTCATTAAGAAGACAATTACCTAAGGGCTGTTTCTCTCAGTAAAGCCATAAACTCCAGGCTGACACAACCTCTATGACCTTGTTCATCACTGTGTCCTCCATGCTTACCCCTTGTCCAGTCCAGAGCAAGCATCCACGAAAGATATTACAGAAATATAGTCATTTGTGTTGTGTCTTTTTAAATTTTTAAATATTTTTTTTAATGTGGACCATTTTAAAAGTCTTTCTTTAATTTGTTACAGTATGCTTCTGTTTTATGCTTTGGTTTTTTGGCCATGAGGCATGTGGGATCTTAGCTCCTCGACCAAGGATCAAACCCACATCCCCTGCCTTGGAAGGCAAAGTCTTAACCCCTGGATCACCAGGGAAGTCCCCAGTGTTGTGTCTTTTGACATCTAAACAATGATAAGACTACATGAATCTTTGGATATGACATCCTTAAACCTACCAATTTAGTATAAAGGTCCTTTATTACCACTGTTTGGAGCCCGAAGAGGTCAGTTAGCTTCTGTTATGAAGGACAGTGTCCCCTTTTTGACTTATGAAGCTTGGACATATTTTTAATGACTCTCCAAAGAAGCGACTGTTTGAGTGCTGGAGATAGGAGTGTTAACTCAGTATTCTTGTGATGCTCTTGAGAAAGACTAAGACTGCTTATCTTGTGTAGTTGGTTAATTAGTTGGGAAGGTAAGTTTTTCAAATCCCCTTTATTAACTCATGAGAGTAAATATCTAGAGTACAGTCAGAACTTCTCCAGTAAAACTTAACTCATTCATTCTCTGTGGGGACAGGAAGGCCATTGACCTAGTTTCTCCATCGTACTTGAGAGAAGCTGAATTGTCATCTCTTTATAATTAATTCACACTTCCTGGGAGTTCTCTGCTAGGAAAGGTCCAGGGGGACCCGATTAAATGAATAATTTGGAATCAACAAGCCAGTTGTTCTTGTTTTAAGGCAATGTGACACATTTGATGATTCTAGATCATTTGAAAGGTATGGGCGCCAAAATTATAAAAATAGAAAAAAAAAATGGCAGCACTAAACTCGTTACAGGTTTGCTGCTCTGTTTTGCCCTCTAAGTGTCAGGACAAACTCATACATCCTAAATCTGTGGGCTTTGAGTAAATATCCACAGAAGGTTCAGAAAGTTACCTGAACTGGGGACCTCTGAAACAAGTCATTGCAATAAATTAACTCAAAGAAAGAAATCTTTCAGAAAACCAAGATTATTAGGTATGGCCAATATCATTTTTTTTTACCAGTTAGGATTCCTGATTTTTCTTTTCCAGTGCCGACTCAAATTCAGTTAAAACAAATATCTCCATTCCAGAAGTCTAAGTCAGTGGATAAACACATTCAGCTCCATCACGCTTGAATACAGGATTCCAAACACCCCTGAGAACAGCTGGAGAAAGCAGATGGGGCGAAAAATTCACCTGCCAGACAACTTCTGTTTCCTCCACTGAATCTCCTCTCAATTCAGTCCATTGAAAGAACACAGGGGGAAAAAATGGGTGTTCAAGTCCCTTGTACTTTTTAAAGCACATGGTATTTATTAGGCATTAACTGGCACACAAATATACGAAACGAGTACTTAATTCTCATCCCACCCCGCCCTTAGCAACATAAAAAGACATAATCGCAGAAAGACACTGACATGACAAACAGACTCACACACTCTTACGTACTTGAACATACGCAGTCTCACATATTACCCTGTTCTCTTTATTAGGGTCAGTTTAAAAAAAAAAAACAATAACTTTTTTTAATCATGAAAGCAAAGCACATTTGAAAGGGAAGGAAAAATGCAAACTTGGTTTTGAGTATCAATAAAATTAAAAGCTTTTGGCCAGCTCCCATGCTGGATTCCGTTTCAGGTTATTACTTAATTAGAACTCCTATTTATAAATAAATAGTACCAGTAAAATATTACATCTGAAGAACCCTGCAATAACGTTTTACTTACACACTTTCTTTTAATACCATTTTCTGCTTTCAGTAACCACAGTTTAGGGTCTGCATTTGCTGCTGGTGTGATGTCTTTGGAGAACGCGCCTCAGTGAATAAGTCTGGCTTCTTCTTTAGGGATGGTGGTGGTGCTTTTGTATCCAGTTTGGGTCATCGGCGGCGGTGATGGAGGTTTGGAAGCTGGGGGCTGGCTTTGTTGTTGTTGTTTTTTTTTTTTTTTGGTTATCAGGACGAATATTTATTTTGGCTTTTTCACAACGCTTGTCAGCACAGAGCTTGCGCCTTCCTTATCACAGTTCTGCCCGCATGTAAACCGGGGCTTTTTAAGTTTTTCAAAGCGAGATTTCCGGTTGGGAAGGTATAGGCCACGTTTCAGCGGGCGGGAAGGACGCGGAGACAGGAGGGCCGAGTGAGATAGGACGCCAGATGGAGTCGGGCGTTATCCTGACCCCACTGGTGGGCAGGAGGCAAACCTGGGCTCCGTGAGGATGGGGAAGGGAGGCCAAGATCAGAGAGAAGCTGGGGCGCAGGGAAGCTTGGCAGAAACATCCCTGGCAGAGGTAGGTAATTTCTTAGTCAAGAGGGAGGGTGGCCAATTTAGGTTTGGGGGGTTGGAGGAGTATTTGAGGGGAACCCCACAAGTACATATCTTGAAACATACTTGCTTCAGACCTCCCCCAAATAAGGGACTGGGTCCCATTAAGAAAATTGAAAGAAAAAAAATATATTATTATTTATTATATAACAACGTCAACATTAACACCAAGACAGGGAAGGACTCCAACTACGCATGAGGATCAAACACTCCAGGAGGCAGGACTTTCTGGAGTCCAAAAGAAGAAATCAGGGAGGGCATCCTGGAGGTGGTGTGATTGTGGCCGGTCGAGGAGGGTGGTGGTCGTGGAGGGGGGCGGGGGAGGGCGGGGACTCATCTCTTCTTGTCGTTTTTTAGTTTTGAGACAAAACAAAGTCACATTTTTTGAATTGTGGTTTCAAGCGACTGATTACATCAGTGTCGGGGTGGGGGGTGTGGGGGCAGGGGCAGTTCTCAAGTGCAGACGTGAATGCAGGGTGAAATGAGACATCTCTTCCGTGGGGTTCTCCCTGTGGCTGTCTCTCTCTCCCTCTCTCTCCCCTCCCTCTGGAAATGGCAGCAGAGGAGCAGGCCTGGCCTTAGCTGTTGTCATTCCACTCTGGAACCATGCCGACTCCGTGCACGGCGGAGTGGTACTGATGCGGGGACAGGGTCCTTGGTACACCGTGAGAGTACAGAAACTCCGACGCCTGAAGGCTGCCTGGGGACTGGAGGCCAGTCTGAGGCCCGCACTGCCTGACCACAGGCTGGTGGGCCACGGAGGTCTGGTGCTGGAACATTCCCTCTCCGAGCTGCGGGGAGCCGTGGTTGGCCATGCTGGCCAGCCGGGGGACCAGGGGCCCCGAGGTGAAGTGGGCGGAGAAGTGCTGATAGGGTAGCCTGTCCATGGGCTGCACGGTGGTGACTGTGCAGCTGCTGTATGAGGACATACTGGGCCAGGCGTTGCAGCTAATGTCCTCCAGGCTGGGCACGGGCTCGCTGGGGGGCGCGGAGCTGGCGTACATGCAGGCCTGCCGCTGGGCTGACTCTGTCCGGTAGGAGGCACCCAGGCCCTGCTGCTGGGGGTAGCCAGAACGGTAGAAGGGGTCCTCCTCGCTAGGTGATGTCTCCATGTAGGGCTTCTTATAGGGATGGTCTGTGCTGGAACATTCTTCATCTGTGGGAAGACAGGACGACAGACACCCATGAGGCCAGGGACCAGCCACCCCACAGCTCAAGGCTGAGACAGCCATTTGGCCCAAGGATGGAAGGATTAAGTCTGGGAGATGATTAGCTCCAACCTCCGTTCTGATCATTAAGGGGATGGCCTGTCACGGCTAAGACTTTGGGGTACGGAGCCCTAGGCAAACAGTTTGACCTTTCCGAGCCCAGTTTCTTTTTTAAAAAATAAATTTCAGTGTATTCCCTCAGAAGAACATTAATGCAATTGTTATAGAAGATGCTTTGTATAGTTTCTAGTAAGCTGGGGAGATTGAGCTCAGCTTCTTCACCTATAAAATGGAAAGAGTCATAATGGCACTAGAAAGGGAAGCTCTAAAGAAATAGGAAAATATAGCTTAAGTACTTAGTCCAGAGCTTGGTACAAGGAAACGTTCAATAAATGACAATTATTATTATTCTCTTACTCCCCAGCATGTAAATTTCAGGAAGGCAACATATGGTCTGGAACACCCACCACTATCTTCCCAGAACCTGGGGCTTATACCTAATAACAATAACAACAGCATCAACCATAACAATAAAAACACTACAGGGCTTACTGTCTGTCACCGTTCTGAGTACTCTTCATGAGGTCACCCATTTAATCTCAACAACCCCATGAGGTGTGTTTTCTTAGTATCCTCATCTTACAGACGAGAGAAAGGAGACACACAGAGGTTGAGAAACCTGCCTGATGCACCATGGTGACCTGCATAGGAAGTCCAAAAAGGAGGGGATACATGCATATGTGAGGCTGATTCGTTTTGCTGTACAGGAGAAAGTAGCATGGCGTTGTAAAGTGACTGTAAGGAGAAGGGGATGACAGGAGATGAGATGGCTGGATGGCATCACCGATTCGATGGACATGAATCTGAGCCAACTCCGGGAGATAGCGAAGGACAGGGGAGCCTGGTGTGCTCAGTCCACACGGAGTCGCAAAGAGTCAGACATGACTGAGTGACTGAACGACAACAATAATAAAAAAATCTTGCCCATGGTCCGCTATGGCTGATAAACAGCGGAGTTGGGATTAGCATCCTAGGAATTTGATGATAAAATCCGGGCTCTTCAATCCATGCTAGACATTAAGACATGCAGCAAATACTTCTGGAATGGATGGAACAGTGAGTGGACAGACAGATTCATGGATGGAAACTGGAATGAATCCCCAAACCCCTTCCTGACATCTCATGTGAACAAGGGCCTAGTTAGGATCGGTGGAGTTGGTAATGGACACAGTAATTGGTACAGTACAATTACTGTGTCACCGTTTCCTCGCCAAGCAAGTCACTTCCCTCCTGTGGGCACTAATTAATCCCTAAGAGAGAGCAACGGATAGAGAGTTCTGTCTCTGAAAGAGGGTCTCCCTTAACTACTTTGGGGTCACCGACCCCCTTGGGTTCTAACAAAAGTGTTGGGCTCTCTCCTAGGAAAAAAACACTGAAGGACAACATTTTGAGAACTGTAGGCATAGACAAAAGCCATGCATACAACTTCAAGGGGCTCAAAGACTCCCTAAGATGCAGACCTCAGTTAAAAAACCTAGACATGCATGAGCCTGACTCTGGCCCTTTTACTTAATATCGGTGGGATACTACCAAGGTATCTGCCATCTCTGGGACTCCTTTTTACCATCTTCAAATCAGAGTCAGCAATACTTACCTCACTGCGCAACTCAGGCATAATAGTATCGAGCATGGAAATCTCCTGTATCCATCACCCAGGGCAGCTCGTGTTGCCAGGGTAACACCACCTGTGTCCTGGCAGACCCCCTCCGTAATAACACACCTCCAGGTGTTTCCTTCAGAGGAAGCAGTCCTAGGGAGTTTCTACTGAGGCATAAACCTCACACGGATTCATTCCTTGGCTGGGATTTTACTCCCCAAGCTGGAGATTTTTCTTTCCTCACTTCCGATCTCTTTCTAATGAACAACACCAAGAAATATGCCGATAATAATTGAGAACTAGACTTAGAAAACAGAGTCTTTTCCCAGCTGTGCTGTCAAATGGTGATACGGTCTGGGTAAGCCACTCTATCTTTCATGCCTAAACTTTACAATAAAAGAACATACTTGCCTCTTAAAAAAAAAAGTCTATATAAAAAAAAGGAAATATGCCATGTTTGGGGTGTGAAGAAAAGTGAAACCCTGGGACACTCCCACACCTGTGAGCACAATGATGGTTGATGGCAGGACATAGGACTAAATAAGGAAGGAAATAAGAGCTAGAATTTATTGAACACCTACTAAGTGACCTAACTCCAATCTCACCGTCATTCCTCGAGGTGGCTGTTCTCATTCTCGGCTCTAAGAGGCAGAAACCAAAGCTCAGAGAAGTGACCTGCTCAAGGCCATGCAGCTGGGAAGGAGTGGAGGCTGGAATCAAAGACATGACTAATTCACTTTGCCGACCGCACCTTGCCTCCAGCTCTCTAGATTTCTCCTATCCAATTCCACTCCTTCAGCCTCCCAACAAATACTGACTGAGCCCTCACCAAGCCCCTACCAGGCGCTGGTCAACTGCTGCGGTCCTGCTCAGAGCACATCCTTGGCCCCTCTCCATCCTCCCCCATCCAGGGGCAAGGGAACGAGGGCAGGACCTACAAAAGCAGGAGGCTGACACTGTGATGAGCAGGTAGTCCTTAGGGGTAAATCTTCAAGTCAGTCTTCTCCCCCCAGTAAGTCCCACGGCTCAGCACTGGACTATAAGCCAAGAGCCCATGCCAACTAGGGTAGCTTGGATGTGGGTTCCACCCAACACCTCCACTCTCATCATTCTCCAGGTGATACCCCCAGGTACCTCCGAAATCTCCCCCCAAACGTGTATCTTCACATCTAGGTTGTACCCATCTAATAGCAAGCACTTATTTTCAGCTAAACTTTCTGGGACACATCTGGGACCCATAGGATACTCAAACACTGGTCCCCAAAAATTGAAAAATGCAATCATCTTTCCTCCAGGTGTTCTAGCTACATGATCTCAACCATCCAGATGTTTGAAGACATCCAGATGAGCAAGGGTCCATATTTTTCACTTTTCAACCCAGCATTTTGGGGGCATCTTAAGGACACTGCTACACACCATTTATTTATTTATTTTCGTCCTGGCCACCTCCTCCTTCAATTCCTTCCCTCCATTCTTCCTTCCCTCCACCCCTCAGATCCATAAATCTGAATGTTTCCATTGTTGCTGGAATAATAACCTTTGGGTTTTCCATTTAACCAGGGCGTTCCCCTTTTCAATAATAGAAAGTACAGCTGCAGGGTACCCTTGGCAAGAGAAAAAAAAAAGGCAAACTAACCAGTCCCAAGTTTCTGATCCCCTTCCAGATTGGTTACAAGTAAAACAAGGAAGGATAATATGAAAAAGGCCAGAGCCACATTTTTGAAAATTGTAAAATTACACATTCCAAGGCTTAATACTCCAAAGATCTGATGCAGAGTCCTAAGAAAAACTTGATGCTGGGTTATTGACGGAAACAGGACTTAAGCATTCTCCAGTTTCTCTTGATCCTCATCATACTCTAACAAAATTCCAAAGCCAGGATCAAAACTTCACGCTGGTCACGATAAATGCTTGGGATGTAATCTCTGTGTTTATTTTCGTGATGGCTTGGTTTCTATCTTTTTATTGGAAGCCTGATAACTGATCAACAGCAAATACATCTGTCCCAGCCGAGTCCTGCTTATCTTCCACAGTTGGGGGAATGGGCTGCAGTCAAAGGTCAAGTCCTTGATGAGATGAGTCCACAGCTTGCTTTCAGAAAGCTGTATATGGGTGGTCAATTACACTTCAAATGTCCAAAACCCAGCTGAGTCCCTTGGATAACAGTAAAGCTCTTCCTGATTCTTACCACCGATCACCACACCACATCGTGAAAAACCCTAGTGCCTGGCATGTTTCCGGATGTTGTTGATTCTGGATAAAATGGCTTTAATGATGAAGCCAGGATACAGATTTTAGGGCACTGAGTTATGTCTCTTGACTCACTGGATACATAACCTTGGGCAAACCCCTAGACCTTCAAATCTCAGATCTTGTTTGTATTATACACAGGGTGCTAATGTGCTAAGTCACTTCAGTCGTGTCCAACTCTTTGAGACCTCATGGACTGTAGCCCACCAGGCTCCTCTGTCCGTGGGATTCTCTAGGCAAGAATACTGAAGTGGGGTGCCATTCCCTTCTCCAGGGGATCTTCCCAACCCAGGGATCAAATCTGAGTCTCCTGAGGCTCCTGTATCAAAGGCAGATTCTTTACCACTGAGCAGTCAGGGAAACCCATTATACATGAAGATGATAGATAAATTTCATGTAGGAATTGAGATAATAATAGTGCAGTCTAGTTTCTATTTTCCTTGTATTTAAACTAAGTATTCCAATCTTATCTGTCCAAGTAATACAATTCTACTCTCTTTCCCCTCTTGGAAGACTGGATAGACGGCTCTGTGAAGGTCCTCCAATACTGGAAGGTATTTGGGTGAACTCCAGAGCTAGGAAACTCATAAAGCTAATTTCAAATCTCTGATCCCATTGAGCAAAGATTTTCACCACTGCCAAACAGGTCACTTCCCTTGCTGATGGAATTCATTCAGATGAAAGATTGTGGGGGAGTCTTCACAGATAAAGACACTGGACGCAGAGAGATAAAATGCCACTCCTTAGCTGAGTGACCTTTGCCAAGTCAGAAGTAGAACTCTAATTCAGGCCTTATGACTCTGAACAGTGCTCTTTCTGATAGATGGCCCCAGCCTTTCAGCCTTCAAGAAACCCACTGTGTTCAGAGACTATGAACAGGTGGTAACCTTGATTCTTTGGATGGATGAATGAATGGATGGATGGATGGATAGATGGATGGACAGATGGATGGACAGATAGATAGATGGAAGGACAGATGGATGAATAGATGGATGCGTGGATGAATAGATGGATGGGTGGATAGATGGATGGATGGGTGGATGGATGGATGGACAGATAGATAGATGGAAGGACAGATGGATGAATGGATGGGTAGGTGGATGAACAGATGTATGGATGGACAGACAGATGGATAGATAGTTGGATGGATGGATGGATTGGTATGTTTGTGTTTGTCCCCATGGTGTTAGCTCTTAACCTTAAAGTAAAAAGAACTTGGATGGTACTGTGGGAAGACTGGGAATCAAAGACTCCAGTTCAAATCTCAGTGAGTCACTATCCAAAGCCATGGGATGTACTGACTTGCTTGCTATCAGTCTCCCCCAGTGAGAATACAAGCTTCCTGGGAATAGAGACCTTTGCCATCTCTCTCCCCTTATCTTCAGCATACAGCACAGTGCCCGGTATAAAGTGTGCCATTAATATTTATTTGATGACTGCAGCCTGGATTGGCCACTCATCAGCCATATAACCTTGGGAATCTATCCCAAGCTCTTATTCCTCTATTTGCCTCCTATTTGCCACAGGGGTGGAAGGCATCTCCTGTGACTCAAAGACTACAGGGAGACTCCAGTGAAGGAAAGGGTGTGGGGTTGCTCTAAAAACCAAGGAGGCTGAGGAAATGCAAAGCCCTTAACGGTACCCAATTTCACTCCCCTTTCCTTCTCAGTATCCAGTGCAGTAACTGGCTTTGCTAAAACCTTTATTTGGGTCGCCTCTGGTTTCCAGTGCTTGGGGAGGGCTGTCAGGGTGGGAAGGAGAGAGAAAGACAGACAAGTGGTCTCCCAGGCCCGGGTGAACTGGATGTGATTGAGTGGCGTTGATAAAACACTTTCCCAGCTTTTTTAGCTCCTCCCATCAGGAGAGATAGTTTGGAGACAGCTGGGTCCAAACACAAGGGGCCCCCCGGCTGGCCTGGTCCTTTGACATTTCACTGGGGCTGCCTCCTGGGCCGGTTGGAAAGGAGACAGACAATGAGGGGAAGTCAGATAGTGGGGCAGGCAGGGGCCAGGGTGGGAGAGAAGCCACCCATGGAGTTATCACTTAACGGGAGTCCCAAACTGGAAGGAAACCTCGGCTGATTCCTTATCGCTTTACAATGGAGGCTGATGATGAATTGCTTTTTGTTGTCTCCGAGGCAGGCAGGCAGGACAGATGGAGCTTGGCTGGAATGTTCTCTGTCCCTAGGAGCTGTCTTTTCTGGGTGGAGGGAGGCAAGAGGGGCAGAGGTTTCTGCAAAGGTAAAATGAGCCCTGCACCCCAAGTGCACAGACCTCAGAATGAATCAGGGGCCGGAGCTGCTTACTCGCTGGGTGACTCTGTGCCAGTTATTCCATCTCTCTGAGCCTCAGGGTCAACATCTGTCAAAGAGGGGGCAATCCTTCACCTTGTTATCTGCAACCAGTCGCAACGTCCTGACTCCTCTGACATCTCCAGCTCTTCTCCACACTCCTTGGTCTGAGCCATCACCATCTCACACACCTTGGAGCCTATGAACCATCCCTGGCATCAGTTCAATCACAGCAAAGGGACTGGCTCAAAACAAAACCAAAATCACATCCCTCATGGATTCAAGCCCCTGCAAAGGCCACCCATCAGTGTTAAGATAAAATCCGAACCCTTCAAAGTGGCTCACAAGGGCTAGCATTGTGCTGCTCCCTGCCTTCCTCAGCAGCCTTCTCTCCCATCACTCTTCCCTGTTCTGTCTTCAAACCATGCTGGCCTTATGTCCACTCCCCCAGTGAGAGGGGCCTCCCCATTTTCCAAGGGTCTGCTCTTCTCTATGCCTAGACACCTACTTGGCTCCCCAATCTCATATATGACACCCACTCTCCATAGACCTCAGCTGAAATTCTTCCCTGACACCCCACTCTAGTCCAATAATCCACTTGGCTGTTTTTTCTTTAATAACTTTTTAAAAACACTTATTTATTTGGCTGTGTCCGATCTTTGTTACAGCATGATGCCCAGATTCGGCTGCCCCGTGGCATACAGGATCTCAGTTTCCCAACCAGGGATTGAACTCACGTCCCCTGCATTGGAAGTGTGGATTCTCAACCACTGGGCCACCAGGGAAGTCCCCCACTTTGCTTTCTGTTAGCACTTTGTGTATCTCCATAGCATTGGATTTCCACTGCCATCAAACAAGTCAGTAACAAGTCATAGTAATGTCTGAACTGCTTGAAACGGTGTGCATTTCCCAGTCAGGGCAGCTGTGAGCTCACCTTCAGTAGAGGACTTATAGGTACCAGGTTCTCAAGTGCATCACCGGGATTATCTCATTTCATCTCATGACAACCCTGCAGCGTAAGCGCTACTGTCCTCCCCTATTCTGCAGAAAAGCTGGCTGAGGCTCAGAAAGCTGAAGCAAGTTACCCACCATCATGCTGCTGGGAAGTATCAGCTGCTGGGGGAGACTGCAGTGGACCAGCCACCAACTCCAGCTTTCCTGGGGGCCACCTCAAGTCGATTCCAAGCTCACGCAAGGATCCCAGCAAAGCACCACGTGCAGGACAACCACTCCCATCACCCAAAGAGGTTCACAGCCTTGCATTCAAAGCCTTCCTCCTGTATCCTCCAGGAGTGCATTTCCAAGGATGCTGCTATCAATATCGAACCTAAAACAGCACCCTGATTCTTTGTAACTAGGTCTGGCATCAATTTAATTGAAAGAACTCTTTAATTCAAACCTGTGAGCTCTTCATCAGCAAATAGGACCCAATCTCAAGAGCAGATCTCTAGTGAGACGATGAAATTTGGAGACTGCAGCTCATAAGCAAAGGTAATAGAGACAGGTACGGTGATGGTTCACAGTCCAGGCAGAGTCTGCAGGCCAGGCGTGGGTTCAAACTCTGCCTTTAAGAACCATCAGTTCGGACTTCCCTGGTGGTCCAGAGGTTGAGAGTCTGCCTGCCAATGCAGGGGTCACAGGTTCGATCCCTGGTCTGGGAAGATTCCACATGCCGCAGGGCAACTGAGCCTGTGCTCTAGAGCCTGGGAGCCACAACCACTGAGCCCACATGCTGCATATACAGAAACCCGCGCTCCCTAGAGCCTGTGCTCCCCAACAAGAGAAGCCACTGCAATGAGAAGCCCAAGCGCCGCAGCTAGAGAGCAGCCCACACGCAGCAACGAAGACCCAATGCAGCCAAAATAAATAAGTAAATAAAAATAAATAAAATATTTTTAAAAGTAGCTTTAAAAAAAAGAACATCAATGAAGTAAGTCAGAAAGAAAAACACTAATACAGTATATTAACGCATATATATGGAATTTAGAAAGATGGTAACCATCACCCTATATGCTAGACCGCAAAAGAGACACAGATATAAAGAACAGACTTTTGGACTCTGTGGGAGAAAGCAAGGGTGGGATGATTTGAGAGAATAGCATTGAAACATGTATATTACCATATGTGAAATAGATCACCAGTCCAAGCTCGATGCATGAAACAGGGCGCTCAAAGCCAGTGCACTGGGACAACCCTGAGGGATGGGGTGGGGAGGGAGGTGGGTGGGGGGTTCAGGATGGGGACACATGTACACCCATGGCTGATTCATGTCAATGTATGGCAAAAACCACTACAATACTGTAAAGTAATTAGCCTCCAATTAAAATAAATTAATTAATTAAAAGAAAAAAAAACAACTATCAGCTCACAATTTTCCCTCGGGTTCCCTATTTGTAAAATGGGTTTATATAACAGTGCCTACTTAATAATGTTCCTGAAAAGGTTGTAGCCTGGAACCTCGGCAGGGCTCCCTGAAATATAATATGAAACAGCATCTCTGCACCGGGATCTATGCTCTACAGGACATTCTTAACCCCTGATTGTGCCTGAAGAGGCATATTGCAGGCATCTGGGCTCCAGCCCATCCAGCAGCGGGCGTGCTGGGAGTCGGGCCAGGGGGTCTGATGGGCTGATGCTGCTCAGGCCTTCCAGATCCAAGAGTCTGGATGGGCTTCAGGTAAGTCTGCAAAGCCTGGTCTCACCGGGTCAGCTCCCCAGCCCCATGTTTGGACCCATGACAGCTCTTCCCTCTTTCAAAACGTGACTTTGGTAAATGTCAAATAGCCAAACTGTGTTCCTTTTCTCAGGTCAAAAAAGAAGGTCCAGGCACAACTGGACTTTGAAAGGCGTCGTGTTGGCTGATGGGGCTTTGAGATCCAACAGGGAGCACTCTGATGATGGGACCATGGACCGTCTGGAGCAAAACAGAGCTGGTTTATTAAGTCAACCTAGCGCTGATTTCATAGCCTCCTCACACCAAGCCAAGGAGACAGGTCCAATTGTGGGCTGCAATCTACAGAGGTCTGTTGTGAGGATTAGAGGCACTGAATAAGTAACTTTCCCCTAATCATAAACATGTGAAAATGGCAAAGGTCAGATTTATCTCACTAGTCTGACTCTGAAAATCACAGGTGTAGGCAGGAGGTTGCACAGTCCCCTCCCCTTATGTCTGTCTTCCCAAACCTTCACCTAAATGAGCAGCTGTCTCTTTACTTCCTCCTGGGATTCACTTCGCTGCCACCCATGGGGTGCTCACCAAGCACCAACTGCTTTCAGGAACTTAGCACCATTTACAAAGTGAGAAACTGATGCCCGGAGAGGCTAGGACACCTGCCTGAGGTCATCCAGGAAGTTGGTGGCAGAGTTGAGACTCAAATCTGTTTCCCTGGCCCCACTGCCCACATCCACACCTTCGATTCTGCCTTGGAAAATGTGCCACCCGAAATTTCCTGCCTTAACTTCCCCTCTGGACTCAGATAGCTTAGGAAGAAGTCATCCATTTCTCATTAGGCAAAGGAAATGATGAGATGTCTCAGATAACAGCCTAGGAGATTTAAAGAGGGGATGCACAGGAGGCAAAATCTATCATGATTTTCTTTTCTCCCTCTCTGTCTTTTTTTTTTTTTTTTTTTTGGTATTGATCTGGAAAAGAAAGAAGAGCTCAGAATTCACTTGGGAAAAACCTTGCCCAAGGACTAAACAGCACATCAAATTCCAAGGAGGTTCCCTGGAGTGTAAGTTATAGGCTTATAATACAACCAAGACTCTGAAAGCATACTCCCTGACTACCCTTGAAAACATAAACTTGGCTTTATCCTTTTGGGGTAATATTTCCTTTTCAGCAGCTAAAAAGAATGAGGCTGTTCTAGGGTCATGAAAAGACATCTACAGTGTATGCTACTGTAGAGCACAGGGAGCTCTACACAATATTATGTAACAACCTAAATAGGAAAAGAATTTAAAAAAGAATCAAAACATGTATATGTATGACTGATTCACTCTACTGTACACCTTAAACCAACACAACATTGTTCATTAACTATGAAAGTGAAAATCATTCAGTTGTGTCCGACTCTGCGATCCCATGGACTATACAGTCCATGGAATTCTCCAGGCCAGAATATTGGAGTGTGTAGCCTTTCCCTCCTCCAGGGGATCTTCTCAAATGAGGAACTGAACCCAGGTCTCTCACACTGCAGGCAGATTCTTTACCAGCTGAGTCACCAGGGAAGCCCAAGAATACTGGAGTGGGTAGCCTATCCCTTCTCCAGCAGATCTTCTCGACCCAGGAATTGAAGCCTGGTCTCCCGCACTGCAGGTGGATTCTTTACCAGCTGAGCTACCAGGGAAGCCCTTTCATTAACTATATTCCTATATAAAATAAAAAGTTAAAAAAATACAATATATTCTAAAATTTTAAGAAATACAAGTTGCAAAATAGGTACAGTATGATATCAACAATTAAAAGTAAAAGCAAAATTCTGTATTTGTGTGTACGTGCAAGTGTAAATAAATAAATGCGTCTGAACATTTCAAATAAGCTTTCCTCAAGGAAGGGGCTAGAACTTGGCAGAGATGTGTCAAAGGAGTCTTTTGCTGTACCAGAATGGTTTGACTCTTTTACATTCTCTCAGTCTCTCAGTGCACTGCTTACATTTTAAAAATAAATATACATGTAGTTAGGTGGATTTCCTTTCTTCAAGGGAAAGAAGAAGAAAAGAAAGTGGCCAGGTGGGCAACACGTTCGCACTCACCTTTCCTCTTGGTGCAATGGTAAATTTGGCTGTGCTCCTGGGGCAGCGGGTACGGGTTGGGTGGGGGCAGGAGGTCCTGGGAGGGGCCAGACACGCCATTCTCACACTGGTACTGGGACCCCAAGTTGGATGAGGCGGACAGAGCTCGAGGCTCACTACTGAAAGGACTGTGGTTGGAGGCCACTTTCTGTCTCACTGTGCTCCTGGGAACCACAGGATATTCTTTACTGAAAGAGAGAAGATACAAAATGACATCGATCAGTGGCATGATAGAGACCTTTTCATTGTCTGAACCACAGGGTCAAAGAATCCACTGGGGAAAATAATCACAGAATAAGAAACAAAGGGATCTTTGATGAATGGAGAGATACGGTTATGCTCAAGTGCATCCTATGTCATGGACATATACGTTTGGTCACCATCTTTTCACGTCTTACACATTAGGCAAGTTGGTTCACGAACAGCTCTATACATATGCCAAAAGGTAAATGAGCACCCCCAGTTCAGAATTCCTCCTAAAAATCAACAAAGACATGTCAGTTGAAATATTCACCCTATTCTAGACGTCTTTGCATTCCCTAATTCAAATGCTAAAGAGCTGAGAAGTCACTAAGACTTAACTTCTTGGTCTCCATCTTTAAAATGGGGCTGTGGTCTTTCCCTAACATTAATCAAGAATGGCAGCTGACCATCTAGGGTAGTCACAGAAAAATCCAGGTCACCCCAATCTGAAGAGTTTGCTGCCTGTGCCTTAGAATTTCCTTTTAAGTTGCTGTACTTGTTGCCTCTGAAAATACTTCACCTCTCTGTCCCTTGGTTCCCCACCTGTAAAAAAGGGATAATAAACAAAATCTAGGTTCAAAGGATTGTTGAGAGAAGAAATGAGTTAATACATGTGAAAGCCTTACAGTGGCGTTTGTCACAACAAATGACAGCCGTCAGCAGGACTGTCACAGTTTTGGAGACACAGTGTGGGGGAGGGGGGCAGGAAGAGGAAAAGAAAGAGGACAGAGAAGATAGAGAACAGAGCCTGGGATCTAAGGAGAGGCAGGTCCAGAGTCGGGTCTCATCTCCACCACTGGACCACAGCCTTTCTAAACCTCAGTGTACAATGCCATATGGACCACAGCCTTTCTAAACCTCAGCATACAATGCCATATGGACAGCCTCTACCAAGGCGCTCAAAATCTGGTCCCTCATACTCTCTTTTTCATTATTTTTATTTATTCATCTACCGGCTGTGCCGGGTCTTCGTTGCTGCATCGGCTTTCCCTAGCTGCAGCGAGCGGGGACTACTCTTTGGTTACGGTGCACGGGCTTCTCATCACAGTGGCTTCTCTGGCTGCAGAGGATGGGCTCCAGGTGCGTGGGCTTCAGTAGTTGTGGCACATGGGCTTAGCTGCTCCACGGCATGTCGGATTCTCCCAGACCAGGGATCAAACCCGTGTCTCCTGCATTGGCAGGTGGATTCTTCACCACTGGACCACCAGGGAAATTCCTGGTCCCTCACACTTTTATGATAGGTCCCCCCACATTCCCTTCCCTTTAGCTTTCAGGTATTCCTATTTTGTCTTCATAAGAGCTCAGGCAATTCAACAGAAACCTGCCCTGGAAAGGAGGAAAGTGGAGCTGAGTATCACCAAGAGCCCCAAAGGAAACCAGGTGAGTGAAAGAGGGACTGAGTGAGAATTTGCAGAGAAGCTCAAAGGTAAAAGGAATAACTGACAGAAATGTCCAGGGTGTTAAAGAAGAGAATAGTCCAACCCATAACGTTCTCACATCCACTAAGGGAAGAGGGTTGCCAGTGTTTGGGATCAGAAAGGATATCTTGCTCAGGACAGTAACTAGTACAGCGTGGATAAGGTGATCAGCCCATCTTTTCTGGAAAGCAATATGATATCACTCTTTGGTTTTTTATTTTTTATTTTTTTGGCCATACCACGCAACTTGCAGGATCTTAGTTCCCAGACCAGGGAGTCAACCCAGGGCCATGGGAGTGAAATCACTGAGTTCTAACCATCTGATCACCAGGGAATTCCTGACGGCGTTCATTTTTGAAATTTTTAATAAGGTGGACCGAGCAATCCCATTACTATGGATTTTCCTAAGAAGGTTTAAGTATGAGGATTTTTCTCCACTGCATGGTCTATGAAAGTGCAAGTATTCACTTGCTTGGTCACGTCTGACTCTTTGCGACCCCGTGGACTGCAGCCTGTCCAGGCTCCTCTGCCCACTGTATTCTCTGGGCAAGAAGACTGGAGTGGGTTGCCATTTCCTTCTCCAGAACAAAGGGAAGAAACTGGAAACAGTCTAAATGTCCTCATTAATGGCTGAGTCAACTCTGACAGAGCTAGATGGTGGAATATTCATGCAACCTTTGAAAATAATGAGAAGCCTGTTTATGAATAAATTCATAAATCTGTGCAAGATAAACAAAGTCAAAGAGGTAGGATATAACATGGTCCCTCCAGAAGCTGGGGTTATGGGAGAACTTTTAGATCAACTTATTACTTTTACACAGGCTTTCCTCATGGCTCAGTGGTAAAGAACCCACCTGCCAATGCAGGAGACTCGGGTTCCATCCCTGGGTCGGGAAGACTCCCTGGAGAAGGAAATGGCAACCCATTCCAGTATTCTTGCCTAGGAAATCCCTGGACAGAGAAGCCTGGCGGGCTACAGTCCATAGCGTTGTAAAAGAGTTGGACACGACTGAGCTACTAAATGTTACTTTTTGCACATCTGCATTGTTTGATTCTTTTTACAGTGAGCATTTATGAGGTTTCTGGAGAAAGAAATGGCAACCCACTCCAGTATTGTTGCCTGGAGAATCCCATGGACGAGGAGCCTGGCAGGCTACAGTCCATGGGGTCACAAGAGTCAGACATGACTTAGTGACTAAACCACCACCACCATTTATGAAGTTTAGATGAATATTTCCGTGTTGAAAATAATAATTATTACTAATTGTTAATAGAATACTATATAAACTATTAATATAATTTTAATTACAGCAGAGCAGGAGGACTAGTCTAGGAGGGATACACGCAAGATAAAAGAAGTGCTTGCAGTCTCCTGGACGACAACATGTGACCCTCCAGGTTCTCCATTCGTCCTCCCACGTCCCCCACCCTCCACACCACCTCGGGCAACAAAAGGCAATGGAAACAGAGGTGAAATTCACAGGGGAAGATCTTCCTTGGTTGGAAAGCAAAATGAAAATGAAGTAGAAGATATTCAAAGCTTCCCCCACATTTCTCCCAAGAGAGGTCCCTGGGAGTGAGGAGGACAGAAAAGGATTTGAATCTGATCTTGTCATCTGTGGATCCAGAAAAGCTGCTACTTCTGGGGAAATGTCCCTTCTAATTTTTTTTTAACATTTAAAAAAAGTGCTTCCTTGTCCTTTTTTTTTTTTTTTTTTTTTTGGCCCCGCAGCATGTGGGATCTTAGTTCCCCAACCAGGGATCGAAGTTTTGCCCCCTGCAATGGGAGCACAGGATCTTAACCACTGGACCACCAGGAAAGTCCTGAAATGTCCATTTTTCACGCAATACCTTCCGTTGGGTCCTCCACCCCACTGAGCCTGTAGCACTCCTGGTCCAATATCCTTGCCAACTCAGTGAGCTAGGATAAAGCAGGTCACCTAGCTAAGCGTCACCTGCAAAATGGGGAAATAAAGAGATGATCTGAAGAAACCACAGCAGCCAGCCCTGAGTCCCCCAGACACCTTCCCTTCCCTGATAACCCACTCACTGAACTCTGATTTTTATTTGAGTATCTAAGAATCAGGGTATAGTGGGAAGAAAAAAGATATTAGACTCAGGCAAAAGTGCATTCTGTATCAGACCTACCATCTTAACAGCTGTGTGATCTTAGACAAGACAGTCCATCTCTCTGAGCATCAGTTATCTCTCAAGATCGTTGAAATTATCCAATAACATACTCTAGAAAATGTCTGGCACATAGTAGAAGCTGTCATGACCGCCGTTACAAGATGACTCGCGCTTCCAGCTCATAAAATTTCTCGGGAGGGAGCCGTGCCATAAGCCTGTCTCCTGAACATGGAGGTCTCAACTTTGGGGAAAAACTCATGGGTGTAAACTTGGATTTTCAAGATGATGTCTTTATTTTCAGTAATCCTGAATTGGAATTCAGTATCTCTTTCTGTAACGGGTGTCGGCATCAAGCCACAGTTGAGTTAGCAGCCCTAGCGACTGTCATCAACAGAAACAAAATAACTTCCCATCTTGCTGCAGCTGTACAGGTCTCCAGATACCACTTACGCTCATGATGACTTCAAAATTACAGTTATTTTCAATCTGCTACTAGGTCCCCATTACTTAAGACATTTATGAAGTGCATATGTTACTATGTCGCCATTTAGAAAAGAGTTTGATCACTCTGTGTTAATATAATGGGCTTCCTTGGCAATCAATGCATCTTATTTTACACATTTAATCAGATTCTTCTGAGATGGGATCCCTGAGCTTCCCCAGACTGCCAGAGGAGCCCAGGGCCCCAACCAGGGTAAGAATCCCTCTGTAGAAGATATACGAATCAGGAAATCCTGAACTTAGCTATGATGTTTGCTGTGAACCAACCATTCTTCACCTTACTCCGTTTTTAAATGAATTATTTGCCTAAATGAGCTTTGCCTTACTCCGAGTAATAACAGCCATGACATTAAAGGGTTTGTGGTGCAAGGTCCTCTAATGCAATTAAAATAAAAACACTTACCTATTTGAAATGTTTAAAAGTACACCTGAAATTATACCACGTACAAAGAGCACAACGCTTAGCACATTTTGAAGGACGCTGCATTCACCCCCTTCATCCTCTCTGTGACCCTCTGAAGTGGGGACTGCTCTTATCCCCATTTTACAGATTAGAAAACCGAGGCCCAGGGAGATGAAATAACTTGCCCAGGGTCCCAGAGCTAGAAAGAGACACCACCAGAATTCTAACCCAACTGTCTCCAAGTTACTTCTAGACAATTTCCTACTGACCTCTTTCCATTTTTAAAACATAATATGCTTTTAGGGGTGCAGGGGTTTGGAGCCTAAGACTCCTCTTTCATTTCACCCACCTCTCAGGGGTGTGACAATCTCCCACTCTGGGCCCCTGCCTTTGTTTGTCATCACAAACCACGTCAGAGTGACCAGACGGGACAACAGAGTGTCTGCCAAGTTTCCGTGAGGTTACAGACACACTCATGACACCCTGGGGTTTCCTAGCCCAGCCTTCCTGTGGACTGTGTCATTTCAGAACCAAAGCTGGAGCCATACTGAGCAGCTCCACTGCTCAGACTCTCCCCCTGGGGCCAGGAGGCTGAAAGGAATGAAATTAGCTTTATAGTTCTCGCTTGGCAGCTGAAGCTACGTAATGGAAAAAAAAAAGAAGAAGAAGAAAAATCATTATAATAATAAAACAAAAAAGTTGCAAATCTTGCTAGCAATTCAATTTAAATCTTGCTTAGTTTGAGTACTAGGCTGTCAGAGATCCAATAGGGAAGGAGAAGTCTCTTTTTAGTTTGATATTCTTAATGGGGATGGTTTGTTTTTTTTTTTAATTAAAGAAAATAACTCTTAAAAAATGTTGGCTGAGGGAATTTACAAGAGAATGTATCAATGGACTCCGTGGAATTCTCCCTTCCGGCACTGCCAGATTGCAAAATTACCCTCTGGAAAAGCCAAATCCTGTTTTTGATTACTAATACTCACAGAAGTGGGAAAGGCATATTATCTCAATAACCACTTGTCCCTCTCAGTATGTTTCTCTCTCAGGAGCTTGAAACATCAGCCCCACCATCAACCACGCATGTCTCCCCTGGTGTCTGCAATACAACATCCCCAAATCCACCTGGCAGGTGTCAAAATCGAGGCATAGAAGAGTGGAGTGACTTCTCAGTCAGGATAGAGTAACAGAGACAAAGAGAAGAAAAGGGTCCCAATAAACACCATTTGGGATCATTTCTCTTTTTCTGACCATGCCACGTGGCTTGTGGGATCTTAGTTCCCCAACCAGGGATTGAACCCGGGTCCTCAACAGTGAAAGCACAGAGTCCTAACCACTGGACCACCAGGAAATTCCCAGGATCATTTTTCCTGGGCTCATCAATGCACGAATCAAAGGAACTCGTGAGTAGCAACACAGCAAAAGCCTCTAAAGTCCCCATGAGGAGAAGATGACCTATTTTCCTCTACATCATTCAAGTGTACAGGCAGCATCATTCAAGAATACAGGCAGCAGAGAATTAAAAGGACAGCTGAAAAGCCCTCATGGGTCTGGGAAGAGAATAGCAACTGGGGGCTATTGTTTTCACCAACATCATCATTATCAGCATGACCATTCTCACCATCACCACTACCTTCCTCATCCTCATCTTCCTCCTTATCATTTACATTGTTTTTTTGTGCATCCTACTGTTCCAGCCACGGCTGTTGTTTTTTAATCACTCAGTCACGTCTGACTCTCTTGCAACCCTATGGACTGTAATCCACCAGGCTCCTCTGTCCATGGGGATTCTCCAGGCAAGAATACTGGGGTGGCTTGCCATTCCCTTCTCCAGGGGCTCTTCCCAACCCAGGGATTAAACACAGGTCTCCTGCATTGCAGGCGGATTCTTTACCACTGAGTCATGGGGGCAGCTCTCCAGCCACTGCAGTGGTTGACTTATATGCTTTCCCTCATTTGATCCTGGCAAGAATCCCATTTCATCCGTATGATGACATTTACTTTGGAGACAAAGAAAATAAATGAGACTCAGAGAGGTCCCAGAACACCTAGCTAAGAAGAGGTAAAGCTGAGCTGCACCCGGGGTCAGTGCTATTCCAAAACTTTTCCCAACTTACACTTGATAATAGGCAATCGTTGCCTTCCCATCACTGCTAGGGCAACATGACACTTCTGTCACACAGAGCATCTTTGAGGGTACTAGAGTTAGGTATTGGTTTTATCAGGTAACATCAACCTCTACCGATCCAACTGTCCATCATTCCTGCTTTACCAAAAGTCAAATCCCACTGCACTGGCTGACACAGACACGATCTGCCCAGCCTGGATACAGGGACCCGACAACCCCAGTTTACCCTGGGTACCAGGGCCACCAACCAGCTTCTCCCGGCTCCACCACTCTCTCACATTCTGTTCCACGTGAGCGGATGCAATGAATGACGCCATTGTCGCCGGCTCTGGGTTGTAAAACGTTACAAGGGAATATTGAAATCCACAGCCAAACGGCATCGCAGCCGGCCGCCAGCTAACGAAAGGCCCCGAGAATGTTTTCCACTGCAGCCGACTGAATTGGCCTTTTCACGGGAGCAGGTGGCAGGGGTGCTGGGGTGCTGAGGAGGGGGTGAGTTTCTGTTGTTGTTTTCCCCTGGCGATGCTTACTCAGTTTCTGGCAGCCTTTCTCCAACCACTAAAGCAGTGCACAAGGGCAAGGCTGGAGACTGTAAAATCTGTTCTTGCAAGCAAATTCCTCCTCTCACAAGCACTTTAATCTGCGATCAGAATGAAAAGAGGACACTCCCCACATCCCACAAGAGCCTTCCCGATTTATTAACTTTCTGATACGCTTGGGGAAATGATTCCGATCTAACGTGTATGGACCCTCAAGGGATGGGGGCAGTTCACCCCAAGCGGGATTTTAGCTCAGCAAATAATAATCACTCCCATCATTCTCATCTACAAAGTGCTTCGCGACCATTTTATGACTCAGGTCTCACCCCACCAGGGAGGTGGAGAAAAGCACTGTGAATTCTAGCTGCTCCATCTCACTGGGCAGACCAGGGGGGCACGAAGAAGTGACATGAATTCCCACCATTGATTCTAACAGGGCTGTCTGATGTGAGCAGCACCAAGAATCTCAAAGGTTGGGACTTCCCTGGCGGTCCAGTGATTAAGACTCTGAGCTTCCGTTTCAAAGGGCATGGGTTCAATCCCCGGTCAGGGAACTAAGATCCCGCATGCCATACGGCGTGACCAAGAAAAAAGAAAGAAACTCAAAGACAACACCCTCGCTGGCCAAGAGCACCCAGCATCATGACGACTTTGGTGGGCGACCTTGGGGTTCCCATAGTAAATCTCTGCATAACTTCATATTAGGGTGCTCATTTTGAGTTGTGACTCTGAAGTCAGGTTGTACAGATGTGCCTGCCTTTGATGGTACACAGCCACCAATTTGGCCACTGCGGGGCTGGCTAAGTTCTTCCCTTCTCTGAGCCTCAGTCTCTTGTCTATAAAATGGGAATAGTCAGAATCATCCCCTTCTTGGGTGGTCAAACGATACAATGCTTAGAAAGGCTTAGCATATATTGGAGACACATTGCTCCATAAACCCCAGCTTATACACCACGTGATTATATTTTGAAGCAAACATTCTTACCTTGCAAAGGCTTCACCTGATTTATGAATTCCACTCCCCATGCCATCCCAAATACCAGAGCATTAGAGCTTGTCAGTTTTTCTAAGGATAAGTCCATACTTGCATCTGCTACTCAAAAGGGGTCCCAGGATCTCTAGTTCTCCCCAGGAGAAAAAAGCCTTATGCAAAGGGTAAATAGTATATGGTTTCCTTTATATAAAATTCTATAACAGACAAACCTGACAGTTTTTTAAAAAATCACAATATTAATTGTTTCTGGTGGGGAGGTAGAAGAGGAATAACTGGGAAGGGGCATGAGGGAACTCTCTGGGTGAAGGAATGTTTTATATTATGATAAGGACTTGGGTTTCACAGGTATATGCATTTGTCAAGAAGTGAATGGTGTACTTAAGATCTGTGCATTTCATGGTATGTAGACTTTACCTGAAACAGAATCATGAACAAAAATTGAATCCGTGTTAATGGCATGCCTACTGAAGTATACAAGGATGAAAGGTACTCACAAATGCAACTGAGTGTGAAATACATCCAAAAAAATGGGGAAGGGGAGGGATGCTCAAGAGGGAGGTGATATATGTATAATTATGGCCAGTTTGCATTGCTGTATGGCAGAAACCAACACAAACAACGTAAAGCAGTTTTATTCCAAATTAAAAAGTAAATTTATGGAGAAGGAAACGGAAACCCACTCTAGTATTCATGCCTGGAAAATCCCACGGACGGAGGAGCCTGGTGGGCTACAATCCGTGGGGTCGCAAAGAGTCGGACACGACTGAGCAACTTGTGTGTTTTTGAAGCTCAAAGGGATATGGGCCACTGAAAAGGATATAAACCAGGGCAGAATTTCTTAAAGAAGTAACAGATTAGTTAGTTACAACATCAAGATAAATGGAATTGAAAGAGAGATGCTACCAAGAGAGTTGGGCAGTACTGCTTAAATAACGCTCAAGAGTTTCTGTTCTTAAATTGTTGCCTCTTGAGAGAAGATGAGCAGCGCTGGGCCCACTCAGCTCTGCCTTTTTTGTTCCCCACTTTGGTTGTGTTGTTACTTTCGGAATTGCACTTTTTTCACCTTGCCATAGTAGCTGCCAAAGTGTGTTTTTATAAACATGGGGTTCTAGAGCCTGGCTTCCTGCAGCAGAGGAAAGAAAGAAATGCGTGTTGTACAAAATAAGTGTGTTCATATGTTTAATAAAATAGTTCTATTATTGAGAAAAAAAATAAGATAGAAATTTAAAAAAATAAGATGGTAGATGGATGGATGGATGGATTGGTGAAAAGGTAGATTGGTGGATGGATAAATGTATGTATGCATTGATGGATGAAAAGATAAATAGATGGATTGGTGGATGGAGAGATACATCAGTGGACAGATGTGTGATAGAGCAAATATATAGCAAAATATTAATTACAGAACCAAATCAGTGGGTATATGGGTGGTCTCCATGCAATTCTTCCATGTTTTCTATATGTCTTACATTTTTCATAATACAACATTGGACACACTCTCGGGATTTCCAATGTTCAGCCAAAGTTGGCCACCAAGTAGAGAAACGGGTTCCTTTTTATAAAACAGCCCAGCCCATGAGCTCCGTTTCCAGAAGGTAAGGTCACACGTTATTTTCTGCACGTCTTTGCTCATTTTGTAGGGCCAAGAAATTATCCAGGTCTGACCAGGGGACCCCTCCATCAAATAACTTGATAAAGGACAGTTTTGTACCTTCTCCCGAGAGCCACTGATTCAGAACCTCTAAGGGTGAGACCCAGAAACCTGCTTTTTTCACCAGCCTCCCCACCCCCAGCTAATTGTGATGTCTGCCAAAAGTTTGAGAAACAATGCTTACGGGCGATTTGCCCTCAGACACTGTCCCTGAAGAGCAGGTTCACTGGGGGAGCAGAGAGCTGGGTGTGGGGCTGCAGATGAATGATGGACAACCAGGACCAAGGTGAGACCTCTCGGAACAAACCTCCACTTACAACTTAGGCTGGCTTGGCCTCCCAAACATAAAGAGCCTTCTTGTTTTACATAAATTCACACTTTCCTGGGAGAAGCCACAGGCATAGCCAAAAGTACAGCAAGGAGTGAGGAGTTAATGTCACCTCCAGAATGTTCGCTGTCCTGGAGATCACATCTCATTAACTGGACATCCCCATGGGTTTCCCTGGTGGCTCAGACAGTAAAGAACCTGCCTGCCAATGCAGGAGACATCAGAGACCCAAGTTCGATCCCTGAGTTGGAAAGATCCCCTGGAGGAGGGCATGGCAACCCATTCCAGTATTCCTGCCTAGAGAATCCCCATGGACAGAGGAGCCTGGCAGGCTATAGTCCATGGGGTCGCAAAGAGTCAGACACGACTGAGTGACTAAGCATATCAGCTTTAACCACAAGCATGAGAATACAAGAGCGCTGAGCCTTCTTTTTGAAAAATAACCATTTGAAGTTAGGAGCTGAATAGTCATTTAAAATTAGGAAGGCAGGGGTGGGGGCGGGGGGTGGTTGCTGGAAAAGAAGGGATGGCTCCAGTGCAAGGATTTTAACCTTTTTTAAAAAGGTTTAAAAAAAATTTTTTTTAATATTTGTTTATTTATTTGGCTGTGCCGGGTCTTAGTTGCAGTACTCGGGATCTAGTTTCCCAACCAGGGATCAAACTCCGGCCCCCTGCACTGGGATCACAGAATCTTAGCCCCTGGATCACCAGGGAAAGTCCTGGATTTTAAGCTTTTAAGGATCCCAGACCCTATAAATTCCTCAAAATTGCTTGACATTTTTTCTTCTATTTATATATTGTGAGTTTTTCAGAGTTCTTGCTTTAATTGGATTTTCCAAAGGGGTCTTAGATAAGGTGGATGAGGAGGAGGTGACCTACCCTGCAGAGTCAGGGGACAATGGTCTGTTTCTTAAGTGGGTGGACAGAGATGCCCCTAGCCTGGGGCTGACAAAACCTATTTGCTCTACCTGGGACAACCTGGACTCCTGGCTCTCCTATCTGCTCTCTGGTTGCTGTTCTTTTCCAGTCGCTCAGTCGTGTCCAACTCTTTGTGACCCCATGGACTGCAGCACACCAGGCTTCCCTGTCCTTCACTATCTCCCAGAGTTTGCTCAAACTCATGTCCATTGAGTCGATGATGCTATCCAAGCATCTCATCCTCTGTCGCCCCCTTCTCCTCCTGCCCTCAATCTTTCCCAGCATAAGGGTCTTTTCCAATGAGTCGGCTCTTCACATCAGGTGGCCAAAATATTGGAACTTTGGTATCAGTCTTTACAGGCTAACCAGAGACTCCAGGGACCCTGGCTCTGGAGATTACTTCCTGCCAAGGCATCGGCAGTCCACGAGAAGACTGAGGAAGAGACAACCTCAATTCTCCCATGAAGAGCTCTGAAGCTGCCACCGCTGGGCGCTGCCAGTCTCCCCATCATGCTCCACAAATGCTCGTATGCCAGAAAGGCCAGGCATGAGTCACAGCCACACTGTGTGAATTAAAGCAAGCAGTGCCCAAGGAAGCACTTTGCTGCTGCCTGTTCCTATTCTGAGGTTTGTCTTTACAGAAAGACCAGGTGTAGCCTGCCGGGGCAGACAGGTGATTCCTTCTATCGTGAAGATGCTCACTGCCAGGTATCTGCACCTTTACTGGGTGTCAACCTGGCCTCAGACTTCAAGAGGGAATGGATCCCATCTCCTCCTGACATGATCCAGGGTCACTCCAACCCAGGGATAGTGTCAGGCGTTCCTAGGCAAGCTGGGGCAGTGTTAAATCACCCAGGCACACTCTCTGACTTCCTTCTGTCTAGAGGGAGGATCCCTGGCTCTCCTGGAATCTGAGCCCATTAGTGAGTCTTGTTCAACCAACAGCAAGTAGCAGAAGAGATGCAACAGGCTCCCAAGGTGTAGTGAGCAAAGGCCCTCTCAAGATTGTCCAAGGACAGTTCGCCACCATGGAGGGAGTCCATGCTGGATGGGCCACATGCACACGCTCCAGGGGACCACCCAGATGGGCTCCCAGCCAAAAGCCAGCGTTAACTGCAGTCGTGGGGGTGTGCCATCTTGAACACCCAGCCTTGTCTGGCCGTCAGATACCTGCAGCCGTCCCCACCAAAACCTGACAGCAATCACACCTGTCCAGAGGCATCCTTCCCAACCCCCAAACCCTGAGCTAAACCCAAGTGCCTCCCTGGGGATTTCCGGCTTCTCTTTGGGCACAGTGACAACGAGCGATGCCTGGCTTTTCCGCCCTAAGCAGCATTTAGGGAGCATTCCTGAGCGGGAGTAGGTTGTTAAGTGGACAAAATCTGGAGCACTGTGATGGTCTCTGAGCTCCTCATGGGAGGACCGAGGCTGCTTGTACGTCCTCCCCCTTGCGTGGGCGCAGAGGTGTTGGAAGCGAAGTGCTGGAGCTCTGGCTGTCCTGGATTCAGAGTCTCATGCAGCGATAATGAGCCAGCTCAGAGCCCAGGGTTTCGAAGCTAGTAGATGGGAAATTTAGGAATGGAATCATTCATTGCATAGCAATAGTAATTAGGACACCCATATTACCTCACCTCATCCATGCAACAGCCCCGGAGGTAGGTGCTATAATTATCTTCCTTTTACAGATGAGGAGATAGAGCTAGGGGAGCCCCAGGGCTCATCAGTGTACTAGCCAGGACCCCAGCTCGAGAGCCTGCTTTAGCATCAGTGAACCCTGCCCCTCGGTGCATGGATTCACCTTTGCATCCTCAGGACCTGGCACAGAGTAAGCCCTGAAAGAATGGGTGTCCGCTGAAGAAGAAAGCAACAGATCCAAAACTGAATAAATAAATGAGTCTCTGGGAGGGGGGTTCAGGATGGGAGACATATGTACACGCATGGCTGATTCACGTCAATGTATGGCAAAAACCACTACAATATTGTAATTAGCCTCCAATTAAAATAAATTAATTAAAAAAATAAAAACAAATGAGTCTCCAGGCTGCAGTTTTCTTTTTTGCAAAAGCAGGAAGGTTAAACCAGACACTGCCTCCCAGGGTCCCTTCTACCACTAGAATCCCACGCTTCTAGGGACACTGTTCCCTGTCACAGTGCCACGGCAGCTGACTTTCAGAGATCTTTAGAGTCTGATGCCTCCTCCAGAGCCCCAGACGGGTAGATCCCTGCACACTCCTCTGATCCAACCCAGAAAGCCCTTCCTCTCAACAGATTCAAATCCCATTCACCAGGACTTCCCTGGTGGTCCACTGGTTAAGAATCCACCTTCCAATGCAGGAGATGTGGGTTCAACCCCTGGTAGGCGAACTAAGATCCCACAAGCCACTCAGCTCAGCCAAAAAAAAAACCCTAGGGAGTTCCCTGGTGGTCCAGTGGTTAAGAATCCACCTTCCAATGCAGGAGATGTGGGTTCGATTCCTGGGAGGGGAACTAAGATCCCCACATGTCTCGGAGCAACTAAGCCTGAGCACCTCAACCAGAGGGAAGCCTGCATGCCGCAATGAAGATCCTATGTGCAGCAACTAAGACCTGTCACAGCTGAAAATAAAATAGAGTTTAAAAAATTAAAAAACAAGAGCTAGCAAAAAGAAAAACTCCCATTCATCCCACAAAACCTGACTCCCATCCTCTCGATAAAAGCACCTCCCTGCACTCAGTGGCCCCTGTCCTTGGCCCCACCGGGACCTTTGACTCCCAGGAAGTTCTCATTCAGCTTTGACAGTGAAGTGCCCACGCTTTCTCACTAGGGTGAGCATTTAGGTGCATCTCCCGAATTTCTGTGATTTGCATATCACCTTGACAACGTTGGCCAAATCTTCCTATCACCTCTTCTGCTATTTAGTTCATGGGAAGATCCCCTGGAGAAGGAAATGGCAATCCACACCAGTATTCTTGCCTGGAAAATTCCATGGGCAGAGGAGCCTGGCAGGCTACAGTCCATGGGGTCACAATGAATATTTTCTCTAAACAACCAGCCTTAGCTTGCCTTCCCTTCTCCCTCCCTCCTTCTTTCTTTTCCTTCTTCCCTTCCTTCCTTCAAACTTAGTCTTGAGGACTTCCCAGGCGGTCCAGGGGTTAAGATTCTGTGTTTTGTGGGCATGAGTTCAACCCCTGGTCACAAAACCAAGATCCCAAATGCAGTGCAGCACAGCCAAAGAAATAAGTCAATAAAAGAGAACTTAGTCTTATTCTAAACAATATTGTCTATGAAATCAGCCTGATGTGCCTGGTATCTGTGGGCACGCTCTAAAGTCATCTCATTTGTCACCAGGGGAGGGGGCCCTGCAAATTGGGAAATATTGGTTTTTTAGGATAAGATGTTTTTAAGCCACAGATTAACCTTTCCAAATAACCTTGGCACATATTTTAATCAGTCGGCTAGAGACAGGATTTGCAAAATGATTTTATTTTCTTCTTTCTGCTTTCCCTTCACTCTCCCATTTTCAGAATAAGTAGTTATCGCTTCTGTAACTAGAAACCATACATAAACGTTGAAAATAACTAAGATACTCTCCGCATGTTCCAAACACAGATTGCTGGGTGAAGAGAGGGGAGGAGGGTACGTGCCCAGACACTTGCCAAGCTAATCCAAAAGTTATTTACGTGGGATCACGGCAGAGTTAAGGTTCAGCCCTCCATCACCCCACCCCTCTCCCTCCCTCCGTTCCGATTGTTGGAATTAGAGGAAATTTCATTCCTCCCGCTTTGCTGCCTGAGCCAGCTGTCACCGGGTGTGTGGGGGACAGGAAACAGGATTACAAGATCAACAGTGAGCCCGCCGTTCCAGCCAGGCTGTTATCAGAGCCGTCTCCGGAGAGCCATCTTCCCCACTTGTCACTACCAACTGTGACCTGGGAGTTGGGACCACAGCCCAGACTCAATGCTGAACAAGGGCAAAACTAGGAGTAATGAGGAGTTCTCCCCGACTCAGATCATATTTTAGAGCATGGACTAGGAACCAAGCACCCTTCAGGCACTCTCTCACATAGATCTTACAAGAACTCCCGAAAGGGGAAGCTATCTTTATTTATGCCCATTTTACAGATGAGGATACTGAGGCCCCCTGCAGTAACATCACTTGCCCGAGGTCATGGGCTGATACGCGCAGAGCAAGGACTGAACCCAGGTTTGTCTGACTCCAAACCTTACTGGAGCCTCTCTGCTTTGCTCCTTCTCCCCGCCAGGGGACAGATTCAGAGAACTGGGTGGATGACCCTGTCCACTCTCCCAGCCTGGAGAGTGGTCAGTCCAACTCTCTGTTTCCCAATGCAACTCCTCACACAGCCACAAAGACACACGTGTCTGTGAGGCTGAGAGTTTCAATCCAACATGTCAATCCCTGACCTCTTACTGAGGACCAATTACCTTTCCTTCCTTCCAACTCCAGGTGCCTAGGTGGGAAGAAGCCCACAGCCAATGTGCAATAACCCTAAGGAGTAGTTAGGGCAGAGTTCAGACCTAAGCAGAGTCCTGTGCCTAAATAGCTCACCAGGCACATAGTTCAGAGCTGTAGGAAGAGACTCCAGGATTGCTGACATGCGAACTCTCAAACACCTGTCTGTCCCCCACTGTCTCTGCTTCCATGCCCATCATCTGTCCAACCAGCTTCCAAAGTGTGGTGCCCAGCCTGACACAGAAAACCAGTGAGGGCTCCTAGGAATAGACACACCCGGACCAGGCAGTCTGTGGCCAGAAGCAGCTCCCTGGAGGAAGGCACAGCTACAAGGAGAAATAGTTACAAGGAGGCTTTAGTGATGGGCAGGAGATGGAAGGGGAGGGGGGAAAGATGGAGCTTAGTTAACCAACCGTGGTGTTCACGGGGCCAAAAACAATAGATAGAAGACAGATTTGGAGCCACTCCTTCAGCCTGATTGAAAGGGAGAGGGGACACCGGGAGGAACAGAGCTAGGGGGCGTGGCCAGGCCCGATGGGAAGGGTGTGGCCAGGCCAGATGGGAAGGGCGTGGTCAAACACACCAAGGTGTCTGGACCTGACACGGAGGGCAATAGGAGTGTTTGAGGCTGTGAAGAAATGTGTCTTATTTGTGCTGTACAAAGATGTCTTTGGGCTTCCCTGGGTAGCTCAGCTGGTAAAGAATCCCCTGCAATGCAGGAGACCCCGGTTCCATTCCTGGGTCGGGAAGATCCCTTGGAGAAGGAAATGGCAACCCACTCCAGTGTTCTTGCCTGGAAAATTCCATGGACAGAGGAGCCTGGTGGGCTAGAGTCCATGGGGTCACAAAGAGTTGGACACGACTGAGCGACCAAGCACAGGGACAAGATGTCTTTGGCAGCTGCCTGGAACATGTCTGGGAGGGGAACAGAGCTGGTGTCAGGCCTAAAGAGGTTAGAGGCTGTGGCAGGTGAGGCTGCTGGTGGAAAGGCAGCCTAGATGGAGAAAGGAGGTGAACTGTGAGACATGATAAGAAGGTAGCACCTCTGAGACCAGATGACCGGGTAAAATTGAGGGGGCTACTTGCAATACCTTAAACCCATAATCCCACCTGCCCTGGACCTGATGGAAAGGGGGGAAGAAGTAGGGGATGGAAAAAGCCCTTCAGTCCCCAGCTGCACAGCCTGGACCCCTACCTGCAGGATGACCAAGATGAGACTGTCCATCAGTGGCTAAGCTGCCATGATGACAAGATGACCATCAGGACAGGATGGGGTTTAGACACCATATACACAACACGTGGGTCCCTGAGCCGACAGCTGAAAATAGTTTGGCCTCTTTCACCTTCAAGTGATGTTTGTTATCAATTTTTCCACCGACCACAGGCTAAATTCAACTCCAACTTCCAAGTGAAGACACGTAAAGCTAAAAATGTTTCTAAATAATAATTTAAGGACTTCGTTATTTTCACCACATAAAGCATCTTACAAGTCCACCATCATGAAGGAAATCAGTTATTAATACAGGAATTCATATGAGTCTGGTGTACCCGTTCGACCTGAAGATAATGACATACTTATTTTTTAAAAGCATGCAAAATTAGATCTGCTAAGCCCACTATCTGAAAAAGATTTCTACAGCATGTTATTTCCAAACCCAACGTTTAAACCACAAAGCTCTGGGACCTTTCTCTCCCTCTTCTTCTTGGGTCTCTTGTCCTCCTTTGAATGAGTACATGTGTCCATCTGCCCAACTCTCCCTTTTCGGGTTTTCCAGAAAGGATAAGACTAAGCTTCCTAAATGACCTCATTTTATTTTGAAATGCTAAACCCACCAAAATGGAAAGAAAAAAACAACATTTCTTGGTCAAAAGGAACAAAATGCATCTTGAATTCTCTTGCCATATGGTAAGTTATTTTGGAACTCTACCAAGAGAATATTCGACAAAATTGGCAATGCTTGTACAATCGTTTCAAATCAGACCGAATTCCCACTATGTCCATTTGCCACAGCCCCTCCTATTCATCATATCAGCGACCAAGACCACAGGATATGTAAAAAGACCAAACCATTTTTATCACCAGCTTCTAATCCACCATCCCCGCCCCATGCCTGGGAGGCCGCGTGATGTCAAGTCTGTATATCACCCCACGGAAATCAAGCCATTAACTCCCCTTTCATTTACCAAGAGCTGTTGCCAAAAGAAAATCATTCATCGGCGGTGACTTATGGGAAGAAAGAGAGAGAGGACTTCACTAGAGAGGAAGACAGCAGAGAAAGAGGAGAAAATTGTAGCTTTTGCTCCGTGGGCAGATGCAAATGGTCAAGTCCCCGCATACACAGTCTTCCCCAAATCTACACGCTCCAGAGCGTCTGATAGAGGAGACCACATGGAGGGTTTGGTTTACGCCATAAAAATCCCGCCTACAACACAGAAGCTGCAGGAGACACAGGTTCAACCCCTGGGTCAGGAAGATCCCTTGGAGGAGGGCACAGCAACCCACGCCAGTATTCTTGCCTGGAGAGTCCCATGGACAGAGAAGCCTGGTGGGCGACAGTGAAAGGCTTATCAGAAAGTGGGATTCCAGAGGCTCATTCTCGTTTCTCTCGATGGCAACAAGGCCCCATTTCTCTGTGCCTGGTCTTCCGGGGCTGCTGGCTCACCTGGGCTATTGAAGGGCAAGGGATGCAGAGAGCGGGGAGCCAAGGATCCCACTTTCTTACCTTTGCATTCTCGACATTCTGTGTAGCTCCATGTCATCGCTGCCCCGGAATCCTTTGGCGAAGGGATTATTCTCAATCTTTAACTGGGTGATCTGTAGGAAGCAGAGAGAGAGAGTTCCGTGTTCACTTGGTTGCTATAAAACCGCCTGGTGACCCAGCTAATGATAAGTGTCATGGAAACACAGTCTCTGGCAACCCAAAGAAGCAAATTAAGCCCGTCATGTCAACAGGACCCATCACTGCATTCAAAATGAGGCTCTGAAAAATGTCCTAGATCAGACTGTCTATAAAAGGGGGGACAAAAACCTGGTTTCAGTTTGCCCACTAATTGGAGTCATACTCTGCATCATTCCAGCCGGATTGGCATTTTTGTCTCAATCATAGCATTTTGTGTTTCAAACACAATGCAGACCTCAACACTTGGTCCTCCACCCCCTTGGAAAATTGTACCATGTTGACACGATGTCAGTTTCCTGCAGCGTGGCAATCTCCATTGGGAAGGACTTGATTATTGCTCTCAAAATCCTATTATGCCTCATTTCACATTCATTTCATAGTTTTCACAGAGTTTGCTAGTTCCAGTGAAAAGGAGGGTGTCTAATTAAATAAAGACCAACATATAGAATTATAATATATACAAGAGCTACCTAACAACTCCAAACCTCTTTAATTATATAAGGAAGAAAGAATCCTCTTCTGGGAAATTTTTGTTGCCATGTCTAAAACTCAGTGATAGAATGGGGTCTTTTGGTTCAAGGTCCATCACACATATTCTTGAAATCATCAACATATTCTGTTAGCATGAATGTATAGTAGCAGATCTAGGTAGAAGAGTACATCCCTATGAAGTTTGCCAGAAGTATGTCCCAAAAACTGTGTGTGAATTGAATTTTTATATATCAGATCACTTTACAGACACCAAGGCAGTGTTCATCAGAGGTCATTCAAAAATCACTTCATCATTATTATACCTATATAGCCTTGGTCTACTAATCTGCTTAATATTTTTATTAAATCAAACCACTTTTTTTACTTCTTAGTATTTTGTTTGTTGTTGTTTAGTCACTAAGTCGTGTCCGACTCTTTTGCAACCCCAAGGACTGTAGCCCACCAGGCTCCTCTGCCCATGGGATTTTCTCAGACAAGAATACTAGAGTGGGTTGTCATTTCTTTCTCCAGGGATCAAACCCACATCTCTTGCATTGACAGATGGATTCTTTACCACTGAGCCACCAGGGAAGCCCAGTATTCTGTTTATTTTCAATTTAACTACTGAATTATAATTACTGATTAAAATTTAAGGTAGTCATAATTATGTTCTGTTTTTACTATTTTTTATTTATTCTTTCATAGTTTTGGTCTTACTTGGATTGATTATTTATATTTGTATTATTTCATTGTTCTTCCTCTACTGGCTTCTTAATGATTCTCTTCTTTTAAAACTTGTTATTTTGTATTTGAATATCGCCAATTAACAGTGTTGTGGTCATTTCAGGTGACCAGAGAAGGCACTCAGCCATAAAATATACATGTGTCCATTCTCCCCCAGGCTCCCCTTCCATCCAGGCTGCCATGTAACATTGAGCAGAGCTCCCTGTGCTATACAGTAGGTCCCTGTTGGTTATCCATTTAAATAGACCACTGTGGACGTGTCCAAAATCAAACACTTTTTATGTAAATCTATTTTATAAATATACTATATCACTTTTCTATATGTCAAAGTGGAAACACGTGCAAGTCAATACAAAGATAACAAGTGTATCAAATTCTCTCTACTGGTACCCCTAGAAAGTTCCACACTGAAGGCCAGCCTTCCCTTTGTTGCAAAGGAAAATCCGACACTTTTACGGAAGTATTTAACATAAACCAGTACCGAGGTAAGTCTCCCTTTCTGTAGTAGATGAATAGAAAGATAGTTAGAACAAGAACAGATTTTTTTCCTATGGTTCCATCATCTACAGATCCGCACAGAGCCATCTTTTCTACCCCCCAGTAGCACCTTTACAGACTTCGAGAAACCAAGAAGTTGCTTTGAGAAACTAGGCATAATTAATGAATGTACAGATTTGTCCATTTGAGGGCAAGAACATTCTGTTTTCTGCTAGACACGGTCTTACAGCATTTCCTTCTAACCCCAGGACTCTGTCATGAATATAAAATTACTATATATGAGTCTGTGTGCTCACAATAAAAATATATATAAACTTAACATTTTTTAAATGTTATGTGATTCCAACTATGACATTTTGGAAAAGGCAAAACTAGGGAAACAGCAAAAAGAGTAGCAGTTGCCAGGGGTTAGGAGGAAGGGGAAAATGAACAAGAGACGCATAGAGGATTTTTAGGGCAATGAAATGATTTCTGTGGGATACATCACGGTGAAGACGTGTCATTACACATTTGTCTAAACCCACAGAATCTAGAGAATTCCCTGCTGGTCCAGGTGTTAGGACTTGGAGCTTCCGCTGCAGGGGACACAGGTGTGATCCCTGGTCAGGGAAGTAAGGTCCCATGAGTTGCATGGCACAACCAAAAAAAAACCCCACAATCTATAACACCAAGAGTGAGCTCGAAGGCAAACTACAGACCCTGGGTGATGATGCGTCCATGCAGGTTCATCAGTGGTATCATGTGTCCCACTCTGAGGTTGGGGGTGGGGGGTGCTGTTAGTAGGGGAGGTTGTACATGGTTGGGGGAAGCGGACAGAGGTTATACAAGGCTCTGCTTCCCACTCAGCTTTACTATGAACCTGAAACTGTTCCAAAAAAATAAAATCAACTTTAAAACTTTTAAACTACGCGTGGGGATGTCTATGTATACACGTTCCCTTCTCCTTCCTTTTTTTTTTAACATGGTAACCCATTCCTGCAACTTTCTGACTTCGAATCAACTCTTCAGAGTATATAGAAACATCTGTAAAACCTCTCTGGAAAACAGAAGAGACTGGCACAACACTGTAAATCAACTTTATCTCAATAAAAAAAAATTTTTTTAAAATACAAAGTCTTGTTGGATAACAATCTTGAACATGTGCACTCCTCAACTCAGCCCCATCACCTAGCGGGGCTTTCTTTCTCACACCAGTTTTATGACAGCAAAATGCAACCATAAAAACATAAAGCATTTTTAATGGTGAGGGGTAGGAGGGAGAGATTCTCAAAATGTTGAGTAAAAATTAGATCATTTTTAAAAAGGGTGGAGGGAACCCTTATCCCGATTTTTATGCCCCTCACCCACCCATCGGAGACAGAAGCCAGCTCCTGAAAATACTGAGAACAATAAGACAATAGGGGTGGGGCAACTGGGCTGAATTAATGCCTATTCCATGACATCGCTATTCCACACAAAAAAATTACTCAGAGCAAAAAAAAGAAAAGGGTGGGTTTTGGTATTTTATCAGCAAAATCTTTTGCTCAAAAAAAACTTCTGCTCGAAGTAAGCTTAGGTGCAGGTGAAAATGCCTATCTTATTTCATACTAGTCCTCTCATTTACCATAACCCTGTCTATGAAATCCCTTGTACCTCAAACAGAATTCAAACAGAAAAAGAATTCTTGTTCTTATACCATACCTCCCAAAAATATGCTGTCAGAGATGCGCACAATTGGTGAGACATACACGGAGATGTGTGGATCTTACCTATCTACCTTGCTCTGTAGATTTGAGGATAGATGGCTATGGTTGCAAGAATTACCCCTGAGAAATCTTAACATGTAAGCTTAGGGGCCGGTGAAAATGTCTATCTTATTTCATACTAGTCCCCTCATTTACCATAACTCTGTCTATGAAATTCCCTTCCTAACGTGGAGCTAGTCACTCACAGGCACAAATACACCTGGATGTCTGAGTTCTACCCAAAGGCTCCACTGAAACTGATTTCCATGCGTCATACAAACGTACTCCCTCCAAAATCAGCATAAAACCGGATATCCGGGGGAGGGGCCCGATGGGGAGAAAAACAAATATAAATGCCAGGTCCAACCACTGAGACAGAGGTTGTAAAAATTAATGAGAATAATTGTTGTGAATTCTCGCTTTTGGGGAAAAAAAAATAAAAAAAAACCCTCGCGAGGGCCAAAAATCTTAATTATGTCTCTCTATTAGGGGTTCATTTCCTGGTCCTGACCAGAGAGCTCATACCTCATAAATACAGGCTCCATACACAATGATTTAAACAGGAGGAAAATGCCTTTTAATGGCAAAGTAAGTTAATATTGAAGGGAGAGACACGCTTGCATACAAAGCCATTGTTGCCTAAGCGGGGAAATGAAATGCCCATGTGACCTTTTTTTTAACACCTAAATATTTCTAGGGATTGCCCTGGGAGCTGCTGACAACTGCGGCACAAACCTTACAAAAACCTGTTTCACAGAGTGAGCGTCGCTGGGGAAGATTCGAGTGTTTAAATATCTTTTTCAAGCTGTCAACCATCTGGGGAAATAACCCCCAAATCCAGCTTGGGATCACAGCTGGGCTCAGGAAATATGCCGTGTCATTAGGAACCCATGGTATACAGGTGTGTGATGGCAGTGTAACAAATGAAGCCTGCCACATACCTGCCTCCACCTGGTACCTGCATGCAAAGAGCAGTCTGGAGGCACTAAGCCCTTTGGGACAAAACTTGGTGGCTCGCATTTTTCCAACTGACTCAATGGACATGCATTTGAGCAAACTCCAGGGGCTAGTGAAGGACAGAGGAGCCTGGCATGCTGCAGTCCATGGGGTTGCAAAGAGTCGGACAGGACTTTGCCATTGAACAACCACATTATTCCAAACTGTCCTGGCAATTCAATCACACAGACTGCTTTTCTTTCCAAAGCATAATGCCAGGCAAACTGTCCTTGGACTGACAGAACAATCAGGAAATGAACCAATTAGACCACAAAGTAGTTGTAGTTGTGTTTCAACCACAGTAATAAGAGCTTATTTAAAAATCTCAGCTTTTCAGATTCTAAAATAGGATAGGCAAAGAGATTTCCAGAACCTGTGTTTTGGATGGAGTTGCCCTGTTACTGTTAACTGATCAGTTATGAAGTCGATCATGACTCATCACTAACAACCTGTGCTGACTCTTTACCCGGGCTCTGCATGATTACACGTTTCATGGATTAGCTTATTTTAATCCCCACCATGATAATAACCAAAAAAAAAAAAAAAAAATCTCTTCTTATTCCCATTTTACAGATGGGGAAAACTGAGTTAAATAATTTGCCCAAGTCAGATAGATTTGAACCCAAGCATCTACCGCCAGATTGTGACACTAACACACGAGGATGAGGAACAGCCCAGGTGGCTTTTACCCACAAAGCCAAGAGTCTCAACACCCTATCCAGGTGGGACAATAAAGTGACAAAACAGAGCCCACAAATCACAGTCAACCCAACTGCCCCACTTATTTAAGTCACACATCATATATCCACGTGGGGCATGTCTGCAGGGGCCTGAATGCAACTGGAAAAATACACTGCTTTAGACTTCCTCCTGACAAAGAAAATAGGTGTTATTGGTACTTGATAACTCAAAAGTGGGGAAAACCTCATGCAGGAGAGAGTGCTTGAAAGTCATCTCCTTGAGCGCTTGAAATCCTTCTTATGGATGCCAGGCTGGCTCAAAAAAACAAAAACAAACAAACAAAAAAAACCCTGTATGTACAGCTCAGCCTGGCTTCTTGGCTCAACCAATGAAGAAGATCAGTAATTCCTGTGTGATCCTCAAATACACCTATATTCATCACTCAGCTGATCACGGTCCTTATTTCATGACATTAAGTCAAAGTGTGATGCTGTACACCTGAAACTCATACAGTACATGTGTCAATTATATCCCAATAAAACTGGAAGAAAAAACCAGCGGGAAAAAAAAAAAAAAACCAACACACATATATTCAAATGCATCTTTGGGAACTCACGTTTTGGGACCCATGAGCATTTAGATACACAATCTCCTAGATTGTGTTCAAAACTTACATGTACACACCCCATTGGACAGGCACTCCACACACATAGATGAGCAAATATGTGCATTGAAGAAGACCTTTAAATAAATAAAATCTAAAGGGTGTTGAGTGTGTTCACAAGTAACTACAGTGACAGTTTCATGGACATACACATATGCCAAATAGCTAATTGAATACTTCAAATAGTGTGGTTTATCATATGACAGTTACGCGTCAACAAAGCTATAAACAGAGAAAGATTGTGTGGTCCCCCAAATCTACCCATTCCTGAGGAATCCCTAAGATCTTTGCTATTAATATATAAAGCTTGGGGATTTCTCCCAAAGGACCTGAACACTCATGTGTTTCTTTACCAGGCCGCTTTCATATGTCTATCACTTCCTGTCCCCTCTCTCTGGATGAACCTGGGTTTTCCTGGCAGGAAAAAAAAAGATTCAACATATTTTTGGGCCCTGTGTCAAGACTAGGAAGCTCTAAGCATGCACACACACACACACACATACACACATATATACACACACACACACACACATATGGGGAACTGAGCGTTCTGGTTGCTATTTTTTTCATTTTTTTCCCCTGTAGCCATCACCACAAAGTTAAACATAGGTTTACAGCAGCCATAGAGGAAACAGGTTTCTAGCAGCCAGACTCAAATTAGCCTGAAACAGCATAGCAACTTTCAGGGCACTTGACCCTACCGTTTTTTTTCTCTTATTGGTTAAAGTGGGTAGAAATTTTTTTTAAATAATAACATAAAAAGTTCTTCTTTTCCTTTAAAAAGTAATCACATTTAGCGGATAGGAGGGAGTGCGTTTTCTGCTGAAAGGAAGCTTGCCAAGGCCTGGGATCCCAAACAGGCCGTGTGGCCTGCAAGGGACCATCCATCACAGCTTGGCTTGGTCACTGACAATCTGAATTTGGAGATTACCCACAGCATTTCGTAACTGCCCTGGCTTCCTTGGGGGTAGGGATTAGCCAACACACAGCCTGCATGAAATGACCTTCAAGGGGTGACTGGAGGCTTTAGGGTGCTAAGCCCATCTCTCACTGTAACCTGGCCTCTCCAGTCTGGCTCCACAGCCTCTGCAGCCTCCCCCCACCCCACTTTTCTCTTGCAGATGGGGGAGGGGTGGGCGCTGTAGAGGGGGAGGGCACCCTAGCTCCCTGTCCACCTCCGCAAGTCATCCACATGACCCGCCCTCACTGATCTCATGTGGACCCCCTCACCACTTTCCCCTCCCACAGCCCCTAACCCCAAATCACTTCACAATATTCCTAAGAGTCTACCACCCTGGAGCGGGGCAGCGATGCCTCCCCAGCCCCTATATTTTGCCTTTCCCGCTTCCAGATCTTTCCATATCGAGGTTTAGGAATCATTCAGTCCTGCCCTCCCCACGCCAATAATATCCAGGCCAATAAGATGAATCCATGGGCACTGGTGGCTCAGACGGTAAAGCGTCTGCCTGCAGTGCGGGAGACCCGAGTTTGATCCCTGGGTCGGGAAGATCCCCTGGAGAAGGAAATGGCAACCCACTCCAGTATTCTTGCCTGGAAAATCCCATGGACTGAGGAGCTTGGTTGGCTACGGTCCATGGGGTCGCAAAGAGTCGGACACGACCGAGTGACTTCACTATCACTACCACTATGGGCACTTGGGTTTCTAAAGAACAGACATGAACCACAACAAGTCAAGATGAGCCCTTTCTCCCAAGCAAGATCTCTACCCCCTGACCTGCAGTTAGAGAGGCATCTTATTCTAGCATCACTGTCAAGCTTTGAAGGACCAAACTGGGGCCTGAATTTCAAACAGTGTGGGGTTCTGACGGTGACACAAGCCATCTGCAACATCCCACCTCTACACAACACTGCAGCCACCAGAAACAATGAGCTGGCCTTGTGCACATCTCCCCACACCAGGCTGTGTCCTGGCAGGATCTTATTTAAGTCCCCAGAACTTCGATTCAGGCAGCTGGTGACACAAGTTTCTCAGTTTTTGCTTTTCTTTTAGCAATGCTAGTCTTGCTTGAGTATGTACTTTGGGGTCAGTCATTACCAAAACAAGTAAGAAAGCATCTGGGAAGGTCCAAGCTCAAGGTTTCCAGCAACTCAGCCACCTCCCCCGATGGGAGCTGAAATGCATCCAAAAGGCAAGAGTAGAGGAGGAAAGGACACCGACACCTCCCCCCCACAGAAAAGGTGGCCCCAGGCAGGGTGGCACCAGGTTCCCCACCCAAGGGCACCGAGCCCGTCAGTGAGGGGACCTTTCTTTTCACTGATCTTTCCACCACTGCAGGCGGATGACTTCTTGTTGCATTTGAGGATAAGTGTTGATACCAGGTAGTCAGCTATGGTTTGACAATTTCCATTTAGTGTGTGGGAGTATGGCTTTCATGCCAAGCCTGTGAATACAGTACAAACAGCTGCGATCCTTAGGCTGCAGCTCTGTTCCTGCCTCAGCCCCCTGGACAGAAGTTGGTGCCCACTGTAGGGTGGAATAAAGGTGTCCAGAAGGCTTAAGGTTTTAGCAGAAGCCCCCTGCGGATTCATGCAAACAAGCAGGTGACCCCAGGCCTGCTGGTTCCTGGGTCCTGGGCTTACCTTGTGGTTCTGGTAGGAAGTCACCGCAATAAACGCCGTCTCAGGAAAGACATGAGTACAGAACGCGGTGTTTTTTGAGCCAAATCCATTATTTTCATCTGCTTTCACGATGTGTAATCTTGGCTGGTATTTGTGCATGGAATTTAGAATAATCTAAAAATAATAAAGAAAATGAGATGGTAAGAAAAATCAAACCCCCTTTGTTTCCATAAAACCCCACTCTCCACCCCAAAGTTACATTCCTTATATAGACTCTCAAAAAAAGGTCTGATTTTTTTTCACTCCTGTTTTTGAAAAGAAGCCAGTGATTTCATTAAAAAGAAACATTTCAAAAATGACAATTTCCATCTGAAAAAGCCACAGTAATATTCCAGGAATCTACCGAAAGCACACGGGGTAGTAAATCAGAATTCTTAATAAAGTTTGCTTAATAAATTAACTCTCTACATAGGGCACTTCCCGCCCCCTCCATGCGAGTGAAGCAAGTTTGGGGAATTGGTGCCCCCAAGGAAGTCTGGGCAGTAATTTTTGAATGAAAGGAGTGCAGAAACAAATAAACATACATACAAATAACCACCTCTTCTCTGCTCCCCCCCCAAAAAAAAGTTCAAAGAGATGCAGAAGAAGAGACCAAGCATTTGCAGAACTGGAGGAAAAATCACCGGCTTGGTCCTTTGTTTGGATAATGTGCAAAGGGGAGTCAATGAAGACGAGAGGAAAGTGGTGGGGGAGGGTGTGAGATGGGGGGAGAAACAGCCCCGCCTAACACCAAACAGGGGCCTGGGTGGCCTCAAGAGTCCCTTCCTCCAATTTTACATTTCAGGATCCACCACTGGAATTATCTCCAGACTTGGCCCTAAACAGAACTGGGGCATCCTACTTGGTGGGCAATATTTTTCTCCTTCCTTTCTACCTTCTCCATGTTTGGGGAGGGGGTCTCAGGGACCAGTGGGGTCTCCCTGTTGCCGCTGTACTATGATTACAACCACCACAGTAAAGACCAAGAGGGGTCTGCAGGCACCACTCTCTCTCTCTGGAGCAGGACCAACCAGAGAAGACGAGCATCCTCACGAATAAAACCGAATGTGTTATCTGGTTGACGCCTTGCAGTTTGCAGCCGCCGGGAGGCTGGTAACGCTAATGTTTGTCAAAACGTTCTAGAGCTATACCCCCCGAATGTGCTAACCGCCGCGTTTCCTGAGCTGAAAAATCTGGCCTGGTTTTTCCCCAGGATCGCGACACTGAGCGGCAGAGGGAGTCTCAGTGTCTTTGATTATTTGCATGGATGACCCTGGGGCAGGGTGCTTGGGCCAACCCTTGAGATCGGCCTGGAGGAGCGGGAGGGGAGCGCGGCCCGACCCGGCCGGGGGAGGGGCGCAAAAAGCTCGGGACCCCGCGGCTTCCCGACCCCCGGGCCGCGAGGCTCTAATCTCCGGCCGCCGCGGCCCGGCCGCCTCCCCGGCCGATAGCGACGCCGGGCCGGGCGGCGTGGCGACAGAGAGACGCAGCGGGGCCCCGCGGGCCGCCGCAGCCCCCGGCCGGCGCGGCCATCGTCCCGGCTTAGCCAAATTGCTTTGACGGCCGGGGACAGTGTGGAGACATCAGCGCGAGGGCGATCTAATGGCCCTTAATTTCATTAGGGCGGCTTTGGATTCCGAGTCCGGAGTTTAGGGTGGGAATGCGTGGCCGCTGGGGAGTCCCGAGCCTCTCCTCCTCGGGCGCAGAAAGACCTGCAACTCACATGGGCGCCGGGCGCGGGGCTGTGCGCGCGCCTTCCCTAGGGGTCTACCCCAGCGCGACCCCAAAGGCACACCCAAGTCCCCAGAGGGAAAGCTAAGGAGCCCAGACCAAGGATTCACGGAGGCCCCCCACCAACGGCTCCTAGCCTCCAGAAGGATGCGGTCCCGGGAAGATGCAGGCAGGTCCTTTACAAAATGGTCCTCTCTCTGTTGTTTAACGTAAAGCCTAGCTTCAGCATGCTTTCCCAAACCTAACAGCCCACGCGCCAACCCCCACGCAAGCTGGAGAGTACACCTGGCTTGGATGCACCACTAGCTGGACCCTGCCGGCAAAATACCCGGTTTAAACGCAAAGGAGGCCCCAGTATTTTGCCCAGAAAATACCCACTCTGCCCCTTTGCAATCTCTTCCTACAGCGTAGAAAGGGAATGAATCTTCTTCCTTCTCTCTGCTCTGCCAGAGTGGCCAGTCCGGTCTCACACCAACCCCGTGTACAGCGGAACTGAAAGCATCAGTGAAGAACCTGTGGTCCCCTTCCACCACTGGACCCTGTGGGCTCAGGGTATTAGCCCTAAGGCCTCAGGAACCTGATTTTTCATTTGAACCTTCACAAACCTTCCTCCCTCCTGACCAAATGCATCTGCACCCAGGCCCCTCAGGTCCCCAAACTGGGGATCATGTGTTTGTTGATCTTCTCTCTAAACAGAGTGGCAGGACCTGGATCGCTTCTGGAATTAGACCTAGCCTCACATCCTCCTTCCCCAATACAAGCTGTGTGACCTTAGGCAGGTCATCTCCCCTCCCGCGAGCTCCCAGTTATAAATGCTTTATTTCCATCCTCTTCTCTAAGCTGCTCTGAGGGTCAAATGCCCTGAGATGGGACTACCTCAGGGTGGTTCCACCCCCGACTCGTTTGGTGGAATCAGCAAACTAAAGTTTCTGAACTCTGAATTCAAAGATTGTGTTCTGTCCTGGTAATCATGTCCAATTAAGAGATTTAGGGACGTTTCCCCCCAAATCCATGTTCTGTTGGTTTTTCTTTGGGGAACAGAGAATGATATGCTATAGAGAATCTGCTGCTGCTACTGCTAAGTCACTTCAGTCGTGTCCGACTCTGTGTGACCCCATAGACGGCAGCCCACCAGGCTCCCCGGTCCCTGGGATTCTCCAGGCAAGAACACTGGATCTCTAGGAGCTACATATTCTCTTGGAAGGCAGGAGACTACACCCGCAATATCTTGCAGTTTCAGGGGGTTCCCCCGGCCCCTGTCTCTTAGGGTCAATCCAGATTCCAGGTGTAAGAGCCTGATCTGGGCTTGCCCACTCTGGGCATGGTGGGAGGAGAGGGAAAAGCTGGAAACTGGAACAAACAGATAAACCCAAGAGTGTCAAGCTCAAAGGGGCTTGGGTACCAGAGTTCGCCTCTGGGGGGGTTGGTCTCCCCATCTATAAAACAGGAAGCAGAGGGCCTAGGGTCTCCCTTTCATCTAGATCATCCCAATGATAAGAGGATTTGGAAGGAGGTAGGTAAGGCATCGGCTTCCCTGGTGGCTCAGTGGTAAAGAATCCACTAGCCAATTCAGGAGATGTTGGTTCCATCCCTAGGCTGGGAATATCTCCTGGAGAAGGAAATGGCAATCCATTCCAGTATTCTTGCCTGGGAAATCCCATGGCTAGAGGAGCCTGTCGGGCTACAGTCTGTGGGTTCGCAAAGGGCTGAATACAACTTAGCGTCTGAACAACAACAACAAAAGGTAAGGTATAAGGCTCCCACTGTGGTCCAGCCTTTGTGATCTGTGCCGAGTAAGTACCCACCGAGCTAGAGGGCCCATGTTTTCTGCAGGACTGCAACCAGTCCCTAATCACAGATGGGGCTGAACGAACAGGAATTCCAGGCCCGGAATGAACAGCTTTAGTCACCCACAACCCCTGTCCCTCAGCAAAAGCAGGTTGGCTGGATGCTGGCATCAGAGATGCAGGGTGAGCCCCAAGCCAGGAGAACCAAGGGACTCAATCACCAGCCAGCCGGGAAAGACACACTCCAGAGTGTGGATTAATGGACAACAGGAAGGATTGCCAGGGGCAGATGCCTGAGCAGGAGAGAGGCGGAGAAAGCCAGGAAGAATTAGAAGGTGTGAGAAATAAGAGAAAAGGAATGAGAGATGAAAAAGAGGCAAGGAAAGGGAAAAGAAAGAAGGCCACGTCAAAAAGGTAGAGGGAGAAAGAGGCCAAGGCGTTGAGATGGAGCAAAGAAAGAAGCATGGGTGGGCACAAGGAGCCAGGAAGAGAGAGAAAGTTCTGGAAAAGAGGGAGAGGAGGGGGAAGGTGAGAAAGAGAGGTGTGGACCTACTGATACAAGAAAGGACCGCGGGAGGTACTCACATGCCCAAATGGGTCCAGGTGGTTGTTGGTGAGCTTGAGTTTCTGGAAGGAGACGAGCTGCCGCATCCAATGCGCCCCCGTGGCCGGCGAGTCCGGGTGCACGTAGAGGCGGCCCGGCATGGCGGGTTCCGCTTTGCCCGTCACAGACCTAGACCAAGGAGAGGCGCCACCCGCCTAGACTTAGCGCACCGCGGTGCCGGCTGCTTCGCGAGCCGGGCGACGGCTGCTGAATACGAGACAGATCTGGAAACGGCCTGACCCTCAGGTCTTGCTCGGGAACCTACAATGCCAGATGCCCAGAAAGCCTAGAGCCGGTGTCCAAGTGAGCGTTCCCCCCCGCCCCACACTCGACCAACTGACTGGCTCCTTCGCCTTCCACCTAATTCCTTCCCCAGCACCAAGGGCTCCATCTCGCAGCATCTCTCTGCCCACGAACAACTGGCGCATTCTGGAAAGCTTGGATGTGCACAAAAGTCTCGGGGAAAAAAAAAATCCTTGCGGGCTTTCCAAAGGGGCTTCGTCTTCAAGCCTCTGCACTCTTGGCAGCTGGGAGAGCGAAGTACCCAAAGAATGAACCTCTCCTCTCCTGCCTGTTTAACTCAAATACCCCGGATGGATTTTGCAATTTCATAAAACAGGCATGTTCAAAGCAGGTAACTCATAAAAAAAAAAAAAAAACTGTTAATGGTTTATGCCCCCTAGAAATAGCTCCAACGCTTGGGAACAATACCCTGTGTAAAGATCCACAAACCCTCCAGTCCAGCAACAGACAGCGGCACTTTACTTCCTCTGAGCCTCAGTTTTCCCATCTATAAAATGGGAGCTACTGGCTGCTCTTTCTTTTTTTCAGGGTGAGGTCAGGAGGATGCAGAGCCGTGGGCAGCAAAAACCTCTAGCACACAGTAGGAGCTCAAAACAACGTTTATTGGTTCGGTGGGGAGAGGGAAGTTGGGTTTGCACGGTCCACCCCACCCTTCCCACCCTGCTACTGTGTTGCCTACCATTTATTATCTGCGAACTTGTATCTGTGGTCGTCCGCGGGAACGATGTCCATGAGAAGAATGTACTTCGTTTTGGGATTCAGGCCGGTCACCTTCACTTTGTAACTGGGAAACATCCGCCTAGAAGGGGCGGAGGCGGAGAGACAGAGACAGGGAATTAATCCAAATATTCTGAAGATCGCATCCACAAATTTTTATGCAAAGAATCGACGTATCTTTTAAGAAACGGAGGAGATACGGTGGCCCCTGCTCCGCACTTGCCAAGATCCAGCCCAGGTTTCCCTCCAAGTTATGGGGAGGAGAAAGGTCCGGAGCTGAGCAAGCAAGCTGGGACTACACCTATCTACCGGAGGAAATAGAAACCAGGAGGAGAGAGCTTCTAGAGACTAGTTTCAAACAGGGCCAGAAAGGGACCCCGCATTTCGATTCTTGCTAAATGCTCCTTTCAGAGCCAGACACCTACTTTCTTATTCGGGGGCAGGGAAATGCTTATTAGGTTTAAGGGCGGAAAAAAGTGGCCTGCTTCGCCCAGCCAGGTGCTTTGGCCCTTCTGCGCAGAGCTGCCCGTCACGTGAGCACCCAGGTGGGTGCGCCCTGGGACTGCCGGCGCGTGGGTGCCCACACAAGGTGCATCCTGGCCCCAGTCCTCTGCCCCCAGGGTATGGCTCAGCGCGTGACCTCTGACACGAATCTCGACCAGGAATTCATTCATAAATGTTTCACCGCTTCTCCAAGGCGCTGGCACTCTAACATGGAGAGTCTAAACGTTTTGCCCCTCCGCGAAGAAATTTGGTTTTGGAAGAAGCTGATCCCTGCGCGAGATCGGGTGCTTGGAAGGAGGTTCCGCAGTCCCGAATGCGCCGTGGCCGCTCCCTCTCCGCGTCCAGGCGCACTCCCGGGTCTCCATCCCGCCTCCGATGGAGGCCGCCCCGAAAGCCTTCCCAAGGCCGATCGGGATTCAAGAACCAGTGGCTGGAACCTGGCTCGCCAAGGGATGGCGGGAATGGGTGAGGGAGCCCTCTCCCTCGGGCCTTAGAGCCTCGCCTCACAGTGTTTATCTGCCCGAGGGAGCGAGCCTGGAGGCGGAGGCGCAGAAGGCTTCGCAGGCCTTTTATAGTTAAATCCCGTCGGCTCAGGCTGGGGAGGGGGAAAGGAGGCCCCGGCCGCTCTTTCCTTCCTCGGCGGCGGAATGGGAAGAGGACTTGAGTTCTTTGGTATAAACAGAACGCGCCTCCTAGTTCACTGGGGCCGAGCAGGGGAGCAGACATTGTTTAATTTCAAATAATAATAAATGTCACTGTTGTCAGTTTATTGCGGGGGGCTTGGGCTGGAGAAGCGGTGGGCGTCTGGAGAGGCGGCTCCATCCGCCCCCTTCACACACTCGGTGGCTCGGGCCTACCGGCTCCTCGGCTTCACACGCAGGCCGGGGCTTTCTGCCCCTTAAGGACGAGGAGGGCCAGTCCAGCATTGCTAGGGCCGCGGCGGGGTGCTCCCAGCGCCGGGACGCACGCCCGCGCGCACCCAGACGCTGGGACACCGAGCAGCACGACCCTCCTACCCCCTCCCCCAGAAGTCTCGCATTTCTAGCTAAAACTCTGCGAGCTTTTAAGAGGAACTCTGGGGGTGAGTGTCTTGACGAAACTGCCGTGTTTATCGGTGTCTGTATATAGAGCCCGGCCGAGCCCCGGTTCAGTTTCAAAGGCTTCGCCTCTTTCTATAAACAATGAAAGAGGTAGCGAACACACTCAACGATTCCGAGGTTTGGCGATCGGGTGCGACCCTGGAACCGCTCCAAGGTCAGGGAGAATGGGAAGGAGGGTCTGGGCGAGGAATCAAGTCTGAGATCCCATGAAACCCAAAGCCCCCCCTCTCATCTTTGTGTGTCTCGGCACCTTTCTGTTTTCCCGTGGGCTCTCCCATCTCATCTCTTCTTTCTCTCATTACTGATCCATCCAGAGAGCATGGCCTCCCCAGCTCTGGGTCTTCTTATATAGGAGGTGGAAGAAATGCCCAGTTTCAAGAATCAAATCTTTTAGGTACTTTATTTCTCTTACACTGATGGCGATCTCTGGGGGAATTCGCTATGCCTCTTTAACCACAATAGAGTCAAACAAAATATATTCATATTCCATCTCTGTCTCTCTCCTCTCTTTGTTTCTATTCCTTCCTTTTTCTGATCTCCCACATCTTTCTTCATCTCTACCACAAGCTCCCTCCACGTCCTCCACAGAGGAGACCATCTCACCTGCCAGCCTTGGTTATGATCATTTCTGTGCCCACTTCGTGGAATTTCAGCCACAGTTCTCTTTCATGAAGAAACACCTTGATCCCTTCCATGCCCTATAGGAGGAGAGAAAAGTCACACAGAGAAGACCTGGAGACAATGAGCCTTCCCTCCCCACACACCCTGAAAACACAGAGTTTTCTCCTCCTTCCCCTTCAAGCCAGTGGGCGTATAGGCTGAACCACTGCCCCCAGTCCCCAGCACTGTCTGGGCTCTGGAGCAGCCCCTGCCCAGGAATTTGTGTGTGTGTGCTCTGTCCAGGAAGGTCTTAACCCCATGGTGCAGATCTGTCTCATTCTAATGCCACCAACATAAGGCTAGAGGAAAAAAAAAACCCCAACCATCAGGGCATTCCAGAATGTGCATGGGGAGGATGGGGCTGAGGGGAAAAAAAAAAAGAACCAATTACATTTTAGCCAAGAGGCAGCTAAAAGAAAAAGGAAAAGGAAAAAAAAAGCCTCAATCTCGAAAAACTCACTCAGGATATTCCAATGTAGGCACCCAGATGTCCACACAAACACACAGATGTGAGAATACTGTATATGTGTGTGTTTAATCTCCCTATGGTGGTGCATATATAGACATAGGTGAAATTTAAATTTTTTAATGTTTATATATTATAATAGGTTGCCACAGTCCCAAACAAAACTTAATTATCAAATCTCAAATATCTCTATGAATATGCCTCCTAGGCCCTCCTCCCATCCAGCTTCATTCACTTCAAACTGTTTTGATTCTGGGCACAGCGATTTAACATCCCTGGTATCAACTACAAGTTTTACAAAACTGATGCATATATATACATACATATGTCTTCATTTTGCAATAACTTGGAAACGTCTAATAGGTAGATTTGTTTTTTCCTGGAAGAAAACCTCTTAAGTTTCTGAAAATGCGTGCCCTCTGCGACGCTACAAATATAGGGGCATATTCCTGAGATGGGAAGGGCAGAGGAGAGAAGCGATGGAAAAGCCAAGAACGCCATCGAAATCCCAAAGAAGGGTTTCAGCTACGTGCAAGTATCTCTCCAGGTCAAGACAACCACTTCCAGCCCTCTGACACCCTATTTAAAAATCATCAAGGTCTACAGAGGACGCCTTGAGCGCCCAGGGCGCCCGGGTGAAGGGCGCAGAGCGAGAGGCGAGGCTTCACGCTCGGCTGGGGCCCAGCTTTCAGCCAGGCGAGCCCGCGGCTCCCCGCGCCCTCCCCTCCCAGCCCTGCGCGCTCCCCGCCTGCCGGCCCGGGCCTCGCCAGTTCTCCAGGCCCCGGACGCCAGACAAACGATGCGGCGCGCGGGGCTGGGGCGGCGACTCGGAGGAGGCAGGCGGAGGCGAAGGCTAAGGCAGATCTGAAGAGGGGTCAAGCCATCGCTCACGCCGGCCTGAAGCGGCCGCTGACCCGGCCCTTAATGAGGCGTTCAGACCGAGTTTACACCTCGTGCAGCAGGAAAGGAAGGATCTGGACCCTTGTTCGCTGGCTCCAAAGAGCCGGATCTTTATGACTCTCCTAACCACTTCCACTGATTCAAAAATCCTATGGCCATAAAAATAGTCGTCACAATACAGCGGATAGAAACACACTGGCATTTGGGGAGGCATGGCAGAGAAGGGTGGAATTGAATGGGGATAAAAAGAAAAAGGGTAATTATGGGCATTGCCCCCGCTTCCTCCTCCGCCTCAACCCCTGAAAAGAGGGGCTTTGGCTTCTGCAAAGGGCCCCGAGGCCCTTCTTACCTGCTGGGTGAAAGCCGCCTGCGGGGACGACGGGGACTTGCTGGGGGCCCCTAGCGCGCTCTCGGGTTTGGAGTCACAGGGTAGATCCTTGGCGTCTGGTTCCAGGGGTGTGTGAGCCAGGCCAAAGCCCTCGTCTGCGTCGGCCATGGTGATCCCTGGGCCCTGCGACCGCTCGGGGTCCTGCTCTGAGGACGGGAAGGCCAGCGACAGACAGATGAGAGGGGGGCGCAGAGAGAGAAAAAGAGAAGGTTGGAAGCACAGTTCTGGTGACAGGAGGGGGCAGTTACTAGGCTGCCACTCGCGGTTTCCAGCTCGCAGCACCTCCTTCCCCCGCTGAAGGAGGCTGCAGAAGGTCCCGTTATTCTTAGCATTACTATTACTTTATGACCACGCACATCCTCTTGCGAAAGCCCCGCGTCACAGCGGGAGGAGGCGAGGCCCGCATCTCCGCTGCGCAGGCTCCCCCGCGATAAGCGAGCTGCCCGTCAAATTTGTCTGGACTTCTGGAAGAGCCAATAAAGATAAGGCCTGGGTATTTTTGGAAGCCATTGGGTACTAACCCAAAACAAAACAAAACACAAACCTACTGCCCTGAGAATTTTTTCTCTTCGTCAAATTACAGGAGGCCAGCAGAGCCCTGTTGATGAAAACTGGCAACAGGAGTATTCCCTGCAGTAGCCAAAATGCCTGAAATAACCCGCCTCTTGCAAAAGATCAAAAACAGGAGAGGAAAGATTCACAGAAGAGGCCAGGTCCTGAAAATTCACGTTCATCAGTTCCGGGCCTTAAACTTAGAAGTCCTTTAACATTAAGAGTCCTCCCTTTCTCCCCAGTCGTAAGCAACGTGAAAAATAAAAAAGGAGTCAAACAGAAAGGTCGAGAAAGCGGTCGCGCTGCGGTTCGTAAGGAGGCGCGCCCGGGTGCCCGAAGCCAGCACGGGGCCGCCGGCCTCCGGAGCACGTTTTTCTCGGCTCTCCAGCCCCAGCCGGGCGTTTTGTCGAGCGGCCTGACTGAGGGGAGCTTCTCCGAGCTTCAGCCGGGCCTGGTTCGCTGGAACTGCAGGCCTAAGCTTGGGGCTGGCGACGCCAAAGCGGTTCCCGGATAAGTCCTGAGCTTCCGGCGTTGAACCCGCCACTGAGATCCGACGCGAGGCGCCTAATGGCCCAGGTTTTACAGGCATGTGAGGTCGGAACACGCAAAATAGCAGCTGCAGAAGGGTTCAAGCCCTGAGGAGCCTGCCCCATACTCTGATCGTCTTCCAATCTCTTCTACGTTCCCAAGTAGGGATTTCCTCCCTCAAAACCCGGGAACGCTGGGAAGGAGGCGCAAGAAATGCCGCCCCCAATTTTAGCAGCCGCTCCAGCAAAAGGCTGGATCCCACTCCCCCGATCTGCCGTGGCCGGAGACCCAGAAATGGTACGGAGGCGATCGGCTACTAAGCACGATTTCCAAGCCGCCTCCTTCACCACGCCCTTGAGGTTCGGGGGAGGCGGTGATGGGAGCCCCGAAGCCGGCTCACAACAAAAGAAAGCGGTGCTGGCGTCCCCACGTGCGCTCCCCTGCACCCGCCGGCCGCGGGGACAATCCCAACCCGAGCCCTGGCCGAGGTTCCGGAGAGCTGGGGGGCTGGCGGGCCCGAACGAGATGCGGTTTGACAGAAGCAGGCCGCGCGTCCTGCAAACCTCCACGCCTCTCCCCCAGCCTCGGCTCCACGCGCCGGGCAGCTCCGGGCCGCGGAAAATCGCTGGCGAGCCAGGCCCTGCAGAATCCCCGGGCCAGGCTCGAGAGCCGCCTTGCGCGCCTCCCCGAGCCGCCTCGGCAAGCGGGCTCCCTCCCCAGCCTCCCGGGCCATCGGCGGAACGGTTACCTCGCTCGGTGAAGCCGGTGCATTCACCACATTCCTTCTGACTCCTAGCAGGGAAGCCGGCGGCGAGGCGGGGGCACGGGCATGGTGGCTCCGGGGTCTACGGGGGAGACTGCTTCCCCGGACCGGCGGCAACCGCTGCCTACAAAGGGAGCACCCACCGCGGGAGCCTCGCCGCAGCGACTGCCCACAATCCAACACACACCTCCTGCGCCGTGCGCTCACTCTCCCTACAGGCTTCCAAGTTGTCAGGCGCCAGCAGGGCTCTCAAGAACGCCAAAACAGCAGCCTCCCGGAGCACCCCCAATCTCGGTGCCCGGTTCTCCCTTGCACCCCCAGGGGGGGAAAGCTGGGAGACAAGAGGGAGCCTGGGAATGGCTGAAGTCCTTGCTGAGCGCGGCTTTCAGGGTTAAAGTTCCGGAATCCGAGGTAAGAGTCTATCTCTCTCTCTCCCCCTCTCCCCCTCTCAGAAATACAAGCCGACTCAGCTGAGCTCAGTGACGTTGGGCTGCCTTGATGCTTGCAGAGTACTGAAATTGCCTATCCAACTCGCTCCCACTGCACGCTGCCTGCCTCTGTCTGTCTCTTCCTCCCTCCCTCTCTTCCTCCCCCCTCCCTCTCCCATCCCACTCCCTCCCCCAACCACCTTTTCCATTAGATTTCCCGAACACTCAAATCACAACACGAGTCTCAAACCCAGACCTCGAGAGCACCCCCCTTCTTCCCACCCCCTTCCCAACCTCCATCCATCTCGGCTTCTCTGAGCGCGGCTCGGTGGCTGCAAAAAATCCTGCACAAATCATCGCAAACCCGCTCGCCTTCTGCCGGGGTAAATAATCTCGGTGTCGCGGGCGGTGCGGAGAACGGGAGTCTGAACGCACCAAGCGTGCACACACCCGCCGAGAGCCTCCTCTGCAGCCTGGCCCGCGTTCTCTCTCTGCCGCTGACCTCAAGACAGGAGAGCTGCCTGACCTCCCCTGGCCCAGCCTGCCGCCGCTAGCCGCCCTGACATCTCCCCCCTCCCCACTCATCACCCCGACTCTAGGCGACTCCGGGGTGAAGGCAGGGTGAAGGTGCGTTGGGATGGGGGCCGAGATCAAAGATGCCCAGAAATTACCCTGGGCTCCCCCCCGCCCCCCCCCCCCACCCCCAGAGCCACCAGACCTCCCTGGCTGGAGGTGTACATAGGCAAGTGCCCAGTTTTATTAAAATAATCAAACAGTCACTGGGGGCTGGCTGGGGTTTCATCTCCACTCGGCTCCTCTCTCTGCCCTCCCCTTGTCTGAAATGTATTATTTGGAGGGTCGAGTTGAAGAGGTCAATAGAAGCGTAAACACAGTCAGTAGGTCTTAGCCTGAGCAGACCCAGCTTGGAAAATCAAGAATTAGTGCTTGGAACACATGTCAGGGTTCCTGTTTTTATTTCTCCTTCGTATATCCATCACCCTGATTTTTACTCAGGCTTGGTCTAGAGATTCAGGCCTGCAGGCCAAGGTCTGGGGAGAAGGGTGGAGGCAAGAGAACCACCCTGGAGATCGGAGGCCACCTCAGAAGACCACAGAAGTGTGATCTTCTGTGGCTCCTGGGAACTACAATCCCAGGGCAGGCCTGACGCATCGCTGCAGAATTCCAGAGTGGAGGACTGTGCAACCCTAAAATCGGGGCAACCAGCAAGCAAACCAAGCCCAGCAGTCTCTAGAGTTCTCACTCCACCTTCCAGGTTTGCTTTCAAACAGCCTTTCCCCGAGACAGTTTATTTATTTGTGAAAACACCCTCACCCTTCCAAAACGTCAGCTCAGAGTACTTTGGGCTTGCTCAGGGGGCGACCCTCGGCCAAAGATGGAAAACAAACATGGTTTTAGGAGGAACCGGCATCTAAGCATCTCTGACAGAAACGAAGGGGAAATCCAGAAAGAGCTCTCCAATCCCTTTAAATTCTTAGAGATTTGAGGATAAAAGAAATTCCCATAAATAATCTGCAGGCCCCTCCCGAGAGGGACAATCTGTACTCTCCCGAGTAATTGCCTGGCCAGACTTGCTTAGTTTGTGAAGTGCAGATCCTGAGGGCCACCGAGCGAAATTGGGATTTTGAGATCTCAAGAGAGAATCTGTTCGTGCCCGGTGACACTGGGAGCAAAATGAGTGCATTCTTATCTAGATAGCGAAAAATCGGGAGGCTGGGAGAGGAGGCATGCGGCGGGGTCAAGCTGGGGCGGTAAACCCAGGGGAAGGTAGGCAGGCCAGTGCTAAGGCAATCCTATACCCCCCACCCCCAGAGCAAAACTCACCTCCAAAAATCCTGCCTCTTCTTTCCAGCGCAGAAGCGGGGAGTGACGCCTCGCTGGGAAGGGTGTGTTCAGGTGGAGAGTTTGGAAAGGACCCCCACCCCCCAAGAGAGACCCCTTTTAGGCCAAGCCTTCTTCCAGCGTCTGTCAAGGGTAGTAAGGTACCTCCCAGCTCGAAGTTGGTTTGTGGTCCTCGACAAATTAAATATTACTGTTTATTACCAGGCATACCCCAATAAAATAAAGAGGCGACCAGGCGATACGGACTATCTCACCAGCCGCTGCACCTATAGGACGTGGAGACGTCACGAGTCACGCAACCGGCCCGCGCGCTGTCACGCTCGATTGGGGGGCAGTGGCGGGATGTTGATTTCTCGAATCCCCGACTTCCCCTACAACTCCCTCCAGGGGTCTGCGCAACCACAAGTCCCAGACGCCTGGGCCAGGGGAAAAATAAAGAAATAAACAAATCCAACTCTCTCTGGGGACATGGGGGTGGCGGACAGCATCCCCAAATAGAACCAAGATCGATTTTCTTAGGGAGGGAGGAGGGGAGCTTTGGGCGAAGGGAGGTGAGAATCCCACCTCAGCCCAAAGGTTAGAAAGAAATCGGGTTGGGGGGAAGGGGGGCAGGAATCGAGGTCTCCTGAAGGAGGTTAAGAGAATTTTTTTTTTCCTAATTCTCTCAGGAGGAGCTCTCAGCATTGGCGTTTGAGGCGCCTCTATAACTGGTTAAGTTTGGGACGCGATAACTTAGTGCCCTCTTGCAGACGTGCATAGAAGCAATTACTGGGTTATCGCAGAGAGGAAAAGAGACAGAGACGTTAGGACGAAGAGTCGTCCCCAGTGTTTCTGGCTGAGAAAAAGCCGCATTCTGCAAATCTTCCTTTAGCTGGGTCTGGGGATGAAGCTAGTCCCAGGGTGGCCCGGCGGGGGTGGGGTGCGATTGGGTGGTGGAGGAGGGGGGTGGAGAAGGGTGATTTCTGTAGAGAAAAATTGCAGTGCCGGATCCTGTAGAAGGACGAGGCGCTCTATTTTGTTTTGTAATAACGATCATCATTATTATTGGTCTCATCAGTGGGCATAACTTCTAAGCAGCCCCGTGGTGGATGCGCATAAGCCTTTGCGCGCAGCTGGAAATGCACTGGGTTCAGGGGCGAAACGTACCCCATAGACGTCCCCGGCAGCGCCGAGAGGAGAGGTAGGCCTACCCGACTCCGAGCGATCGAGCGTCCGACCTTCCGGAAAGGGTAAGTTCCCCGCCGAGGGGCTCCCAGAGAGCCCGAACTTCGGAATCTGGGCTCTCCCCCCGGCTTCGGAGTTCGAGACTGGGTTTCCGCGCGCGGCCAGCCCCCAGGGCTTTCCGAAGCATGGCCTGGCTCCAGGCCCCGTCCATCTGGGGCTGGAGCGGCTCAAAATGTGCAGGAAGGCAGTCGACCGAGCAGCCTCAGAAGCTAAGGTCAGGCCCGTGGGGAAAGCGACCAGTGGTTTCCAGCGCCGGACGCGGGCGCCCCGGCCAGTTTGGCCGCAGGCTCTGCTGCTTCCAGCAAACAGAACCCGCGTGCCTTTTCTCCGTCAGGCCTCAAGAACTTTACCGAGCATCGCTTTCATTTCCCAAATTATTAATAATTATTTTTTACCCAATGCAAGGCCCTTTGGGTGCAGCCTTTGCGCCTGTGGATGCTCAAGAGCGCAACCCGAAATCCTTCGCCCAAAACCTGGAAACGGGTTCCCATTTGACCTCTGGGCCGAGGTGAGCCGGAAACCGAGGCCTGGGCCCCAAAGGGGAAAGCGAAACTCCGAGCGGAGCCAGCTCTTTTCCTTTTAGTTCCTTCCTCTCGCATCCCCAGCGCGGGCCCCGCAATCACCCGGACCGACTCACGAAAGATTCCGCAGGCTCACCTTCCAAACCCGCTGTCCCAGAGGGGCCGGAGGCCGCACCACGGATAGAATAAACCGAAGACCTCAACTAGAGTTGAGAAATTCCATTCTTTCCCCAATCACTGGACAGTTAACTGGAAAGAGAGACTTGATGATACAACCTTCCTCCCTTCTTTCGGAGGACTGAGGCTTTTCCCGAACCGCCCCCAGCTCGGTTTTCTCCCGAAATGTGTTTTCCTCATTTTGCAAAATTCCTGCCCAGATTTTAATATTGCCATGCCTAGGAGAACAGAGCTACCCAGTTTAAAAGTCGAAAACAAGAAAACCAGGGCGTCCGCTGTGAATCTTTTTCCTTCACTCTTGCCTTCTACTTTTAAGAAAGCCGCATCCCAAACCACCATATTTCTTTCCTCCCCGAAGAGAACTCGCTTAAGAATTCACTGTTTCCGTTTCTCCCCCGACGTGTCCCCGCCTGACTCGGATCTCTGTGGAAGGCAGAAAGTAGGTAGAAGTGCGGATAGGGCTGGGAAAATTAGTAAGAATTGTAACAACAATGGAAATGATGGCAAAAGTTAACTTTGACCAACTCGTTTTGAAAAAAAAAAAAAAAAGGTCAGACTGAGGGTGGGAAAATCTCTCCTTTCTCAGGGGGTCACTTCGCCTGCTGCCTACTTAAATCTGGCTTTATTATGTTTTTTCCAGGACTTTAGTGTCGTCCTCCCCAATGTCTTCGCTTCTCGGTTTCCTGCTTTTTGACCGGAAGTATTCGGGAACACTAGCGGTTTTTATTTCAGAATATCCAGTATTCTCCAATATTTCCACCAAGAATTAGCACTGATACTTACTTTATCAATTAGGCGTGTTGATGTTGTCCCCACTCCCTCAAATTTGGGGGATGAGACCCCTCCCTATGACCACCACCACCCGCTTCAGGTTAATGAAATAAGAAATGGCTGTGGGAACATCGTTCTAGAGACTCAGCGGAGCTATCAGTGCTGGAGATTCCCAAGCTCCCAGGGATCGGAGAAAGCAGTATTACACTTAGGATGCAAAGGAGCCCCTGATCTTGCCCCTTCTGATTTGGCAAGTCCACAGTGGAAGAGAAGGGTCAGGGTCTTGAGCTGAGAAAGCCTAGAACAACCCCCCTCCCCAGCCCCATTCCGTAGGCTGCTCTGAGCCTGAAAACTTCAACTGTATCTGCAGCCCAGAATGTGCAGAAAGGCCTCTGCATTTAGCCACCAGGTCTGTAGTCAGAATGTCCCCACAGCCCCCAGAAGTGGTGGTGGGGGGAACAGACTACATTCCAGGGCTCTGGCTCTGTAAAGATAGAGATTTAGGGTAATACCTCCAGGTCTGGGATGCAGGCAGTGGGGTAGGGGGGCTGTCTGGATACCCCCCTCCCTCAACTGGAGGGTGCAATGGAAACTTGGGAGCTCTCTGCTCTCCGGGGCTCTGGAAAGACAAATTTTCTTTGGCAAAAGGAACGGTGTCGCGCTGTCGACAAGGCAGACTATTTTTCTTGTTTCCTCACAAGGAGGGAGGGGGCAGAAAAGAAAGCAAGAAAGAAAGGGAAATTAAATCCACACGTGTTAAGCTTGCTCAAAGGGCCAAATTCAAAACCAGAGACAAAACTCTGGAGTCCTCCAGTGCTGGCAGCCCGAAGGGCCTCTTTCCAGCCAGCCCCGGCCTCCTGGAGCCCAGCGTCCCCACCAGAGAGAATTCGATCCTATGTTTCATAAAGCATTTTATTTAAGGGGAAGGGACATGGTTTCTCTCTGTCTACCTGCGTAGAGGCAGAACACGTAGCAGAAAAAAGAGAGATGGCCTGTTGTGAGAATAATTAACTCCTTTAAGAAAGCCCAGCTTGCCATCTCCCAGTCAACCCAGTGATTCAGGTCACCGTCATCCTATGGCCAAAGTGAGGCAGGCCAGTGATATGGGAGATCCCTAAATTCTTATCAAGCCTTGGGCTTACCTGTTTTAAGAGAAACCTAAAGGCTGTTTTATGCACTGGGAATAGCCAAGTTCATTTGCGGAGCTTAAGCCTCCTCTTCTCTTTGGGGAGAAACTTCCGGAAAACGAGCTGTGCAGGGGTAGAAGGGGGTGGAGGATGGAGGAGGCCACCCCGCCTGGAGCTGCGAGTGAAAACTCTAGTAATGACCTTGAGGAGGTGAAGGGAGGCGGCGGGGCGGGGTGGGGGGGGGGGGGTGCGGATGACGAGGGCGGCCAAACCCCAAACTGGAAGGATCCGTCACCGAAAGGATTGCTTGGTCGAGACCTCTAATTTTTCTTCCCTTTCAGCTCGGGCCGCTGCGGGTCTCCTCTGGCCTCCTGGTGCTGGGTTTCTGGCTTCTGGGGGCAGCCCCGACAGAAGGGTCCGGAAGTAGGGACCCTGAACACCTCACTCCCCCATCACAGCCACAATCACATCCGGAAAACACTGGGGTGAAACCGACAGAGGCTGGCCGTGGGGTGCGACTGACAGGTTCTTAGTGGAAAAGTTCCCGGCAATTGTTTCCGCAAGGGCCCTGGGTTTCCTGGTCACCATGGCAACCCCGGAGTCCCCCCTCGTACGCTCTCGACCACCGGGCGCCCGGAGGACAATCGCCGCGCACTTTGGCCGCGCGCTCTGAGGCCTGCAAGGCGCTTCCGCCCTTTGGTCTGAGCTTTCCGGAGGCTCTTCTGTGGATTCAACACGGCAGGGATTGAAAAACTCTTCTTTTTTAAACGAGGGAGAAAATCTAGGATTTCGTAGAATCTCTGCAGGGTCGGTTCGGGGGGGTGTCCAGCAAAAGCTCCCACTTTTGAACTGAGAGAGATGACTTCCGAGACGCGCGCCCACGCAGCGAGTTGGATATATCCATCCAAGCCCGCATCCAGAACATCTCAGCGGGGGAGGGGGGATGGGCTTTGAGGAATCGGGGGTCTCTTAACATTCACTGGTCACCCCCATCAGCACCCGAGGTTCCCCACGTTCTTTCCAGGTAACCCTTTCTCCTGCCTGGAATAAGATCTCCTAAGAAGGAGGAGAGACGTGGGGAAATTAATGTTTGCAAGATCTTAAGAAAAAAAAATAAATAAACTACACTCCTTTTTAAAAGAGAAAAATATTCTATTGTGCTATAAAGAGGATGTGCTATGAAGAGCATTAATAATATTTGGAAGTTTCAGTCAGTGCTTTCTCAAAACTGCTAGCAAGGGAAATGCTCCTCCTTCTTGGTGGAGTGGCGGATGGACAATAACAGGGCGGCTTTTCTGTTCTCCTTTCCGAGGCAGCAAGCTCTCAGAAAGAACTGAGGTGCTGACCAGCTTGGACAGCGGGCTTGGCGGGATGGAGGGAGCCAGAAAAGGGTTGGCCTCTGGAGGAGATCAGTTCTGCTCCGGGTCCATCTCACCCTCCCTTGTTTCACTCTCTGCTGTGGACCTCATTCATCTCCTAGCTGTTCAGGAAAGCCAAAACTTCTCTCCATTTCCAGAGGGGCAGAGATTGTCCCCAAAAGGTCTTGGCTGGCCTTGCAGGGTCCATACCCACTTTTCCCCCATCTGAGTCTGGAATACAGCCTGCAAGGGTTCCCTTAGCACACCTGAAACCCCATCTTCTTTCCTCCCCAGAATTTTCCATTCGTATTTTCAGAAGAGTCCTGCTTGCGTCCACAGTCACCAGGAGAGAGGCTCAAATAGCCATTCAAGTCATTAGTACCAGAGGTGCCATCAGAGCTAACGTTCATGGCAGGCCAGGGGCTCTTGTAACATGGTCTCACTAGTTCAGCTCCTTCTAAATAGCTCCATGAGACGGTGGCTCCTGACCAGTGGCACTCCTGTGGGGACCTGAACCCAAGCACTCAGACTCTAGAAGCCAGGAGCTCCTCTTTTGCGACAAGCCAGGGAAAGGGAGGGAACAGGAAAAGGTCTCTCGGATTGTGGGAGGTGGGGTGCAAAGAGCACTTTGTAAGCATCTAAAGGCAGAGTAAGGCAGTTGCTCCCTGACGTGTGGGAGAAAGGCTTAGATCTCCTTTTGTGTCACTGTCTCCTCTCCCCCACTCTCAGGGAGGAGGCAGAGGGACTCAGAAGAGAGTGGACACACAGCCCCAGGTCCCCAAGCATTTCGCAGGATGAGGGGAGCTGGGGGAGAAAGATGGGAGTCCATTGCCGCAGCCTCTGCAAACCTCAGCGTCCTGTTCCCTGGCCCATATTCCTCACAGTTTCAAGCCAGGACACTCTGTCTCCTGGAAGGAGAGAAACAGGGTGGCTAAGATGGAGGGGGAGAGGAGACGTGCCTGGCTCCGTTTTTGGAAACACATAATGAAGCTCCGAGAGGGTAGGGAGAGTCACACAGCCTGTGCTGGAAATTCGCCCCCTCCCTGCTCATCCCTAGGCTTCCCACGTTTAGGTACAGCCCGAGAAGGGACCTCAGCCGCTTCTCCAGGGAACAGCGAGGTGGTGCTTGGAAGTACAGGCTCAGCCGGCTGAAGGTAGAGCCAGCCTGGGGTCTCCCAAGCGCTCCACGGAGGGAGTGTGCCAGTGGTGGGTCTCAGGGAAGTCCTGGACCTCTTAGGGGCCCCGGACTTGGGATCCAGAGGAGCCTGTGCCTGGCATCGGTCCTACAGCCTCCCCAGTCGTGCCTGCCTCACCTTCCCACTTCTAGACCCTTCTTCCTGCCGCCTGTTTGCCCAAGAGCATACCTCTCCCAAGCTGGCTCTGGGCGCAGCGCTGGCTGCCACGAATCCAAGTTAGGAAGGGAAGGACTTCTCCAGAAATGGGGCAACTCTGAGATCCAATGAGAGCCAAGCCCCACGACAGCACCCCAAGGGAGGCACAAGTGGTCTTCAGTTTCCAGATTCCTCTCTCGAGCTGCCAGCCGCCATGCCTGGCCGCCATGGCCGATGCCTCCCACCTCCATGCAAAATGCTCATTCTGTTGGGTTGCCCTGTCTCCAGGGTCCCCGATAACTCCCATGCACCCCCACTTCCAGGACCGTGGTGGACCAGACACCAGCTGGGTTGTTTGCATTTTCTCCCAGACCTCTCCCATGCCAGTTCTTCTCCAACAACAGCTGCCCCAAGGAGGAGAGTTACCAGCTCCTGGTGCCTCTGAGGGAGTGCCCAGGACCCAGGAGTGGGTGCCTGACCCCACAACACCTGAATCTGTGCACAGGCAAGGGCTGGTCCTAGCTCGTCCCCCAACTTCCTCCCCAGTTTCCATCTTGTAACAAAGCTAGAGTTGCTACTCCCCACCTGGAGAGGTGGGCTGTCTGTCTCCTTGCGTGTGGCTGAAGAAGACAGTATCTTTAAATCTCTCTAAATGGCAGTGTGTCTCGTGAGGAGGGACTACGTGTGCCTCTCTGCTGTTGTTTTAGTCTGTGTGTGTGTGTCGTTGTGTGGCCTTCCTGGAGAGAGCACTGAAAACACACACACACACACACATATTTTTGTGCACCTCCTTATGTGAAAACACTTTCGCCTATCCAGCATTGGGGTCCTGAGTGTGTGTGGCGCAGGCTGGTGTGAGTCTGTGTGTCCTTGTGAAATGCCCTGTGTGTGTGTGTGTGTGTGTGTGTGTATAGCCTGCAGGGCAGTCACCACCCAAACATCATCGTGGGGCAACTGGTGTCCTGGGCTCATAACCGAGTGTTCAGCTACCCTCCTTTTTTTATGGGCCACTTTTATGATTATTATTTTTACCAACGGCTCCAAGCGGAGGTCTGTGCGCCTGGGCCTCCTGGAAGGCAGTCACAACTCGGCCGTTCAGCCGGGAGGCCAAAGGGTTCGTGTACAGGCAGCCCAGGCCACTGGAGTCTATATTTGGAAACAAATTCCACAAGCAATTCCTGGGAACTGGGCGGAAGTGGAGGGGAGTGGAGGGGACAGTGTGGTAAATGAAGTCCCCTCCCAACCCCTCTCCCGACCCTGGGGCTCCAGGGAAGCCCCCCACCACTCCTGGCAGGTTGGAAATGTCAGGTGTAATAATGTGCTGGATGCACACCTGGGCAGGAGGCGGGGTGGTCACTTCCTCTGCAGGCAGAGTTCAGGAGGTGGGGAGTTGATACACAGGCACGCCCCACCCACTGGCCCATAGCGCACAGACACACACCCTGCCCGCGCCTCCACCATGGGCGCATGCGCCCTGCACACACCACCAGGGACTGCCCCAGTCCCAGAAGGAAGAGGAGAGGACTCTAAATCCTAACCATGTTTCCTTCTCAGAAGTTGGTTCTAAGAAATCAGGTGTTGCTGTCTGGCTGCTCACCCCCAGGTGCCCCCCCAAGTGGCCTTTACCTTGTCCCCCAAGGCCGTGGAGAAGGGGACGACAGAGGATGAGATGGTTGGATGGCATCACCGACTCAGTGGACCTGAGTCTGAGCAAACTCCTGGAGATGGTGAAGGACAGGGAAGCCTGGTGTGCTGTAGTCCATGGGGTCACAAATAGACACGACTGAGCGGCTGAACAATGACCAAGGCTGTGGTCCCAGTGGGCTTGCTCCAGGGTGGATCCTGGTCCACCCAGGGTCACAGCCACTTGCAGCCGATCCGCCTGGAGTCCAGGTGGGGGCACAGCACTTACCTGGGCTAGTGAGCTCCCACTTCCACCAGCCACGCCTGGAAAGCAGCAAGGTTTCTGGCCACTTCTGCCCCACGGTGCAGGAGGGAGCTGACTTGCCTGTGCCCGGGGTCCTGGCCCCTGGCTGATGCCACTGCCATGGCCCTCTGACCCTGAGGGGTAAAGCAACAAAATGCCCCAGATCCAGCCACTTGGGAGCCACTTGGAGCACACACAGCCACACACGACCACCTACTGCATGTATAGGAGCAGCAGCTGTGTCACACAAACACACACACACTCACATCAGGCAGAGTCACCCCCTACACATCTTGGTGCAGCATTTTGCTTTTTTTTTTTTCCTGCACACAACAGTAACCTTACCCACCATTATGCATTCACACACACACACACATACAGACACACTGATTCTGCCACACAAATACACAGACACACTCCTATCCTCAGTCTCACACCAGCTCCCCCAGGCACATACATATCTGTTCAGTCACACACACACTCTCATGCTCATTGTCATACAAAGACACACATTCACACAGAATCAGACACACACAGACACACAATCATGGTTGTGCACACAGCAGGTTCACACTTGCACATATGTGCACCTTAATTCAGTCACAAGTGGTCACGCTGGCCCACAGTCATGGACAGAAAGTCACACAATTATAATCCTTCACCCTGAGTCACACACCAGTCCGTGTGTGTATATGCACGCACATGCACACATACATACACACACGCCTTCACACCATCATCCTCACATCCGCTCACCCACGATTTGTACTCTGTCACTGTGTCCACGCCCACCCTGGACGCCAAGTCTCCTCTCCTGTAGCCTGCCCATGGTGCCATCAGGGCAGGCTGCCCCTGACCAGCCTGGCAGAAGACACTAGGTGGGCACGATCAGGGCTTATTACCGAGGTAGCACCTTCTCTAGAGGGAAGCCCTTGATTCAGCATCCCTCCCCAGGCAGGGAATCACCAGATCGGGAAGAAGAAGGATGCTGGGGAGGGGGTTGTGGTTTGCAGCAGGCAGGGAGAAGCCTCCTCCAGTTCCACCCTCAGCGCTGCAGCCCTCTCCTCCCACGCTGCCTGTCAACCCCCCTCCAAACACCTGGAGCTCTGACATAGACCCATCTAGAGGGCGGGACCCAAGGGAGCCCTCAGTGTCAACTAGTCCATCTCTTTGATTTTACATGTGGGGAAACTGAGGTCTAGAGGCACAAAGATCAGGAAGGAAACTGACAAATTCCCTAAGGATTTTTGAAGCGGAGCTAGGACTGGGACCCCCATCTTCTGCTCCTTGTGGAAACCACACTGCAAGATTACTGGACACCCCACCACCACCAACAACCACCATGACTGCCATCACCACCCTTCTACCTACTGGTCTGACCCAGCCCCCAAGGATGCCTGAGCAACCTGCCTGTAGGTAAAAATGAGGCATCAGCTCATGTCCCATTCCTGCTGCTGACTCTCAGAAAGAAAGAAATAATAACAAAGGCAGCTCGAAGAGTTTGTGATAAAATCCCAACTCCTGGACTTTCCTCGTGGTCCAGTGATTAAGATTCTGTGCTTGTACTGTAGGGGACATGTGTTTCATCCCTGGTCAGGGAACAAAGACCCTGCAAGCCATGCCACATGGCTTTAAAAAATAAATTCAATGGTTCTTTGGGAATTCCCTGGCAGTCCAGTGGTTAGGACTCCATGCTCTCACTGCCAAGGCCCCAGGTTCGATCCCTGCTCTGGGGCCTAAGATCCCACAAGCCTGTCGATGCAACCCAAAAAAGAAAAAAAAAATCATTTCTGTATTTTTAAGGCAAGTCCCTTCTCTGCTCCTCCTGCCCCATCTCCTGCCCACTTTCTGACACCACATTCTGTCCACTTCCTTGTCAGTTCTTCATTTGCACCAACCTCCGTTCCCACCCCAGGACCTTTGCATATGCCATTGCCTCTGCTCCCAGCTCTCCTCATGAAGTCTCCTCCTATCATCTTCGCTACATGCTTGTTAATCATCTGCCACTGCCACAGGCTCTAAACTACGGAGGACAGAGATCATGACTGCCTTATTCAACACAGCATCCATCCTTTTTACATAGTCTGTGCTAGATGAATAGCGATTGAAGATATCATAACAGATGCATTCAGACCCAAGACATAGACAAAGCATATATAAGGAACTGATAAAATGCAGAAGACGCCCAGGACTATAGGACTCTCCCCGCTCCCTGAAATAAGAATAGAAGCCTGAAGGGTGATAAGTTGGGAGGGAAGAAAACCTCCCCGCAGCATGTTTTTGGCTTTCAGGACCGCTTCCTCTCTGCCTGCTGCACATGCCCCCACCCCAGACTGTCCCTGCCTTGTCCTCTAGCCTTTCTTCAGTGCCCCCTTCTGTCTGTTCCCAGGAGCCTGGACAAGGAGCCAGCAGATAAGTGAAAGTGGTATTTTTATAGGCTGATAAAAAACCATGCTTATCTAGAAAGCTCTGTCCCATCTCCCCAAGTGTCCCTAATTGGCCATTTGCCCAATGCCCTCTCCACTGGGGCTGCAGGCACTCTCCTCTCTTGCCTCCGCTCCATCCCCCTCTGCCCTTCCCCCTCTCCTGAGGGAGGGGAGGGGGAAACCTTGGCCAGAAGGATTTTGGGAGGGAGGGAGGTGAGAGGACATAGGGGGGCGTTGCTGAGGGAGGGGGTCGCACTTCTCCAAGTGGGTTTGCTGTGCCACTATTTAATGGTGCCAACTATATTAAATTCTATATTCTTGCAGCCTCTTAAATCCGTTTACGGCCCGTGCTAGACCCTGAGCTGTAATAATAATAAAAATAAAAGAAAGGATTTATGCGCCCTGGGTGTGGACCCGTCACTGGCAGAAAAAAAAAAAAAAAGCTGTTTCTAGCTGATCTTGTTGGCCCATTGCCCACTGCCTGACCTCCTGTTTCGCCCTGGGTAGAGGCTCCCAGGAGCCAGAGGAGGAGGAGAACTGGGCTCCCAGTGAGATGGGGAGATTCAGGGAGCCGAGAAAAAAATCAGCTGACAAGGCACATTTGCTGGGCTGTTTTTCAACCCAAATTTTCTAGGCTAGTCTCTCCACTTCTCTCATTTAGGTTCATGGAGAAGGACACTTGTATTATATTTTCATTTCTTGTATTCAATTATATTCAGAGCAAATCTAGACCAAAACTGTGACCAGGAAGTGAGGAGAGTGCAGATACCTGGGGTAGAAAAGGCCTGGAGAGGAAGCTGAGTGTGTGGGTTCCTCAGCTCCCAGGCTCCACCGCAGGCTCAAACGCTGACCCTGTCACTTCCTGGTGGTGGGCCAACCAAACAAGTCTCTTCACTGCTCTCAGCCTCAGTTTCTTGATCTGTACAATGGGACTCATTAGAATACCAGCCTCAGATAGCCCCTCTGAGAGAAGAAGATATGATTTAGTGTCTGTCAAGCATCTGGCTTCGAGTAGGGCTTGGTGAATGCACTGTTCTGAAGAAGGCCAGTCCTTTCTGGAAGAGAAGAGGCAGGCTTCAGTGAAGGTGCAGGCTGGGATGGGAAGAGGAGAAGGGAGAAAAGGATGCGGACCAGACTCAAGAGCCATATGTGTAGCTGGTCCGCTGGGAAGCATTAGTACCAACTTACAATGTCTGGAGGGAGGAGCTGGGCCTCCAATGATTAAGGTTTTGGGGGCATGGGAGGCAGGGAAAGGACAGAAGAACGAGGCAAGAACTATTCATGACCCGGTCTGAAGGGCCCAGAGACCATTGGCCCCAGTTCCTGCTTGAGAAGAAGAGAGTGACTCTCCTTTGCAATTTCATTATTATCGGACAGGGGTCCTCCCTGGACTGCTGGTGCTTAAGAACTTAAGTTGTAACCATTGACTTCCAGGTCTGATTTCCATAAGATAACATCCATTCAGGGGCAGGAAATGTATAATTGTCGCCCAGCTCCCAGGCCATCAAGAAATGCTCATAGAGTGAATGGCTGAAAGACTAAATGGAGGGACTTCCCAGGTGGTTCAGTGGCTAAGATGCTGTGTTCCCAATGCAGGGGGCTTGGGTTCAATCCCTGGTCAGGGAACTACATCCCATATGCTGCAACTAAGACCCAGTGCAGCCAAAATAATCGAGCAATTAATTAATTTTAATCAATTAACTAAACTTTAAATTTTTAATTCAATTTTAAGATTTAATTAATTTAATTAATTAGTTAATTAAAATTTTGTAAGCAAAAATAAACATCCTTGTCGTAAGCCACTGGTGTTACCAGGTCTTTGTTCCATAGCCTTATCATGGTAGTAGGTAGCTGATACAAGGTCTTGTGCTACATCCACCCCGACTATTCCCCCATTCCAGTTTTTAAGAAAAGGCGTTTTACTGCAACGAAGACCTGGGAGTGTCAAATAAATAAAATAAATTTTTTTTAATATTTTTTTTTTAGAAAGAAATGGCATTCATTTAAAATTTCCAATTACAAATTTTCAGGCTTGGGCTTTAATTTCAAGGGTTGGTTATTTAAAGCATGAGAAATAGATTGGTGCTTCTGGCTTCAAACCATGGAAACTAGAGCAGACAAGGAGTGAGGGAGTACTTCTGTTAAGTCAGGTCTACACTGAAGCAATTTCCTGGTTCATGTGGAACACATAGATCTGGGCTTAATGAGGCAGGGTGAGTGAGATTCTTCTGAGAAACACTAAGGCAGGTTATTCCACAACCCAAATTATCAGGCCAGAGTAGACAGCATTCACCCACGCCTCTGTATACAGCATCCTGATAGCACGAAACAACCCCTGCTTCAATTACACAAGACACCACTAATTAGCATATTCCATCCCCCAGCTACAGTGATTGGTTCAACAATGAGCATGTGTCCAAATCCTATCCAATCAGAGACTACTGTGGGACTTTGGCAAGAAATACTGAGAAAAGAAGGTCTCTGGCTATATAGCACAGGGAACTATATTCAATGTCTTGCAATAACCTATAATGGAAAGGAATCTGGAAGATAATTTATATATTAGTCGCTCAGTTGTGTCCAACTCTTTGAGACCCCATGGACTGTAGCCCGCCAGGCTCCTCTGTCCCTGGGATTCTCCCGGCAAGAATATTAGAGTGGGCCCATATGTGTGTGTGTGTGTGTGTGTGTGTGTGTGTGTGTATAACTGAAACAATTTTATGGACACCTGAAACATTGCAAATCAAGTACACTTCAATTAAAAAAAAAAAAGTCTCTGTTTACTGGACTTAGAATTTTAAGGATGGAATGCCTAGCACTGCTGATAACCATCTTGCTTCCCCAGGGGAAACCTGCCCAAAATGACAAGCTCCTGACATTGCTAAGACTCAGTGTTCTCACATGTAAAAAGAGATAATAGTCGTGTCCCCTCTTAGAATTATTAGAAGAGTTTGAATGAGATAATACATGAAAAGCTACCAGGTGAGTGATCTGTAGAGTGATCTGTAAATGTTAGCTATTGTGGTGAATTTGCTGTAACCATTGGCCTAAATCTGTATCTGATATTTAGCTTGTAACTAAAAATAAACAGATCTATATGCTTTCCATCTGTACATGGATGCCGGTAAACATATTGTATGGCATCTACTTCCAGATGAGCTAGTACAATTCCAAGCTGGTCTTTCCAAGCAGAGGGAATTCTAACTTTTAATCAGGCACGTCCTTTGACTTGCTCTAGTGAAGGAGAGGTTTGAAATGAGCCACCCTGAACTCTCCTTGGTCACCAGAGGCACAGATGTGGTCACTGCAGAAAGGACTGTCTGCAGAGGGTCAGTTGAGTTTGGGTGAGGTTTATTCACAGGGTCATCCTCAGTGTCTCCCTCTCCTCCAGGGCTGTGTTTATTTCCTAGGGTGGCTATAACAAAGCACCCTAGACTGAGTGGCTTACACAACAGAAATGTATTATGTCAGAGTCCTACAGCCAGTCTAGGAGATGACACTTGTCAAGCAAGAAACATCACCCTAAATTTCTGCCTTGGATCACTCAAGTCTCTAGGGAAAGGAGGGGCATGTCTCTTTGGAAAGAGGAAGCTTCTGGATGAGACATCAGCTCGTGCTGTGTTCCCAAGGAAGTGTCTGCCCCGTGGCAGTGAATGAAGCTAAGATGGCAAAATGTCTCCAGCAGCTCAACACCCAAAAGCAAAGGTGGTGTTGGTTCAAACACCTGGAGAGATCTGGGGATCATTTTTAGGACAATGCAGCTGCAGGCTGTCACGGTTCAGGTTTCCCACTGCCCACTCACCCCCGCCCTCATAGCTCATCCAGTAGCCATGCCTTGATTTACATAAAAAGACATGGAGGGAATGTGTTGACTCATCTGCCAGATCTCAGTAATGGACCTGGAGCAACTTGCATTTCAATAAAGGAAGGTGTTTGCACAGCCCGTATGGATCACGAAGACAACATCCTCTTTTCACAAGAATGTAGTCTCCATTTATTTATATCTAAAGCCTTATTTCCCCTTCCACACCCCTAAAAAGGAAAAGCAAACCATTGGGGGCTGTAATATACCAAGAGACCCCCAGGAAGTTTTTAAGCTAGGGGATGATCTTGCTCAGAGTTGACTTACAGGTTCTCTCCCACTGGATCTTGAAGACGGCTCAAAGAATGGTCCAGGAACTTCCCTGGTCGTCCAGTGGCTAAGACTCCATACTCTCAATACAGGGGACCCAGGTTCGATCCCTGGTTGGAAAACTAGATTCCACATGCCACAACTAAGAGTTCCCCCATGCTGCAACTAAGAAATAAATTTTCCATGCTGCCAAATAAAAAGATTAATTTAATAGAAAGGCTTTAAAAAAAAAATCGTCCAGGGCTTTCCTGGTGGCTCAGTGGCAAAAAATCCACCTGCCAAAACAGGAGACCCAGGTTCAAGTCCCTGGTCCGGGAAGATCCCACATGCAGCAGAGCAGCTAAGCCCGTGCACAACAACTACCGAGCCTGTGCTCTAGAGCCCGGGAGCCGCAAGAACTGAGCCCACGTGCCACACTACTGAAGACGGGGGGCCCTGGAGCCTGTGCTCTGCAGCAAGGGAAGCCACTGAGATAAGAAACCCGCCCCCACTCACCACAACCAGAGAAAAGCCCGCACAGCAACGAAGACCCAGCACAACCCAAATAAATAAAGAAAGTTATATTTTTAAAAAATGGTCGAAAAGTCAAGGTGGCTGACTTAAGGGTTGGGAAATCTGAACTAAGCCCTTTCATCTCTCTGGCCACATTCTGGCTGGAAGTCATTACCATCTGTTTGGATCTGGGTGAGCAGAGGGTCGGGCAAGTGGTCGCTCATACCAGCTGCAGTCCAGTTCTCATGTCTCAGCAGCCCTGGGCACTTGCTTTCATTCTCGTGCCAACCATGGATTCTGTGACACAGCTGAATGCCCTGTGAAAGGCGTTAGTGGACTTGGGTGACCATGAGTGAGTTACTAAACTTCTCTAAGCCTCATTTTCCTCTTTTGTGAAATGGACCTACTCATAGCTCCCTTCTAGGATTGCTGAGAGGATTAAGTAAGATATTCATGTTTATCACTTAGCACACCACCAACAGAGGGCCAGCAGATGTGTGGAGAATCATCCCTCTTCCTCTCTGTGGTCCATGTGTAGAACTGAGAAAGCTTGTTTCCTTTAACCCACAACAAAGCATTCAGGCCTTTTAATGGAAAGCAAAAAAAAAAAAAAAAAAGCCAGTCCTCAGTAGATTATTTCTCAAGTGATGAGACTGTGAACACCCACCTTGTAGGGAGATTTCGAGGATTATAAGTAAGGCTTGAGGAGTACCTGGCACACCACATAGAGAATAGCACAAAGGCAGGAAATTGAGTGTAATTTCAAGCCTAAGTAGTGAATCAGATCAAGGCACCCACGAGACTACATTTGCTAAGCTGTAGTCACTGCTGTTCCCTTTACACCCCACTTCAGCTCAAATGTTGGCACTTAGTTAATGCCCCAGAGGGCTAAAGCTGAGACCATCTTTTCCATCCATTTCTCTGGACCAGCTGGAAGAGATTTGAGCTATACCTGAAATTCATGTAGTACTTTAACCCCATCTTATTCCAACCTCCAGGGCTATCAAGCAGGGGCTTGTGATTTCAAAAGACATTAGCAGAGTGTCTATTGTGTGCCCAGAACTATTCTTCATGCTGAAGTTGAAACAGTGACCAAAATCAGTAAACATCTCTGCCCTCAAGAATCTCAAATTCTAATGTTACGCTGCTCAACCGCAAATGAAAAGGGGGCTTGGACAACTCTGTATCAATTGCATTCTCCCTGGTTTTCTCTCCAGTGTTAATCTGCAAAGGATCATGTGGGTCTTTACTTGCAAATAAAGGGTGGAATCTATTAATAACCATTATTATCAGGACCATGTTAGTCACTCAATCATGTCCGACTCTTTGCGACCCTAGGGACTGTAACCCACCAGGCTCCTCTGTCCATTGAATTCTCCAGGCAAGAATACTGGAGTGGGTTGCCCTTCCCTTCTCTAGGGGATCTTCCCAACCCAGGGGTTGAACTCAGGTCTCCTGCATTTCAGGCAGATTCTTTACCATCTGGGCCACCGGATGGAATCTGTCCACACGGAGAGGTAAATAGAGATACCGATACACAAACACAAAGCTCGAGATGCAGAAAAGGATTTGAGTATGGCCATTGTAGCAGGCGTTTTCCTAAATGTGCCACTTACTTTAACTATAACTTAATCTTCACAACCACCTATGAAATGGATACTGTTATGGGTTCCTGTTTATGGATAAGAACATATATATGGAACATATGTATACAGAGAGAAGGAGAAGGTGAGCACTGGTTAGTTATAAACCCAGAGCATCCAGTAACTACTATCTTGGAATACCTGATCTAGTAATGAGTCCAACAGAGAGAAACAGAGGCAAAAGACGAAGAGACATCGTTGAGGTCCTTGATACACATGTGCCTGGAGCTGACACACCCCTAGACTTTCCAGTGCAATGAGCCAATAAAATCCTCTCCTTCTACTTTTTTTCTCACTTAAGCCACTTTGAGTTATGCTTCAGTCATCTGAGTGGACTCAGTTGAGAACTGCATGGGTCCTGACAATTACTGCCATGTTCTGTGACCACTAGGTTGCAGGCACTTGGCTTGGCAACAGGTATATGAAAATAAATATGATCCGGTTCCTACTCTCAATGGTCCCACCCACAGTCTAATAAGAAGATGAACATAAAACAGTTACTATACAAGGCCTTCTGATTTTTCCTCAACCTCTTCTCCTTGCTTGAAATAGCCTCTCTTTTTTTCTACCTACCTATCCAAATTCTCATCTCATTCTGGCTTAGAGGGGCCAGCCCAAATTCACACTCCTTCATGAGTCTTCATTGACCACTGATTCCAGAAGGATCAAACCATCAAACATCCCTGGTATTTGACACTGTATACCCTATCCTGCCAACTTCGTTCACAGCTCATGTGGGTAAAATATAGACACTGACTGGTAATCATAATTAAGAAGTGTTTTGGAATTCACTAAATCATATAAGTAGTCTAGGTGGTGATTGGAAGGGCATGTGGTAATGAGGGAAGGGGGTTAATGGCATTTGCCAAGAGAGAGTAGCTGATAAAAGATTTTCAGATGAACATGAATTTCTCAGGCCTGAGAAACCATTAGAAACATCTGACAACATTAACGGCATCTTGAACCATGAATCTGAGCCAGAAACTATTTAGAACAGTTCAGCCTGATTAAAAATGACTGCATTTCACCAAATCCTAAAATCTTTACCTAAAAATTATGATGAGTTACACTCACTGGGGATTAGTCACCCTTCTCGTGTGATAACCACATTTGTAGATGACAACATTTCTGTGAATTTGCCAAGAAGGCCGTGCTTCAACCCACTTTCCACTACTATTTTTTGTGGTTTGTGTGTCATCATCTTGGATCTAAATAAAGCCTAAATCCATGCCTGTACATGGCTAATCACCAGGACTGTAAAATGGAGACTGCCATGACCAGACAGTCTATATCCTTTATATTAGTCTGCTCAGCTTGCCATAGCAAAGTACCACAGACTGGCGTGGGTGCGGGGTGCTTAAACAGCAGAAACTGAAATGGAAATCACAGTTCTGGAGGCTGGAAGTTCAAGATCTGGGTTTCTTCTGAGTCCTTTCTTTGGCTTTTAGATGGCCCCATTTTCCCTGGATCTTCTCATGGTCTTTCCTCTGTCTGTGTTTTTGTGTGTGCCCTAATCTCTGCTGTTATGGGGACACCAGTCAGAATGGACTAGGGCTCACCTCTATGACCTCATTTTGCCTTAATTACCTCTTTAAAAGACTTGTCTCCAGATACAGTTACATGCGGAGAGACCAGAGGTTAGAAATTCAACATACGCGTTTTTAAAGGACACAATTCAGCCTATAACATACTTGTACTTACCTGTTGAGGACAGTTTGATGTGCCAGGCACTTGTTCAGCAAACACTTAACATGCCTCATCTTATTTAACTCTCACAATAACCCCATAGAGATGACATGATTATCCCCATTTTACTGATGGGGAAAACTGAGGCTCAAAATGTAACTTGGACAAACTCACACTGCTGCTAAATGTTAAAGCCGGGATTTCATTTAGGTCTGACTGACACCAAATCCTTTGTTTTCAACCATCACCCTCTGGCCATTCCTGTGGTGATTTTAAGTGTAACCAGATAAACTTTGGGAAAACAGGTTAATATTTCTACAGTCATTTTTATGGGCATTATTTTTTAGAAAGACTAACCCACTAAACTCACGTTGCTTAGAATGAGCCCAGAGTGGATATTCAGGTCTAGAAAAGTGAATGAAAAAGAAGATAGGGACTTCCCTGGTGGTCCAGTGGTTAAGACTCTGAACTCCCAGTGTAGGGGGCCCAGGTTCAATCCCTAGTCAGGGAATTAGATCCCCCATGCCGTAACTAAGAGTTTGCATGCAACAACTAAGATCCAGGGCAGCCAAATACATAAGCAAAGAAATACCTATTTTTAAAAAAATAGAATTGAGAGAGCTTAGATACAGCAAAAATCATGAAGTGAGTTTGATAAGCACTAAATCTAAGGAAGGAATGATTTTCATAACATATAAATGCACACAAACTCAGGACCAAGTCCCCACACCATGCCTTGTCAGCTTGACACCCATATACACCTCCTTAAACCGCACTTAATCTCCAAATAATGACATCAACAAAGCAGGACTTCTGCCTGACATGATACAACTACCCTACGCACTGCAGGTAGCAGGCTTCCTCTCATCCCACCCAAGGATGCGTGCGTGCGTGCGTGCGTGCGTGCGTGCTAAGTCACTTCGGTCATGTTCAACTCTGCGCAACCCGATGGACCGTAGCCCGCCAGGCTCCTCTGTCCATGACATTTTCCAGGTAAGAACACCAGAGTGTATTGCCATTTCCTTACCCTACTTGAGGATACAAACCCCTTTTTCTTTCTTTGAGGAATGCCCAGTCTCCATTCTTCCCCTAGCTAATTTACACAAATAAACAACATCTATTTCTTCATTGACTTGCTTCCAATCTCTCTCTTTCTTTCTTCCTCTCTCTCTCTCTTTCTCTCTCCAACCTGGTTCTTCCCATACCATCTTTGGAAAACCAAGCCAGCCAGTATACCCTTTGGTGGTGGTGGTTTAGTTGCTAAGTTGTGTCCAACTCTTGACACCCCGTGGACTGTAGCCCACCGCGTTCCTCCGTCCAGGGGATTTCCCAGGCCAGAATATTGGAGTGCGTTGCCATCTCCTTCTCCAGGGGATCCTCCCCGACCCAAGGATCAAACCTGCGTCTCCTGCATGGCAGGCAGATTCTTTACCACCTGAGCCATCAGCGAAGACCAGTGTTCCATTAGGACTTGGCTGAAAGAGTACTTTTGGACCCTGGCTCAGTTTCTTTCTGATTTTCTCCCTTCCCCAGAGGAGATGTTGCATTGTTTCCTGGCAACCAGCAGCAATCAGCGTCTTTCATCAGTTCTTTCACTATGGATTCTGGGGCTTTATTAGCAAATGAAAATGGCCCGAGTCCAGCTGACATCAGTGGGGCTCGGCTAGGAGTGGGGGCTGGAGCATTTCCGGTAGGCTCCAGCCTCAGACAAACCAGTTTGAAGAGAAGCCAGTTGGCTACCAGTGAGCTATTTTTGACATAAAAAGAAGCTGAATTTAGCCGATAACTGATTGAAGAAATTTCAAGCACAACTGGTGGGGGTTATAACATCTTGGCAGCGGTGGTAGAGAGACAAAGGGAAGACAATGAATTTGATCAGGCAAGATGTTTTGCAAACAACTAATTAAATACCATCAAGCAACCAATTGTTTGCAAAACAATGGTTGGATAGAGTTCTATCTCTGTATTTTCCTCTCCCTCTCATCTTTTTACTACCTAAAATAGTTTATGTAGAAAAACAAAGTCTTTGCATTTTTCACGAACTTGAAGTTGGCACAGTAATTAGAAAAATTCCCTAGCACACCATTAGAATGTGTTCCCTTATCTCCTACAGAAAACCAATTTCAAAAGTTAAGTTATACTTTTTCCTGAAATACTTTGGATAGGTAGGCAACAGAAAAAAAAAAAAAAAACCATTGCTAGATGTCCAGCCAAATCTAAAGGTACAGAAAACAATATCTTGAAAATCTTTTATTTTCAATAATTCATAAAGAAATCACCTTCGCCCACCCACCTTTGTTTCTTCATAGCAACCTTATGTGGCAAGGGTAAAAACTATAATTATTTTTTCCTTGAGATCTGGAGAACTAGACACCCAGAAAGGTCAAGTAATCTGACTAGGGTCACACAGCAGTCACCAAGGGGCTCAGAGTGTCCCAATTCTATATTTCAAGGTTCTGCTTCATTTTGCCCCCTCTGGGTTGTCTGCTGTGGTTTGATATAAAAATTTAACAGGTTCCTATTGCTGATTAAGAATTGTCCGATTTGGGCCTAAAAGTCATTTAACTTTGGAAAGTGTATCCTTGATTAGACTTCTTATTATTATCATGGCTACTAGTTATAGAGTGTTTACCACGTATAGGTCTTTTAATCCCCACCTCAACTTGTACAAGCTAGCTCTTATGTCCCCGTTTTATTATACAAAGGAAGAAAGTGAAGCTTGGTAAAGCAAAGGCTGCCCGAGATCACGTACACAAACATGACCTTGAAAATATTTAGTGGGATTTCCTGGTGGTCCAGTGGTCAAGACTCTCCACTGCCAATGCAGAGGGCTCAGGTTCGATCCCTGGTCAGGGAATTAAGATCCTACATGCCATGTGGTGTGGCCAAAAAGAAATGTTTTTTATGTACACTGAACTCAGCAGTGTACATACTTTAAGTCCCCCAAATTGTTTTGGGTATCTAATCGATAGAAACTCTTGTGCACAGAATAATAACTAGTATATAAGAAGCAGCAGGTAAGATGTTCACTGTATCATTGTTTATAGTGGTGAAAAAAGGAAACAATCTACATATCCATCAACAGAGAAAGTGCCCTGGGCTAGTAACTTAACCCTGTATGTCTTAGTTTTCTTGTCTGGATAATGAGAATAACAGTAGCAACTATCTTGGCAGTCCAATGGTTAAGACTTTGCACTCAGTGGTCACAGGTTCGATCCCTGGTCAGGGAACTAAGATTCCGCTTGCTTAATGACACGGCCAAAATCAAACAGACAATAGAAGCTATCTCATAGGTATAAGGATAAAGTGAATTCATTATACAGAACGCTTAGAACAGTGCTTGGTACATGGAGAGTGGTATGCATGTGTTAGCCTCAATTTATTAGTCTAGAATGAATTGCTATGTAGCAACCAAAGTGAATTAAATATAATTGTATAATATTCTCAATTATGTCACATATCTATTTAGCAATATAAATTAAACTCAGAAATTAACATTGAGTGAAAGAAGCAACTCAGAGAACTGTATGCAGAATATGAGGCTCATGCAAATTCAAAAAGTACCAACCACATTTCTGTACTGCTTTTGAAGAAGTGCATATTTTATAGAAATATAAAAATGTGGACTGCTAGGCTTCACCAAAATTACGATAGTGGTTACCTCTAAGGAAAGGAAGAAATATGGAGATGAGATCAGAAAAGGGAAAAGCACTTCAACTTTATAATGTTTTACTTCTGTTAGTAAAAATAAAAAAGATTTGAAACAGATATGACCACATGTTAATATGTGAAGTTCTTTTTCTGGGCGTTAAGTACACAGGAATTAGATCTATTAATCTATGCACTACGTATTTAAAGACTTTTTTCCAAGTGCAAAGAAAAAGCACACAGAGTTTTTGTTTATGTTGCTATGAGAAGCTCGCACTCAGTGTATCTGTGATCTCGCTGTCCTCCTATGTTTTTGGCTTCTTTCCTGGAAGGCTGGAGGGATGGATTTGACTTACTAATAACCAAGAAAGAAAAAAGCATCATTTACCATCCAACTGTATGATGATCTTTGCAAAGAACTATGAAATTGTTTACAAAACACATCTCCAGGGAGGAACCCAGCATTCACTGTTTATCTCCATAAGGTACAGAGACTTCCAGCCACATCCTAAACCACAGACCCTGGCCTGAGAAAGCCCTCCGCTGCCAACCTGCCAGTTCTCCTGAAAGAATACAGAGGAAATACCATCTTCCTATGGCCACACAGAAAACCCTGGTGCAGAGGCAGCAGTCAACTTAAGTAAACAGTGTTAGAACCCACTTATGAAAGGGAAGGAATTTTTATCCAGATTTTATTTACAAAGTCAGTCGTTGATATGACTTGTATAAGTATTGTTGTTGCTACTTAGTCACTAAGTTGAGTCTGGCTTTTTTGCAACCCCAGGCTCATTTAGCCCTTCAGACTCATTGGTCCATGGGATTAGAGTGTGTGCTACAGCCTTAAATTTATTTAAAGTTAAATTCGTAAATGTCACTCTACTTTTTAATATGACCACAAACATTATCAAGTTTAATACAAATTTCACTGCTTAGTGAGGCCGACCCACATTCAAAGTAACCAGATTCTGGGTTCAGGCATTACCTTCAACTTTTGATAACACACACACACACACACACACACACATCTGAGGAACAGAAATATCGGTTATATTTTGTAAATACAAACCTCATCTCTCTATTTGTAAGAAGCCAGAATTAGAGATCTTTAGCATCATTCCCTTTTTCAAACATTGCAAATTGTAAGATAGTTGTTCTGATGGTAGAAACTTAATTCCTCACTTATTTTTCCAGCAATGGTCTGGATGAATAATTTATTACTCACTCTAATATTTAAAGCTAATATTCATTGCATGTTTTCTTTACAGCAGGCAAAATCCTAGATGCTTAGTATGTTTTGTCACATTTACTTCTCAGAGGAAACCTTTAAGGCAGGTAACCACCCCATTTTACAGATGAGAAAACCAAGGCAGAGTAGTTGAGGAACTTGCCCAAAGTCACAAAACAAAAGAGTCTCGGCCCAGGATGTGAATCCAGGCACCTGGGCTCTCACACAGTAGACTATGGCTATACATTGAATCCAAAAGTTTTAATTAAGAAGAAATTAATTATGCATAGATTATGTCCAGAAAATATACAAGAAAGGAGCCACAGTTGGGATTGCCCGGGAAGAAGGAAATCAAAAATCTGTAGAAGCAACTGAGATGGAGACAGAGTTTCACCATGTCACTTCTGAAACAGGCTTTGAATTGAATTTTTATAATACGCACACATATACAGAACTGACACCTTAGCATTTTGGATGTGCAGTGGGCACCTTGGTTATCCTCCGTGCTCAAGTGCTATTTGCTGATTTGGCCGTGAGTTAGTCCCAGCGGCCAATAAATAGGATTCCTGGTATCTTCCTGGGGCCTTGCCCTGGTAGCAGAGGAATGCATTTGAAGTTGGAAGACATCACAGGCAGAAGCCCAGTCCCCAGATAAGAGGAAGTTGGTAACTGCCCCAGCTCCTATGTTAAAGGACTCCCCACAGGAACCCTAGCTCTGCATCCGGATCTTAACCGAGCAATTTTCCAAAACCATATTCTCACACCCCATTACCTTTCAGGGCTTAGAGCTGGCTCCAAGAATGAAGACCAGCTAGGATGTATGGGAATGGCTGTAGGAGCTGGAGCAAGACAGGAGGTGGGACCAAATCCTTTTGAAGCCCGGAGTCCAGGGACAGGTTTCCTGTGAAGAAGGGCTGAGGGATGTGCCTGACCTACTTCTGTCCCCGCATTCAAGTCCGCCTCTCAGTGCCATCTGCTACCACGTGGTCTGGCCAATGATCTTTGGATTTACACTGGAACCTAGTTGACCTGCCTTGGTCTGGACCTATTTGTTCTCTTTCAAGTATTTTATTTGCACTCATCCACTTTTGAGTGGTAGAGCGTGGGGTGAGAATCCCGGGACAGGACAGGAAGTAGAGGAGTTAGAAAAAGAAAAAAAAGTTGACCAAGAGGAGGATGCTGAAGTGGAGATCAGTTAAATTAAAGTTATTTGGTTTAGGAAACAGGCTCTCTGGGATAGAAAGCATCTTACAAAGTATATGGCCTTGAGCAGGAGATGTGCCTCTAAGAGCCTCAGTTTACCCACCTGTAAAATGGGTTTGAGTGTGCCTCTATGGGAAAATGATATGAGGATGAAATGAGATGTTTGGAAGTGGGTTGGCCCAGCCTCTGCGCGTGGTGAGTGCTCATCAGGTGGTGACTAGGATTCTGGAAGAGAAAGGAGGACAGAAGAGAGTGATACGGGGGCTGCTGGGAAAATGACCACATGGACAACAACCACTTTCTTTGATTTTTTCAATTCATTTAAAAATTATTTTGGGGGACTTCCCTGGCAGTCCAGTGGTTAAGACTTCGCCATCCAATGCAGGGGTTGGGGGTACAATCCCTGGTCATGGGACACAGCCAAAAACTAAAAATAAATAAGAAGAACAATAAAATAAACAATTATTTTGGCACAAACATGCAAAAGGCAAAATGATCGAAAGAGTAGGAAATAGTATAGAGTGAAAGTAAATTTTCCTCCCTTAATACCAGCTAGCCTCTGGGAGTAACTGTGGTGACAGGGTTCTATATGCCCTTCTGTAGAGCCTGTGCTGTGCTGTACTTAGTGGTTCAGTCTTGTCCAACTCTTTGCAATCCCGTGGACTGTAGCCCACCAGGCTCCTCTGTCCAAGGGGATTCTCCAGGCAAGAATACTGGAGTGGGTTGCCATGCCCTCCTTCAGGTCTGTAGAGCCTACACACACACAACTGCACACACTACACACATGCAATTGTATTTTTTCTGGCACACTGGAGCATCCTTTACAAACCCTTCTGTCCTTTGGTTTTAATCATTTTTTACTTACCTCTCAGAGATCTTTTCTTATCTGTACATACAGAAAGCCCTCCATCTTTTTTTCTAACAGCATAATATTTTAATATTCCTTTTACCACCCTTAGTTTAACCAGATCCCTATTGATATCTATCAAGTCATTTACCCACTTCTGCTATTACAGCAGCGCTGTATTGACTATCCCTAGAGGTACATCATTTTGCATGTGTGTGATTACGCCAGTAAGATCAAGACCTCGGGGAAGAAAATGGCTAGGTTAAAGGGTTGTGCTCTCTTATTTT